>NC_064641.1:314529835-315193585 GCF_023864345.2 Schistocerca serialis cubense | reverse complement strand
AATATGGAAGCGATGCTTAAAAATCTCACGCAAGTGATGGTTAAGCACAATAACTAAACTGATCAACAGTTCAATGAACGATGTAATAAAAATGATGAACAATTTTCCAGCATACGAGAAAAAGCAAGATGACACCACCACTCAGTTCAATGAACAATTTTTCAGCGTTCGTGGCTATCTTAAATCGTACATGGAAACGACTCATAACCTTTTGAAACAGTTAGATACAGATAGGAAGGCCATTGAAAATAATTCCATTGAGCCCAAGTGTAGCGTTCTTTAAAAGTACTGAATAAATAAATGAATGCCTGAACTGGGAATGCATACAAAAGTGGAGTTCTCGTGTAGCGTGTCGCAACTGCAAGTGGTGTCGTTACTCTGTGTTATTGTTAACAAAACTTTATACTAACTGATTAGGCAATGGAACTCCCAATACCAATAAAGAAATACGTCACTGTTATACATTCAGCCCCTTAGATACTGAACCATCTGGCCCTGTTCAAAACTAGTAACTTTGGCCCTTGTGCAAATGACAGATGAATAAAATTGTCTTACCTCTGAAGCAGCAACTGTGGACCGCGCTATATTCTGCTCTTTCATGAAGAAGAATAAAATTTACTAGCTACCACCTCAGCGGTGTGCAATGCTGGCCGTAATACTTTGAAATATACATAATATTCTTTTGGCTGATAAATGAAAATATTTAAGAAAAATTTAATGTCCTTAAAAAACATATGACCTGGACAGGGAGGCGGTAGTGTTTTGAGTGAATTACTAACACTGATTGTTTCAATAGTGAAGTTGTATTCGAAGTTAAGTTTGACTTTTAAAAACACATGGCAATTGAAATTACATTACTCAGTAAAATTACCTACTTTTTTACCAAACGAATACCCTTCTTTGCTGATTTAGTCACAAACAATGAGAATTGTACAGAAAGTATCATCTAACACCAGTAAAAAGCATAAAGACAGATCACCAAATTACATATGCCTGTGTCAACAAATCTTACAAGTACTGCAAAAGGGAAATACCTAACTAGCCTATACATCAAATCTGTTTACATACATTCTGGGGTTAGTTAACTTAGAACTCATTTTTACCAATTATCAGCCAACTCTTTTACACAAACACGCTGGGAAAAGGAACATAATAAAAAAATTAATTTCTTTATCTTAACTGCGAGAGGACTTCTGCTTCCACACTTACATTTCGAGTAATACATGGGTAGAATTAAAATGTAAACTTCTGGGTGTCCAAAGAATCAAAATAGGTGTTGATATAAAATTGGGTCACCCCCCTCATAAAGCTTCTTTGCAATAGGAATCCAATAATCCTTTCTTGTTACAATTAAATTTACATTTCATCATTTCATTTTACATTCCATTATAAAATAACTCATCATTTTAACTACCTATTTTACGTTCGGTATAACACAAAATATTACTATGAGAAAATTCCTACATTATAACCTAACACTTAGTGGTTTTACAGGGCACACCACAAAAACTGCCTGCTACATCCTCTTTCGCTCACAGGTTAATATACACTAACTGCTGTGCGCCAAGCGCTCCCTTACTTCAGCACTGCAGTCTCTGACCAGAAGCACTATTTTTGGCTCTGCGGTCGTGCAAAGCCAGCGATACGCTTTACAGAGCCCATCAGAGACATACATAGATTACAAAATAATAGTTTCATTTTAGTTTACATTGGTATCATTACAATATTCGGGTGCCCCAGTAGACTCCTTTCAATATCTTCTTTAGAAATCCGCCTGTGGCTTAAAATGGTTCAGTTAGATTAGTTTTAAAAAAAATCGAGCGCCGAGGATTTCGTACGCACTTTACTATCTGCATAGACAATGCTCAATGGTCTGGTCTTAGCCTTCGGCGACTTGAGTGTCCTTTCAATAATTTAATCTTATTTCTGACGACATCGTTGATATGTCAAGGGTAGGTTGCCCGCCCCGCCCCGATAGCTGAGTGGTCAGCGTGAGGGATCACCGCCCTACGGGCCTTGGTTCGATTCCAGGCTTGGTCGGGGATTTTCTCCGCTCAGGGACTGGGTGTTGTGTTGTCTTTATCATTTCATCCCTATCCGGCGCACAGGTCACCCAATGTGGCGTCGAATGTAATAAGACATGCACCAAGGCGGCCGGACCTGCCCCCCAAGGGGCCTCCCGGCCAATGGCACCAATCGGTCATTTCCAAGGTTAGGTTATAAAAAGAAGACTGAAATAATCCATGGTCTTACGGGGATTCGATCCCACGGCCTCTTGGTTTCCAGGAACGCTACTTGCACTAGACCACCAGGCCCTACAAACATATACAGACAGTTCATGAATAGGTTTTGATCAAAGAGTTTATGAATATCAAAATATATGAGATAAATGGCTATATCTTTTGGCTGCATTGACTTCGCAGCTTACTCATAAGTTTTTTACACCATCACGAACCATAGACCTTAGCATGTGACATAAATTTCAAGCTTGAGGGAAAGGGGCCTAACAGACAGACTTATAGACGGACGTACAACAAACGGAAGGAAAGATATTTTTAGTCAATATAATAACAAATTAAAAACTTTCGGATTTTTGCCTACACTTGTGCTTCTTGACGAATTTCATGATTCTAGGACAACGGTAAATACCCTACAGGGTTTGATGTGTGCGTCTGCAAGAAGCGAAATTTGTTACACAGGTCGCCATATCTTTTGACTGCATTGATCTAAAATCTTTCACACCCCCAAGGGATCATAGACCTTAGATCGTGGCATAGATTTAAACCAGCTACCTCTACGCATTGCCGAGAAAAAGGGTCTTAACAATCGGACAGGCGGACAGACAGACGACAAAATGATCCTACAAGGGTTCCGTTTTTACCCATCTAGGTATGGAATCCTAATAATCGTTTAACACCATTTGTTAGCGGGTTTAATGTTAAGGCGATGGTCTGTTTCAGGCTTCTCTCCTCACACTTTATGATACTCGCATACAGTAATACTTGCAAACAGACATTTTCTTGCTTAATTTACTTTCTGATTCCGTTTTTACTTTTCAACTTTTCACCGGTATTTCGCACTAATTACACGTGTTGTTGTTGGTAGATTGTAGTAACATGGATTACCCACCTCGCTATACCTACCTAACATCTCATTCTCTCAACAGTTTTTCCATTACTTTCATGTGGTGTTGACGAGTGTATATCCTTCTCGCTGAGATGACAACGGGAGGAAAATTCACACGCTTTTGATAGAGCTGCTGGTCACTCAGTTGGCAGCTCCTACACTAGTAAACTGCATGGACAGTCAGAAGAGCCCTTCAGGGATTATCCCTTTGGCTGAGCCTCCGCAGACATTGAACGGTGGAGAGGAAGACTGGTGTCGTCTATAGCACCACAGGAAACCACTCGTGGATGGGGTGAGAACTCTATTCTCAGCTGTCCACTTGCCGTTATCCAGCTCTGATTGGTCTCCAGACGTGTCTCCTCAAGCAACATAGGTAGGCACTCACGCGTCTGCGAACATTCAAACTTTTCCCTTGCTGTGGGAAGGCTGTGCGAAACCTAACAGTTTCCAGTATTTCCGACAAAGAAGTCTGTATGTGTGAACAGGGTGACACGCGTTTGCCATTTCCTTATTCGTGCATCTCATTGGTTGATACATCATTTGGAGCCAGGGAAAGGACTGATTGGAAGGGCACTTAGATCCTTTATAGGACTGGCTGGAAAGGACTGTGCAGGATCCCAATTTTGAAGGAAGGCAACGAAAAAATGAGAGAGGAATTCGTATTCAGATTTATGTGGGTATTCTGATTAGATCTTCTGCTTGATGATCCTACTCTGTACTCCAAATTCGTACGTGTCTTTATTGACTCTGGCCCTCTGCCAAGTCTTCAAAGTTTCACGTAAATTTATGTGCATCTGTACGAGTAATTAGGAAGATGATGAGGTCCACAATTTGCAATAACATCACATCAGCTCCGTCCAGCAACAGCTGGCAGCAGCTGCCGTTCGGTGTACCCCTATTTGTTAGCAACCACCTCATGACAGTAATAGTAAGACCGCATTTGTAATGCATGTTCCCGACTCTGGAAATGGCGATATTGGGGGAAATTGATTTCCATTTGTTAATCTTCCTAACTTGTTCCATGCACTTCATGTACTGGTTTTTCTTGAGTCTAATTTTTTCTTCCAAGGGGATTTTTCTTGAACCCACTCATGCTTGTTTTGCTGCTGAGTTAACTCACTGGAGCTCACTTGCCTAGTGATGTTTCTTTCTGATTCTTCCTTTATTCATTGATCTGTTGAATGTTCTACTCAAATTGATACCTTTTTGATTTTAAAGTTTTGCAGTCGAGATGGAAAGCAAAATTCGTGTCCTCAATGTGTCTGGGCACCATCTCAACCGTAAGGACCAGTTCCCATTAGGGCTGTCGCATGACAAAATTGCGTGGCAGTGCCATGGTTGCCATAGGAACGCCGTCAGCGGCGCGGCACAGCCGACTCTGCGTCGCGGTTTGCCCCTGTCCAACCGTGATCACTGCGGCGAGCCGCGCCGCGTGTCCCCGCCGCCAGTCACAGAACGCGTTGAGCGTGATGTCAGGTACAGAATCCCCCAGCTATACGAACTTTCACTGAAGCGTTGGCGCGAACGCGGTAGCAGCTAGGAAATACTTATCACCCGATTTGAAGGAAACTATTTGATGAAAAAATTAGATTCTCCTGAATCTTACAGCCGGATATTTTCGCTCGATAAGGATTTGAATTTCTTTTCGTTACTCATCATAGTTACTTGCTGTATAACTTTCAAGTACACCACCATACGAAATTTTAATGAGTGTGCAGAGGTAAAAACAAATTTCTTTGACTTAGTTATAGTTATAGTTAATTTTAGATAATACATTATTGGGTATGAAATTTAGCCAACATATCGAAATTGTATTTAAAGTTGAGATCAGACGATAGCTACCATCGTCATTGAGATATTGGATGGGAGTCCACCCTGCTCATCGTAAATTATTTGGTTATATCAGCCCCAAATTTCGTAAACGGTTAAAGATATCGAAATGTGGTTTAAATGATAGCTCGTAAAGAGTCACATGTTTTGCCACATGAGAAGTATGCAAAATATATTTATCTGTCGTGATGTGCAAGTAACTATAGTTTTTCACACTGCATTGATACACTTTTTTAAACGGCATTTAATACCATGTTAAATAATAAGTACAGCGATATGGAACACACTATTCTATATAGATCTACAGAAGTTGAATCGAACTATTGTGCTGGTATGCTAGGCATCTACAACTACTGACTATTTAGTTTTGTAGGTAACATACGCTGTTTTCTTGCTGCACTGTAATTTATTTGCTCCAGGTGTTTTGCTTTTTTACTTAAGGGCATCTTCAGTGGAGTCTACAGTGATTCAGTTTTTTTTATGTGCGGTATTTGTAGATTATAAAACAATGCATATCTTATTTTTTTATGTGAGTAAGCGGTTACTTACTGTTTTTGGCCGACATCTGCGTTTCCTGTCATCTGGTCACATGGTGGAGGTCGCACTATAATTTCACTTACGAGACATAGCACATTTTCAAGTTACGAACATTTTTCTTCACAATTTTCATGGTGAATGTGCATGCAATAGCAGAGCGTCTGAAAATTTTGGTGTTCAGCTGATTTCTTTTGGGTTAAATGCTTTGTGGAGGGCTTCGTCTAAGAGTAAACTCACTGCTTACTTTAATAGGTAAAATAGCTGATTATCAGAATATTAACACCCAACCCATTTCTCATCACTCTTACATGAACCCCTCGACAAAACATTCAAACCAAAACTCATATCAGCTTAACACCAACACTACACACACACACACACACACACACACACACACACACACACACACACACACACAAATACACGCGTGTGCCTAGATATGCAGAGAACAGAAATGTGCAGACATTTTTCGGCATATAATTCCTTAGGTTGGCCAACACGTTTATAAACAAACAAAAGTAGAAAAGTCATAAACTGAACACAGTAGTTACGACTTCAAAGCAGTTCCTGGTCAAACATCCGCAGCGAGTGACAGAAGAGTAGTAGAGCTCGACACTAATTAGCACAAAGAACATGAAAATTCTGAAGCAAAAATTCGTAACATGAAAATAGGCTTATATGTCGTAAGTGAAGTTACAGTGCGGCATCCAGCATGTGAGCAGATGAGAGGGAACGGAGATAACAGCCAGAAACTTGATTAACTGTAAGTACTCACCCATTCACGTAAAAAATAAGACATGAACAGTTTTATAATCCACAAATACCGCATATCAAAGCAAAACTGTGTCATTCTAGATTCAACTACTCATTCCTTCAAGTGAAAGGCGAAACGCATCTGGAACAAATAAAATATATCGCTGCAAGAAAAAGGCGTTTTTCATTTACAAAACAAATACTTCTGTGCTTGCTGTGGATGATGGCCACGCGAAAAATTTTGTTATTAATTATTTCGTTCTGCCTTAAGATACTTTGTTTAATTAGAATGTTTAAAATGCTTTATTATTACATCTAATAAGACCAGATTGCCAACTATTCTTTCCAGTATCGCTAATATACTTCCTACAGGCAGTATATATAGCATCTGATAGGTGAGTTTCTTTTACCGGAAGATTTTACGTACATCATCGAATGGGTCAAATGGCTCTGAGCACTATGGGACACAACTGCTGAGGTCATTAGTCCCCTAGAACTTAGAACTAGTTAAACCTAACTAACCTAAGGACATCACAAACATCCATGCCCGAGGCAGGATTCGAACCTGCGACCGTAGCGGTCTTGCGGTTCCAGACTGCAGCGCCTTTAACTGCACGGCCACTTCGGCCGGCCATCATCGAATCTTTATGTCAAACACTTTAGCATACAATCCCAAATATAATATTCTGTGCGTCGTCCTCAGTATCCGTATGCTCTCACTCAGTCCAGTCTTGCAGGTAGTTATGAAAGACAAGTCATAATAATTGGTTTCACTGTTACCACTTTATGTGTTAGATCCAATTGCCGATTCGATATTTGGTTGCCAAAATGCCGTATTTATTTATCGATTAACTTGCTTTCCCGATACAAACGGTAATAAAAAATATTGTCATACGACATCATCACGTCCTTTAATAGTCCTGATAATGGTCACATGATATTTGACGTCAGCGGAAAAGTCACCTTCCACCCCCCCTCCCCCTAACAAGAAACATATGGCAGCATATGCAAAATTGCATTACGATGTATTCGCCATCGATGACTTATCCACAGTTTAAGAAGTGCCAGTGCATTCGAAAGTCATGGACAATATGTAACCAGTCATTGGTTGTTGGTTCATGAAGGAATACTAGTCTTACGGAAAATACCACAAATGGCAGCGTGGTCAAAACAGTGATTCAACTTTATCATTTATTGACCGTCGCCATAAGGAAACTGCAATCAAGTTGTAACTTTTTCATAACGGAAGGCTGCGGTCTGTGAGTGATGTGAATGGATACACCAATACATCACACCAGATATTTGCCATAGGCACTATTGCACAGATATTCTGGCAATAAATACACAACTGACCTATCGAATCGAAAGTGATCTTATTTGCCGCTAGGCTGCATTAACAAGAAATTCCTCTCACTGCTTCCTAGGCCTTGTCTTCAGACTGAAGACTGTTGATACAGTGCTCCACCCTAGCCTATCCTATGTAGGACTTTATCTCTAGGTAACTACTGCATCCTACATCCGTTCGAATCTGCTTACCAGTAGTAAACCTCGGTCTTTCACTACAAGTCAGCCTCCATGATCAAACTGACGATTTCGTGATGCCTCTAAATATATCCTGTCAGCCAAACTAATTGTTTGAATAAGTTGTGCCAAATTGTCTGCTCCTCCTCAGTTTAATTCAGTACCTCTTCTTTAGTTATACGATCTATACATCTAATCTTCACCTCCATCTTTAGCACCACGTGTTGAAAGCGTCGACTGTCTCCTTGACAGAACTGTTCATTGTCCACTTTTCATTTATATACAAGGCTTCACTGCACACAGATACATCCATAAAATATTTCCACAACATTTAAATTAATATTCTATGTCAACAAATTTTCCTTTACCGAAATGATTTTCTTGATATAGGCAGCCTGCATTTTATATCCGCTCTACTTCTGCCTTTCCAAATGCTGTTTCCCTTTCAAGTCGCTGAAGTCTTAAAACAGCAGTTTGCTTTCTGTACAAGTTCTAGATAATCTTATGTCCCTTTGTTTTATCGCTGATACATCCAGAGTTTCAAAGAATGTCTCTCAGTTAAGATAGTCTCTAAATATGCAAATTCTATAAACACAGGTTTGCCTTTCTTCAGTCCGTCCACTAAGGCAAGTGGTAGAATCAGTAATGCCTTGGTTTTCAGACATTTCAGAGGAATCGAGCATTTTGCTCATGTCACTTGTTTGTATAACCTCTACCCTTCTCCTCTCTCTATATTATTTCCACTTTCCAGCCTTCTCTTCTATGCTTAGTTCTGGCTTGCCAAATGAGCTCTTGACAGTTGCTTCTCTTTTGAGCAAGGTTTTCTTCCCTATTTTCTAAATTTAATTTTGGAATCTACGTAAATTCGCAGTACCAATAATGGACTCGGCCAAAGTAATTTTTCGGATATCTCTATTCATTACGGCCTTCTTTATTTGCTGCATTTTTACACTTTCCCCTGTTGTCAGTTTTATTCACTATATCGTGTTTTATCCAAAGAATTCTACTGCACCTTTTTCCATCTACACTATCTGATGCCTTCACTACTTCTCGTCTCAAAGATATCCATTCGTACTGTAGTGGATTCCGTCCTCTGTTTCAGTCAGTTATTACCAAATGGTTCCTTTAAGAATGTCAAAAAATTCTGGATCTTTAGTTATTCAGATTCCATCTCCTTAATTTTCTAATTTTTACTATCTCTATAGTTGTAAATTGCAGCTCATAATCGATAAATTATCGTCAGTGGGCGGCTGAACATTCAAATGTCTTACAATTTAAAATCTGGTTTTGAAAACACTCTTCCAAATATGTATACATCTTTCATGATTATTAAGTAGCGTATTGAAGATGATTAAATTACGCTCAGTGCAAATGTCTACCAGGAGCTTTCCCCTTTCATCCCTTTCCAAAAGCCTACAATCTCCTAACGTTTTCCTATAACTGCTAGAGAATTCCAATCGCTCCTCAAATTTTAAATTTTTTTTTTGCGTTTAACTATGTGATTAAGCTGTTCTATCGTACATTGTTGCAATCTGTGCATCGTCTGTGATGTAGGCAGATATGTAAACTTGTATCACTGTGGTGTGGCACTTACCTTTATGTCTATCTTATTTATGATAATATTAATGGCAGTTTAAAGATGTTGAGTTTTGTTATAGTACTTCTTTGATAGTTTTAGGGCCTATCACTAATAAAGTAGTTGAAATACATGGTCTTAACATAGCAAATACTGAGGATCAACTGTCAGACATGTTCAGTTCATTTATATTATATAAATTCCTGCCACATTAAAAGTATTGTATTATCGCTACAGTAAAGTTTGTTCAAGTACTGAAATTTGCAATACTAAGAGCTGTTGTTAGAGTAATAATAAAATTCTGATCTGGGGTGATCGGTTTTCTAGTTGTGATAGCGAACAATCACGAACGGTAATCATCAGATCTGTTTATGACGTAATAAGAATACATGAATAATGATACATGTGAAAGAGTATATACGAGTAGTACAAAGAGAATAAAATATTGGTATGTCTCCACCCAGCTCCGTCTTTCTTTCGTGCAGGTTCACTGTATAGATAATCAAATGCACCGCTCTTTTCAGTGGGTCCCACCCCATACCTCAGAACACCCGACAACCCAAGATGTCATTAGATCGCCGGGAAAGCCTGAAGAGTTACAACTATTAAATTATTCAACTGAAATTCTCGAGTCCTCCAGGTAAAGGCAATAGGGGAGGCCCTACGAGTTCAGAAACTTACCAAATAATGTTTGCCTAAGTGCATGGCCATTGATTTTTCAAGTAGCCTATTAGCTTCATGGAGGTAATGTATAATTTTATATGATCTGAGGTGATAGATCCAGCACCACTCTAACTGCATACCTACGGGTGTACTCAGACAACCAGATCAGTCGATACATAGACATTTTCCGATATGATAAAACAATTTGCTTCATATCTTCGAATGTCAAATAGTACACTATTATTTTATTTATGTTTAGTTATGAAATAGTAAAGAAGACAGAAAACACTACATAGTTGTTGTAATCTTTTTTTTCCACTTTTGGAAAGGCATTTAAAATTAGTATTATTGTTGTCATCATTGTTCATATAATATTTCTTGAAAGTTAACTTGTAAAAGGCTTATGTTACAAACTATTAATCGTTTATAAATGTCTTTAAATATAAAAAGACGATCTTTGAAATAAATAAGCCTTGGCGGACCTAATTCTCATCTCTGGTGTGCTTTTGATCTTTGTACTGTAATGGTTGTAAGCTTCAGTACATTCTCGGTAGAAAAGCAGTACATGTTGGTTGACTTGCTTCATGTCATTATGCAGTTGTGATTAAAAAGTTGGAATGATGAAAAGTGGAATACATATGTGTATTAAATTTGCGACTATTGTTGCTGATGTCAATATTCAGCGCAGAGGCTGAACCTATATAGCTTACTGCAACCACCAGCATCGAGTAATACTTCTAGAAAACACTGCCTGTACGAAGAAGAAACTACAATGGTCTTTGCCAACATACTTAAGTCAGACTAACTACTCTCGATAATTATTATCCTATGTATATATGAACTCTACTGTTTCTTCCTCAGACCTTCAGCTGTTTAAAACACTGGAGAAACTCAGCCAAAACCAGGTCATTGTACAGGCTGTAAACAAAGTTTGAGAAGACATTTTTAAGTTTGGTTAAAACTCGGTATCTTCAAAAGTGGAAAGTGTTAGAAGTTGGATGTAGTTTATATTATTCAATTCAGACTTAGAGTTCACAGTTGTTGTGTAAAGTAATTATTTGATATCTAGAAGAATCACTTAAATATTTTATCTTCCTTACTACAGTCAACGATTGGACTAGAAGATATAACAAAAGCAAACAAAAAATAGCGATTCCACAGAGCTTGAGGGAGGGAGGGAGGAAGGATGGTAGGCAAGAGTTAAACGTCCCGTCGACTGTGTGGTCTTTAGAGAAGCAGCACAGGCATGGATTACGGAAGCATGAGGAAGGACATTGGCCGCTCCTGTTTCATAGGAACCGCCCGGCAATTGCTTGAGGCGGTTTAGGGAAATCACGGAAAATCTGAACTTGAATGACCGGACGGGAACTGGAACTGTAAAAGGAAGGAAGGAAGATTCAGTTTAACATACGGTCGGCATAGAGATCATTAGGGACGGAGCAAAAGCTCTGAATGTATTAAGAATGTGTACGTAAATCGGCTGTGCACCCTCAGCGTAACCATCCCGACATTTGGTTGGAGCAATGTAGGGAAATCACGGAAAATGTAACGCTGGATTGCCGGACGCGGGTCTGAACCAGCGTCCTCACGAATTGGAGTCCGGTGTGCTAACCACTGCGCCACCGCACTCAGTAATCTAGAATCGTCATCCCTCCAAGCGCATGTCCAGTGTGCTGATGAGAGCACCACCTAGCACGGTCTACCAGAGAGGTTCCTTGATACGTTAAATAATACCACGAAGTTATTGTCTCAGTTTGTAATACACAGACGAACATTAGACAGAGACCTCATCTGCTGACAGAAAGGTGTTTTGCAGAGGACACGAATTATTATGTCGGTATTGGAAGCAACCTGTTTCCGGCTTTCATAAGAATACTACCATGAACGTACCAATTGCATTCTGTGCAGCTGAAAGTGCTACATTCAAAATCCAGTGTACCAAACTTCTTGGGGCACAGCCCTCACCATCACAGACAAGTGATTACCAGATAGTAATTTCGAAGAGAAAATAGCAACAGCTACACATTCCTCTAACTTGGCCGCATCACATCCGGAACCAAGATTAAACAATTTTATAAGTATTATTACAGAGTCCGTTGTTTGACTTCCCTTATTTGCCTTAATAGACCATCCCTTAGGTCGTGGGTTCTGGAAGTTCGCTACTGAAAGGGTAGTTTTGCACGTCAATTCTTCCGTCGCTTCATGGCAGCTTGTACAGAGTTCAACAGTGCTTCATCAGCCCTGGCCCACGCTGACCGCAACCACCAAGCATGCAGCGATTCTGAGTCGCCGCTGGATTGCGGTTTATTTTTCGTGTTTTAGTTCAAATGGCTCTGAGCACTATGGGACTTAACATCTATGGTCATCAGTCCCCTAGAACTTCGAACTACTTAAACCTAACTAACCTAAGGACAACACACAACATAAAATGGTTCAAATGGCTCTGAGCACTATGCGACTTAACTTCTGAGGTCATCCGTCGCCTAGAACTTAGAACTAATTAAACCTAACTAACCTAAGGACATCACACACATCCATGCCCGAGGCAGGATTCGAACCTGCGACAGTAGGGGTCGCTCGGTTCCAGACTGTAGCGCCTAGAACCGCACGGCCACTCCGGCCGGCCAACACACAACACCCAGTCATCACGAGGCAGAGAAAATCCCTGACCCCGCCGGGAATCGAACCCGGCAACCGGGGCGCGGGAAGCGAGAACGCTACCCCTCGAACACGAGCTGCGGACCGTGTTTTAGTGGCCTGTTATTACATATAAGTAAAACGAATATCGAACTGACTGATTTGGGAGCACTCTGTCGAACGGACAGGTAAAATTTCGATTTACAAATAAGTTGTTTGTAATGGGAAACTAACCGACGGTTTGTGTTGTCATTGGGCGTCTGATGAAAGACGTAACGAGCAGTAAGTGTTTCGAATGGCTCCAGCTACACATTGAGTTTCTGTTCATTTCATTTGCTCCCATACGCAAAGGACCTGCCACCTAGTTACTAAGATAGGTATTATTTTCACAACATGAAATTTTACATGTACAGATTATGGAACTTTTTTGATAATTCTTACTTGTACTATGGATTAATAATATTGCAGCTTTAAATATCTACATCTACCTTTCTATAGATACACTGCAAATCACACTTAAGTACCTGACAGAGGGTTCATGGAACCACATTCACAATAATTCTCTATTACTTCACTCCTGAAGAGCGCGCTTAAGAAACGAACACCTACACTCCTGGAAATGGAAAAAAGAACACATTGACACCGGTGTGTCAGACCCACCATACTTGCTCCGGACACTGTGAGAGGGCTGTACAAGCAATGATCACACGCACGGCACAGCGGACACACCAGGAACCGCGGTGTTGGCCGTCGAATGGCGCTAGCTGCGCAGCATTTGTGCACCGTCGCCGTCAGTGTCAGCCAGTTTGCCGTGGCATACGGAGCTCCATCGCAGTCTTTAACACTGGTAGCATGCCGCGACAGCGTGGACGTGAACCGTATGTGCAGTTGACGGACTTTGAGCGAGGGCGTATAGTGGGCATGCGGGAGGCCGGGTGGACGTACCGCCGAATTACTCAACACGTGGGGCGTGAGGTCTCCACAGTACATCGATGTTGTCGCCAGTGGTCGGCGGAAGGTGCACGTGCCCGTCGACCTGGGACCGGACCGCAGCGACGCACGGATGCACGCCAAGACCGTAGGATCCCACGCAGTGCCGTAGGGGACCGCACCGCCACTTCCCAGCAAATTAGGGACACTGTTGCTCCTGGGGTATCGGCGAGGACCATTCGCAACCGTCTCCATGAAGCTGGGCTACGGTCCCGCACACCGTTAGGCCGTCTTCCGCTCACGCCCCAACATCGTGCAGCCCGCCTCCAGTGGTGTCGCGACAGGCGTGAATGGAGGGACGAATGGAGACGTGCCGTCTTCAGCGATGAGAGTCACTTCTGCCTTGGTGCCAATGATGGTCGTATGCGTGTTTGGCGCCGTGCAGGTGAGCGCCACAATCAGGACTGCATACGACCGAGTCACACAGGGCCAACACCCGGCATCATGGTGTGGGGAGCGATCTCCTACACTGGCCGTACACCACTGGTAATCGTCGAGGGGACTGAATAGTGCACGGTACATCCAAACCGTCATCGAACCCATCGTTCAACCATTCCTAGACCGGCAAGGGAACTTGCTGTTCCAACAGGACAATGCACGTCCGCATGTATCCCGTGCCACCCAACGTGCTCTAGAAGGTGTAAGTCAACTACCCTGGCCAGCAAGATCTCCGGATCTGTCCCCCATTGAGCATGTTTGGGACTGGATGAAGCGTCGTCTCACGCGGTCTGCACGTCCAGCACGAACGCTGGTCCAACAGAGGCGCCAGGTGGAAATGGCATGGCAAGCCGTTCCGCAGGACTACATCCAGCATCTCTACGATCGTCTCCATGGGAGAATAGCAGCCTGCATTGCTGCGAAAGGTGGATATACACTGTACTAGTGCCGACATTGTGCATGCTCTGTTGCCTGTGTCTATGTGCCTGTGGTTCTGTCAGTGTGATCATGTGATGTATCTGACCCCAGGAATGTGTCAATAAAGTTTCCCCTTCCTGGGACAATGAATTCACGGTGTTCTTATTTCAATTTCCAGGAGTGTATATCTTTTCGTACGATCTTTGATTTCTCTATTTTTTTGTGATCGTTTCTCCCAATGTAGGTCGGCATCAACAAAAATTTTCACTTTCGAAGGAGAAAGTCGGTGATTGAAATTTTGTGAGAAGATCCCACCGCAACGAGGAACGCCTTTGTTTTAACGATGTCCACACCAAATCCTGTACCATGTCCGTGATACTCTCTCCTCTGTTTCTCAATAATAAAAAAGTGCTCCCCTTCTTTGAACTTTCTCTGTGTACTCGTCAATCCTGTATGGTAAGGATCCCAATCTCGCAGCCGTACTCCAAAAGAGGATGGACAAGCATACTGGCATACTGTATTCAGTCTCTTTGGAAGATCAGTTGCATCTTCTAAGTGTCCTACCAATAAATTGCAGTCTTTGGTTCGCCTTTCCCACAACACTTTCTATGTTTTCTTTCCAGGTTTAGTATTGGTGGTTGCAATTACTAGGTATTTATTTGAATTTATGGCCTTAAGATTTGATTTATCATATAACCGAAGCTTAACGGAACGCTTTTAGCACTTAGTTGGGCGACCTTTTCTCACTATTTAGGGTCAATTGGCAATTTTTGATGCATGCAGACATCTTTTCTACATCTTTTTGCTATTAGATTTGATCTTCTGATGACTTTACTAGACGGCAAAACGACCCATCATCTACAAAGAGCCTAAGACGGCTGCTCAGATTGTATCCTGTATCATTATATAGATAAAGAACAGCAAAGGACCTATAACAATACCTTAGGGAACGCAAGAAATCAGTTTTGTTTCTTCTCGGTGACTTTCTTTTAATTACTACGAACCGTGACGCCTCTGTCCGGAAGTCACGAATCCAGTCTCATAACTGGCACGACATTCTATACGCACGCGATCTGATTATAAGCCGCTTGTGAGGTACAGTGCCAATAGCCTTCTGGTAATCTAGAAGCAGGGAATCAGTTCGAAATCCCTGTCATTAGCATTCATCACTTCGTGTGAATAAAGAGGTAGTTGTGTTTCACAAAAACAGTGTTTTCTAAATCCGTGTTGACTGTGTGTCAATAGATCGTTCTGTTCGAGGTAATTCGTAATGTTGGAACACAATATATGTTCGAAAACCCTGTTTCATATCGACGTTAATGACATGGACCTGCAAGTTAATGGATTAATCTTGTTGCGTTTCTTGAATATTGGTGTGACCTGTGGAACTTTCCAGTCCTTGGGTACGGATCTTTCGTCGAGCGAGCGGTTGTATATGATAAGCGTGGGGTATACATTCTGGACCTGGAGAGCTGCTTATATTAAGTGATTTAAGTTGCTTCAATACTCCGTGGTTATTCATCTCTATGTTACTCAGAATATCAAATCAAACAGCTTTCAGCTGCCTAATTTCCAAACCGTTGTTTTATTTGGCTACCAGTTTCGGCGATCTACTACGGCATCTTCAGGCCCCTGACCAACATGTAGGAGGATTACAACGTCGGTTCCTGTCAAAATAGGGACCAGCACTCAGATACTGGTATCGGTAGATTTCTGCTTGATAAAGTGATCACTGTGTAAGACAGAAATGTACAGATATGAGTTGGCTCCTATTTTGACCGGAACCGAGGTTCGAATCCTCCGACACGTCGGTCAGGAACCTGAAGGTGGCGTAGTAAATCGCCGACTCTGGCAGCCAAACAAAGTAATCGTTTGGAAATTAGGCGGTTCAAACGTGTTTGATTTGACATCCTCTAGCCAACGTCCAAGTTCCTTTACCATCTCTGAAAAGAGGGACATACAGAGATTCTAAGTTGTTGATGTTGGAAGCTGATGTTCTTGTTTAGAATTCTGGAAAACTGACTTCGGAAGACTATTTCTAGTAACTCTGCTCTAGCACCACTCTCATCGTCAATATTTCGATTGCTATTACGTAGATTGTGTCTTGCCGCTAGCATTGTTTACATACGACCAGGATCTCTTTGGATTTTCTGTCATGTTTAGGTTCAGTTTCGTTGTGGAAACTATTATAAGGATCTCGCATTGAAGTCCACGCTAAATTTCAACCTTCTGTAATCGATCATCAATCTGGGGAATTTAGCATTCGTTTAAATTTGACATACTTTTCTCGTTGTTTCTACAAAAGTTATCTGACCGGTTTAGTGTGCTAGTGTACCGAGGAGAATCAGCTTGGTCGTTTGGTAATTTATTTGATATAAATCCCAACTACTGTCAGTACCATTTCTTGAAATGAAAACACGTGTGGTCTACACTTCTAATCTTTGTTTGGAATACGTGGAGATTGTCTCTCAGGAGGGCGTCAAGGCAATGTTTATCTGCTTTTTTTGAATGGGTGTGTTTTTCGTTTACTTTTTGAGGATTTTGCTGTTATAGCATTCAGTTTCGCTGCAACAACACTTTATTCACTAATCCCAGTATCCGTTTTGATGCTCTTTATTAGCTCAGGATTCCTAGTTCCTAGGAGGTCAGTTTTGTTTTCACAATCGTTTACTATTCGAGTGAGACCATGAGCTAACTGCTCGGAACAGTTTTGAGAGAAAGCGTTTAGTACAATTTCGGGTTATGTTTTATACCTGCTCCCGAATGGATTTTCGTCAATTTGTAGACTTCAAAATAATTAAGAAAGGAAAATCTTAAAGTTAACGATTTCCTAATAGAAGATAGGAATTTTGGAAGACAGGAAAAAACTATGATATATTATCACTTTTGGCATTTTATAAATTCGGAAAGTTTTCCTAAAATAACAATATTTTAGCATTTGGGAAGGAGAGACAAAAGATAATAAGAAAATACATACATTCGTGTTAGAGGTCCCATCACCTAGTTAGTGTGACTGCTCGGCAAATCATAGCCTGTCACATTTGAAGTAGCGTATTCATTTAATAAATTTATGTTGTACAGACATATACTTGTATTACTCCAGTCTTAAATTTGTCACAGGTCATACATGCTTTACACAGGGCATGATCAATGCATTATTTTTGCATCTTTGACCTTCTTACTTCTACGTGTTGTATGCATGGTGTCTGTGTTGTCATTAAGGTAAAATGTTATCTAAGTTCAACAACCAAGTGCATCATTTTCATTACAGTTATTACACAATCCGAAAATGAAACAGCAAATACCTATTGAAAACCACAGAAATGAGGTCTAACGACTCTTAAAAGAGGCACCCCGTATAACTGGTTTGTCTACTATTTTATTCATTTGCAGTGCTGCTTATATGTTAGCTGAAATCACAGTCTAAACCTATGTACTTCGGACGAAATGGTACTTTCTGCTTTTGCTCGAGTTACGGCACAGGTTGCATTAACCGAAAAGCCTCTTTCACTCTTTGTCTTATCTCGTCCTCTAACGCGGTGGTCTTCAAGGTCTTGTCGAGCTGCACGTTGGGACAAAAAATTGTTTCTAGTATAGCATCCTTGTTCTTTAATTAGGTGTCAAACCCTTTTTGTTACAGCAGCACATGGCGTTCGAGGTGGAAGCTTGAGTGTGACAAATGTTGTACCAGCTTTTCTTTTAGCCCGAAATACTGTCTTGGGAAAATGACTTTGCTTCAAAGATCTCCAACTACATGCACAATTCTAACGTATATTGTCAGTAGGTTGATGCTACGTGCCGCGCAGCTTCTCTGACAATATGTGGATATTGTTGGTGTTAAACGTATCTACCATATTTCCAGCATTGTCTGCTACGAGAGGAACCAATTTTTCACTACACATCTCATCCATAACATCGGTGATAGGATCTGCACAATGGTATCCAGTTTACATTTGCTCTCCAGGACGAATGCTCTTGTAAAATATTGGATCAGAATTGGTTCTTATAAAAATAACCACACTGTGGACCGCACAGGTAAAATTATAGAACTGGCTCCCGTGTAATATTTGCTGTTAGCAGTGCCAGCGTTCGACGCTAATGGGAAGAGCTGTCGTTTAGCGTTAAATGTGATGGGCGGGCTGCCTAACCGACCGCTCCGCACTCACTCGTCTTCCGAGTGTTGCTTACAGCGGAACGGCTGGATGACTCATCTGCTACAATGGCACCGCGATTAATAGATCGCTCCTCCAGCAACGAACTGCAGCGCTGAGAATGTGGCTGAGAGATACATGTCATCAGGTGCTCTGAACTGCGGCACAGGAAATTCTGAATACAGGCGCTTCCAGTTCCTCATAGAACAACGCAATGCAGAGCACGAACAGAAAGAAAGCTTCATTGATACATTAGAGAGGAAAACTTGTGTAATCAGTGGTATTTTGTTCAAAATATTCTTTGTATGCTATCCATTATTGGTACTTTCGCGACGCATTTTTGGGGATGGCCCTTAAGCTGGGGCTTTACATTCTTACTCGGGGAGACACGAGAAAGCCGGTTACACAGTAAGTTAGGACATAGTGGAGGTATGGACAAGAAAATCAGTAGGCTTCGGATTGCTTATTTTGAGCAGCAAAAAGCAAAGTTTTTCTGTATGCTCTCTTATACGAAACCATTGGATAATTGGAATGTGAAGTATTTCAAGGCTCATACGTTTCCTGATTCATTTTAGGATTTTCCTACAATTACAGCAGATAATTCCGCAGGTTTTCCTTTTGCTGATAATACAGGCATAGTTAAAACTTATACGGGTAAGGAATTACATAGGTTCATAATGCCTATTGGTTCGCGGTGTTCAATAATTCGACCTCCAAACTTCTTGAAATTTTGACGGAGTGCGCAACAGTTTGAAGATGAATTTCTGTCATGAAATGTTAGGTTTCCGTTTTACAACTATTTCAAATTTGGTGTCTGACACATTCATTTCTGTTTAGGGAACGAGCAATGTCTCCAATTTGCCTGTTATAGTATGATGTAGAGCAGACAAAGAATCTCTGCAGAACAATCCAGTTGAAAGGCTCTTGCCATCCTTCGGAGCGGAGTTCGTAGCAAACATTTTGGACCGAGAAGGATCATTTGATGAGACTGTGTACGAAACAGGGGGGCAAATATAGCAGAGAGACGGAAAGCGGCTCTCATAACCCGCCACTCCAGCGATATACATGTAGACCCGGATAGTGCCAACAAATTTATTTTTGTGGCAAATGACACCACTCTCGACCCCTGCGACTCCACGGGTCGCGGGAAACAAGTCACGCTGGGCCTTGGGGCCGCTACAGAAAATAAATACCCTGATGCAGAAGCCTCCGTATGCTTATTCACAAATATCGCATTACTCATACATTGTTTAGAGTGAAACCAGTCTGTGGGAGCAACTGAATGAAAACACTAATTCTTTTGAATGAAACTAGTAAGTGGGAGCAACTGAAAGAAAAGAATTATATGAGTCGGTTGTTGTTTTACCTGTCGGTTGGAATATTATTCTGTTATTTTTTCTAGTTAAAGCAGTCAGAGGGAGCAATCGAATGAAAAGATACAAAACCGTTGTAGCTTTGTATGTTGACTGGATTACTCTTTCTTTCTTTTCAAGTGAAGTCAGTAGTTTCTCTGTCGGTTGAATCACGTACTCATTCCTTTAACTCAAACCGCTATTTAGTGTTTTAGCTGACCGAGCTATCCATTCATTCTCCTGAGTGAAACAAGTCTGAAATAATTTAATTAGCTGAATTAAAACAACGTCACATTATACTGACAGAGGGTGGTCCTAAGTGAAGACGTATCTTAGGAGTATGTGAAAGTTAACGCAAAAAGTAGGCGTGTTCAGTTAATTATGAACTGAATGGAGTAATTTTTCTTTTCATCATTTAAAAGTGATTCATATACTACTGTGAATTAAACTGTTCCAGGTGCCATTAACGCGTAACTAAATAAGTTGACGTATCACTGTGGTAGGACTGCCATCACTTAAATTACCGTCCCCAGGAAAGCTTCGAAGACCCTGAACATGTGGGTCAGATCGAATTATTTCCAGGACGCAAAACGTCTGTAGACGATAAGCTGACCGATGGCCACGATGTTCCCGGAGAGTGAGGACATGAGAGGGTGGGTGGGGGGTGGGGGGTGAGGGAGAGAGGAATGTTTCCTCGCTTGCTTCTGATTGCTAACAATGTCAGCAGGTGCGCGGCTCCCGTCGATCAGTAGATATATATTACACATGAAAGTAGAAAGGATTTGTGAAAGCGGATTATAGGGACGTTCATATTCAGACGCAGTACTTATTTGAAGTAAGGAAAATTAACGTTAACGAAATCAGTTTTATACAGCTTAGTGAGTAAAAGGCAGATGACATTTAAGACATTCAGTTGTGTTGCGGGTGGTGCGACGTCGTGGTGTATGCGATGGCCCAGTGTCGGCGGCTTCTCGTTGCCTCTGGAAAGAAGTGCGGAAAATACGGGGTGTTCCAAATTGTCTTTACAACTTTGATCACATATACACTATGTGATAGAAAGTATCCGGACACCTGGCTGAAAATAACTTACAAGTTCGTGGCGCCCTCCGTCGGTAATGCTGGAATTCAGTTGGTGTTGACCCACCCTTAGCCCTGATGACAGCTTCCACTCTCGCAGGCATACGTTCAGTGAGGTGCTGGAAGGTTTCTCGGGCAATGGCAGCCCGTTCTTCAAGGAGTGCTGCCATGTGGAGAGGTATCGATGTCGGTCGGTGAGGCCTGGCACGAAGTCGGTGTTCCAAAAAATCCATAGGTGTTCTATAGGATTCAGGTCACGACTCTGTGCAAGACAGTCCATTACAGGGATGTTATTGTCGTGCAACCACTCCTCCACAGGCCTTGCATTATGAACAGGTGCTCGTTCGTGTTGAAAGATGCAATCGCCATCCCCGAATTGCTCTTCAACAGTGGGAAGCAAGAAGTTGATTAAAACATCAATGTAGGGCAGTGCTGTGATAGTGCCACGCAAAACGAGAGTGGGTACCATCCCTCTCCATGAAAAACACGACCACACCAAAAAACCAGCACCACCGAATTTTACTGTTGGCACTACACACGCTGCCAGATGACGTTCGCCGGCAGCTGTGGCCGAGCGAATCTAGGCGCTTCAGTCTGGAACCGCGTGACCGCTACGGTTGCAAGTTCAAATCCTGCCTCGGGCATGGATGTGTGTAATGTCCTTACGTTAGTTAAGTTTAAGTAGTTCTACGTCTAGGGGACTGATGACCTCAGCTGTTAAGTCCCATAGTGCTCAAAGCTATCTGAACCATTTAGATGACATTCACCGGGCGTTCGCCATACACACACCCCGACACCGGATGGCCACATTGTGTACCGTCATTCATTGCTCCATACAACATTTTTACACTGTTCAATCGTCCAATGTTTACGGTCCTTACACCAAGCGAGGCGTCGTTTGGCATTTACCGGCATGTGTCGCTTCTGAGCAGCCGCCCAACCATGAAATCCAAGTTTTCTCACCTCCCCCATAACTGTCATAGTACTTGAAGTGGATCCTGATGCAGTTTGGAATTCCTGTGTGATGGTCTGGATAGCTGTCAGACTATTACATATTACGACCCTCTTCAACTGTCAGCGGTCTCTGTCAGTCAACAGACGAAGTCGGCCTGTACGCTTTTGTGCTGTACGTGTTCCTTCACGTTTGCACTTCATTATGACATGGGAAACAGTGGATCTGTGGATGTTGAGGAGTGTGGAAATCTCATGTACAGACGTATGACACAAGTGACACCCAATCACCTGACCACGTTCGAAGTCCGTGGGCTGCGCAGAGTGCCCAATTCTCCTTTCTCACGATGTCTAGTGAATACTGAGGTCGCTTATATGGAATACCTGGCAGTAGGTGGCAGCACAATGCACCTAATATGAAAAACGTATATTTTTCGGGGTGTCCGGATACTTTTGATTACATAGAATACCTGTATTTCAGAAATGGGAATATACAGAAACGTGTGCCTTGCGGAACAATGTTCCTATACGTCTAAGGTTCTAGTACCCGCTTCAGTGTGTTAAGGTGACTATATTTTCTAGAGCCAAGTTCAGCACTCATTAAAAAGTTTTGATATTACAAAAAGTCTGAACTGAACGTAATAAATGCAAAGCATCACTTCAATTTGTTACAAAAAGTACATTAACTTATATTTTACTAATATCTTCTAAGATGGGTAGCAATCAGGCATACGGTATTTATCAGTGCTGTAAATTTTTCTTCAGACTGTCTGGATTCTTCAACTGCCTTACGAAGACATTAAACTCAATTTTCATAGTAATTTAATTTAGTCACCAACATTGCTTTCGTAGTTTCTACAAAAAATTGTCTTTTGTCACTGCTCCATACACTACTCATTTGGGAAACACTCTTTCAGTACTGTAACATCATACTGATAAAGGTGAACCGAACATACAATTCGGGATAAATCGTTTCATAGTTGTTAAATACGGGACAACTAGGTATACCGAATTACTTTTGAAAAATTCGGGAAAGAGCTAGAAAAATCGTGAGTGTCACTAAAAAAGGGGCAGAGGGATGGTCGGGCACTTTAAATGCTTGCGCCGTCTGTAGCGCACAGGCCACCCAAACGATTTACCAGTTCCGTGTCCGCCCTAGGTCATCCTCACTGAAGTGTGCTGTTGCTGCACTGATGCGAGCTCACAGTTCGCGCAAGTCCCCCCGAAGAAAAAAACTGTAATGGAGTTCCGTATGACTTGGGTGCCAGATCTGGGTTGTATAAACCGCTCCACACATTTTGCCAACTGCTGGAGGTGGTCATTAATAACTAACATGGGAAAAATAAGAAAAAAAAACAGCTTTAGGTGGTTGTGAACATTACGCTTCAAATTTGAACTTTCTACATATTCCCATTTCAAAAACATACGTGATAAAAATGTAAAGACAGTTTTGGAACATACTGTCTGCGCGTAGAAGAGCCGATAAGCCTTTCTTGCTGCTGAGTTTTTAACGGACTAAAACGAATAAACTATCTACAGTTAGGTCCTCATTCAATGAATTTTAACAAAGAGTTATTATAATCTATTTCCAGTCAATCGAATTACTGCAGACACGAAAAATGTTCCAGGATTCCCCCGGACAGTTGTATAAAAATCCCTCCAGCACGTCTCTGTTCTCCCTTAAAAACTAGGACCAATCCGGGAAAATGAGGACGTATTGCAGCACTGGTTGGGGGTGCAAAGGTGAACGCACTAGTTCCCTTAAGAATATATGAAGAATGCAGGAACCTTACCTCGTGTTAGCAATAGTTTGCATTCCGTTTTATATGCAATGTGTGATGATGTTAACAAATGCAAAAGCGTTTGAATATTCAGGCATTTATTCCTGTGGAGATAAATATTTTGCACAGAAAACTACGTCACCAGCTACATCAGTACGCCCAAAGGTTTAAGTGTTACAGATAATGTCATAGCTATAAAAAATTCGCGAGCACAAATTTCCAGGAATATATGTATAGCGTGTATGGGGCTAGGAGAGATTATTTAATGTTTATTAGTGCGTTTTAAAACCGTGCTACATTAAAAAGTTTTTCTATTTAAATAGTTATTTTCTGCCTTTTAGTCTTGTATGTGTGAAGTTTTTCAGTTGAATCCAAACATTTTGGTGAGGTTACAGCAGGACATTGGCAAACCTTCTGGTTTATTTCAGTTTGTCTTGGAATGAGTCAACCAATATATCCCTTCCCCATAGGCATACCTCGCGATAAGACCGCTATTTTAAATACTAGAGAGAACTGAGCTGACTGGAATGTTTGGCTGAAATCGTTCTAAAGCGCGAAACATTCGCGATCGGAATCAGAAAACAGAGAAATAGCAGTGTTACACTAAGTCCGACTCTCCGTCACACACCAGAAAAATGGTTCAAATGGCTCTGAACACTATGGGACTTAACTTCTGAGGTCATCAGTCCCCTACAACTTAGAACTACTTAAACCTAACTAACCAAAGGACATCACACACACCCATGCCCGAGGCAGGATTAGAACCTGCGACCGTAGCGGTCACGCGGTTCCAGACTGTAGTGCCTAGAACCGCTCGGCTACACCGGCCGGCTCACACCAGAAAAGAAAACGACTCAATATTGGATTGGCATCCAGTTCTGAGTAAAGTTGAAAGTGTCAGGTCTTTAGCTTATCGGAAAGTTAGTTTAAAACCAATTCCAAAATTTGTACCGAACAGACAGGCAGACTGAAAAACAAAGAACCCTCCGTCCCCCACGAGACTCGAAAGCGACTTAATACTACAGTGTCATTCAGTTCCGGGCTATTTTTAAGGTTTCAAGGAAACTAGTTTAAAATCAGTTGCAAAATTTGTACCGAAAAAAAAACCGACAATAAACGGACCTAATAAAATCGTGTTAAAAGGTGATTCTTCATTTATATACGCACAAAGTTACACTTCAGCAACCAAAAATTGATATTTAATGCCGCAAGTACGAAAATTCGTATTTCAGTAAGTAACTACAAACACTCTGAATGTACTTTATTTTTAGAAATATAGTTGTTATCCTCATCCTTGAATTAATGCACTTTATTTGCCTTTAAAAATGTTGTCAAACCTAGTCCTGTTTCATGTATAACCGAAAAGACTGAAAAAGTATGTAAACTAATTTGTTCAAACCCGGTGAATGAATGAAAACATTCATATAATGGCCGCAACCGACGGAGTTTTGTTTCAGTCGTTTGTGTCAAACTAAGTGAAATCACTCAAACACGGTGAGTGGACACATTCCGCTGAGAGTAGCTTCATTCGGTTGTTGCATAAGAATGAAAAAAAAAAAAGACAGACTGCACGAAAAACACAATGGACTGACCAATCGACTGTTAAAAAAATTGTCCCATCACTAGTGTGTGGTTACCGCATCCTCTAAGCCAGAATAAAAAAAAGCAGGAGACGGCCATATGCGTTTCTCTGCTTGCTCGTCATGAATTGGCTCATGAACGACGCCGACCATTCCTACCGTGTATCGTTGCTGGCGACGATAAATAGTGGCTTTATGCCAACGTAGGGAAAAGGGTGATTGAGCCCACACAAAGCAGAAATTCTTGAAAATTTGTGGTAAGGTTCTATGGGACGAAACTGCTGAGGTCATCGGTCCCTAAACAAAGCAGCAACTCCCTCTTCAAAGAACTGCGCTCATCCACAAAACATAATGCTATGCCTCTGGAGGCACTGTCATGGTTTGGTGTGCACCGAATCCCTCACCCCCCCCCCCCCCCCCACCCTTTGTGCAACCATTACTGTTGTTGTCAACAGCGGAGACGCACTGGGGACGAAATCCAAGAGCGACGAGCAGGTGGACTGCATGACGCGATACTACTCCGCGAAAACACCCGCCTGTATTCTTATAAAAACACTATAAGGGAGTTACCTTGGGATGTCATTGGGAAGATACTCACCTGATCTTGCGCCCTAAGATTTTCACCTTTCCGCTCTCTATCGAACAATCTTCAAGAATCTTCCTTTTGGAATGAAAATGCGCTCTACAAGTTCTTCGCCTCAAAACGACGTGATTTCTACAGTCGCCAAATGGAAATGTTACTACGGCGTTGGCGGACTGTTATAATAAGTGAAAGAGTACATATTATTAATTACTGAAGTCTCTGTTACGTGTATCTGTTGTATTTACTAACCTTATGGAAAATGCTAGGAACTTATGCACCAACCCAATAACCACGTTTGTTGTTTTCTTCGTAGTTGGTAAAGGTATTTTATGAACTCTACTTCCACTTGGCTTTACACTAACCGTCATAGCGCTGCAACGGGTTTAAGCGGTGTTTAGCGCGAAGAATACCAGGTCTTTTTGCGAAGCCTTCAGTACCTACGAGAACTTACGTATCACCGAGAGCTATGATCGAGGTTCTCCAGATACTGATAACTTGTCATGCTGGCAAAGACCATTAATCACAGACTTAGAAATTATACCTGCGTGTCATAGCACAATTTTTCTTCATTACTGTTTTGAAATAATTACGAATAATTACGAATAACTTTTTTTTTTTTTTGCAATTCAGGAAGAAGATATATTTATTTGCGGAACATTTCCTAGAAATAATTTCATTTCCCGTCATTTCAAAGACAATATTTGTAACAATTTTTGGTAGGTTAGATAATAACTGTCCATCTTGGAACAGCGAATAGTATAAGTGGTTTGATTAACATATTATGTGAATATTTGTTTGGGTTACATTATAACAGCTAAAAACATTAAACAACCAAAATCGCATAAATACTTATCTTAAACAACCGGTTTCGACAGACTTTTCTGTCATTTTCAGGTCTTAAAAAATCATTTTGTTATTAAAACTGTTCGTTTTACGTTGGGCCTCACGCCAAGCTGTCATGTGGATAAAGGATGGCGTGAGGTACAACGCAAAATGAACAGCTTTCATAACAAAAATTGTTTTAAAAAATGGTTCAAATGGCTCTGAGCACTATGGGACTTAACATCTGAGGTCATCAGTCCACTAGAATTTAGAACTACTTAAACCTAACTAGCCTAAGGAGATCACACACATCCATGCCCGAGGCAGGACTCGAACCTGCGACCCGTAGCTGTCACGCGGTTCCAGACTGAAGCGTCTAGAACCGCTCGGCCACAGTGGCCCGCTTGTTTTAAAGACCTGAAGATGACAGCAAAGCCTGACGAAACAAATTGTTTTAAAAGAAATAAATATTATAGCGATCCTTTTAGCAAGTAAAGCAGATCGCTCCTTCGGTCTTCTCAAAATGAAAAAAATCAAACACTCTAACAGCTACATCAAATACTATGTGGAATCTTTTATTCGAAATACCACCCCCAAAATATTTACTGTGCGTCAAGAAACAACCTGTATACGAGGCAGAAGATAATGAGAATGAAGTCGTTGCTGCAGCAATAACTAAGTGTTACTGACACCTAAAATTTCCTCTCGTCATACCCAAGGGACGGTGAGGCCAGTTCATCGCCGAATATTCTCTCGTTCCACGAGCTCCTCAGTCTGCGCATTTCGATGCTGTTGCGCATTGTCATCAATACAAATAAAGTTCATGGGTGAATGCATCCATAACCAACTCCCATATGGAAGCAATACTGTATTCACAATTACGTTTGAGCGGCGAGTTTGCTGTGTTCAAGGATTTGTAGGTCAGTACTACTACTACTACTATTACTACTACTCCTCCTTGGCGCTACAGCACTTGTAAGGCCTTGACCTCCCGGACTACCTCCGCCCACTCTTCTCTGCTGGCTGCCTTGGCTCTCCATCTTCTCACTCCCATTCTTCTAAAGTCCTCTTCCACATTGTTTAGTCATCTGGTCCCTCGTGTGCCCCTTATACGGCGTCCCCCAGGTTTTTCTTTGAAAACATTCTTGACTGTGCTGTTCTGCACCAGTCTTTATATATGTCCCAACCACCGTAGTCTAATACTCTTTATTTCAGTCACGATATCTGGTTCGTTGTACAACTCTCTGATCCCCTTATTGTTTCTGATTCCCCAAAAATTCCTAGCATTCACTGGCCTTTAAATTTTCCTTGGCATCTTCCTTTCCCATCTCAGCAAGATACCCTCATCGTTTTGTGTCATAGTCCAGGTCTCCGAACCATACATCAGCACAGGTCTAACTGCCGTACGATACACCGTCAGCTTCAGATTCCTACTAAGGCTCTTTGCTTTAAACACTTTACCCTGTGCAAAGCAGCTCCTGTTACCACCTGCGATCCTGGCACGTATTTCTTCTCTCATATCATTGTTCTCAGTTACCAGTGACCGAAGATATTTAAAGCTCTCACAGCGTTCATATTCTTTTTCATTCAAAGTCATGCCTCTTTCTTCTTCACTGAATATTTTCATAGATGTTAACATATACTTGGTCTTTGATTGATTAATGGTCAGCCCCATCTCCGCACCGCATCTTTCTACTTTTTTCAGGTCGTGTTACCTCCTGGATAGCGAAACAATATCATCCGCATATGACAGCTCCTGAGTCACTCTATCAAAGAGTGTTCCCCCTGGGTTGTTCCTTTGTGTCTTTTGGATTACACTCTCCAAGGAAACATTAAACAGAATAGTGGAGAGCACATCACCCTACCGCAGTCCTTGGATAACTTCAAATGCCTTTCCCGACCAGGGTGGCCGAGCGGTTCCAGGCGCTGCAGTCTGAAAACGACTACGGTCGCAGGTTCGAGTCCTGCCTCTGGCATGGATATGTGTGCTGTCCTTAGGTTAGTTAGGTTTAAGTAATTCTAAGTTCTAGGGGACTGATGACCTCAGACGTTAAGTCCCATAGTGCTCAGAGCCATTTGAACCATTTTCAAATGCCTTTGATAAAGTGCCCTCGATCTTTACTTTGCATGGTATTCTTCTCAAAGTCAGATGGTTCAAATGGCTCTGAGCGCTGTGGAACTGAACATCTGAGGTTATCAATCCCCTAGAGCTTAGAAATACTTAAACCTAACTAACCTAAGGACATCACACACATCCATGCCCCCGGCAATATTCGAACTTGTGACCGTAGCGGTCGCGCGGTTCCAGACTGAAGCGTCTAGAGCCGCTCGGCCACAGTGCCCCGCTTGTTTTAATGACCAGAAGATGACTGCAAAGCCTTACGATACAGATTAAAGCGATCTTGGCTATCGAATCCTTTTAGCGAGTAAAACAGATCGCTCCTCCTGTCTTCTCAAAATGAAGAAAATCAAACACTCTAACAGCTACATCACATATTATGTGGAATCTTTTATTCGAAATACCACCTCCAAAATATTTCCCGTACTTCAAGAAACAACCTGTATACGAGGCAGAAGATAATGAGAATGAAGTCGTTGCTGCAGCAATAACTAAGTGGTACCTACACCTTCAATTTCCTCTCGTCATACCCAAGTGACTTTCCTCCAAATGTACTGCTTTCAATTCATTGTGAAGGTTTTGCACTTGATGCCACAGACAAAGATACCCGATTAAACAGATATGAATCATTACTCCTTGAAAATGATATTGGTTTCTCCTTTGTGTTTACCACAGGCTCACAAGCCAAGTTTGGAATAACTCCTTCAATGTATTCTTATCTTTTATTGATATGTGATAAAATTGTCTCATATACGTTTTACACCAAATCTCGCGTTTCCTTGTTCTTCCGTCGCTACTCACTTTGTCGGCTCATTGCCGTTTTGGGTGCTTTCACTTAAATTCACGTAATGAAAAAATTGTGTTACTGCTATCTAAATAGAATCAGTTCCGAGAATTTCACTCAGCTGGATTAACATCTGCTTTCTAAGGCGACGAAGAATTCCCTGTCGTCTCCACTCTTTAACTGACTCTTATTCTGGTTCTTTTGTGGTACTTCCACCAGTTGGTGTCTAAAATTACGAAACTAGTCTTTTTGCTTCTTTCTGGGCCTTAAATAAAGCCAGTAGAATGTTTATTTTTCCTGTACACATGTTCATATGTCTGCATTCTGCCAGAATCTTTGATTGACCCAATAATCCTGAACAGACAAAATGTCAATAGAGTGAACGTTTTCTTAGCAATTACAGGCGTTACCAGTGGGCAAGGAGGTGCAGGTACACGCCATTAGCTCTCAGGTAAAGGAGAAAATATAATGTAGTCGGGGGGTTTCTTTCAAGAAAATGATTTAAAAATCGGATTACGCAGGTTTTTAACAGGGTCTGAACAGGAAAGTTTTTATGGCTACTTACAAACTGCCATTCTTCTACCAAAATATTAAAAACACCCCAAACCTTCAGGTTTAGCCCCCCCCCCTCCCCGCTCCACGCAAACTATCGTATGGCTATCATCGAATACTTAGGTTTTAGAATAATTATATGGAGGAAAGAAGCAAGGTAGAAGTTTAGTAAATCGTTTTCTCGTTAAAATTTAGGTGAGAAGTAGCCATGCCAAGACATTTGGGATCGACTGCCTCACTTACTATAGCTTTCAGCTTTTCGAAATATTGTTACCAAAAGACACAAACTACATTCTAGTAGCCTACAGTTTCAAATCATTCCTTTTGTTCTCGTTGTACTTCTCACGGCAAATGTCCTCTCTTCACCTACTCTTGATGAAGCGCTGAATAATATGTTTTTCCGTCGCTTCTCAACACAAACGTATTGTAAGAGATGTACTCTAGAATATTTGCTTAGAAAATTGTATGGCTGGTTTTCTTTCCCCTTCCATGTCGAATTGCAGCTGGTATGCTGTCACCAGTGTCCACTTTGGCGACGTTACTTCAAGTGCAGCATATCATTCTCATTTTATTTTTTCTTCTGAATGAGACTCTATCGGTATTAGCTGGGAGCATACGTACTGGCTTTTGGAAACAACGAAATATTTACAACCTAAAAAATCTGTAGAATTCAACACTGCCACACGAATGGAAACTCGAGAGTATTTCATAGCCTTAGTGTTTGTTCTCGTGAACAAACTGTCCTTTCTACAAATGATGGCATATAGAACAAAAAAGTTATTGTTGCAGATACATTGTAAGACGTTAATAAAAATACATAGATACGCAGTAGTGAATATAACGGTTTTTCATTATTAAATAATGTGTAAATGTTCCAAAAAATATCTTGCAAATTATTTACAGAGTTATAGCAAAGGAAGACAAGTCCAAACGGTAGAAATTATCCTTCGCTATCCATTTTATAATGGCTTACGGAGTACGTACGCCCATGGAGGAGGAGATGACAGAATGCTGTGTCTCCATGGCGTCTATCTATAATACAGCTGCTTAACGATGTACATAACCGTATCGTGTTCGATGAACCTTCTGCCAGGCACTTAACTGTTAACCGCACAGTAATGAAGAAGATGTAGATGTACAATTTCTTTTCATCGATTTACCTCATCTGCACTTCATCACAGCTGCATGACTTCAGTTAAGTCCGGTACATTAATATTTCACCTCCATGCCTAGAATTACGTGTCCAGGTACGTACTTCTCAATTCATTCCAGGCTTTACGTTTCAGAAAAATGCATTTCCGTACATAAATACACCGATGTTTCGGATCTCTCGTAGTTTCTGCATGAAATCTGCGTTAATGCTGTAATTTATGCCCCATATTATTGTTTAAAGCGCACTCGAAAACAACGTTCCGCTCAACAAACAGATGCATAACGTTCTCGTTTTCGATATGTTCAAACTCGGCGTATCGCTAGGTGCCCACCGGCACAAGTTGTACCGGACCGTTATGGCGTCCAGCGGTAATTATCACGATTGCCTGTAAGCACATCGCTGATAGTTAACGAGTTTCCATGGGCAGCGGGTATTAACGCAGCGGCGTGGAACAAGATCACACGGTAGCAAACAATTAACTGCTGTCTCTTGAGCTTCAAAGAGCACTGCATTTCGCTGAGTGAAAGAGGATCTCAGTTTAATGCAAAGCCCGTTATACGTACACTAGGGAATACATGCCTGGATCCATTGGTGGCGTTTTAACTATGTGATAATCAATTTAGTCTCTCTTAAAACCGTGGATAAAAGTTTTCTTTGATGAGAAAAGAATAAGCAGAAAAATTGGTGAACCATTGTTAAAGCAGTGATAGAACAACTTATAATGGGTGAAATTTTAAAACACTGAAGCACAGATGTCTTTGGTACACAAGTACAATAAATATCAAATACTTGATTTATAATGACACGGCGATAGTAAACGTTCCCCTGTATTTTACGTTTGGATCCGATGATGGGCTAATTACTCCAAAATAGGTAAACACAGAAGAATAAAAGGGGAACAAATACTTCGCTAAAAAATAAAATAACGAATTCCCGCCGGCCGGAGTGGTCGAGCGATTCTGGGCGCTACAGTCTGGAACCGCGCGACCGCTACGGCCGCAGGTTCGAATCCTGCCTCGGGCATGGATGTGTGTGATGTCTTTAGGTTAGTTAGGTTTAAGTAGTTCTAAGTTCAACAGGACTTATGACCACAGCAGTTGAGTCCCATAGTGCTCAAAGCCATTTGAACCATTTAACGAATTCCTATATCGGTCGTCCCCTGTAAAATATGTAGAAAGAGTTGAAGTAAAATAAACAGCGAGATGCAAACAATTTTTGAGGCTTATTTCTCAATGTTTGAAACCGGTTCGAGTGCAGTATTCTTCAGTGAGTTTTATCACAGTTGCTTTCCTACCACAGGTTACGCAGTAAAAGACTGGTCGCACTCCACCATCACGTAAGAGTTATACGCTGTAACTGTTTCCAATTACCCCTGGTGTGACTTTCTGACACATGGAACTGTCAATGGTAACTGTCAATGTTAACTGAAATCATATTTTTCGTAGTCCAATACACTGATTTTCAATTAAATAACACTGTTTATTACTTTTCGAGCATAATCTAAAGTTAATTTTTTACGTGCATTCTTGTTGTTAAATATCGAAACTGAAGACGGTCTCGCATTTATTACCATTTATCAACAAACATATTTAACGAATGACCAGTTTACATCACCTGCAGCATGTTTCCACTTCCACATCTAAAATCGCTGTGGGATTTTAACAAGTATATCAAAGTAATGACGTAAATGTCAAAGTACTGACCAGTTCTAAGTGGCAAATGAAATCTAATTCACAAGAGGCTGTAAGTCATAAAAAGTCTCATATCAAAGTATCAGGAGACAAGTCAAAAGGGCTATGACATGCAATCTGTTCGCTGCTTATACTCCAGTGATTCGCTACGTTAGTTGAAGGACGTATGTGTTTAGCGCTCCCGCGTAAGACGTTGTTTCTACATAGGATTATCTGCCTAGTGAGAGTCAGTTTATCTTCTTAGCCCCTGAAACGACACTAGCGCAGTCGGTCTCTGCGATTCTTAGCGACAGCAAGATGTAAGAGACGTCTGTTTGATGAGTCAACGTTCTTTGGAGGGTGTTCAGAACGTTTGGCCATTCTTCACAGGCCACGTTTGTTTCCCCTTACTGCCGTTTCATAACTTTCAGGCAATCTATTCGCTTACTGAGTGTACTATTAGCAACTATAACGACTCATGGAGACACCAGTGACCGGCGTCTCCCATAAATTGACAGTAGCGGGATTTAAAAAGGTGTATATTATTCAAGGTTGAAGCGGACATGTAAACATGAACTTATCAGCTAGATGGTCTAGAAAATCTGTAATCCCATGCTTATTCGAACAATGGAAAAACGGAAGACTGCGGTTTACAACCGTATCATAGACCATTGTAGACTGGACACAAGTTAGAATAGGGCAATAACTGGGGCAATAATCGACGGTAGTGATTTGAAAGAAACGTTCCTTCATTTATTTTGAGTGGACATGGGTTGATGGTTAGGTATCACTGATTGGCGTGCTGCGAGTCGCCAATTCCAATCCGACCACCGGTAGTTATTTGTTATTTAGTATTTACAGTTTGTTCAATCTTCATGAAATATCTAAGGGGCAGTCAAATGAAAACAAGACATTTGGAAAAAAGTACGTAAACTGTAAATTTTTTCAAAAGTAATCGCCGTAACCGTTAATGCATTTATACCACTGAGACTAGACGGGCAGTGCTTTCATGGCAAAATGTTTGCCGTTGCCTACGGAACACAGATTGCACCCAGGAGTGCACCTCTACGTCCGAAGCAGACAAACAGGCTCACGAATGTCTTTCATCAGTGTTTATGAAGGTCTCCGCAGCGAAACAACTGCAATGTAGTCGAAGCAACCTTGGCAACATATGGGCCCACATGTTTCGAGTTCGCTGCAGCAGATTTTATGGGAAGCCCTTACACAACCTCCATACAGTCCCCATCTTTCACCATGCGATTTCTATACTTTTCGAGCCCTGAAGACAATCGTGGCCGTAGGTTTTCTTCGGACGATTTCCTTCTGACGCTTAGCAAGACACATATATTTTTTCGTGAAGTCATTCATCGTCTCGTTTTACTGTGGGATAAATGTATTAATAGTTATGGAGATTACTTTTGAAATAATAATGTTTTCGTCCTTTTTCCCATCTGTCTCGTTTCTATTTTGAAAGGTGTGTATGTTATGCAGAATGGTTCTGAAAGGCGCACATACCATGAGAAATATCAGTTTGTTTGGTATGTTCGCCAATATAAGCGTCTTTGCATGCTTAAAACGTTAGAGAGAGAGACGGGGTTGAGTCGTCGTTGTGATGGGCTTGGATCACAAACGTGCCGCACGAAGAATTGTTGTAGTGTAGAGATTTCATTTGTTTAACAACATCTACGTGTTGGTATCCAGGATGAATTATAGTCACGTGTTCAGTCATCTAATAACCTTTCTCCCACCAATGTTAGTTAAAAGTATTTCATTAGCAGAGCAAAGACTGAAGTTTAGATCATTCTAATATTGTGTTTAAAAGTGATTATTTTGGTGTATGACAGCATTGAGGAAAATTATTGTTCATGTTAGTACGAACAACATCTGTGTTATTGCAAGGACTTTAATCTATTTTTAAAATACCCCTTTATTCATTAACAAATGTTTCACTGAAGCTAATCCTCACTATTAAATGACGAGAAAATCTGGCTAAATTTGCACTGTCACGCCTTGCATTATTGCATGGGAACTCAGCTGAATTTTAGAAACATAAAAGAAGTTGTTTGCCAAATGAGTCCAAAATAAAGTGAGATCAGGGAGTCTGCCTTGCAGTTATTTATCTCAGGTGCATGCAGTTCGCCACTTCATATTCCTGCAGTATGTGGGCAGAGGAAACCAGAACTATCCGTTGCTTTCTGATTTGGAACTGGGGACACTGCAGATTGATCTGCCAAGTTTCATGTACATTGAGTAGATACGTTTTTCTAACGGGCATATTTTCGATACGCAAGAGTTAGAAATTGTGCAGTGACTGTTTGACGAGGAAGCCATACTTCGTATTACAGACAATCATTTCCTCTATTCAGTTTCATTTACAGATAGATTCGGCTTAGAATAATGAGCAGCAAACACATTAATTTAATAGTTAATGTTCCGTGTTCACAAGTGAGGTAACAAACACGATTCTACACTCCTGGAAATGGAAAAAAGAACACATTGACACCGGTGTGTCAGACCAACCATACATGCTCCGGACACTGCGAGAGGGCTGTACAAGCAATGATCACACGCACGGCACAGCGGGCACACCAGGAACCGCGGTGTTGGCCGTCGAATGGCGCTAGCTGCGCAGCATTTGTGCACCGCCGCCGTCAGTGTCAGCCAGTTTGCCGTGGCATACGGAGCTCCATCGCAGTCTTTAACACTGGTAGCATGCCGCGACAGCGTGGACGTGAACCGTATGTGCAGTTGACGGACTTTGAGCGAGGGCGTATAGTGGGCATGCGGGAGGCCGGGTGGACGTACCGCCGAATTGCTCAACACGTGGGGCGTGATGTCTCCACAGTACATCGATGTTGTCGCCAGTGGTCGGCGGAAGGTGCACGTGCCCGTCGACCTGGGACCGGACCGCAGCGACGCACGGATGCACGCCAAGACCGTAGGATCCTACGCAGTGCCGTAGGGGACCGCACCGCCACTTCCCAGCAAATTAGGGACACTGTTGCTCCTGGGGTATCGGCGAGGACCATTCGCAACCGTCTCCATGAAGCTGGGCTACGGTCCCGCACACCGTTAGGCCGTCTTGCGCTCACGCCCCAACATCGTGCGGCCCGCCTCCAGTGGTGTCGCGACAGGCGTGAATGGAGGGACGAATGGAGACGTGTCGTCTTCAGCGATGAGAGTCGCTTCTGCCTTGGTGCCAATGATGGTCGTATGCGTGTTTGGCGCCGTGCAGGTGAGCGCCACAATCAGGACTGCATACGACCGAGGCACACAGGGCCAACACCCGGCATCATGGTGTGGGGAGCGATCTCCTACACTGGCCGTACACCACTGGTGATCGTCGAGGGGACACTGAATAGTGCACGGTACATCCAAACCGTCATCGAATCCATCGTTCTACCATTCCTAAACTGGCAAGGGAACTTGCTGTTCCAACAGGACAATGCACGTCCGCATGTATCCCGTGCCACCCAACGTGCTCTAGAAGGTGTATGTCAACTACCCTGGCCAGCAAGATCTCCGGATCTGTCCCCCATTGAGCATGTTTGGGACTGGATGAAGCGTCGTCTCACGCGGTCTGCACGTCCAGCACGAACGCTGGTCCAACTGAGGCGCCAGGTGGAAATGGCATGGCAAGCCGTTCCACAGGACTACATACAGCATCTCTACGATCGTCTCCATGGGAGAACAGCAGCCTGCATTGCTGCGAAAGGTGGATATACACTGTACTAGTGCCGACATTGTGCATGCTCTGTTGCCTGTGTCTATGTGCCTGTGGTTCTGTCAGTGTGATCATGTGATGTATCTGACCCCAGGAATGTGTCAATAAAGTTTCCCCTTCCTGGGACAATGAATTCACGGTGTTCGTATTTCAATTTCCAGGAGTGTAGATCGTAGTATGTAATCAGAATTTATGTCATGCGTTTTGGGATCGGTAGCTTGAAGTTTTGTTATGCACTGAGTTTCCAATTAACATGCAAAAGCTTTTAAAATGTTCAATATGACTGCCCCTTGTACGTTTGTAATTTTTGTATAATCTGGAATATTCGAAATTTGTACAAATGTTACCATTTTGGAATATTCGATGTTGCTATAAATAGCTGCACTCCCCGTCCAGGAGCACAGGTCTGTCCTGGCTGTATGTTGGTGTCAGTAACAAATGTGCGTCCAGTTCTAAGTGTTATACTTCCTTGACGATCCTGCCTTCGGATTTCGACTTCATTGTGGCTCCCAAGTGACAATATAAATGCGCTAGAACGCATTTGGATCCTACCTCTTTCCAGCAATAGTCCAGCACCTTAACAACTACGTCAACAACTTAGGAAAATACACGAGACAGGATCGCCAAGTAACGCACAATAACGTTTTTGTCCTCTGGTGCTGCAGACAGAATGCTGAAGTTTCACGACGATATATTTCCAGGTTTGCACTAAAGAGGGTATGTTGTTTTCATGTGGAGCTCTAGCGAGAGGAGCCTGAACTGCACATGGCGCGCATATTACTGTCGGCAGCTTGAGAAGAACAGCGAAGTGTAGTTTGAAATTTGTGCGCCAAAGGGCATAAACCGAGTGAAATACACATGCGCACGCGTGGAGGGTATGTGGACGACTGTATGCACCGTAACAAACTCTCCAGGTTGTATGTATTCCTCCAAGATGGCTGCCTGAACCTTAGTGACTCGCCACGCTCCGGGCGCCCGTAAAACAGCTGCAACGACGCAGAATGTCACAGCCATTGAGGCAGCAATTTCCAGCGCCATAGCACTACACACCTGAAACCAAGCAGAGCTCTATGGAGTGAAGACGTGCTGGTTCCCCAGCAGGAAAAAATTTCAGAATGAATCAGTCTGCTAGGGAGGTGGTTGTCACAGCGTACAGGGATATGCACGACGTGTTACTGGTGGACTTTGCTGAACATGGGACGATTGTGAATGCTGCAGCCTACATTAAAACTTCAAGTTGCATCGTGACAGACGCCACAACTTTAATGCTGTCTGTGTCAAATTTCTTCATGACAGTGCTCGCACCCATACTGCTGCTCCTGTTCGTGAGAAAATCGCCACATTTTGGTGAGAGGTTTGCCGCCATCCACCACACAGCCCGGATCTTGCACCGTCCGACTCATCAGTTCGGTCCTCTGAAGAAATTCCGGTCAGCGGGAGCTTTGCGACAGATGCGGAAGTGTAACCAACAGTTCGCAGATGACTGTACTCCAACCAAACTGACTTCTCCGAATAGGGCATATTGGAATTGGTGCCACGATAGGACAAATGTGTTGAGAACATTGGTGACTATGTATAAAAGTAGGTAAAAGGTGTAAATTCATTTGTGATATTCTGTTTTGTTACTTATTAGATTTTGGTTACTTTCCGATCTTCCCTCGTAGAATAAAATTGTCTGAGATGTCGCACAACATGAACACCGTTGCGGGGCTTCTGTTTTTCTGAAATGAAATGTAGCTTTACAGAAACATATCCAGACATAAACATATTACCACAGCCTGATTTTATGACGGCAAGGGTCTTCAGCATCCATCACAGTAGTATTTTATAAATGATTTTGCGGTGTAAATTTGCTGTAAATCGCATTTCACAAAATGATTAATTGTTTGAATGATTATTATTTTTAAACATATTTATGTAAAAGCCATGTGTTTGTGTAGTGAAAATTCGCGAGAAAATTAAATGTGCAGCAAAAAAAAAAAAAAAAAAAGAAAGGAAGGATAAAGGATTAATGCTTCCGGTTGCTCCTCCGTAGTCACTCAGGGCCAATACCACACCAAACACAAAATTTTGAAATATTGTCTCTTACGTTATGTCCAAGGGAACTGATGGCAGATCCACTGAAGTTCGGTGATAAAAACACGAGGGGTGCTAGAAGGTAATGCCTCTGACTTTTGTATGTGAAAACGTTATTTTTTAAAAAAAATAAAACAAACTTTATTAACATATTTCATCTTCAGTATTCATATATAAATATTTATTTCTCAACATAATCACCGTGACGAGCACGCCTCTCCTAACGAGAGTCTATTTTCTTGATAGTGTCTCTGTACACTGTTTGATTTTGTTAACGGAGGCACTTCACCTCTGTGCGCACAGATCGATCACTATCAAAGTGCTCTTTAAAGTGTTCTTTGTGTTTTGGTAACATGAAAGTCGGATGCAAAATCAGGACTGTACGGAGAATGGTCGACCACCGTGGACCCAAGGCGCCTGATTGTCACAGATGTTACAGCGTTCGTGTGTCGTCTAGCATTGTCATGCTAAAATGCTGAAGGAGAGGGTCCTGACTGAGTGGACGAACTCTTCGAAATCTAAACTCGATTACAGCTAGCTGTTACTCAAACATCGACATAGTTACGTTACACACCGCCATGTTACACGCTACAATTCGGAGCCCTCAAGCGGCAGAGGGCTGCTAAAATGTAGACGTGACGAATAACGATGTAGACTGTTAATACCGTTGTTTTATTTCAGATGCTTTTGAGTTTTCACACAAAAAATTCGGAGGCATTACTTTTAATGTTGCCCTTGTACAACCCATTAAGATATAACGGTCGCGCAGAGTGGCCGCGAGGTTGGAGGCGCCGTATCAATGAATGCGCGGCCCCTCCCGCCAGAGGTTCGAGTCCTCCCTCGGGCATGGGTGTGTGTGTTGTTCTTAGCATAGGTTAGTTTAAGGTAGTTTCAGTAGTGTTCAAGGCTAGGGACCGATGACCTCGGCAGTTTGGTCTCTTAGGAATTCACACACATTTGTTTTAGGATATAATGTACAGAGTTCCTTGTAAGCAATAGATATTGTAAGATCATTTTGATTAAGAAGACAAGTGTGAGCAAAAAGGCAATGAAGTAGCCTCAGCCTAGTAACAACCGCTTCCTTCCATCTTGGCTTTGGAACGATGTACCCTATTAGCCAAGAGAGGACTTCAATAACCTCGCTTGGCTGTTTGTTACATCCTGGCCAAGATAAGTGTACTAGCATCATGAGGAAGACATTTCTGAGAATTCACGTTTGGAGCATAGAATTGTATGGTAGTGAAACGTGGACAGTGGAAAAACCGGAACAGAAGAGAATCGAAGCACCTGCGATGTGATTCTGTAGACGAATATTTAAAATTAGGTGGACTCATAAGGTAAGGAATGAGGAGGTTCTGCACAAAATCGGGGAGGAAAGGACAATGTGGAAAACACAGACGAGGGGAAAGGACTGGATGATAGGAGATAGGTTAAGACATCAGGGAATGACTTCCATGGTGCTAGACGGAGCTTTAGAGGGCAAAACTGTAGAGGAAGACATAAACTGTAATACATCCGGCAACTAATTGAGGGAGTATGTGGCAAGTGCTGCTTTGAGATTAAGAAGCTGGCACAGCAGAGGAACACATGGCGGCCTGCATCAAACCAGTCATAAGACGGATGACTAGGAAAAAAACCAATTCCAAACATTCTTCTTCACACTTACTTTCGGTTTGCGTCCCTGTTAACGATATGACAGCATACAGGACGATTGGATCGTCCTGCTGTATCCACAGAGGCTTCTTTGGCTGTTACTGCTCTGTCCGCAGTATTATTGCCCCTAATCTCCACATGCCTCAGCACCCCATAGGACGATAATTAATTTCCTCTCCGAGAAGTGTAGTGGATGTTCTGTGTTATTCTGTCTCGTGACTTGAGCGCCTGAAGAGATCGTAGCACATGAGGAATGACTGACCACAGTGATTGCTCTTCCATCCATGTTTCTTACGGGTGACGTAAATACGTCATATCCGGTATACACGCAAGGAAATTCGAACACGAAAGTGGTGTGAAAAAATGTATGGAGTATCCGAGTGTATGTATGTACATGGACCAACCAGTGTATAAAAGAAAAAGCTATGTTCTTGATTCAAACTGTAGTTGAAACATTGTTGAAGTTGCTATTACGAGTATATGGGCTTATGTGTTTTATTATTTCTGAAATTAATTATGACCTATTCGTTAGCCACACCCAGTTCGAAATGGCAGTCTCATGTTCGAATATCACACAGTTGTGTCGCGAGTTGCCTGTTGACAATCAGTCAAACACGGGGTGGATCGACTACTGTGTTATACATCAGGGATTGGGGTGATGAGATCATCATGCATCATGCGTGCTACTCTGCATGCACTGGTTTCTATAGAGATGGGTCACCAGCCTAATTGTCATGTAATAAAAAACTTCCAGGATCTCAAAATATTTCTTGTGGGTAGATCTAGTAGGTCTTTTGCACTCATACTCATGTCCCAGTGTAACTGAAGAAAAATTAGTGTCTAAGTGATAAGGTCATTAGAGACGAAGACTAGTTGGGAAAGGATGAGGAAAAAATTCCGCCTCGCCCTTCTAAAGTTAAATTCCAGCAACTGCCTTCAGTGATTTAAGGAAATCACTGGGACTCAAAATGTAGCTGACGACACATGGATTTCAACCACTATCCTTCTGAATGCGAGTATGCTGTCTTACAGCTGCCTCATGTTACTCAACTGTGTCTGGATGTCTAGGGGAAACCGGAAGACCCAAGAGCAGTGAGCTCACAGATCTCATTTACTACGCACTACAAGATATTAAGGGCTTCCAGACATCTGGTATTTTAGTTGCTTAAAACATGGGAAACAAGTCGATTTATAATCAAAATGTACACCCAAAATTGTAAGAGAGTTACTAGAGTTAAAAATCATACTGTTGGTGTGGGTTTCGGATAAATTTAAATAAGTCAGCATGAATTATTAAACTTCTGAATGGTCGGTTGAGGTTGGGGCCTAGTCGTGCTGAAAATGGAGAATGAACAGAAAACTGAGAAATTTTTCACAGCCAAAGAATTTTCATCTTATCAGTTTCCTGTGGACCGAACAACGCTTACGATAATGTCAAAAAAAGTGACGCTCAGTGCACTTGCCGTGGCCTACGCCGTTTTGTTACAACAACTGCGGCGGCAGAACGTCACCAGCTCTGTAACACTAACACTGGAAGTTCAGTGCATGTGGAAGAAAAGGTATTATCGTACTCGCATGAATTTTTATACTTACGTCGCAGGACATCTCGCTTTCGAAGTAAATTGCCATTTGGCCTTGGTTGCGCAGAGAGGTTTCCTGTACTGCCGTCTAAAGTTGAGAGTATCTAGAGGGGGCTGGCATATGTCAGTCCTAGCTCGAGTGTGTATCAGTAGCTTTTTGGAGAAACGGAATTAAGGGAAACACTTTACGGTTGTGCAGTTAACGTTTCAACCAAATTCTATCTCACTAATGCAAGAGGCAAACGCCAAAATATTTAGATGAGTAACATAGTCATTGCAGTCAAGCACTGTGAGATATGGTGCACTGCACATACCTCCAGCTTTGTGAATACGTGAACTGTGCCTGTAGCGGAAAGTGTTGTAAATAGTTCTCTATCATCTTCGTTTATTATTGAGAAAATTAATAATATAACATGATTTTTTATATCCTCATTGCGGGAGAGAAAGTTTTTTTCTATTGATATGGTGAAGACTTCGTAATAAGGTATTAATTAATTTTCCTTGCTCCAGCTGCGCTCGCGTTTCTGCCTGGACACGATTATAACAATCTTGTACCAACACATAATTTTCTCCACTTCTTACTTCGGTAACATTAGTGACAATTCAGAAAAGATTAACTTAGTTAGTGCAACCGTTTGTAATCTAAAATGAACGTATATATTTCATAATATCGCTCCTTTTCAATTCTTGATTATAATCAACAAAGTTTCATAAAGTGATTGTTCTGAAATTGCAAACACTTCTTTTAAAGCGATCAGCATTAACCCAATTTACGACATCATCATCCATTACCCAATCTTTGTCATTCATAGAAAGAATTTCACAATTGCAATTTAAAAAGCAGACAAATTACGCGGACTAATTGAACGAGGACTTCACCCGTAAATAGATTGCCGACCAGTAAGTGAAACACGCGTTTTCAATAGCTGTCAACAGCAGCAGCAATTTCCGGAAAGCAGTTGCCCGATCTTTATTCATTGCCGCAGGTAAGCCAAAAAGAGGAAAAAAAAAGATAAATCTCAAATTTCAAGGGATTTCCCTTCCTTCGATCAGAAATCGTTTAAGGTTTTGTCAAAATTCGTGACAGAGCAGTTAAGAAGAAAGAAACAGGGTGTTACTATTTTTGAGCGTAACTTTTGTAGGATTCGGTTTTCTTTATTAGGTGACTCGGTACACTTCCTTGGAAATCACGCAGTCAGATAACTTCTGTTTCGATTCATTGTTTGCAATAGACTCACCTTCCCAAACAACTTTTCAGACAATCCAGGCAAAGCAATCAATAAATAGAAACTTATCAATAATACTAATTAATTTTTAAAGAAAATATCACCGTTTACAAAGACGAACCCTTTCTGGTTAATAATACCTCATAATGCGCTGTCCTAGTATTGTCAGAATGTGCAATAGGAATGAAAGTAGTATGATTCGACAAAAGAATCGCAACACCAATAAGGATATGGGAGGTTTCTATATCTGAAAGATGACGTCTGTTCAAATTTCGCTCCAGTCACCAAAGAGTGGTGCTAGTAGCGGCATCATGAGCATGCAGATCAGATTTGCATTACACACTTGCTGTAACGGTCTTGAGTCTTAGTGACCTTTGAGATGGGACTTGGGGGATTGATGGTGATCAAGAACGTCTTTAAGTCGACAAAGACGCCATTATCAACACCTTGCTGTGTTTGAATGAGGTCGCGTGATAGGGGTACGAGTAGATGAATGTTTCTTCCGATACTGCTGAAGGACTTGGCAGGAACGTAGCCTCTGAACATAATTGCTGCTAGCATTGTTCGCTAGAACGTACAGTTGAAGAAGACCGGGCTCCGGACGGCCATAGGGAACTACGAAGAGGGAAGACCACCGCGTTTGGTGTGTGGCTCCGGCGCATCGTACTGCACCGGCAGCAGCAGTTTGGCACCACAGTGACACAACGAACATTTACCGATCGGTTACTTCAAGGACATTACGAGCCAGACGGCCTGTGACGTGCATTTCACTCAGCCCAGATTATCGCCATATACGACTTGAGAGGTGTCACGCGAGAGCTCATTGTGGGCAGGGGGGGGGGGGGGGGGGTCTGCTGTGCTTTCTAATGAAATCTGGTTCTTCCTTGGAGCCATTAATGGCCGTGTGTTGGTCAGGAAGATGCTATTTGAGGGCCTGCAACCAACCTGTCTGCGTGCTAGACACACTGGACCTACACCTGGAGCTATGGTCTGGGGTGCGATATCATATGATAGCAGGAGCACTCTCGTAGCTGTCCCACGCGCCCTGACTATGAAACTGTACGTCCATTAGATGATTCGACCTGTTGTGCTGCCACCAATGTTTTCCAACAGAACAACGCAGGCCCATGTGCCGTTATTATAACCCAACATGCTCTATGGGGTGTCAACATTTTGTATTGCACTTGCTCGTTCACAAGATCCGCCTCCAATGCAGCACATATGGGACATCTTGATCAACAATTCCAGCGTCATTCACAAACATTATTAAACGTCCCTGTACTGCCCGACAAAGTGTAACAGGCATGGAACTCCATCCCATAAACTGACATCCAGCACCTGTACAACACAATACATTCATCATTCTGGCGGTTACACAGGTTATTAATGTTCCATCATTTCGCATTTGCAATGGTTATCTCGCGCTTTCATTAACCTGTGATCTCGCAAAGGTAATCACTTACACTTGTCACCTAGACAAATTTATTCCTGACATTTCATTACTATGCATTAATTATTTTCGGGTTTTGCGATTTCTTTCAGTCAGAGTATCAAAAGCTTACTTGCGGGAAGTGGACTTTTACTAAATTATTTCGAGATACGTTACATAGAGTTCAGTACTGTCACTAATCCATTCCAACAGCGATAAATGGGAAATAAGTTCTGTTCAGTCTTGGACACTACAAGTAAATCACTACATGATTTGTAAACCATACACTTCATATCTTCCCAGTTTAGTTGTGTAGTATACCTAACTTCATAATTGAAAAAAAATGTGATGTAATACAAACTTTTTCGAAATGCTAGAACATCATTTATTGGGTAAACTGTAATGACATAACATTTTAAGAATACAGGGGCTCGTTTTTTATTTGTATTCGGTTAGTTAAAGTTTTAGAGCAAAGTTCCCCTTACACAATATATAGATTTATTATTGTCGTTTGTGATTACCAACATTTCTCTTTTGTAAATACAAACTCCTGTCAGAATACATTTCTCCGGGGGGGGGGGGGGGGGAGGGGGGGGGTAGTAGAGTAATAAAGTTTCATTCGCTCTTCATTAACTTTCTGTTGTCAGTTTCTGTCATCACAAGGATTCCAAAGTTTATTATATTCTGATGTAGTATAAGCGATATTATTACTTTCATATTTAACGTTTCATAACTGTAAGTCGAATTATAAATAGTAAATAAGATGTTCATCTTGGTCGTCGATCCGCATCTCAAAGCACCCTGTCGCTCATTTCCCTCGGAATTTTCGTTCCTGCCAATTTAGGCTGCCCGCAGAGTACTAATAGACTGTGCCATATCGAGAATCTCGTTTCAAATTAGATATTCTGTTTTATTATTTTTTCTGAAACTACGATTTTAGATAATCTTTAATTACCTTGTTTCAGAGGATTAATGTCTTAGTATGTATGTCTGGAAGTGATACCTTTTTTTTTCTCGCGAAGACTAATGACATCTAAAGATTAATGTAAATCATTTGATCAACTCCACTGATTAGCACAATTATGCATGTCCAGTTCGCACCATGTAACGTAACAAGATAAACTTCTCGGATCCTAAAGAAATGAATATTTTGAATCCATGATATTAATTACTAAACACTTGGAAAATAAATGAATATTTGAACTGCTCAAATACTAACAGTCTCTTTCAAAGATAAATTACTCGTCCTAGAATAATAACACTTTCAAGTGGATGCATTATTTGGCAGCAAAACACTTGGTGATTCACGAAGTCTCGCATGGCAAGCAAAGGTATTGTCGGAATAAGCGACTCCCGTGTCATCTGTGACGACCTAGCACATTTGTTGAACAACAGTGTCAGTCTACAGCATCTGACGTCAGTCAAAGTGTTGCAAGAAGTTAGTAAAGAATTACACCACGCATTCACTGTAATTTCATCAATGAAACTTTTTACAGCTGTGTAATTATTTGATGGTCTTCTATAAAAAGTGCAGAAACCTTAACTGAATATTATCTGAGTTGGGGCTATAACTACAGGTGACCTTCCATTGCATCTGGAACACGGAATGATTCCCTTACACCAATCTGATTGTATGAAACATCCACTGACATTCTGAAAATTGCTACTGTCATAAAGAATTACACTGCTGAATTCATCTATACATTTACATCAAGATGTTTCAGACTGAACGTGCCGAACTCGATAAGAAATTGTCTGTGTACGTGTGCTTAGAAATGTGCAAGCCTGTTTCGAAGACCAAGCGACACCATGACTTCACGGTTACGCATTACAGTCTGACGTCTCACTTATCGTTTATAAGCAATTTGCTATCGTAATCTTCCAATAACGATTTTGACAATTTGCATCTTTGTGTACAAAAGTGTGTAGTGGAATGCCTGCGAAAAAAACCCAGGGTCCAATTCGTTCCACGCACGTGGTAGCCTTATGCTCAATTCTCAATGATCATGTGCTCGTCTGAGGCTCTAATCACTTGTTTATTGCTAAAATTATTCATGTTTTCACATTCCTAGGCTGCGGAATTCAGCTAGAGGTTGATCCTCACACATATTGACCATCACCCGCTAGTATTTCCTCTTTCCGATGTTTCGCCAGTGCCCATGTCTATCGGAATGTTTACCTTGTACTGAAAAGCATTGTTGTATACGCCTCCTTTTATGTTTGCATTTTTGCGACACTAAATGTTGAACTGTTTTACATTCAAAGACTGGCAGGCTTTCACCCTGTTCAATCAATTTGCTTCGGTTCTGACTGTTATGGCCACGCATTAATATTAGTCGCCGCTATTTTCACGACTGGTGGAATCCATATATCGTTAATTTCCGTTGTTTCCTCCTCTCTGTGAAGGCCGTTGTGCTTATAAGCTCGCCGGGCTTATAAAAAAGAGTATTAGACAGTCATGAGGCCATCCTTCACTAAGTTTCAAGTCGGTCGTACGGAAACAGTGCATTAAGGTGGGTCAGTGTAGGGACGCAAGAGAACGGCAGAAATGTACTGATAATAATAATAATAATAATAATAATAATAATAATTGCGCATGGCACAATCGCTGAGTGGCAGCCTTTCGATTGCGGGCCACTTCAGCAACTTGCGTGTCCCTGACTGACAGCAGTTATCCAACTGGTGACAGGTGAAGGTTAAAGGCAGACTGGAAACTGCCAAGGTTCGATCGGGATTCGATCCGAAGGCCATTGGGTCCCAGGGGTATCGTTTACCTACTTTTGGGGGGGGGGGGGGGTAGGGGGAATCTTTATGGCGCTCAAAGGGAGGGGTGGGGACAAAGTGAGCAGGGGTGCATCCGAGGTCTGGCCACCTTCCCTCTAGGAACCAAGGAAAGCTTAGGGAACGTGGAGGAGAGGTACAATGATCAGAGAATATATCGGTTCTAAGTGTGGAAGAGGTGGAGATCATCCCGCCATGACAGGAACATCCTAGCTCTGGGGTGAGTTAAGAAAGACACTGCAAAGGAAATTGGAGAAAAATTGTCTGCAGTTTCGATTGCGAACAACTGCACAATGGCGTTCATTAAGGAACTGCCAAAAATCGAGGATATTTCTCTCGGCATCAGCAAACAAGTAGTGAGCTGCGTGTCCACAAATACACTAGACAGTGTTCGTCTTCGCTTGCGGGAAGTATCCCGCGCCCGGAAAGAGGAGCAGTTGAGTATCTATCTGATAAGGCGTCGTACGGGTAATTAGGGACAACCTCTGTCTCGCCAATAACTAGACACCTCTTGCCGATCTGCACACCAGGCTGTGCTCGTCTGTGTCCAAAATATCACAGGTGAGGACGTCAGTGTCGAGATAAGGAGAGCATACCGATCGCCAATCAATGCATCTTGCCGACCCAGGAAAAGTTGCGTGGCTGTCTCTCAGATGCGGGTGGAACGTTCACGGCAGAGACCCGAACCAGATAGCACATGGCCATTAACGATCCTGATGCCACTAAACGCGAGCGGCGTACCTCTGGCATCAGGGAGATAGGAACTACTTCGGCGAGGACACCTTCATCTAAAAGGATCGCCACCCCGTTATCAATAGGGGAAGCATGAGAGACATATAATTGACGTTGACCATGACTACATGATAAGCCTGTAAAGTCGTATTCGCCAGGAGTACGTGTGATTTAAACACAGAGGAAACACGGGGATCTCCTTGTAAGGCCTCCGTGGAAGGGCTCCTCACTGTGATGGTGGAGAGCCGACCCCACCAAGGGGATCCGTCGCTCTGTACACCTCCAGAATGTCCATCATCAGCATCGACGACGTCCGCCCAGGAAACAGATGTCTCACCGGGCCAGTTCAGTGGAACACTATCAGAGGTGCGCCTACAGATAGTGTCAGACACGGATGCAATCGCATCAGACGCAGACGGAGGGGACAGTCGGTGTCTGGAGGTATACGCTAACCGGAGATGGAGGTGGAAAAAAAAAACAAAACGCCGCGTCCTCAGGAGTCAGGACGCCAGAGGACAGCGCACCATCAGTAGCAGGATCGACATCTTGTGCACATCCAATGGAGGCAGCCATCAGAAGGAGCACGACGTTGTCTCTTCTGTTTCCTCGGCGACCGTTGCTTCCTGACCTTCTATTCCGTGTCAGATGGCGGGCTGCTATCGTCCAACATGTGGCCAGATGGCAGAAAAGCGGAGGTCAGTACAGCTCCATGATCAGCAACCATGGGGTCGGGACGGACGGATTGTGCCTGCTGACGGTCACCTTCATCGCGTCGTCGAGAGGAGTCGATGCCAGTAGCGACTGATTCAGAGGGGGCGCAGCAGGCAGCATCGCCGCAGACGCGTAATATAGAGGTAACACACTGGGTAACGCAGGAAGAGCGACGTCTTTACCGGTGTCTGAACCAGTCTATGTCGGAGATATTCAGAACGGATATGGCGTTCCCGGCCACAACCTGAACAGGTGCGCGGCTGGCCATCGTACATGACGACCAACTAGGAACCAATCCTGTTGGCTGAACTTCCGCAACTGAGCATTATAGCAGAGTTTGAAAATACCGCTTCAGTTGTAAATTACTTTATTTTCACACGACCGGTTTCGGACTGTTATAAGCCCATCCTCAGGTGTCGTAGCTGTGCTGTTGTCCCCGAGCCCCGCGTGTACCAGGCGCGGTGTGTTGCCTTTGAGCGCCTGGTACAGGCGGGGCTCGGGGACAACAGCACAGCTACGACACCTGCGGATGGGCTTATAACAGTCCGAAACCGGTCGTGTGAAAATAAAGTAATTTACAACTGAAGCGATATTTTCAACCTCTGCAACTAGGAAGGCACGTGTTTCCGTAGTTGTATTTTTATGTGCCGGACGTTTCGAACGTTGACTGACGACGCTGCCGTAAGGTTTAGAGGCGGCAACCACAACGTTCGACGGTACTTAAAACTGGAGTTCTAAAATCCGCAACATTCGGAGGCCAAAACCAGAGTGATTAACCACGACAGTCCCAGGATGTCCGTCAGAGTATCGGAACTTGAGAGCGTTAAGCCGTCTGCACACGGACCGTGCTGTCGAACGTCAACGTTGAGCGTTCCGAGTTCAACGTGCTGGTGAACGCTCAGAAACGAGGCGACTAATGCATACGGTACATGGGCTTCAACATGGTATACGTGATCACAACACACTCCAGCGACAGTTGCCAGATGTTTCTAGTTCGTAAATCACACTGTTTACTAAACGGGCAAGCGTAAAATTCCCACATTAGCTCAAGTAAAACGCACATTTCCTTCATTGTCGATATGCTAGTCACGTTGTTCTATATGTAATATAAACAAATACAAACTTCAATATCCATGTACATGTTGTAAGACGAAAAGGAAAGTACCGTGTCCAATCAATAAGCACACAGCCCTATAAATGTTCCATTACAAATAGTGCGATAGTAGTTCTCCACATAAGATAAACATTATTTCATCATTCCCACATTACAGTAAAACCCCAACATCATTCTTACTTGATCACTGTTCCTACCTACTAGCAGAATCTTTGCAACATGTGAATTACGAAACGTAAAAGAAAAAGGAGCAAAATATCTTTATACAAGTAGCTCAAGCTGTCCTGTAGATTAAGCCAATCGAACCAACTCACTCCTCAAAAAAAGGTGAACTTATATTTACATAACAGCAAATATTATAGTATATACTTATATTAAACTAGTAATAAAGCATTAGAAGCTATTAAAATGCGATTGCTAGGATAAATGTTAGACGGGAGGAGACGCGAACCATCACCATATCACTCTTCGCTACGCTCAACCGAAAACACATACATCAGACCCTATCTTAGAAAGTTGTCACTTGCTAAAAGCTTTAGTCGTAGCCATGTTACTAACTGAAATTTAATTATAAGAAGTTTTACCAAGAACAATGCGTTTTTGGTGGATCCTCAGTGTGTCGTCGCCTTCTCATAATACGCAAATTACAATAATTCCTTTCCCACGAATATGATGTTTCTCATTATTTTATTGGAACGAATCACACAGTTAGCAACGTGTTTTCGAATGATTCTCAGTTTTCTGGTGCTCAGAAACGGCATATATACGTATAGGCTTTAACAGTGTTACCAACTCCTAAAAAACGTTCCCCCTAGGATCAGTTCTAAATACCCCTAAATTGTTCTTCGAACCCCCTAACATTCCGTATAGGTATCTGTGTTTGATAGAAACATTGAACTATTAACAAAATACATTCGGGTATGAAAAATGATGATTTTATTTGTTGTTGTTGTAGTTTTCAGTCCTGAGACTGGTTTGATACAGCTCTCCATGCTACTCTATCCTGTGCAAGCCTCTTCATCTTCCAGTACCAACTGCAACCTACATCCTTCTGAATCTGCTTAGTGTATTCGTCTCTTGGTCTCCCTCTACGATTTTTACCCTCCACGCTGCCCTCCAATACTAAATTGGTGATCCCTCGAAATCTCAGAACATGTCCTACCAACCGATCCCTTCTTCTAGACAAGTTGTGCCACAAGCTCCTCTTCTCCCCAATTCTATTCAATACCTCCTCATTAGTTATGTGATCTACCCATCTAATCTTCAGCATGTTTCTGTAGCACCACATTTCGAAAGTTTCTATTCGCTTTTTGTCTAAACTATTTATCGTCCACGTTTCACTTCCATACATGGCTACACTCCGTACAAATACTTTGAGAAACGACTTTCTGACATTTAAATTTATACTCGATGTTAACAATTTTTCTTCTTCAGAAAGGCTTTCCTTGCCATTGCCAGTCTACATTTTATATCCTCTCTACTTCGACCATCATCAGTTATTTTGCTCCCCAAATAGCAAAACTCCTTTACTACTTTAAGTGTCTGATTTCTTAATATAATTCCCTCAGCGTCACCCGACTTAATTCAACTACATTCCATTATCCTCGTTTTGCTTTTGTTGATGTTCATCTTATATCCTCCTTTCAAGACACTGTCCATTCCGTTCAACTGCTCTTCCAAGTCCTTTGCTGTCTCTGATAGAACTACAATGTGATCGGCGAACCTCAAAGTTTTTATTTCTTCTCCATGGATTTTAATACCTACTCAGAATTTTTCTTTTGTTTCTTTTACTGCTTGCTCAATATACAGATTGAATAACATCGGGGATAGGCTACAACCCTGTCTTACTCCCTTTCTAACCACTGCTTCCCTTTCATACCCCTCGACTCTTATAACTGCTATCTGCTTTCTGTACAAATTGTATATAGCCATTCGCTCCCTGTATTTTACCCCTGCCACCTTCAGAATTTAAAAGAGAGTATCCCAATCAACATTGTCAAAAGCTTTCTCTAAGTCTACAAATGCTAGAAAAGTAGGTTTGCCTTTCCTTAATCTTTCTTCTAAGATGAGTCGTAGGGTTAGTATTGCCTCACGTGTTCAACATTTCTACGGAATCCAAACTGATCTTCCCCGAGGTCGGCTTCTATCAGATTTTCCATTCGTCTGTAAAGAATTCGCGTTAGTATTTTGCAGCTGTGACTTATTAAACTGATAGTTCGGTAGATTTTAGTTACATAGTTTTATTTTATACAATGAAACTTATAATCTAAATACCCTATTATGATAAACAGACACTGGCGAATTTTTTCGACTGATTCTTCAGTTTTGTGATGATGTTAATTGATATAAGAATAGACAATTTTCATTGATGTTCTTCTTCATTTCGTGGTGCTGTAGAAAGGCAATTATAGCTTACTTCGTAATTTTAAAGAGGAGAATACGCTGTTACACAGTCCATGAGGTACCTGGTCGCGTTAGAATCTCAGCCATGGTGAATAGAGTGAAGGAGTATGAAAAGGATAGGAGAATACGTAGTATCAGCGTACTGAAAATCTGTTCTTTCGGAAGTTCTGTGTTCTACCGCTTGCGGCGCGAAGAAGCGCAACATCCACCAATAGCAGTACAATACTGTTGAGCCCTTGCGCGGTACGAAGCTCTTTCCCATTGCCTTTGAGACTAGAGTAAGCCATTCCCATCATAGCCTCGTCTACATATATATACGTCTTAGGTGTTGGAAACCGCAGCACCACCACAGGAGGTGCGGATTTCGTGTCCACTGCTGAAGCACGCTGTGCACACAGCTCTAGTCTCCATGATCTCAACTGCTGTCGTTCGCGCGCGCTTTCTCTCTTTCTCTCAGAGTCCCCCCAACAGTCCCCCGTCGTCCTGCCGTCGTTGGATAAGCAGCTGCAGCAGCAAGTCATATACTCCTAGCTCACTCATTTGTTACATAGTTTAATTCTTAATTTCTTTGCGTGTTTTTGGTACTTGCATTGTTTAATTCATAAATTTCGGGCGTATTATAGTATTTGAGAGTTGTAGCATCGCGTTTTAGTACCTGAATAGTGTAAATTCGCGTAGTCGTTTGTCTTCTGTTTTTGTTTTGAACGGCCAGTGTCGGTTGGTCACAGTCAGTGTGCTCCCTGCCGTCGTTGGATAAGTAGCTGCAGCAGCAAGTCGTATACTCCTAGCTCACTCATTTGTTACATAGTTTAATTCTTAATTTCTTTGCGTGTTTTTGGTACTTGCATTGTTTAATTCATAAATTTCGGGCGTATTATAGTATTTGAGAGTGTAGCATCGCGTTTTAGTACCTGAATAGTGTAAAATCGCGTAGTCTCCTTCCGCCGCCGAGCAGTGTGTCAGCAGTGCGCAAGTAGCAGCATTACTGCATTTACTAGGCAATCTTGTATTTTAATAACCGTTTAAATTTTGTATCGATTTCTTTGCGCTCTCTGTAGATTAGTTCAGATGTTCTTTGCACAACAGTTTTTAGCATGGATATGGACTACAACTGCTGTGTTCGGATGCAGGCTGAGTTGGCATCCCTTCGCTCCCAGCTTCAGGCAGTGTTGGCTTCGGTCACACAGCTTGAGGCTGTTGCCAATGGGCGTCACTGTGGGGTTCCGGATGGGTGTTTGTCGGGGACAGCCAGCTCGTCCCACGTATCCCCCGATCGGACTACGACTGTGGTTGCCCGGGATACTGCCCGCATTGAGGCTGATCCCTCACCTGTGGTAGAGTGGGAGGTCGTCTCAAGGTGTGGCAGGGGGCGAAAGACATTCCGGATGGCTGAACGGAAGGCCTCTCCAGTTTGTATGACGAACCGGTTTCAGGCTCTGTCTCAGGCTGATACTGATCTTCGGCCTGACATGGCTGCTTGTCCAGTTCCAGAGGTTGCCCCTCAGTCTGCAAGATCCGGGCGGTCGCAGAGGGTGAGCTTACTGGTAGTTGGGAGCTCCAACGTCAGGCGCGTAATGGGGCCCCTTAGGGATATGGCAGCAAGAGAGGGGAAGAAAACCAACGTGCACTCCACGTGCATACCGGGGGGAGTCATTCCAGATGTGGAAAGGGTCATTCCGGATGCCATGAAGGGTACAGGGTGCACCCATCCGCAGGTGGTCGCTCATGTCGGCACCAATGATGTGTGTCGCTATGGATCCGAGGAAATGCTCTCTGGCTTCCGGCGGCTATCTGATTTGGTGAAGACTGCCAGTCTCGCTAGCGAGATGAAAGCAGAGCTCACCATCTGCAGCATCGTCGACAGGACTGACTGCGGACCTTTGGTACAGAGCCGAGTGGAGGGTCTGAATCAGAGGCTGAGACGGTTCTGCGACCGTGTGGGCTGCGATTCCTCGACTTGCGCCATAGGGTGGTGGGGTTTCGGGTTCCGCTGGATAGGTCAGGAGACCACTACACGCAACAAGCGGCTACACGGGTAACAGGGGTTGTGTGGCGTGGGCTGTGCGGTTTTTTAGGTTAGATGGCCTTGGGCAAGTACAGAAAGGGCAACAGCCTCAACGGGTGCAGGGCAAAGTCAGGACATGCGGGGACCTAGCAGCAATCGGTATTGTAATTGTAAACTGTCGAAGCTGCGTTGGTAAAGTACCGGAACTTCAAGCGCTGATAGAAAGTACCGAAGCCGAAATAGTTATAGGTACAGAAAGCTGGGTGAAGCCAGAGATAAATTCTGCCGAAATTTTTACAAAAGTACAGACGGTGTTTAGAAAGGATAGATTGCATGCAACCAGTGGTGGAGTGTTCGTCGCTGTTAGTAGTAGTTTATCCTGTAGTGAAATAGAAGTGGATAGTTCCTGTGAATTATTATTGGTGGAGGTTACACTCAACAACCGAGCTAGGTTAATAATTGGCTCCTTTTACCGACCTCCCGACTCAGCAGCATTAGTGGCAGAACAACTGAGAGAAAATTTGGAATACATTTCACATAAATTTTCTCAGCATGTTATAGTCTTAGGTGGAGATTTCAATTTACCAGATATAGACTGGGACACTCAGATGTTTAGGACGGGTGGTAGGGACAGAGCATCAAATGACATTACACTGAGTGCACTATCCGAAAATTACCTCGAGCAATTAAACAGAGAACCGACTCGTGGAGATAACATCTTGGACCTACTGATAACAAACAGACCCGAACTTTTCGACTCTGTATGTACAGAACAGGGAATCAGTGAGCATAAGGCCGTTGCAGCATCCCTGAATATGGAAGTAAGTAGGAATATAAAAAAAGGGAGGAAGGTTTATCTGTTTAGCAAGAGTAATAGAAGGCAGATTTCAGACTACCTAACAGATCAAAACGAAAATTTCTGTTCCGACACTGACAATGTTGAGTGTTTATGGAAAAAGTTCAAGGCAATCGTAAAATGCGTTTTAGACAGGTACGTGCCGAGTAAATCTGTGAGGGACGGGAAAAACCCACCGTGGTACAACAACAAAGTTAGGAAACTACTGCGAAAGCAAAGAGAGCTTCACTCTAAGTTTAAACGCAGTCAAAACCTATCAGACAAACAGAAGCTAAACGATGTCAAAGTTAGCGTAAGGAGGGCTATGCGTGAAGCGTTCAGTGAATTCGAAAGTAAAATTCTATGTACCGACTTGACAGAAAATCCTAGGAAGTTCTGGTCTTACGTTAAATCAGTAAGTGGCTCGAAACAGCATATCCAGACACTACGGGATGATGATGGCATTGAAACAGAGGATGACACGCGTAAAGCTGAAATACTAAACACCTTTTTCCAAAGCTGTTTCACAGAGGAAGACCGCACTGCAGTTCCTTCTCTAAATCCTCGCACAAACGAAAAAATTGCTGACATCGAAATAAGTGTCCACGGAATAGAAAAGCAACTGGAATCACTCAACAGAGGAAAGTCCACTGGACCTGACGGGATACCAATTCGATTCTACACAGAGAACGCGAAATAACTTGTCCCCCTTCTAACAGCCGTGTATCGCAAGTCTCTAGAGGAACGGAAGGTTCCAAATGATTGGAAAAGAGCACAGGTAGTCCCAGTCTTCAAGAAGGGTCGTCGAGCAGATACGCAAAACTATAGACCTATATCTCTGACGTCGATCTGTTGTAGAATTTTAGAACATGTTTTCTGCTCAAGTATCATGTCGTTTTTGGAAAACCAGAATCTACTATGTAGGAATCAACATGGATTCCGGAAACAGCGATCGTGTGAGACCCAACTCGCTTTATTTGTTCATGAGACCCAGAAAATATTAGATACAGGCTCCCAGGTAGATGCTATTTTTCTTGACTTCCGGAAGGCGTTCGATACAGTTCCGCACTGTCGCCTGATAAATAAAGTAAGAGCCTACGGAATATCAGACCAGCTGTGTGGCTGGATTGAAGAGTTTTTAGCAAACAGAACACAGCATGTTGTTATCAATGGAGAGACGTCTACAGACGTTAAAGTAACCTCTGGCGTGCCTCAGGGGAGTGTTATGGGACCATTGTTTTTCACAATATATATAAATGACCTAGTAGATAGTGTCGCATGTCCCATGCGGTTTTTCGCGGATGATGCTGTAGTATACAGAGAAGTTGCAGCATTAGAAAATTGTAGCGAAATGCAGGAACATCTGCAGCGGATAGGCACTTGGTGCAGGGAGTGGCAACTGACCCTTAACATAGACAAATGTAATATACTGTGAATACATAGAAAGAAGGATCCTTTATTGTATGATTATATGATAGCGTAACAAACACTGGTAGCAGTTACTTCTGTAAAATATCTGGGAGTATGCGTGCGGAACGATTTGAAGTGGAACGATCATATAAAATTAATTGTTGGTAAAGTGGGTACCAGGTTGAGATTCATTGGGAGAGTCCTTAGAAAATGTAGTCCATCAACAAAGGAAGTGGCTTACAAAACACTCGTTCGACCTATACTTGAGTATTGCTCATCAGTGTGGGATCCGTACCAGATCGGGTTGACGGAGGAGATAGAGAAGATCCAAAGAAGAGCGGTGCGTTTCGTCACAGGGTTATTTGGTAACCGTGATACCGTTACGGAGATGTTTAATAAACTCAAGTGGCAGACTCTGCAAGAGAGGCGCTCTGCATCGCGGTGTAGCTTGCTCGCCAGGTTTCGAGAGGTTGCGTTTCTGGATGAGGTATCGAATATATTGCTTCCCCCTACTTATACCTCCCGAGGAGATCACGAATGTAAAATTAGAGAGATTAGAGCGCGCACGGAGGCTTTCAGACAGTCGATCTTCCCGCGAACCATACGCGACTGGAACAGAAAAGGGAGGTAATGACAGTGGCACATAAAGTGCCCTGCGCCACACACCGTTGGGTGGCTTCCGGAGCATAAATGTAGATGTAGATGTAGATGTAAAAATGAAGCCCCTACAAAAAAAGCTTTCCATCTATTTTCCCCCTAAATTGGGGGGAAAACCCCTAAGTTGGCAACACTGGGCTTGAAATTAATGCCAATATGGCGCCTCACAACTCCGTACTGAAGTGAGATGGCGTACGTGTGGCGTAGTTGGCGTTGTGCCATCTCTTTGGTCAAAGCTCAAAACGCACGCTCAGAATATCAGACGTGCTAGATATTGTGAGACCTTAACTTTTCCTGGCGAATTGAATGTTCAAATAACTTACGGGTTTGCTGCCGGCTGACTTTATCGACCACCGCCGATATTTCGACAGGAGCACACCCTGCCATTCTCAAGGCACAACTATAAGGAGGAAGCAGTGTGCAAGGGAATTTAATACCTCGGTTCACAGAGGAGAAACAAGGAAGATAACACACACAGAACAAGTAACCGCAGAGTCAACACAAACGAAGATAACCAACATCAGAAATATCGATACTGACTATTGATCAACAGGTGAGGCTGTCCGTTTTTTGATGAGAGACAGAGCCGGATTCCAAGCAGTATTTAAACAAAATCCACCATCTCTGTCTATAAGGTTGCTTCATATTTTGATTTCAATAGCTTCCTTAATAAAACTATCCCAATAGCTGGACGTGCAAGCCAGAATGTCCTTGTTGTTGTATTCCATAAGACGACCTGTGTCAAGGCAATGTTCTGCAATAGCGGATTTGCTCGGCTGTTGTAAGCGTTTGTGACGCGAAGACACGGTCTCAAGTAGTTTCATACTCCACCACTGCTGGAAGACTATTTACGTGAGACCGCAGCAGCGCCTGCCCTTCTCTGTGATCGTCAGTGAAGACATTAACATCAACATATCTCGGATCAGACAGAGTTTGTATTATTAGAAGTAAGGCATATTGGGCCTTCAGCTGTACATGTGCAACTTTGTTTCTCAGTCGGTTTCACTTATTGCATCATCACATGAGAACTAGACGTAAATTTCGAAAAATATATGTACCTCACAAGGTCATGTAAAAATATATATGTTTTTGCATGAAGAGACAATCAGCTACAGAAAGATGGACAAAGAAAAACCAAACCGACGGTAACATCAAACAGGGCGCGATCATATGTTATATATAAATAAATGTCATGATGAAGTGCATATAAATATTTAAAACTTAGTTCATAGCGTTCCATATAGGTGGTGTCACGAATAGAAGGTAATTAAAAGGTATATACTGTCGGTTTAGCAGTAAAGATGGTGTACTGAAAGAAAAGTATCAGCTAGCTATCACTGCAGACCATCTACCCTATTATCAGGCCAAAGGTTGGCAGCAATTCTAGATAACAAGAAAAATGGCCTCCAAATACATCGATGTGTATCGGTGTCCCAACACTAAACATGGTGGCATCTAGTACCAAGTCTTTATTATCAAAATATATAGAAACAATCTGTAATTAAAAAAGAAATAAACGTTATAATTAAAAAATAGTTCCTATGTCCTTTCTGGTTAATAGCATCCCTACATAGCGAAGTGAGACCCTGGTCGTGTTTAATAAAACTTTACATTGATGTTTTTGTTTCAGTAATACAACCGTTTTATACGCATCATCCTCTGTCAGTAACCTGAAACTACTTCTATAAAAGTAATCAGAAGTGAACAAAGTTAAATTCCCAAGCAACAACGATCACACAAAACCAATAGTAGCTTAGCCTAACGAGTGAACATTTAAAACATCTCTGGAGTGTGACATAGCATATAAGAATATGGTACCGTAGAAATATATACATTAACTATGGGTATTAAAGGAGAACACCGACCTAGACCTCGGTCTATAACTTACATTGAGACGTGTCGCACAGAGCTTAAATTATGTTTATTTGGTAAGAGGTATAAGCAGTATATACACTCATTGGTTTTGGTATGATTATCTGGGACTAACATATGCATCACGTAATTACCAAAAACATACAGAAGTGCTACGGTTTTCATAAATAATGATTGAATCTATTCTTCTGCTTAATACCAAATAGTACATCAATCAGTGGCTAAGTGGGTTATGCAGTCACGTCTGCCTAAGGTGACATAGCTGAAATAAGTACAGTTCAGATTTTGAGCGTACTACATACTCATACAACATTTACACTCATAAGTGACATTCTGCGTAAGAGGACAACAGTATGATGAGATGAAGTACGGGATTATAGGCATTTGGTGCCTTGACTATAAGTGTAAAAGTATGATAACACCACAACAAATATGTATGTACTTAAAGAAATGACGGAGTTTAAAAGCACAATATGCAGTGAAAGTGCAGTGAATATTGCATTGTAGTATTATTAGACAGAACTTTGTTAAATCTACAGTGATATGAGATTGTACTCGAGTAATCAAATATAAACAGTATTTATAAACAGTATTCTTGTATTCGACGGTATTTATAGCCTACATATATTATCAATCCAAGTGGATATGGAATGCATCTAAGCATTAGAGATTAAAGTGTTTTACTGAAGTTATTTATGTATTATTTGCTTTGTAGTAAGTGCGAGAATACGGAAAACGTTCCCAGATACTTGACTGTCTCGAAGAGTTCTTAAGTAATAGAACCCAGTACGTTGCCCTCAACGGCCAGTGTTCAAGGATACGAGTATCGTCATGAGTGCTCCATGGAAATGTAATAGAACCACTCTTATTCTGTATATTCGTAAATGATCTGAAGGACACGTTGAGCCGTTTGATAATGATGCTCTGATGTACGGCATGCTGTCGTCCTTCGATGACTGCTGGAAGATATAAAACGACTGAGACAAGATTTATAATTGTAGTGATGAGTGGAAGCTTGCTCTAAACGAAGAAAAATGTAAGTTAATGCACTTTGGTAGGAACAACAATTCCGTAATGTCTGAATGCAGCATTAGTAGTATGCTGCTTGACAGAGTCAATCTATTACATATGTATGCTATACGTGACAAAGCTACGAAAAGTGGAATGAGCAGGTTAGGCTGGTAATAGGGAAGGCGAATGGTCGACTTCAGTTTACTGGGAAAATTTTAGGAAAGTATAGGTCATCTGTAAAAGAGACCGCGTGTAGAACGTCTGTGCGACATGTTCTTGATTACTGCTCAAGTGTCTGGGATCCCTAAGAGGAAGAATTAAAGGAAGACATGGAGGCCTGCTGATAGATTGGTTACCGGCATGTTCGATGGAATTACAATGGGATAAATCCACCGAGTTCAGTTCTTAAATCATAACGAAAATGATAGGAAATGAAATGAAAAGCATTACGAACGTTGCAGAGGAGCATTATGGTTTTATATATGCTGGGTCATGCACAAATGCAGAATTCGTTCTATGACAGATTGAAGAGAAGTCCATTGAATACAACAGACCAGTTTATCTTTATTTTACTGATTTAGAAAAGGCTTTCGATAAGTTTTTATTAGCCGATGTTTTAAATCTTCACTACAGTTGGATGATTGCTTCAAAGTTACTAAAAATGGCTGAAGACATTTTTTCCTACCACAACATCCAGGCGAGAATTGGTTCCAGGTTAACAAGCTGCATAGCGGTTACTAGTGGTATTTGACAAGATGAATCTTTGATCCCGCAATTTTTTTTATGTAGTCATGCACTAGGTAATAAAGAAGGTATTGACGGGTGGTGGTTTAGAATGGGGGACGAAGAATTAAAAATCGTTCGTTATGCTGACGACGGAGTTCTGCTGGCAGACAGTGAAGATAACATGCAGAAACTATTAGAAATATTTAACGTGGCAGCCACAAACATAATTATGGGCATATACACTAAGAAAAACCAAATGTCTGACCACATCCGTGGAACCAGTTAGTTGTGAACTGGAAGTGGATGAAAAAACTATTCAACAGGTGATGGCATTTAAGTATCTTTATTTTGGACTGCTCAGCGGTGGAAATGTCGAAAAGGAAGTTAGAGAACAAGTAGAAAAAGCAAGGAAAGCGGTAGGATGTTTAAATGAATAAGAAAAGATGAAGTTGTGAGATGCATAACAGATGCAAGACCAGAAATATCAAACACAAAGAGACAAACTTCCTCCACTGTCAGCAAGTGGAGTGTCTAAGTTACCATGTACTTGAGAATCGCGATTACAAGATTGAAACAACAAAAAGTCTTTGGAAACCAGGGAAATGAAAACTCTGCGAAGGATTATAGTGAAGAGAAGTGAAAGCAGTAGGAAATGATGTAATGTGAACTCCCTTACTGAGTGGATACATAAGAGAAGCCATGAATGGAACGACGATAGAGACAAAATGGATGAACAGAGAGTTGTGAAAATCATAACGAATAAATCACCAGCTCGTAAAAGTCCAAGAAAAAGATGGAGCGACAACCTCAAGTTAGGCTACGGGGTACTAAGAGAAACAGGCTTTAGCTTAGGAACAAGAAGATTAAGAAAGACGTTTCAAAGCGACATAAAGTGGAATGAGCCAGTCAGGTTGTTCATAAGAAAGGCGAATAGTCGATTTCAGTTTATGTGGAGAATTTTAAGAGAGTGTACGTCATCTGTGAAGAAGACCGCGTATACAGCACTTCTGCGACACATTCTTGAGTACTGCTCTAGTGTCTGGGGTCACCGCCAGGACGAATTGAAGGAATACTTCGAAGGAATTCAGAGGCATGCTGCTAGATCCATTACTGATATATTCGATCAGCAAGCCAGTATTACAAGGGCGGACGTCCTTTACACATGGGACTGTTCCTAACTGCAAAAGACAAACGTCCTCCTCTGTCAGCGTTCCTACCTGTAAGAGACAAACTTCCTCCACTGTCAGCAAGTGGAGTGTCTAAGGTACCATGTACTTGAGAATCGCGATTACAAGATTGAAACAACAAAAAGTCTTTGCCGACTATGGAAAACAGAAAAATCAGGTGTAGCACAGCATGCTCTTCAGCCAGGAAGACCACTATTACAAACTGTTACCCTCGACTATTAGAGAAGTCAATGAAATGTCGAAGGATATTGATAACTTTGACATAAAAGAGCAGACCATGAAATTCAGTGATACACGGACAATGGTTCTACAAAATCGATTGATAAGTTTTGTCTTATGCAGGTCACAGTCATTGAGCCTTTTCTGGCACACCAGCAATGTGGCACGACACTATCTGTTACCCGACTGTACTATGATCTTTGCCCCTGTTGTGATCTCACGGGTGTTTCGCGCTCGCGCGGGTTGGTGTTGGACTCGCTACGAAGTGCCAGGCCGTGCTTCAGTGGACGAAAGAGGAAAACACGCGTGTTCGGCCAGCAGCGGCACGCCGGGTCTACCTCGTAAGACGGTCGCGAGTTTGTTGTGGACTTGCCTGATGTCAACTCTGGGCGCTGTTCGTCGCTTTACCTTGGTGCCTGTTTTCTCGGAGAGACCCATACTTGGAGACCATCACGAACAACGCTCTCCACCGAAGTGATTTTGATGCCTTCGTTTCGTTGAACCATTTGCGTTGCAGTTAGTGTACTCGTTGCTTGGTTACAATAATGTACGCGTTGTTAAAGTAAGAGCAGCCGGAAAAATGTGTGATCGCATAGAGACCAGCAGTTACTACTCCCTTTTAAAAATGCGCTCGTTGGATTACTATTAGGAAGCTGATTAGCAACAAGGTGTCTGTGTTATATTTGGGCTTTTGGGACGGTATCCAGAAGTTTATGTATTGTCTGTATGAGATTTTCAGTGTATTTTGACTGCCATCAAGTCGACGTCCCTTGTATATGGCTGTGTAATTTGGGTCTCTTATATACGTGCATTTAGTTGAAGGCACTCACTCAGTTAGTAGAAAAGACTCGTATTCTGTAAAGCTAGCCGCACGGGATTAGCCAAGCGGTCTTAGGCGCTGCAGGCAGGGACTGTGCGGCTGGTCCCGGCGGAGGTTCGAGTCCTCCCTCTGGCTTGGGTGTGTGTGTTTGTGCTTAGGATACTTTAGGTTACGTAGTGTATAAGCTTAGGGACTGATGACCTTAGCAGTTAAGCCCCGTAAGATCTCACACACATTTGAACTGTAAAGCTAGTGATTTATACGTAGTTCCTTTATATACGTGAGTTTATTTGAATGCACTCACTCAGTATTAGAGCAATTGCTTCTTCATTTATATTGGTATTTATTGATCTCTTAACTTACATTAATTGATGTTTGGTTGGTGTTCGCCGTGTCTTCTGCGGTCTGTCTGTGTTCCAGTTTTCTGCGGGATCGGGTGTGTGGGAGCGGCGGCATGTTCCGCTTCGTTGCCCAGAAGCTGTGACTCCCGGTTGGACCCCGGCGTTTAGGTCTTGTTTCGGACTGCTGGTCTGCCGCTTCAAGCATTTTAAGTTAAGTCACCATTTGCCCAAGGCAGCCTGGTGTCAATCCCCGTCTGGTAAACATTTAACGTGTTTCATTTATAATAAAAAAGTTTTTTTGTATGTGCTTGGGAATGAATTGTATTAATTGGTAACGTGTTCTGCTGCTTGTGTTATTTGGGTTCTTAATGAACTGGTGTGCGTTTCATAAATCACTTTCATATTGCAAACTATTGCGCTTTAAAAAAAGAATTATCTGTGTCACATATCTTTAAATCACCTCCAGATTGTAATCTCTTGTTCCTTTAACTATTGAAATCTTTGTGGCCCATCTCTTTAAGTCAGTTCTGGTAATTTGCTGCCTTGCTTAAGAAGCAAGCTATCTGTGATATTTTGGTAGTGTCTTAAAGATGGCCACGTGTTGATTGTCTCTTAGCTGTTTTATGAATATTGTCTTGAATGAATTGTTATGGTTCAAATGGCTGTGAGCACTATGGGACTTAACTTCTGAGGTCATCAGTTCCCTAGAAGTTAGAACTACTTAAACCTAACTAACCTAAGGACATCACACACATCCATGCCCGAGGCAGGAATCGAATGTGCAACCGTAGCGGCTGCGCGGTTCCAGACTGTAGCGCCTAGAACCGCTCGGCCACTCCGGCCGGCAATAAATTGTTAATTTATTGATTTGATAGTTGTTGTGTTTAAAGAGTGGCATTATAGGGACCTTGACCTTCCATGATAAGAGTACCCCTCATCCCGACTTCCTCAGTCACAGTCAATAGTTAAGTTTCAACTCTGAAAAAAATTATCTCTGTTGATAACGTATACCATCGACGACGCCCACATTACTCAGTATTTATGTCGCTCTCCGAGGTCAGAGTTATCAGCTGGGAAGTTTCAGCGTCGCGAGGAGCACTTCCTAAGATTTCTGGAGAAGCTTTGGACGAATCGTTAGGAACCGAAAAGCTGCTTCAACCTCGGGCATACAAACAGGAAGACTTATCAACTACGATTCTTCTACCGCCAAAGTACATTTCGCGTAAGGACCTTGGACTAGGTCGATCTAGAACTGCAGGCGCAAGAGGTTCCATCGCTGTCCTACATCCTTCCTAATCCGACAGTAGTATGCAAAGCGTATCGTGAGCACAGCTCGAGGTAGAGCAACACTAGGCAAACTGCCACTGAGCACCAGTCGCGATGTAGTGGGAGTGTAGGGCACGAGGCGTCGTGTCGCCCGTGTGCTTGCCGGCGCCGAGCGTCGCGGCGTCGCGATCGAACGAGCGGGCTCTGCCGGAACCCAACGCGGCGCCGCGCCGGGACCACAGCAGGCAAGCTACGCGGCAGGCCGGCGCGACGGCGTGCCACTGCCGCCCCTATTGTGCCGCGGGCCGCGTCGCCACACAAATAGGAGACGCTCTCTCTCTCTCTCTCTCTCTCTCTCCTCTTTCCCGTCTCTTTCTCACTGCTGAAAGCTATGCTACATTGTTGACGCCGAACCCCGGCGCTGTGTCAGTACCCGCCACAAAACGCCGAGTTCATCTACACATACATTACGAGGGCGTGCGGAGAAGTAATGCCCCCGAAATTTTTATGTGAAACTTTCCGAATAAACCAAACGTGATTAACATTCTACCATTTTATTCTTCATACCTCCATAGGAGGGGCGTTCAATAAGTGACGCTACACATTTTTTTTTTTTTTTTTCTGATAGGAAGCTGGTTTTATTCAGGGTTCCAATGCATATCATTTCCCATACTGTGGCTACAAAACCCCATTTCTCAACATAATATACTTTTGTAATGGTACTTGAATTACATAACCATTACGGCACCTCACCTCAACCTCTCGATAACTGCAGTATTCTACTGTGTTTCTGTAAAATAGTTAACATATTTCTGTGCAACATTCAGATTTGATTTCATTAATGTAGAGGTACTTCGATACATTGATATGTATATATTGCAATGATATTTATCTTTCTTTTGTTACTATGATCTTTGACGTTCTAGTAACTCTGATTTTTGGGCGCCTAAGCGGTTATTAGAGAGTCAAGCTTTGGTCGTCATATTAAAAAGACGCAAACTGTATTCAGTTTATGAAATGTGAACATTAACAGTGAGGAAGATATTTTCAAGTATGTTTTATATTGTTAAGTGATGTTTTGGAACGATTTACGTGATATTGCAACAAAAGTAATATAAAAGAGGCTTAACTTAAATTCGGAGTGCTGATTACTTTTTTACATCATCATTGTCCTAACTTGCAAAAGATTAATCGTCAAGAATGGTTTATGAAACACATCTATAAAACTTTCAAATATCGCAGAATAACACCTAGGCCTCTTTGCATCCGAGCTTGGAATCATGACTATCTAGATTTTTGACGATTGAGCCATGAGTTCACAACGAGACCAGCGTGGGAAAAACGAAAAGATGAGTGCCTAGTTTATCCATTATTTCAAGAAATGACTTTATTAACTGTGCTCTAATGACACCTGCCACATAACATAACCTTATTGTTGCCCGAAAATGCAATATTTAGCAGCATGAGCAACACTACAATCATAATTAATTTTTGGCCTTTGTTGTGGTAGGGTTGTTAGACTTTCAATGTGACTTCCTTACGCCACCTTCCTGCGAGGGCGTATATGTCCACATGGAACCACTCTACTGGTCGACGTGGAAGCCAACGTCTTGCTGCATCTATAATCTCCCCATCGTCCACGTACTGATTCACGCGACGTGCATCCTTCATTTGGCAAAACAGATGGAAGTCGAAAGATGCGAGATCCGGGCTCTAGAGTGGATTAGGAAGAACACACTTTTTTCTGCCTTAATTGGTGTATCAGAACTAACAACAGGGATATCCGGTTGAGCAGTGACGTGTTTCATTGTAGTCCGTGGATCATCTACATTGAGAGTCTCCGCACGTTCCAATAGTGCAGCAGTCACAACTGTGTGCGACCGGCCGGCGCACGGAAGACCGGACAGGTTTTCGCGACCTTGTGATGATGACAAACGTCTCGCCGCACGACTCACTGTGATTCTGTGATTTTGTTCACCGCCACGTCTCTGCAGACATTCTGTAAGCTCCTATGAATATCTGCGACGCTCTTGTTTTCCGCCAAGAGAAACTCAGCAACAGCTGTTTGCTAGGAACACTCCCCCATTACATATACCAATTTTTAACGGAAGTAGGCTACATCAGATACTAAGGCCCACTGGTATTTTCACCCCTCTGTCTCTAGCGTGTAACATGACGGTGTGTAATGCAAATACGCTGGTGAGTGAGAAACAACGTGCTGTAACCGTGTCTCGAATTCGAACACAAGGAGCGCCCACTCCTTCGGCGTGGTAACAGCAGACCACACACGAGCGCTGTGACACCTGCAACAAATCGACACCTTGCTTAACGGTCATCGATCATCTTCCATGCAGTCCCGACTTGTTCCTCATCCGATTTCCTTCTGTTGCCAAAACTTAAAGACAGCCTTCGAGGACTTCAATGGCGATGAAGCGGTGCAAGTAGAGGTGAGGATGTGAATCCATCAACAAAATAAAGCATTCCACAGTGTTCGTCGCCAGCGCGACTATATTGAAAGATAAATATCTTGACATCAAAATTAAAGATGTAAGATGATAATTACGTATATTTTATTTAAAAGGTGTTAGATTTCAGCATGTCCTCATACTTGACTACTCTGCAATTAGCACGATTCCAATCGCTAACAGCGAGCGAATACTTAAATCTTTCTTAGTGAGTTCTGATATCTCTCATTTTATTATCCTCTGTAGGTTTGTGTCAACAAAATAATTTCGCATTTGAAGGAGAAAGCTGGCGATTAAAACTCCGTGGAGGGATATCGGGCGACGAAGAATGCCTTTGTCTTAATAACAGCTACCACAACGCGCGTATCAAATTCGTGGTGGCTCTTCCTTCCCTATTTTGCGATAGTACAAAACGGGCTGTCCTTTCTAGTGGAGATCCTATATTGCACAGTAGTTGTGGCTCAGAGGACGGACAAGTGTAGTGTAGGCAGTGCCTTTAGTAGACCGGTTGCATTTTCTACGTGTCGTACCAATAAAATGCAGTTTTTAGTTTGCCTTTCTCACACCATTACCTATATAATCGTTTCAATTCAAGTTGTTCGTAATCGTAATTTCTAGGTATTTAGTTGAACCGACAGCCTATAAATTTGTGCGATTTATAGTGTAACCGAAATTTAATGGATTCCTTAAGTTTTCATTTTTTAGGGGCAACTACAATTTTTCGCAGCATACTTATCTCTTGTCTAAATAATTTTACGGTTTGTTTTGGTGTTCTGATTGCTTACTAGACGGTAAATGACATCCCCATCTGCAAACAATTTAAGAGAGTTGCTCAGATTGTTCCTTAAATCGTTAATGTAGATTAGAAGCTGTAGAAGTCATCAAACGCGTTGTTGAGGAACGCAAGATATCACTTCTGTTTTACTCGATGACTGTCCGCCACTTACTCCCAGCGATCTTTTTGACAAGAAATAACGAATCCTATCACACAACGATACTCCAAATGCACGCAATTCTTTTAAAAGCTGCTTTTGTGGAACAATACGAAGAGCCTTCTAAATATCTAGACCTATGGTATGAACTTGAGGTCTCCTGTCGATAGCACTCATTACTTCGTGAGAACAAGGATCGCGGGTTTGTTTTTAACAAGAACGACTTTTTATGAATCGGTGATGACTGTGTGCCAACAGATCATTTTCCTCTACGCAATTCATAATATCGTAACACAGTATATTTCAAAACCCATAATGAAAGACGACTTCTGTGATACGGGTTTGTAATTCATCACCTTGTCCCTACTTCCGTTCTTCAATATTGACGTAACATGTGCATCTTTCCCGTCTTTTGGTACTGACTATTCTCCCGTATTTTGGTACTGACTATTCGTCGAGTGAGCGGTTAAATATGATTGCTAAATATGGACCTGTTGTATCAGGAAACTACGAAAGGAAAGTTACGCAATCTGACGAGAGTACTTATCTTTATTCATTTAAGTTGCTCCGTTACATCGAGGATATCTTCTTCTAACTTCCTCATAATGACCGCAGTTTTTGATTCGAATTTTGGAACACTTACTTCTTCTTCTTTGCTGAAGGAATTCGAAAAACCGTGTTTAGTAACTCCCCTGTAATGACCCGCGTCATCTACAACATCACTATGGCGATATTGACTATGTCTTGCCGCAACTGTACTCCACGTAAGTCCGGAATGTCTTTGGAATTTCTCCCTGATGTCTTCGTCGTGGAAACTATTGTGGATTTTGCGTTCTTTTAATTCTGTGTGAAAGGTGAACTTGAGAAGTGACTTGTACATCTTATGACACGGTTACCTCTAACACCGTTTTATAAAAAACCACTTCTCTGTGCTATACGGGGTGAGTCATAAACGGAAGAATGGACTACTCGTAAAAACTTGAACCACCCAGAGGGGGAGAAGGATATGAAATGAAACTTCACGAGTTGAGACGTTATGTGATACTGACGATATGTGATATGCTTTCACCGACTATAAAATAAAGCCAAATATACAAATAACTTGCCAGTATGAATCCACTTTTTGCCATTAAGTTGTACAGCCTCTGGCGTTGACGTAAACACTGATTCCGCTGAGGGAGGGTGTCACGAAGACGTGCTATGTGCTCCTGCGGTAAGGGAAAGACAAATGTTGTGACTTCTCCTTGATAAACTGGATAATGGCACTGGGACGGAGTTGACGTCCCAGCTGGTACCATATATGTTCTATCTGGGATACAAATGGGTATCTTGCTAGGCACAGGTTTGGTATTACGTAATTCGTATGACCTCTTATATTTCATAGATACGCATTTTAAACTGTTTGTGTATACGTACCTCATGGCTAGTTTTGCACACCATCTGGTTATCTTTCGTCACACTAGCATCGTATGGACGTTTGAGTCTGTCATAGTCATGCTTGTATCAGCTCTAAACGGACCTGTTGTGCAGTGTACAGCTATTACCGTGTTTATACCTCTGTAAGTGTGGGCCTATGCCATGCTGATAAGGCAGTGCTTGCTCGTGTGCTTGAGGCAACATAAGGTTTTTTTTTAAAACTTTTTGAAATTTTCCTGTCACTTCATATACGACGTGGCTTATTGTAGCAGTTTCTCTCTTTTCATTATGTCTACCTCTCATTCTTTCTGACTCTACGACGGGTGGGTTTCATATCCATTTACTTTTGCGTATGCTTTCAAATACGTTTTAGTTTATTTATTCGCGTAGTCGCACAAAACAGAACCATGCCGTTTCTCTATTTGTTCTCAATGGATTGTATTCTTGTTTTGTAGACAACCTGATGACGCTGCAAAAGGACGAATCTTGTTACTAAAATTAATAACTTTGCAACCCACAGTGTTTTTTCAGTTCAAAATGGTTTAATTTGTCTGTTTTCCAGTAGTTAACATTACGCGCAATTTACAGTGGATGAAGCCACACCTTTCCTCATTTGTTCTGGAACGTTTTTTGTCAAATTTACGAAACTATACCCTACCACGAAATATATTCCCTTTCTTTTTCTGTGCTGCAGACTGCAGTCTGTTCTCGTGACAATCTCGTGCAGACTGAATAAATTGGTGACCAGTCAAGTAACGATTCTTTGAAATTGTCTGTGTGAATTCCTTTAATCAGACTGGTGTAGTTCTTATACAGACAGGTAGCATTCAGAAATCAGTAAACCGATGTAGATTATTGGTTGTCCCATGACAACACCTAGCGTAATAGCTGAAGCGTACCACTTGTGATGGCTGCGCAGGAAGTGCCACACGGTGTTATTTGGTTTCGACAACCAGTCTACCGAGACGATATCATCTGTGAAATAAAATAGTTTAATTTATAATTATATAATGAGTCGTGGTTGGGAAAATATCATTAGTGAGGAAATAACAAAATGTTGTGTTGTTAGCTTAAAAAGTATCAAGTTTATTAGTCATAAATATTAAATATTAAAAAAAAATTCCGACGTTTTCCAAGGTTAACGTGAAGTTAGTAATCGAATAAGTCGTAAATATTATGAAAAAAAAAACGGCTCTGAGCACTATGGGACTTAACATCTATGGTCATCAGTCCCCTAGAACTTAGAACTACTTAAACCTAACTAACCTAAGGACATCACACAACACCCAGTCATCACGAGGCAGAGAAAATCCCTGACCCCGCCGGGAATCTAACCCGGGAACCCGGGCGCGGGAAGCGAGAACGCTACCGCACGACCACGAGCTGCGGACAAATATTATGAATAAAAATACATACAACACTGGTGTAATATTGTACAATATTTACTAATTGTTATTTCAGGAACCAGTTTTATGCTGTTTCTCCACTATCATCTACAAAGATAACTAAGTGATGCAGTAAAATTTTGTCCGATCAAAGATTTTAAACTAGTGCACCTACAGACTATCTGTATCTCCGGAGATGATATATGTTAACGCTAGATTTAGGAATACAAGAAAAAGTATTACTTCAGTGTATATGCGAAGTAAGGCTATCCAACTAAGATAAATTATGTGATAACATTAACTTTTGAACTATACGCAAATTACAACAGTTGTTCATGTAAGAAAGCAACTAAACAATAAACATTGATGAAATGTTCCAAAGGTGTGGCTTCTCTGGTTAGGTGCTGAATTACTACCGGATCAGGTATACTAGTGAGATTAAGCAGGTTAGTGAAGCAACTGTGGTTATACAAAGCAAAATATTTTAAACATAACAACCGAAATTACAGTAACTGAAATGAAAGTAAATGGGGAGATTGAGTGAGAGAGGTAATGTACAACATGGCCTGGATGAGACTGAGTTGTATCTGCATTGGGAAATGGAGAGTAAGGAAACTGAATCTGATAGTTTATTAACTTCCTTTTTTTCAGGATAGTTCACCTCCCTTTCTTTCTGGGTGCAATGTAGTACTGCATGTTTCACCTTGTAACTTTGACTTTCTTTAATTAGATGGTCTGCAAAGTAGGATCTCCTTTTTTCTAAGATTCCAATTTCTGTGGTTTTCCTTCAACCCGAACTGAACTATGCAGAATTTGCTCAGTTAAAAGTAATTTTATATATCTCACTCTTTTCCCAAGCCGGTTTCCTGTCTTTAGCACTGAGTAAGAACACCATTTTGTGTGTGTTTCAATTCATAGTGTATAATATATTCTGCTAAGAACCAAAGGAACAATAAATCAGTGCAAAGTGCAAATAACTGAAAGAGGCGAAAAAGTTATTTTGTATGCGTGTGATTTAACTTATTGTAGCAATTTTCTTGAGAAATATGTTACGCCAACAGAAACAGTTAAATGTACGTGTTACTGGTCCTTTTGTACTATATTAGCAAGAAATTCGTTAGAATCGTAACTAGGCCTAAATTATCAAAATTTCACAAGTAAGCATCTACTTCATTTCTTTTACACCACGGCCAGCCGTTGTGGCCGAGCGGTTCTAGGCGCTTCAGTCTGGAACAGCGCGTCCTCTACGGTCGCAGGTTAGAATCCTGCCTCGGGCATGGATGTATGTGATGTCTTTAGGTTAGTTAGGTTTAAGTAGTTCTAAGTTCTAGGGGACTGATGACCTCAGATGTTAAGTCCCATAGTACTCAGAGTCATTTCAAAAATGTTCAAATGTGTGTTAAATCTGATGGGACTTAACTGCTAAGGTCATCAGTCCCTAAGCTTCCACACTACTTAACCTAAATTATCCTAAAGACAAACACTGACCCCCATGGCCGAGGAAGACTCGAACCTCCGCCGGGACCAGCCTCAGAGCCATTTGAACCATTTTTTTTTTAACGCCACGATTCTTCTGACTGGTTTGAGGTAGCCTGTCACGCATTCCTCTCCTATGCCATCCTTTTTATCTCAGAGTAGCACTTGCAACCTACTTCCTTAATTATTTGCTGGATGTATCCCAATCTTTGTCTTCCTCTACAGATTTTATCGTCTACAGTCCCCTCTCGTGTCATGGAAACTATTCCCTGATGTCTTAATAGACATCTAATAATTCTGTCCTTTTGTGTTCTGTGTTTTTCACACGTTGCTTTCATCACCTTATCAGTCCACGTAATTTTCAACATTCTTCTCTAGCACCATATCTCAAATGGTTCAATTCTCTTCTGTTCAGGTTTTCCCACACCTCACCTTTTACTACGTACCGTACAATGCTGTGCTCCATATGTCCATTCTCAGAAATTTCTTCCTCAAAGTAAGACATATATTTGATACTAGTAGCCTTCTCCTGTATACGAAAGTTATTTCTGCCGGTGGTAGGCACCTTTTTGTGTCTTCACTGCTCCGTCCATCACGGGTTATTCTGTAGCGTAGGTAGCAGAAGTCCTTAACTTCGTCTACTTCCTGCTCCCCAATTTTGATGTTAGTTTTCTAACTATGCTAGTTTCTGCTACTTCTTTTCACTTTCATCTTTCTTCGATTTTCTGTCTATCCATATTCTGTACTCATTAGACTGTTCCCTCCATTCAAGACATCAAGTAATTCTTCTTCACTTTCAATCAGGATATCAGTGTCATCAGTGAATCTTACCACTGATATCTTTTCACCATAAATTTTAATCCCACTGCTGAACCTATCTTCTATTCCCATCTTTGCTTCTTCGATGTACAGGACAGTAGCGGAAGACTAACTTCCTGTCTTACAACCTTTTTAGTCTGAGCACTTCGTTCTTGGTATTTTAGTCCCGTTGCTCTCTCTTGGTTCTTGTACATACTGTATATTACGGGCCTTTCTCTATAGCTTACCCCTACTTTTTTTTAAGAATTTCAAACATATTGCGCACTCTTACACTGTCAAGCACTTTTCCGCGGTCGACAAATCCTATGATCTTGTCTTGATTTTTCATCTTTCTTGCTTCCATTATCAAGCACAAAGTCAGAGCTGCCTCTCTGGTGCCTTTACCTTTCCTGAAGCCGAACTAATCGCCGTCTAACAGACCGTTAGTTTTTTTTCTTTTCTTCTGCATATTATCTACTTAACTCCTAGACATTCGACCCACCTAGGTATAGCAAATAAAACTCACCACCATTTAATAATGGGAAAAATGTAAATTTACCTTGACAAAACGAACTGTGTGGCGATACAGTACTTCACGTTCAATTCAATAGGATTCATTTATCATTATAAATATATGAGGATCACAGTTTTGGAACGTACCGAAGAAGAATCACATAATGGAACAATACTATTAAGAAAGTTTCGTCAGTACTGACATAACCAGAATCTTTTGTTTACGTTACACTTGAAGCAATCGAAAGTTATTATTTTAATATTACTGATGTTGTGGTTGCTACATTTTCTTTTCGTGGATAAACTTTGCTAGCGGTTACGCTTTACACGTTTAATGGCAGCTTGTTAGCATTCAGTTGTATCGTGTTTTTCATCCGGGATAGTGCGTTTCAGCGAACGACAGCTACGTAATCGACGGGCGGTTTCATGAGTCGGTTTTCGGGTACGCGCACAGCTTAATCGGCGGAAACGACTATGAGTCAGTTATTCAAACAGCAGTATATCGAACGCTTTTACTGGTCGTTTTTTTCCACCATGAATTGAAATTTACTGCTACACGACGTGAAACAGAGATGCCTGCGGTGTAGTGTCGTTGTGAACTTGTACGAGTATCTTCACGCTATCTGAAACTGTGCATATGTTTTGCTGCCCTCATTGCGGCAGTGGCTGGTGTGACAACTACTCATTAGGATCGATAAATGGTGTGCTGCATGGTACATCTAAAATAGAATTTGCCGTTTACGGATAAAATGGTTGCCCACTGTTCAGAGCAACCCATACGTCACACAGTTAGCAATTGTAGCTGTCTCTCAGTGGGTGGGTGAGGAAAAGATACTTTTATAAAATAATTTATATAAGTTCAATCACATTTTACTAATATTTATTAACACGACGCGTTTCAGCAGCATGCTGCCATCATTAGAAGCACTACAGTTGCACGTATATTACATTAATCTGATGAATGACGAGGTTAATTTGGTCAGTGAGCCAATGAGATTACTTATCGATAGGTAACCATTTTTCCTCTGGCACACAGAACACATTAATAAGAACGTTATAACGAAACAGTTTCAAATTAGTGTAATGTACATATAACTATAATGCACCTGATGATGGAAACATGGTGTTGGAATTCGTAGTGCTAATAAATATTAGTGAAAAGTGACTGAATCAGTAGAAATTATGTCGCAAATTTGTACTAATAGCAGTTGTCAAACGAATCTATATAAGACTGATAACTTGAAGTTGAAAAAATCCTGCAACTGTCGATACATTATCAATAAATGCTCCTTGAATCAGACATGCCTGTTACGATATCTGTAGACGTAACACTGCAAAACGAAATGGAACAGTACTACGCAGTCGGGTGCAGGAAGATAAAGGGCTGACTATGGTATACTGGGCGAATTTTGTGTAAACATAATGCACCTATAAAGGAGCTGGCATATAGAACAAATGTGTGTGAGTGGTACTGATTAAAGGAAGACATCAAGCCATTGAGCAGTGAGTTCTTAAATTTGTTGGCAGTCGTTTACATCAGTGCGAAAGTGTTACGGAAATTTTCTGTGAAATTGGGTACAAATTCTTGGAGAATAGAACACCACTTTTTGGGAGAACGCTTTTGAGGTCATGTAGAAATAGGTGTAGGAGTTTAGAGTAGTCGTATTTGCCATAGACTGCACACTGATTCATCTACTTTCAAGGTATTGATAAGATCTTAAGGGCAAAATAAAGGAGATAAATACTCAAACAAAAACACAGAGGCAATAATTTCTCTTCATCATTTTGCGAGTGGAAAGGCAATGGCTGGCAGTAATGTAATATGCACTCGCCCATCACACGCTGGAGGAATGTTGGTGTAGGTTAATATTCGTGTCGTGTCGATAGTGCAAAACTGGCTAGATAATTGTGCATTCAGCAACTTCGAATGTTGTCTTCACTGATCACAGATAACACTACTTGCGCTGGGACTTTTAGCAGGTTAAATTGTGATATCTCATACAAATATTGCGCAATGAGACACATTTGTCGTATGTGAGGGCTTGGCGTACGGGGACTAGCGTCAGAGAAATGCTGTTAAAGCGCAATTGCGCAAATATAAAGTATTGCTGTGGGGCCCATTCTAAAGTGTAGGTGGTTAGTAATAGCTCATTATGTTCGTTAATGGATTTCCACATCGAGCTATTTTGACAGGTAACAGTATATGGATGATCTGCTGTGCTAAATTTATTGAGCATGTTTTGCACGCACTGAAGAGACGAATCTCCATCATCGGTCACTAACCTCTCAGTACAACCATTTCTAAGGAAGGAGTACAACGGTTGCTTCGATTCTAGAACTACCTCAAAACTCTCAGCTTTTGGTGAAACTTTCATGAGGAAATGGATTTTCAAGTTCAATTATATCCATCAAACATGTATATTCGGTTTCAGAAATTACGTAACTATATTTTCCGGACTTTACTCTATGCGGGGGGCCTCTTGACTAGCCTTTCCCGTCTTCCATAACATTTTTCAACAGTCAATAAATGTGCTCTCATCTCTACACACGAAGCCTGGTGAAAGTCACTGGGTAATAAAACATTCACGATAGACGCCCACTGTCGAAATAAACGCTTTCTCCTTTCGAACAGTAACACCAAACCTTGGACAGCCCCATGCGTTACCTCGCCGCCTCCGGAATTCCAGAAGACCCGTCGGTGCCGAATCAAATCAGCCAGGCGTATTAACGACGAGGGGCGATGTGCCGGCCTGACGGATGTGGTTGTTACGCTATATCACACATTCAGCTAGGTGAATACCAGACTGATATCCATATCCCGCCTTAGTTACACGATTCGTGAACGTGTAGGAAACGTTCTCACACTTTGACATGCGACAACACTAGACGAAGACAGATGGGATGCACGAACTCGATCCTGAGAGTAGGAATGGCGTCAGGAAAGGCTTCAGTTACCCTGTGCAACTAAACCTGCCATTTTCAGATTAACGTGTCGATCCCGTAAGAATACAGGACAGGGCCGCTAAAAACTGGAACACACAATAACACAAAATAATGTAAACAGAAAATTACTTCCTGAACCCAGAGCAAAATATTTTAATAGCTGTAGCCGTGACAGGTTTCTTCAGATAATCTACCTGCCTGCCTGCCTATAGTTCATGATCAGTCCAGGGACGTTATCTTCCCCAGCTTCTGCAAGTTGAAAATGCAGCTATATTTAATATAAAAAAAGAATTATACACGGTGAAGAGTGTGTGAGTGTGTGTGTGTGGGGGGGGGGGCACTTTCTGTAAGAATTTTTCTTGTTTTGGATGTCTGAAATTGCGCTCAGAAGGTTTGACAGAGATGCAACGCCACCCAGAGATGAGTCAGAGGTGATCTGTGGACCACAGAGAAAAAAAAATTGAATTGGTAAGATTACATTTGTGAAGAATGGAATACAGATAATGATTAAGTTTGATTAATTTGTGGTAGCGATTATATAATGCGACATTCTTGGTTCGTCAGACATCCAGATCAGGAATCTTTCTGCTTTTCATTCTTTTGTTAGGATTTATCAATCACAGAGAAATTTTTGAATTTTGTTTCATGAGAGATTATACATGTGAACTTCAATCTTCCTATGTTCGATTTTTGTAACTCTTTGATTGTTTTTACTTGATTTCAGAGGAAGCATAGGTAATTATGAAGTTTCATTAAATATTATTAAGTGTAAGGAAATGGAACTCGAATCAAGTTTATTTAAACCAGCATCATTGTGCATATTACAACAATCAATTAATTAAAACTATTATCAAAAAATTGTGAACCTAGAATGGTAGCAACGTTTTTGGATTACGCATTGCACCTCTGCGTAGTTAGGCTTAGCAGCCCCATTATCGTGACACGTTGTAGCCACGAGAGGACTCTGCACCCAGGAAAGACCAATTGCTTAGAGAACATATTATTCGTTTAGTTAAATTTCACAGGGACCAAATTTACATTCAAAGCAATCTGTTTTCTTTTATCAAAGTTCGAATTCAGATTTTTGGGATTACAATTAGTTTCAGACAGGCCGTGATTTTCTTGAGATTCTCGCAGTTAGATTTATCTTTGCACTCTCGCAGTTGAATTTTTGTTACCAACAGTTGACAAAGAGCTGCCTACAGAAGCAAGTCGATAGAGATAACTTTCGAGGATGGTCAGGAACGGTCTGAAAAGCGTGTAAGAGGGTTGCAAGGTATGACGTGCAGAGAAATAACTGTTAAGCAAAAGAAAAGATAGTTGTGCCGTTTAAATTTCGCACCGAATTTAGCCAGTCACGCCGTTGTGCGCGAAAATTCAAGCGTGCTACCAGAGATTGTCACCAAACTGGATCTTCGTTTGGTTTCTTAAAACCGAACAGGCAAATGATATAAATTTGGGCACAGAAAGGTAGTAAGCATCGAACCCAGGCCAAAGGCTGAGCCGCCTTTTGCACTGTCATCTATGCTATGACAACAACTGCCACAAATTGTATCTGGTGGGTCGCTTGAATTCCGCTCATGTAACGGCTCGATTGGCTAATTTCAGTGCTAATCTCGGAAACTGTGAGATGCATCAAACTTTTTTTCTTTAGAATTATTTCTCAGCACGACCTACCCTACAACATTCTTACAAGCTTCTCAGACTTTTTCTGACAACCCTTTACATGGTAATTTAAATTGTAGCGTTCATGTAACAGTTCTTTGCTTTTGCTGCTTCAGTAAATATAGTAAGACTAAACAAAAGAGAATGGGATATAAAATCCAAATGGTTATAGGCCGCACATGAATAAAAATGAAGCACCATCTCTATCAATTGCTACAAGGTAAACGTAAATCTTTCACGTGAAAAACTATGCGGTTCTACGAAATTTCTCTCTACGTCTAATAGCCGGCCGAAGTGGCCGTGCGGTTAAAGGCGCTGCAGTCTGGAACCGCAAGACCGCTACGGTCCCAGGTTCGAATCCTGCCTCGGGCATGGATGTTTGTGGTGTCCTTAGGTTAGTTAGGTTTAACTAGTTCTAAGTTCTAGGGGACTAATGACCTCAGCAGTTGAGTCCCATAGTGCTCAGAGCCATTTGAACCATCTACGTCTAATATATTATTATGCTTAAGGTATATGATAACGAATTTTGTAGACCAACAAAATTTATCACTGACGTATAATTATAATATGTAGCAAAATCTAAATCAGTTTTATTCCATAGCATCAAATCTGATCTTAAAGATGAGACCAGTAGTAGAAGAAATCTAATATTAACTGTTAGAAAAACTGTGAATGTCACTGGAAACTTTGCTTCGACGATTAGAGTTTCGTTTGCTTAAAACGACACAATATGCAAACCTCATTACGGAGCTGGATATCTAAATGGTTTCTCTCGTATTCTTCCTGACGTGCGCTCTCAGACGTTGCAGTAGAGAAAGAATTGAGAGAAATTTGTACAATTTGGCCAAGTCTAGACGGAAGACCAGTACGAGAGCGGCATTGATGTCATTAATAATGGGGGCATACATTGGTTCAAATGGTTCAAATGGCTCTGAGCACTATGGGACTTAACAGGTGAGGTCATCAGTCCCCTAGAACTTAGAACTACTGAAACCTAACCAACCTAAGGACTTCACACACATCCATGCCCGAGGCAGGATTTGAACCTGTTACCGCAGCGCTCGCGTGGTTCCAGACTGAAGCGCCTAGAACTGCTCGGCTACTCTGGCCGGCGTAGATTAGTCTTCTGGTAGCCCTGAAGCCGGTAAATAATGAGGAGACACATACCGTCAGTGGATTATTCCGTTGTGCCCACATGCTGTGCGAAGTGCAGAGTTACTAATGTGCCAAGCAGAACACGCCAGGCCGAACAAAAAACTTGTTCAAATGGCTCTGAGCACTATGGGATTTAACATCTGTGGTCATCAGTCCCCTAGTACTTAGAACTACTTAAACCTAACTAACCTAAGGACATCACACACATCCATGTCCGGGGCAGGATTCGAACCTGCGACACTAGCGGTCACGCGGTTCCAGACTGAAGTGCCTAGAACCACACGGCCACACCGGCCGGCCCAGGCTGAACACCATAGGAAAGAGGAAGAGGGGAGAAATTTGGAATTTTGTATGTTTCTTACAAAGTTTAATGGTATTAAAGCCCTGATATTTTATATGTTACAATTAAAAACATTTTTATGTATGAATCATCTGAGTCCATAGAGAGCTCTGTTGAGCGCTACAGGCTACGTGATCACCAAATGAAAAGACGTGAAGATATTTTTGAAGTATTTTAAAGCTCGTTTAAAGAGTAATAATAATAATGTCCTGATAGATGTTTCATTTGCTACAGTTAGGAACTTCTCTTATGTATTGTATCAACCCATAGAAGGCACCTTCGAAAACTACGACCTTACACAGTCAGGATCACTACAAAACAATTTTTAAAAAAATTTAAATTTTTTGATAAAATTCTTGCACAATACTACTAAATTTCACACCAGCGGTTGGAGCTATACTTAGGAACATTTCTTATGAATTACGTCAGTCCACTCTCTACAAATAGACGACGCTTTTCCGTGCTGTGGTTGTTGCATAAATCAGGTTTCCAAAAGGAACAAAAATGAAAACACAGTCAATTCGGTATGACCACTATTGATCTTTTTTCTGTAGAAACGAAGCGGATTATTTCCTTAACTGCACGTAGTACCAAACTGAATCAATCTTCGAGGATACATGTGTAGCTGTGGCTGATCAATTACAATGGAACTAACTCATATGGTGGACCGTGCGCCGCAATAACTTTCGATAGAGGCAGTGAGGTAACCAAGATGTAATACGTGTGCGAAATTAACTCTCGCATTACATACAACTTCGTGGTCTACGTTCTGCGGTAAGAGGTTTTTCTACCCCCGTTCAGACGAAACAGGCGCTGATATTTTATCACTCCAAATTGTTACTGGTTAGGTAAAGTGCACACATCAATAAAGGTTTGTATCACACCGGTTCACAGAACTCATGAAGATAGACGTTGACTGTGGACATTGCCTCACAGGCACAGTCCCTTTGACTGTTGAGGGATGTCACTAAACCCGCCCAAAGATGTAAAAAACAACCATGCATGAGCAGCGCCTATTAGACGAAGGGGTCCGACAGCCGATCAGTTATAGTCATTCCACCAGGAAAGAGGTACACGCTCGTGTTGTCTGTAATTCAGCCATGCCTTGGCGGTCAATACCGCGGTTCAATCGCGTCTTCATTGTTATTTTGTGCCAGGAAGAGCTCTCAACAAGAGAAGTGTCCAGGCGTTTCGGAGTGGACCAAAGCGATGTTGTTCGGACATTCAGAGAGACAGGAACTGTCGGTACCATGTCTCGTTCAGGCCGCCCAAACAGTGGATGACCGCTATCTACGGATTATGGCTCGGAGGATCCCTGAGAGCAACGCCACTTTGTTGAACTTCACCCCTGACGTCCATGGTGAGGGCCATCATAATCACGGCACCATGCAGCGCGGTACAGTTGGGCCCAACAACATGTCGAATGGACGCTCAGGATTGGTATCACGTTCTCTTCACCGATGAGTTTCGCATATACCTTCAACCTGACAATCCTCGGAGACGTGTTTGGAGGCAACCCGTACACGCTGCGCTTCCCGAGCTCGGGGTCCCGGGTTCGCATCCCGGAGGGGTCAGGGATTTACACCTGCCTCGAGCTGACTGGGTGTTTGTGTTTTACTCATCATTTCATCTTCATTCCTGAAAGTGGCAAGATTGGACGAGTAAAGGTTAGGAATTTGTACGGGCGCTGATAACCACGCAGCTGAGCGCCCCACAATCCGAAACATTATCATCATCAACCGGTCACCTGAACGCCTTACGTACACTGCCCAGCGAGTTCAGCAATGTGGAGATTCCCTGCTGATTTGAAGTGGCATTCCGTGGGGCCGAAGTACGCCGCTGGTGGTCATGGAAGGCGCCGTAACGGCTGTACAATACGTGAATACCATCCTCCGATCGATGGTTCAACCATACCATATCGGTATCATATTAGCGAGGCACTCATCTTCAAGGACGACAATTCGCGCCCCCATTGTGTGTATCTTGTGAATGGCTCCCTTCAGGATAACTATTCATCGACTAGAGTGGCCAGCATTTTCTCCAGACCTAAACCCTATCGAACATGACTGGGATAAATTGAAAAGGTCTGTTTATGGCCGACCTGACCCTCCAACCACTCTGAAGGATCTACGCTGAATCGTCGTTGAGGAGTGGGGTAATCTGGATCAACAGTTCCTTGATGAACTTGTGGATAGTATGCCATGACGATTATTTAAATTCTTCAGACAACATTACTTTATAAAGAATGGCATTACATGCCCACTTTCTATATTCGAAACAACAAGAAATACACACACCTGACAACTCGTATTCTACAGGAGTACTCCGCCAAATGCTTGAGTGGCCGTCAGGAAATTAGACACTTCAAGGTCAGACCTGCGACCTGCATTCCGCCTTCGCAAAACGCTTTGATTCGCCCGCCCTATAGCTTCGCTGCCGCATATACACTCTTGACAGTGCTATTGGTCAGCGCCAACTGAATCTTAGTGTATTTCCACGCGATATCTTCACGTGTGTTTCCACTTTTTTTGGAAAAGTGCATCGACTTCTGTTTAATAGGGAGTGAAATACAGGAGCAAGGGATTACACCCATCAGCGTGCGTAAAGGTCGAAAAAAACATTCAAAAACAATCTAAAACTGCCGTATGGAGAGTACTGAAAATTTTTACTGATCTGGTCAACAGGAATAATATAAATAATTTATAAATTAAATAATACAATCAATAAAAACTTTGCGCGAGTTTCTGAAATGACAACAACCCTGCGGTATTTCCGAACCGACTGTATTCAGTATTAACAATGCAGTAATACTGGCAGAAGCTTTAGATGTGAGCACGTGTTTTATTTTTTCCTGGAAAGGGACGTAAATGAAAACAAAATTTTGGGGATTTGACGATTTTAACAAAATGTTAGTGCATAGAACTCTACTTCAATACTGAGACAGAGGACAGTTATCCGACGTCCCGAAAAATACGCAGCGATCTCCGTGAAAAAATTAAATCTTCTGGCTGCAAGACCTCCATTGTCAGTCCCCTCCGCTCGCTTGGTTTTTGGTTCAGAAAGTACAAGAACGGATAAAAATTTTTAATGGAATGCAGAGACAATGCATCAGCAGAAAGAAATTTCAGGTAAAATGCACTTCCTGCGTGCTGAGAACAATATTTCGATTAACTTGGGTTTTACAAAATCACACGGAAAATTTTTATTTTGGTCGACTTCAACGGAAACAGTCGCCTGAAACTACCTACAGATACTTTTGTGTAGCGTATGTCGACGATCTGCAGTGGAAAAGGGTTGTAAGAGCTGCTAACACAAAATTTTCGAGAGGCAGGGAATATTCTCGGTCGTATTATGGTGAGCCGTCGGAGCTAAAATCGTGCCGGCGGCATAGAAATATTTCCACGCTATCGCGTACGCAGTCTCTCGTATATAAAATGCGTTCCTCCGTGACACGATACAGTAATGATGCCTCAGATGTTATCAAAAAATAACTTCATGGGTTTGTTAACAGCTTTGTGGCTGTAAGTTTGTGAAGGGGTCAATAGAACACAGATTCATAAACGACGACTTTTTTCGTTACACAGGCGGAACAGTTTCAAGCCTCTTACACGACATTTTTACAGTGGAATAATTTTATCTTTCCACGATAAAATAGAACGGTGAACTGACCTTGAGGTGCGCATTTGGGTGACGGCTGTTATACTGATGAGACCATAGATAACGCAAGCTCTGTGATGGAATGATCAGCTGTTCTCATGTATTATCTTGTGACATCTCATTTGACCATAATGACCAGTTCTAACAGTCGCGTAACGTATGTGCTCTGCTTCTGTTGAAAGTGCTTGAAAGTGGGTGTGATGCCTGCAACAGGACACACACACTGGCAGAAGAATTGTCTTTTCCAATTCACTAAGCTTATAAACCTTTTGTGATGCTTATAATGGATGGAGATATAAATGCAGGCACTGCAGTTCCCTTTTCCGTTGCTTCCATCTCACGTAATACAGGGCCCACATTTTCTGGATTTGGCGAACTTTATTTTATTCTTAATCTTTGTGGCCGGATCCTCTTCCTGACACCACAGTCGTAAACGTAGCTTAAGAAAGGGAAGTCGCAATATCTGTTTGTTAGTCGTGTAAACTTTGCCCACGGATAAGCCTTAAACATACACACGTATGTAACGCTTGGGTCCAGTATTACTTGTGTGTGTTTACAGAATTACAATCAAACATCGGTTACCTCATTACTCGCAGCACCCTCACACACCAGTAAAAATAAGAAGTCGAACTATCCCTACACCAAAACAGTCGACAGAGTATGCTGTAGGCAAAAGTGCCCTAACTATGAGCAAAATGTCCATAGAACTTAAGAATGTAGAGTACCAATTTGTTACCATAACCAAACCAATCAGGTCCTAAGTACTGTTCCAAATCGCAGTTTCTGTCCCATATAGTACATGTAACATGCTCCATTCACTCTGCATCAACATTGACAAAACACATCCCATATTACCGGAAATTACCGTCCCATCCACACCATTTGCTCACTGCTCCAACGAAAGAACATCCTACATCACCTTCTTAACACCGATGATACAATCCATTTCGTAACAACCGCTCACCCCATTGAACAACTATATACACACACAACAAAAAGTTGTGCATCACCTCGGTTCAAAGAGTTCCGGAACCTGTACATGAAATTGGAAAAGAGATGAACATAAACATCATTTCCGCCCTTTTTATTGCTCATGAAAACCGCACATTGCGTGTTGTACCACCATAGAGAGAGAACCTCAGGGGTGGTGGTCCAGATTGCTATACACACCGGTACCTCTAATATCCAGTAGCACGTCTTCTTGCACTGTAGCATGGCTGTATTCATCGTGGCATACTATCCACAAGTTCATCAAGGCACTGTTGGTCCAGATTACCCCACTCCTCAACGACGACTCAGCGTAAATGCTTCATAGTAGTTGGAGGGTCACGTCATCCATAAGCAGACCTTTTCAATCTATCTCAGTCATATTAGATAGGGTTCAAGTCTGGAGAACATGGTGACCCCTCTAATCGACGGATGTAGTTATTCTCAAGGGAGCCATTCGCAAGATACACACCAATGGGGGCGCGAATTGTCGTCCTTGAAGACGAATGCCTCACCAATATGCTGACGATATGGTTGATCTATCGGTCGGAGTGTGGCATTTACGTATTGTACATCCGTTTCGGTGCCCTCCATTACCACCAGCGGCGTACGTCGGCCCCACAGAATGCCACCTCAAAACATGGGATCTCCACCTTGCTGCACTCGCCGGACAGTGTTTCTAAGGCGTTCAGCCTGACCAGGTTACCTGCAAACACGTCTCCGACGATTGTTAGGTTGAAGGTATATGCTACACTAATCGGTGAAGAGAACGTGATGCCAATCCTGAGAGGTCCACTCGACATGTTGTTGGGCCTATCTGTACCGCACTGCATGGTTTGTGGTTGCAAAGGTGTACCTCGCCTTGGACGTCGGTAGTAAAGTTGCGCATCATGCAGCCTATTGCGCACAGTTTGAGTTATAACACGACGTACTGTTGCTGCACGAAAAGCATTATTCAACATGGTGGCGTTGCTGTCAGAGATCCTCTGAGCCATAATCCGTATACAGCGGTCATCCACTGCAGTAGTAGCCCTTGGGCGGCCTGAGCGAGCCATGTCATCAACAGTTCCTGTCTTTCTGTATCTCCTCCATGTCCGAACAACATCGATTTGGTTCACTTCGAGACGCCTGGACACTTCCCTTGTTGAGAGCCCTTCCTGTCACAAAGTAACAGTGCGGGCGCGATTGAACTCGGTATTGACCGCCAAGGCATGGCTGAGCTTCAGACCTCCTTCCGGGAGGAATGACTGGAACTGATCGGCTGTCGGACTCCTTCGACTAATGGTCGCACCTCATGCATAGTTGTTTACATATCTGGGCTGGGGAGGGGGCTTTAGTAATATCTCTGAACAGTCAAAGGGACTGTGTCTGTGGGACTAGTTCACCAGTCAACTTCTATCTTCACGAGTTCTGGGAACCGGGGTGATGCAAAACGTTTTTTGATGTGTGTATTTATCAACAGATAACATTACCTATGTAAAAGACAGTTTTATTTTTTGCCACCTCCGTACCCTTATCATTCCACCTGTCTACCAGCCCACAGCATTCGGCTCTTGCCACAGACGAAAACCAGACTACGTTTTTCTACCCTAGCGCTTCATTGACCAAACTCCATCACAGACTTGAAACCTGTGGTGACGATCTTCCTCTTGGTCTAACAATACCAATCCATTCATGTGTCTAGCCAGACTTGTTTATAAAGCTTCCAATTATCTTACACGAGCTGGTCTACAGATCCAGCTTAAGACCTAAACCACAATTTTCTTTTTGGAATTCATCACGGCGGTATCAAAACAATGTGTTTTAGTGCGACTTACATGTTTTTCCTATTAAGTGTTAATTTAACCATGTTGCGTGTAGAAAACTCAATTCAGTCAGTTCGTCAACTGATACTGAAGTGCACAGATTTTCTTCCTAATATGCAAAGATCAAATGGAAGCAGGTATTCTTGCTTTCTCTCAGATTCTACGATTCACTTTGGTGACACTGTCTGTGCTCGACGGACCTCTGGTAACCCCGTCGGTATAGCCCGTCTGCTGCTAACGATAACCTAATGTGGCATGCAGCTTGTTCATTTCGATTGTGTCGCCTGTGTTGTGCTATAATTGCTGTTCTGTGAAAATCGTTCACTTCCAGAATGGCATTCGTTGTCACTCAGTTCGTCCGATAATGTATACTCGGCGCCTCTGGACAAGTTCACTGTTTCAGCTATGTTCTCTTTTTCTTACAGCACCAAAAACTGACCACGTATCAGACATTCAGTTCCCCGTAACGTAGATTCGACATACTCAGACTGGAGTGGAGCTGGTTTGCAATTCGTAACATCAATGTCAACCAATAATTTGTAATTACGTATAATCTGTGTCACTGCCTGAAACGTGTCTTCTTATAGCTATTGTGCGGTTTGAAGATGATTGTTTAACAATCGAAACCAATAATCCGAGTTACGGTTTGTGACCAAGGCAAATGAAATGTGCATTTTTTCCTTAATTTATGAAAATCTGTGTGTTACACACATCTCTAGCTGTTAGGTGAGTTTGCATCACTGATAAAACATTAATGTAGTCCATTTATTTTGTGTAGTTAACATGCAGCTGTCACATTATACATTCCACCCAGTATTGCGTATGCTTCTGCGAAAGTGTCGAAATTGCTGTGGCAATTGTACTAAAAGATCAGTAGGGCTGAATGCAGACGCGCCTCTTTACTGTCCGTAAACTGGACTGTACACGGGCCGGCGAGCAGCCTGTACGGTGACGGGGTTCTCACCTGCGCTGGTTTCCCATTAAAGCGCAAGCCAGAGGTAATTTCAGCGAAGTTAGCAAACTCGCCGCGCCGCGCCGAGCCGCCGCATCTGTATCCACAGCATCAGAGGGTAGCGGACCTCCTGTGCGAGAGGCGCAGCTACCGGCTGCGAGACAAAGGCGCCTGCTCACCCGAGCAGATTTCTGAAGCATGCACCACGTACCCGCTCTAAAAATGCTTGTTGTCACGCTAACGCGTTAAAATAACAGGTAGTTCATTGTAGCTGATTCCTCTGAAATTAAATAATGGCCTAGTGATTGGACCGTTTCAACATGTCTCTTCCATCTTTTTCAAATTATTTCGCGTTGGACTTAACGTGATTACTTTATCTTCTACTGTCGCGTAATAATTGCTCAAGACACACGCTTCAGTGTGAATTTCCATAAAGTTAAAAAACGGCTTGCCTTTATTAGTCTCCTTAACTAGTAATAAAATCGTCCGAGTCCTCGCTTCAGTACCAGATACTGCTTAAAATATGTAGAGGAAGACAGAGATTGGCACATATCCAACAAATAACGAACGAAGCAAGTGCCGCTCTGAGATGGAAAGGTTGACACGGGAGAGGAATTCGTCACGAGCCACATAAAACCAAAAAGTAAAAAAAATCACAGGAGTAGTATCGGTTATTCGAGAGTCGACCCATTATAGGATCTCTGTTTTTAACAGCCAAATACTAGACAAGTTGTAGTGTGACAGATAGGATCGTAATTGGAAACAAAGGGAACTGGATTACAGGTTATAACATGTGCGTTACAAGCAAGGGAATCCTCCCAAAATCGTTGGTTTGAACCGGTGGACTGAAACTGTTTTTAATTTAACAGATGTTTCAAAAATTTGTGTGTGTGTGTGTGTGTGTGTGTGTGTGTGTGTGTGTGTGAGTGTGTGTGTGTGTGCGTGCGTGTGCGTGCGCGCATCTGTGCGGGCATGTGAGTGAGTGAATGTGCGTGTCCAAGTGCCTGTTTGTATGATCAGAAGGGAGAGGGGAGGAAATGGAAATTATAAAACAAATCATCACAGTTACACTTACTTGAACTTAACTCCTCAAAACATGATTACAATAATATTTCTGTACGTTGCATATTGCCAGAAACACTAGAACGAATGACTCAATACTCCGAAGGTGTTCAGAACAATGTATCAACAATAAGTGCCTCATATGCACAAAGATGCCTCATACATAGATCTAAGTTACCCTCTTTCCCTCTTTGTGTGACCCGAAAGGTTGCTGTTGTATTAGGAAAGCGGAGAAAGGAGGTAGGGACGTTTAAACAGGTAACGACAAAGAAAGATGGGTAGACTACACATGTCATTCCAGCTGTTATGTTCCAGAATTGTAAGTCCACAGCAAAAGGGTGAGAACGATATCTATGGCTGTATGCAGAGAACATGGTGACAAACGGAAACAGTTAGAATGGAATTTTAACCATTGTCCCTTTCAAGTGGCTCTGAGCACTGCCGGCCGGGGTGGCCGAGCGGTTCTAGGTGCTACAGTCTGGAGCCGCAGGTTCGAATCCTGGGGACTGATGACCTCAGATATTAAGTCCCATACTTCTCAGAGGACTTAACTTCTGAGGTCATCAGTCCCCTAGAACTTAGAACTACTTAAACTTAACTAACCTAAGGACATCACACACGTCCATGCCCAAGGCAGGATTCGAACATGCGACCATAGCGGTCACTCGGATCCAGATAGGAGCGTCTAGAACCGCTCGGCCACACCGGCCGGCTCTTTGTCCCTTTCTATGTGTGCAAAAGCTGCATTAAGCAAACAATCGTTATGGAATGCCCGGTAATTCCTAATTGTCATGGCTGCTCTCATTATCTTCGAAATTTTGAGACTTTGGATAAGAGAAACTACCATCACGTGAACCTGGCGGAAGTAAAGCTGTTACTATGGGTTCTGGGCCGTGTTGGAGTAGCTCCGTTGGCAGTCCGAGCACAGCGGACGTGCTGTGTCTTTCCGCCTGCAGCGTGGACACGCTAGCCCTGTTTACTTCCTTCGGCAGACAAGATCATAGGGCATCAGTGCCGAAAATAAACATTGAAACTCTCTTTTAGAAACGAATTTGCTAGACGAAAAAAACTTAATGTCGGCAGCCTTTTAAAGTGAGAGATCACGATCCTGGCTGCCAATATAGTTGGCACTCACTTTTCGATCGTAAGTAACATGGTCTATAAGCAACTTGCAAACGGCGCTACATGTGACAGGCTTCTTCGACACGTGAAACAAGGACTCCACTTCTGCCACGCAGACAGTGATAATGGCAACGCAGAAGTAGATCATACAGGACTGGGACTGCAGACTATTAGTCTATACACACATTCGAACTACCCTTCGAACGCCGGGCGACAAAAGTCGTGGAGAACCCCACCTCCACGGTACAGTGCAAGAACTCGTGTCAGGAATGTAGACCCAGTTTAAGACGAATCCAGTGCTCAACGGAATACGCCAGGTGCGCACTGAACTACGACGCACGTACCATCGTACCTCCACAGAGGAGGCTGTAGGGCTATAGTTATTTGCGACGGTAGTCTAAAATGTGTTCCGGATGCGACGATGCAGGTCATTTGCGGTCTGAATGCCTCCACCGTAAGACTTGGCACCTCCCAATAACTTACGTGGCGTGCTCACGACGCCCCGTCTGTCCAGACGGAACAGAAGGACATTGCAGTACAGGAACCAACCTCTGTAGACCTACACACGGCCGATCGGTCAGCCTGGCCAACGGAAGAACTCCGTAGAACGCCATCGATGCCGGCGAACACTGCAGAAATCGCCAACAGCAGAATGGTAATCGATGTAAGATGTCGTGTGACTAGGGCCTCCCGTCGGGTAGACCGTTCGCCGGGTGCAAGTCTTCCGATTTGACGCCACTTCGGTGGTTTACGCGTCGATGAGGATGAAATGATGATGATTAGGACAACACAACACCCAGTCCCTGAGCGGAGAGAATCTCCGACCCAGCCGGGAATCGAATCCGGGCTCTTACGATTTACATTCTGTCGCGCTGACCACTCAGCTACCGGGGGCTGACTGTGGTAGTCGATGGACTTATCGTGCCAATAGAAACCCTCGTGGTGGCTAGGCGTGAGTCACTGCCACCGTCCGACACGGAAGGCCACACACGAAAACAGCGTTCTCCGAAAAGCCGAAAGCGACGCCGTAGGCCCTTGTCGGAACACTGCTGCTCCCACTGTCAGACTGAAGAATAACTGATCCTGCAGGATGAAGAGCATGAAGCTGACTCCACTGCCACTGCAGAAGGGACGGCGGAGCGGGCGGAGTCCATCTGCCTGTCCTTTGCGGCGAATAACGATCAGCAGGAATGTTCCAATGCAGCCTGCGAAGCCGCTCGATCCCTTCCTATCAACCACCACGACATTATGATGCAAGGATAACCTTCAGTGCCCATATCGTGGGCCTCGGACGTCGAGACCGGCAGGACCCCAATCCGGGGCATGCTCGCGTCTGAACAACACCGGGAGACGCGTGTCGGAGGTGTCTGACAGCACTCGCGATGTCCGCATGTTTCCATCATCACCATGGATAACCCAGCCCAGCCATAGCATCGCCAGGATTACGGCTTGGCCGCGATGAATATCAACATGGTTAGCTCTCCTGTCAAGATCCAACTCCTAAGAGAAACAATGCGAGCCACAGCCGTCGACTTTGCATTCCTGCAAGAAATGCAAACGAACGCTCTCCCGAATTTTTATGGCTACGCAACGTACATGGCGTTTGGTGGTGCCACAGAAACCGACGTGGAGATTTTAGTGCATGACGGCATCGAAGTCACCGACATCACTTACCTCCGTCCACACGACGATTAGAGATCACGGTAGTCGACATCTGATGCATAATTCTTTATGCACCGTCGGTCACAACTTAACATCATGGCCGAGCCGGGTTCTGCTCTGCTGACGTTATCCCCTTTTCCTAGGATGGTGCGAACAGAGCGTCTTCGCTGGCCTTTAATTGCGTCCTTCAGCCCAAGAACCACATCTCGCGACACCCTTGTCCGGAACTGAGTATGGTGATTCACGATCTTCACAGATCTGGGCATAGGGATCTTACCAGTATGTCGATTAGTGCTGGCCACCGGACGATGGCCTCTGGCCTTCTTTGATCACAGGGTCTAGATATGCACGATACATCTCCATGTTCAACAAGTCTGGCGTATTAACAACCATTGTCAGATGAATGTACCATACCTCCAGGAGCCAGACTGCCGTCAGCAAGTCGCCGCAACGTGGGCCAACTGTCAACGACGTCGCTCCCGATACCACTTATCTTTGGCATGGTGACCATTCTGCGCCAAGCCGACAGTTCGCAAGACACTCGTGCAGTTTGGCAAGGACACGGATGCGTGGCACCGACAGACCTTGAGCTTGTGCTACGGAACACTCGGGGACCTCGACGATCTACTCCCATCGCTGGACAGACAACGAGAACGATATCGAATCAAGGCTCACATATTATAGTTGACGAATCTCCTATTAGAAGGCGCAGAAGTGCGCTCGCGACGACACAACCTTACGGCTGCAGAGGCCCCCGTCATGCACCACAGTTAATCATACACTTTAGACGCAAGAACGTAGCTCATGTACGACCCAAGCAACCGTTTTCGTTATCTTTACCAAGAAAGAGCCGTAGACGACGGGGCGACTGCGTAAGCCTTACAACAGATGACAAGCACTATCGACACCGCAGCAGCGATGGCATAAAGTCTCGTCTGAAGAGGCGATAGACGCCTTTGACAAAGGTACGACCAGTAAGTCCGTTGGATTACAGCGTGAGTTTTACCGGACCTTCCGTGACATCATGATGCCCCACTGGGTTACGACGTGCCGAGAACACATGTCCGCAGACTGGACAGTAACGCCTACGGTCGTCGAAGAACTTCTCATACCGATACACAAGCCAGCAGCAGGGTAATCACTCAATGACAATGTTGAACGCCGTCAGCAATATCTTCTCCAGGTCTCGGGCAGGCCACTTTTAGATTTTCCAATGATTCTCGTCCCAGACCAGACGTCGTAGAAGAGACATGTCAACGTACAAATGGCTAGTGGCGACTGCAAGGACTTAATAGCGATGGCGTAGGCGTACCGCCTGCGAGCGGCGATCGTTTCCATCGATTCCAATCAGGCCTACAATAGTATGCACCATAACTTCCTAATACACGTGATGGACCGTCATCGACAATGTGCGTCGCCTTCTGGAAGCAGGCAGTTTTCAGGTCCGGGTCAACGGAAGGCGTTTGTGCTCAATATCCATTAAAAGCTCTCTACGACAGCGTTGCCCCCTTTATGCTCAGAGGTCTCAGCCACAAACTATACGGCGTCACCCTGCGGGACATCACCTCTCAGCTATAGGGCGTACGCCGACTACATGCTGCTGTTGTTTCTTGCCACTGAGGAAGTCCGCTGCTTGCTAAACTCGATCGAGTGATATGGACAGACACCGGACAGTCTTGTGAATGTTAACAAGTCGGTGACGCTGGACATCGGGCGAGGTCCCGGTCCGGGCGCTGATGCCACCGTCTCAGAAGTTAGTGAACTGAAGATGTGCGTAGAACGGCTGCGGCAAACTGTCGACGTTTTCTACAGATCCTAAACATGACGGTTCGCCAGAACCTTCTCCGGTACTTGAACCAACAGCAACGTGTGGAATACCCGAATCTCCACGTGGCGTCAAAACTCTAGGGGTCAGGTCACTGACTTCAGGCTGCCTTCATTTATTTCCTATCCACAGAACATACATTCAAAGTACGTTATGAGACTCTCACCCTCCCCATACTCGATGGAGGGATGGGAATGGTTAAATCCGAGCACGGGCATCTGCCCTTTATAAGATCAAAATGGGGAAGCTATGGACCAGTGGACACGCCTCCCTCGAGGGTCGTTTACTACAGGCCCTGATGCCGGTCTCTCCCGTCCCGCCGGTTTCGGTGGTGCATGTTGCGACACAGCTCTCCCTTGTATCGACTTTCATTCAGGAATATAGTTATGTGACCTTGGATCTCCTTGCAACCCGCCCGCCTAGGGCAAAATTTTTTACACCACTCTCCAGCGGCCAGTCCCACGTAACATGGTAGGAACCAAATATCCAACAATAAATTGGCCACGAGTGTAGTAAACGATACATCACCACTTTCTGACAACCACCGTGCGCGCGATTTGGTATGAAGTCACCAACAAAAAATATGAAACGAGACACCGGCTCCACGCTATCGGATTAACGGACTCTGCACTTGGCCCCTGACTGTCACCTCCTGGTCACCGACGAGCATCGCATCACGTGCGAGTTGTCTTCCGGCCGATTGACAACTGACGAAGATCTTAGCTTGTTACCTCCGTGTCACACATGGCGTGACTCAAACTCGGACTCTCCGAATGATTATTGCTTTCCCTTCGTAAAATATCAGGCGCTTCATTGGTTCGAGAAAATGACCAGCTACTACATCTTCGGTGAAGGGGAGAAAGTGGTACTTGATTAGTGGTGGTACCTGCAAAACGTCCACAACGCTCTTGAACGCACACGAAGGTGTCCTACACCCTTGATCGAAGACAGAATGACTGGTTGATTCATGGATCGCTGCATTCATTGAGGCATTAGCAATGCAGCAAAAGTCTTTTGTAGGTATTCTAGACGGCACTGTTGAAGATGTAAAACGCTAGTGGCAGTGAACAAGAACACTCAAATTGCACCATTTTCTGAAGAAAGATCCTTTTAGCTGAAGTAGCGCACGTAATATAAGAAGTTTCTTTTAGTATATGCTTTGAATCACATCTTTTTGTAACATTCTGTTTGATAGAACTGTCATTTGTACACATACTAATTACAATCATGTAATAAAAATAAATAAATAAAAATTATAGACCTGCGTAGCTTGTTACCTTAGGAGAACTTTCCGGAGCTGTTACGGGCGTCGCCTGAAGAGGGATGGTTCATTATTTTTGTGGTAGGGTACAAGTGGCGGCGCAAAGTAGAGTTAAATTTGATTTACGTTTCTTCCCTTTTTTTGGAGGTTAAATTTTGTTGGACAAGGGGTTTGACAAAAACATAGCGTCCTAAAAATGGGGATACAAAAACCGAAAGTAAGAAAAAAAAGAAAAAAAATGTTGCTACGCCACTTGCCCAGCGAAGCCTATGGTCCTGAGCTCGAGTCTCGCTCTGGTATACGGTCTTAATTTGTCAAGGAGTTCCGCATCAGCGCTCTCTTTGCTGCGTAACGAATAACTCATTCTGGAAACCATCCCTCAGGTTGTAGCTCATCCATGTCTTCGCAATACCGTTTCTTCCAGGGGCGCTTGTCTTGCAAGAACAACTTCTCTGAAGTCTGGATGTTACGAGATGAGGTATAACCGGAAGTACAGAAATGAGAACGGTCGTGAGCCGTTCTTGGGTGGCTCAACAATAGAGCCCTTGTCATTAAAAGCCAAGACCCAAATCCCAATTCTTGGTATGACACAGAGTTTTAATCTGCCAGAAAGTTTCATATCAGCACACGCTCCGATGCAGAGTGAAAACTTGATTCTGGGCCCGGTCACATGATTCTTCTCGGAGTAGGAAGTTCCATACCAAAATGACAGAGCCTCAGTGGAGTACTGAGTATGGTATGAAGGGGGTAGGGGGTGGGGAGAAGGAATGTGCAGGAGACTGGTGTAGGTGGGAATTTCGTGACAAACATAAAGCCTGAGTCTCTTCGTGAAGTGTGAGGGACAGTTTTAAATTCTCTTTATATCATACGAGATATCACACCATGATATTTCTGCTCGTACAGTACATGTAGCTACGACAGTGGTGCGTATGTGGAACCAGTGGATAGAAGATGAATGTCGAGAGGATAGTGAAACACACAATGCGACCACGTCTGAACACGACCACCATATCGTCCGAACGGCTGCAGTCGACAGTTTAATGCACAATAATGGCTCAGCAATGGGCCCTTGCAGTGTGTGATGGCGATGTGTCTTATTTTGCAAAGTTATCAGTTTTCTACAGTTCCGCTGTAGTACCCATTTTTTAAATGTATGCATAACTGAAATGCGACACAAGTTTCTCATTCTGCAGTCTATATGTCTCTCATGTGCAGCGATGTTGTGCCTGGTACATGAAAAAGAAGGTACTTTATTTGATGGTGAATTATATTTCTCTTGTGCGCCTCACGTTTTTTCGTTCATTTTGGTCGTTGACTTATGTGTATGTAAGATATGACTGCATGAACGGAAGCGATCGTATTGGACTCTGAGCTCAGTTACCATGCTTGCAGAAAAATAACAATGAATTTAGGATGGGCCCTCCTTTTTGTAAGTAGTCGAATATTTGTTAGGTCTTATCACCCAAACATGTTTCACCACAGTTTTGTCAGCCTCTGTGGGTGTTTTATTATTTTGGTGAAATACATCATGTCATTTTTAGTTAAGGAATATGATTCATCATATTTTGCTGACATTTAAATTGTGTGTGCACTTTACCTTTTATTTTATGTTGTATGTATCCTGTAGCTGTCACCCAAAGTAGCCACAGGTCTAAATTAATACACCATGTCATCTAAAATCATAGACGATGTTAGTAAATCTACATTGAATTGATTTTTGTTTATTATTCGATTTTTAAAATGTATGTTCTAGTAAAATTCGAGGCATATACTCGTTTTTGGAGCCACCATTGTAGTATCTTTGTAATCCTTAGCTGTGACATGTTTGTTTCTATGCACCAGACGTGTTTCGAGTAATTGAGCTGAACTTGTGGACATCGCTGACAGGTCTGTGGGAGCTCAGATAAGGCGACCTATTTCACGCAGTTTGTTAATCGTGGCTTACGATTAGTATACTGACAGTGTTAACTCACGTTTTCTTCTTCTCGTTTGTAAACACTGCGTCAATTTTCCGGTGTTCATACCGTATCTACAAAGGAAATGCAACTTGGTGCCGCCGCTGGCTGTTTTCCTACGGGCACGTCAGCGCTTTACTGTGACACGTGCAGTATCTGCTTTTGACTTACCGTGTGCCCCATGCCACTGCCCGTGATATGAGTTGATTTAATTTTTTACCTGCTTTCAAATGTGACGTGATAAAAGGCTAACATCTGCGATAAGCAGTGTCTTTGACCACTGTTAAACAATTACAACTTTCAATATCTCACAACTCAGAGGTCACTCTGGTTGGGTTTGCTGTGATATATGCTTATTGCCAACTCTCGACATTCAGTATTTTCAACATATAACCTGAGATAGTACCTTCCAAACACAATGTGTATTTTTACCAACTAATATATCAAAACTCCTATGTTCTGTTTGCAGAAAAAATACTATATTTCCTCTGGATTTATTCAAGTACTGCAGCTGCAATGATCGGAGAAAAACAAACAATAGCTATGAACGTTTGACTTCGAAAGCTGAACGTGAATTGAAGATTTGTCTTTGACATCAGTCTGCGTCCTTATGCTGCGAAAGTATGATCTAAATCTGTAAGTATAGTTTAAGTGTAACAGCTTTTAGCAATGAAAATAATCTTGCGATCTGTCCGAACGGAAAACGGACAGAACTTCTGCACAGGCTAGAGATGACAACGTTTTGAAATATTCCGAGTAGGCTATATTGAGGAACGAATATAAATGCTTGGACATAAAAAGCAGTCCCAAATTCGTTACAGGTCAGTGATGTCGCTAAGAAAAAATAAGCTTTCAGAATGACTTTTGCTGAAATCCAAATCGAAATTCTATTACTGCAGGAAAGATGAGATGAGCAACAAGCCACATCCAAAGAATTAGTTTTATACGTGGTAACAGGATTTTAAAACCGCTGAAAGATGAAAAAAAAAAGGTTCAAATGGCTCTGAACACTATGCGACTTAACTTCTCAGGTCATCAGTCGCTTAGAACTTAGAACAAATTAAACCTAACTAACCTAAGGATACCACACACATCCATGCCCGAGGCAGGATTCGAACCTGCGGCCGTAGCGGTCGCGCGGTTCCAGACTGTAGCGCCTAGAACCGCTCGGCCACTCAAACCGGCGGATTAGTAGGAATTTAACGTTTACTCCACTTTACGATTCTAGGTTTAAGGCACAATAACATTGTCGCTCAGTAGGACCGTGATGTAGTGGTTGCATGGAGGGTCGTGAGTTCAAAACTCACATGGACTATACAATTTTAATTTCTGTATTCGGTTCGAGTACATTCTAGAAGTATCCATAAATGTCAAGAATCATTGCACTGGAATGTCCTGTACCTATATATACAGGGTGTTACAAAAAGGTACCGCCAAACTTTCAGGAAACATTCCTCACACACAGAGAAAGATCATATCTTATGTAGACATGTGTCCGGAAACGCTTACTTTCCATTTTATTAATTCTCTTCAAATCACATTAATCATGGAATGGAAACACACAGCAACAGAACGTACCAGCGTGACTTCAAACACTTTGCTACAGGAAATGTTCAAAATGTGCTCCGTTAGCGAGGATACATGCATCCCCTCTCCGTCGCATGGAATCCCTAATGCGCTGATGCAGCCCTGGAGAATGGCGTACTGAATTATAGCCGTCCACAATACGAGCACGAAGAGACTCTACATTTGATACCTGTGTTGCGTAGACAAGAGGTTTCAAATGCCCCCATAAATGAAAGTCAAGAGGGTTGTGGTCAGGAGAGCGTGGAGGCCACGGAATTGGTCCGCCTCTACCAATCCATCGGTCACCGAATCTGTTGTTGAGAAGTGTACAAACATTTCGACTGAAATGTGCAGGAGCTCCATCGTGCATAAACCACATGTTGTGTAGTACTTGTAAAGGCACATGTCCTAGCAGCGCAGGTGGAGTATCCCGTATGAAATCATGACAACGTGCTCCATTGAGCGTAGGTGGAAGAACATGGGACCCAATCAAGACATCACCAACAATGCCTGCCCAAACGTTCACAGAAAATCTGTGTTGATGACGTGACTGCACAATTGCGTGCAGATTCTCGTCAGCCCACACATGTTGATTGTGAAAATTTGCAATTTAATCACATCGGAGTGAAGCCTCATCCGTAAAGAGAACATTTGCACTGAAATGAGGATTGACACATTGTTGGATGAACCATTCACAGAAGTGTACCCGTGGAGGCCAATCAGCTGCTGATAGTGCCTGCACACGCTGTACATGGTACGGAAACAACTGGTTCTGCCGTAGCACTCTCCATACAGTGACATGGTCAACGTTACCTTGTACAGCAGCAACTTCTCTGACGCTGACATTAGGGTTATCGTCAACTGCACGAAGAATTGCTTCGTCAATTGCAGGTGTCCTCGTCGATCTAGGTCTTCCCCAGTCGCGAGTCATAGGCTGGAATGTTCCGTGCTCCCTAAGACGCCGATCAATTGCTTCGAACGTCTTCCTGTCGGGACAACTTTGTTCTGGAAATCTGTCTCAATACAAACGCGCCACGGCTATCGCCCCGTGCTAATCCATACATCAAATGGGCATCTCCCAACTCCGCATTTGTAAACATTGCACTGACTGCAAAGCCACGTGCGTGATGAACACTAACCTGTTGATGCTACGTACTGATGTGCTTGATGATAGTACTGTAGAGCAATGAGTCGCATGTCAACACAAGCATCGAAGTCAACATTACCTTCCTTCAATTGGGCCAACAGGCGGTGAATCGAGGAAGTACAGTACATACTGACGAAACTAAAATGAGCTCTAACATGGAAATTAAGCATTTCCGGACACATGTCCACATAACGTCTTTTCTTTATTTGTGTGTGAGGAATGTTTCCTGAAAGTTTGGCCGTACCTTTTTGTAACACCCTATATACTGTTTGTGTTCTGGCCGGAGGCAATTCGCTCCACCCTCTTGTAAGTGCAAGTGCTGAATAAACCTTCCTTAAGTGAAGTTAGTGTTCCTCATTCAGTTGATTACACCTACTTCTACGTGACAATATAATTCAGTGATGATCGTAGCTAGTGATGTTGTTCATAGCTATAGCTCAGCAGCTGCACAGTAGTTCAACTAAAATAATAGGTCAGTCGTCAGATGCACAGGAAACCTTATTTGTTTCTCTTTGCTCGTCTCAACAAATTAAACTGCCAGCTTAAGAAGTGAAATACGCTAAAATAATTGGTAAGACAACGTCAAAATAAGAATCGGCCAGCAGTGTCGTACAAAGAATTAGCATTTATGTTACAAACAAACGTTCAAAGATTGAATGGCAGAAGTAAAACAGTTACGCTTAGGAACCGCAACGTCCCTTCGTTACAGAATCAGTAAATAGAGTTACATCGCAATAAACACATATGTGCGATGAGTAGAAAACAAGAAAGTGTCAAATCGGCAGTCGTACGTAGGGTATGGAGGGAAGGCAACCAACAGTGGGCGCGGAAGTGTACGTTAAACGTTATGAAATCATACAAAATCATTAACATAATCATTAAGCAAATAGTTATATAAAAATATAACTTCATTACTACGTACAGGGAGCCAACTGAAGGACGGTAAGCTATTAAAATTTTATTATCAGTTGAGGACTGACTTTTTAATTTTGATGAATGTTAAATGTGAACGATTTTATTCAACAGAATTAAAAATTAAACCATATCAACAAATACGATTAGAAGGTAGAGTAGTCTCAGCCTACTAATAAATTGTCAGCTGTGTACTAAATAAACGATTCTCTGAGCTTAAATGACAGCACGTGAACAAAACGCGAAAACAGAAGTAGACCTTATATGAGAATGCAGTCGGGGCATCCGTGGCAGAGAGATTTGCTTGTCAGTTACGCGCACATTGTTCTGTCGTTCCACAATGCATTAATTAAGTCTACTAGATGCGAGAGCACGTTGATGGATGCGGCAGCGTAACGGCGCTTGTGAATGCGACCACATGCGTCAAAACTTCACACATGGTATTGGAAGGATTAAGCCGCTTCACTGTGTCGCAGATTCTTACGTGGATAGTTTACTTTCAGTCGCACTTAACAGCGACTACAGGTGAAGCTTTAATGTTGTGTTTGAACAAACAGAGCGGCAGTAACATAGGAAATTAATCAATTTGAGGTCTTTACCAAAATAAAGTAACCTGAGTCAATATCAAAAACTGCTCATGTGATGGCTACTACATTTTACGGGCAGTATGGCTACAGCAAATGACTATTTCGAGAGCTTGATTATTGAAGGTATTTTAAATCCGTCTTTTCAACTGTAAGTAAACGTGTATTTTTATCACCAGAAGCGTTTCTCTTTATTGAAATAAAGCAGCACCAATGGTCTGAAATGAAATATGCTTAAAATTTGGTTTTAAAATACCTTCAATAATTAAAAGGGCCTATGGACACCACGCTCACACAAGTGAAGTATTCTAACATCTATTTTAACGACTCATTGTCACTATACTGCATTAAAACATAATGGACGACATCCACAGATGTGAGAGAGGTCCTACTCACGACATGGATTATTTACTAAATGACAAACTACTTATAGTCCTCAACAAGAATAAGAGATTAATGCGAGACTTCGATCTGAATATGACGTCCTCATACAGCTGAAACGGTTCAAGATGTAGTGATACCACTGTACCTCTGTCTGGAAGTAGAGACAAAAAATTTTTTATATCTTCTGTCAACACTCAAAATCGTAATGAAAATTGATCAAACTATTCTTCTCTTAATTCAGATCTCGTGTTTAACAAATAAAACACGAAACCCGAATGAACTTTCCTTGTGCCGCTGCTAAGTCTTTTGACTATCGACATAAACCCTTTGTTGTCTTCATCATAGAGACGAAATCTGAATGTTCGGCCGGATTAATTCGAGCAAATATTGAAGTAATGGACTCATATAAGCACCTTTATTTCAGTTTCCCGTAGATTTCTTATGACACTGCAGGTGAATGTTGGAATGATTCCGTTATATAGCACACGACGAGCATACAGGAAGTGGACACAAATATGGAAACACCGAAAATACGACACATTAGCATGTTTGGTACGGTGTAGGAAAGGCATCGGTTTTCAAAATAGATTCCAGTCGCCTCGGAAGATAAATACAGGTCCTGTATGGTTTTCAAGGAAATCTTACACCATTCTTGCTGCAATACAGTAGCAAGTTGAGGAGGTGTCTAGCGATCACTTACCCTTCCCTCCGAAGTATTACTCGACCATAATATTATTGCACCTGGGAGCGAGGGTGCTTCTGTCGGCTTGTTTGTTTACCTGTGCCCTTGTAATCTTTCAGAATGTGTTCTGCTGTTCTAACGACTAGACACTTGCGCAGGAAGCTATCCGGACTTCCATAGTGTATACGACGGTGGAGAAAACTTATGTAGTTCTCCTTTACTGTAATGCTAAGGCCACGGGAGGCCAAGTACAATAAAACAGTGGTTGGGTAGTTCACCAGGAAAACTGAATAATATTGAGATCTATTGACTGTGGTGGCCGGGGTTATGCGATAATTCATACTCGTGTTCACAAAGCCGGTCCTGGATTATGCAAGTTATCTTAGTAGAGATGTCGCGCGGGATAGCCGCTCATTCTGTGGCGTCTTGTCACGGTTCGCGCTGCTCGCCCCGTCGGGGGGTTCGAGTTCTCCCTCGGGCATGGATGTTCGTTTTATCCATAGCGTATGTCATTTTAAGTTAAGTAGTGTGCAAGCTTAGGGATAGACGATATAATCAGTTTGGTCCAATAATGTCTTGCTACAAATTACAAATTTGTATCACTAGAGGCCCTGTTGTCTTTCAACATAGCAGCTCTATCTGAGAAAAACATTGTACAAAAGATGGGAGCCGATCAGGAAAAATGGTCACATAATCCTTAGCAGTAATGCGATCTTGTAGAGTACCCACGCGTACCGTGAAATATCACGATATCGCTGTTCAAATCGTCACCGAATCCCCACCACGTTTTACTCTTTGGACGTACACTAAGCCAGAAGCTGGAAACAGTGTGCAACATTTCTCATTCACCAAATGACTTTCTTCAGTTACGCCATAATTCATATTTTATGGCTCCGGCACTACGTTATCCTGTTACAGGCATTTGCATCACCGGTTGAGTGATTCTGTAATTCCAGCTTACCTTGGAATTCCTTGCTAAAGCAACTGCATTCGTGTTGCTTTGCTGCAGAGGGGATCCTACATTCAGTGCTGCTGCGACTTTTGAGCTGTCGTCCTCTTATTTTTTGTCACAATCCATTTCAGGCACTGTCTGTCACGATCGCTCAACACACACTTGTGTCTTAGCGGACAATGTTTATCAGCATTTTCTGTATTTGGTACAAACCTTCCATGCGCTGCCTTTTGAAACATCAAACACATCGGTTACCTTGATTGGGGAAACACCTGCCATTCGAGTACCAGCGATTTTCTCGTGATCACATTCGCTTAGCTCCGACATACCATACAGGATACTGTTATGACAACTACCGACCCAACGTATTACGGACGTTGCCCAGGTGCCGTTCGAGGCCAAATACCACAGCGCTATCTGAAGGCTTGGCTAGCATCTGCATTTATATTCAACCATCCATTTTATCGAAGTGTTTCCGTATTTTTGTCCAATCCTACACCTCGCAATGTTGTGTAATAACTCGTTTAATTACTAAAATGAAGCTGGCGATAACTTATTAGATCTAAATCGTTTTTTGGAAGAATGGTAATATTAAAAAGCAAATAGAAATATAATAAATAAAGATTTAAGGTAACGGATTGTTTAAAAAAGTCGCAGAGCAGCATAGAAAACTTTAAATCAAATCAATTGATACAATTCGTTCGCACTGAGTCTAGGTATAGCTTGAAACTTTAATCAACCGACTTTCAAGTTCAAGAAGGAGAATCAGGTAATAATATTTCTGTCATACAACATGACACAGCGGTTGGCACACTGGGTTCTAATTCGGGTGGACGACAGTTCATATTCAAGTCGTGTCGTCCAGATTTAAGTTTTTCCGTGATTTCCCTAAATTTCTTCAGGTAAATTCCGGGATGTTTCCTGTGAAAGGGGAGGGTTCATTTTCTTTACCATCTTTGACACGAGCCAAGCTTCTGTTCCGTCTCTAATGATCCCAACATGCACCACGTTTATCAAATGCCTGCATATAAAAATTAACATTTTTCTTGACACGTTTTATCATACGACATGCTTTTATCTTCTGCATGACTGTCATAGGACATTCTCATAGCAACAGGGGATAACAGACAATGGAAATAATTCGGAATATACTATCATTTGACATTTTTTATGATGTGGCATAGAAATTACAATACGTAGCAAAAAATTCACGTTGAGAGACACATAAAATGAGGGATAACAAGCGTTTAAAATTTCTCGCTAGTCATTAAGGACAATGACTGTGCATGGATGTACAAACAGACAGTGAGAAGGAGCTTCAGTAGTTTTAAAAGCTTAGCATTAGTTCATTTTAGGGCATAATGGAATAAAATGGTGTTCAGAACTTAAGGACGAAACTTGGACCGTACACAGAAAGAAATGCTGCAGTATAGGTAAATGGAATACCCAACGAGACGAAAAAAATTGACACTTTTTTGAAGGACGACAGTTCTGAATTCACCTGATTTATAATGGTCCCCTGCGCTTTGTACAAAAGGGGGAACGCGGTTCTTAACAGGGTTTGTGATCAGTAGGGATGGCAGTGCTTGCTGCGTTAGGTGCTCTCAGACTGCCTACAAGGTTGCTAAGGAATTTTTGTGGTAAGGACTTCCATTCCTCTACCAGCGTGGCTGGCACCTCTTGGATGGTCGTTGGTGCATGTCCACGTGCTGCAGTACGTCTGCCCAACGCATGCCACACTTGCTCGATGGGATTTAGGTAGGGAGGGACGGTGAGGCCTGTTCATTCGCCGAATATATTCTCGTTCCAAGAGCTCCTCAGTCTGCGCATTTCGATGCTGTTGCGCATTGTCATCTACACAAATGAAGTTCATGGCCGAATGCATCTAAGTAGCTCTCATATGGAAGGAATACTGTATCACAATTACATTTGAGCGGCGAGTTTGCTGTGTTCAAGGATTTGGAGGTCAGTACTACTACTACTAATATTACTACTACTACTCCTTGGTGCTATAGCCCTCGTAGCACCTTGGCCTCCTGGACTACCTCCACCCACTCTTCTCTGCTGGCTGCCTTGCTCTCCAACTTCTCACTCCCATTCTTCTAAAGTCCTCTTCCACATTGTTTAGTCATGTGGTCCTTGGTCTGCCCCTCATACGGCGTCCCCCAGGTTTTTCTATGAAAACATTCTTGGCTGTGCTGTTCTCCACCATTCTTTCTACATGTCCCAACCACCGTAGTCTAATACTCTTTATTTCAGTCACGATATCTGGTTGGTTGTACAACTCTCAGATTCCCTTATTGGTTCTGATTCCCCAAAAATTCCTATCATTCACTGGCCTTTAGATTTTCCTAGGTACCTTCCTTTCCCATCTCAGCAAGATATCTTCATCGTTTTGTGTCATAGTCCAGGTCTGCGAACCATACATCACCACAGTCTAACTACCGTACAATACACCCTCAGCCTCATATTCTTGCTACGGCTCCTTGCTTTAAACACTTTAACCAGTGCAAAGTAGCTCCTGTTATCACTTGCAATCCTTGCATGTATTTCTTCTCTCATATTATTCTTCTCAGTTACCAGTGACGCAAGATATTTAAAGCTCTCACAGCGTTCATATTCTTTTCCATTCAAAGTCATGCCTCTTACTCCTTCACTAAATATTTTCCTAGATGTTTGGTCTTTGATTGATTAAAGGTCAGCCACATCTCCACACCGGATCGTTCTACTGTTTTCAAGCTTTTCTTCCAGGTCCTGTTACCTCCTGGATAGCAAAACAATATCATCCGCATATGCAAGCTCCTGAGTCACTCTATTAAACAGTGTCCTCCTAGGGTTGTTACTTTGTGTCTTTTGGATTACACTCTCCAAGGCGACATTAAACAGAATAATGGAGAGCACATCACCCTACCGCAGTCCTTGGTTAACATCAAATGCCTTTGATAAAGTTCCCAGGATATTTACTTTGCATGTTGTTCTTCTCAAAGTCAGATGGTTCAAATGGCTTTGAGCACTATGGAACTTAACATCAGAGGTCATCAATCCCCTAGAACTTAGAACTACTCAAACCTAACTAACCTAAGGGCATCACACACATCCATGTCCGAGGCAGGATTCGAACCTGCAACCGTAGCGGTCGCACGGTTCCAGACTGAAACACCTAGAACCCCTCGGCGACAACGGCCGGTTTCTTCTCAAAGTCATCTGAACCAATCTTAAAAGTTTTTAGGGACGCCTGGCTCTTTCACTGCCTTCCAAAGTTGATCACTTTTGATACTATCATAAGCTTGTTTGAAGTCAATGAACAGCTGGTGGACATCGATGTTGTACTCATTACATTTTTCAAGGATCCGTCTGATAGTGAAAATCTGGTCTGTAGTGGATCTGTTAGTTCTAAAAACACACTGGTAGTCTCCTAGATACTATCTACGTATGTTCATAACCTCCCAGTCATGATTTTTCCTAATACTTTATATACTACACTCCTGGAAATTGAAATAAGAACACCGTGAATTCATTGTCCCAGGAAGGGGAAACTTTATTGACACATTCCTGGGGTCAGATACATCACATGATCACACTGACAGAACCACAGGCACATAGACACAGGCAACAGAGCATGCACAATGTCGGCACTAGTACAGTGTAAATCCACCTTTCGCAGCAATGCAGGCTGCTATTCTCCCATGGAGACGATCGTAGAGATGCTGGATGTAGTCCTGTGGAACGGCTTGCCATGCCATTTCCACCTGGCGCCTCAGTTGGACCAGCGTTCGTGCTGGACGTGCAGACCGCGTGAGACGACGCTTCATCCAGTCCCAAACATGCTCAATGGGGGACAGATCCGGAGATCTTGCTGGCCAGGGTAGTTGACTTACACCTTCTAGAGCACGTTGGGTGGCACGGGATACATGCGGACATGCATTGTCCTGTTGGAACAGCAAGTTCCCTTGCCGGGCTAGGAATGGTAGAACGATGGGTTCGATGACGGTTTGGATGTACCGTGCACTATTCAGTGTCCCCTCGACGATCACCAGTGGTGTACGGCCAGTGTAGGCGATCGCTCCCCACACCATGATGCCTGGTGTTGGCCCTGTGTGCCTCGGTCGTATGCAGTCCTGATTGTGGCGCTCATATGCACGGCGCCAAACACGCATACGACCATCATTGGCACCAAGGCAGAAGTGACTCTCATCGCTGAAGACGACACGTCTCCATTCGTCCCTCCATTCACGCCTGTCGCGACACCACTGGAGGCGGGCTGCACGATGTTGGGGCGTGAGCGGAAGACGGCCTAACGGTGTGCGGGACCGTAGCCCAGCTTCATGGAGACGGTTGCGAATGGTCCTCGCCGATACCCCAGGAGCAACAGTGTCCCTAATTTGCTGGGAAGTGGCGGTGCGGTCCCCTACGGCACTGCGTAGGATCCTACGGTCTTGGCGTGCATCCGTGCGTCGCTGCGGTCTGGTCCCAGGTCGACGGGCACGTGCACCTTCCGCCGACCACTGGCGACAACATCGATGTACTGTGGAGACCTCACGCCCCACGTGTTGTGCAATTCAGCGGTACGTCCACCCGGCCTCCCACATGCCCACTATACGCCCTCGCTCAAAGTCCGTCAACTGCACATACGGTTCACGTCCACGCTGTCGCGGCATGCTACCAGTGTTAAAGACTGCGATGGAGCTCCGTATGCCACGGCAAACTGGCTGACACTGACGGCGGCGGTGCAGAAATGCTGCGCAGCTAGCGCCATTCGACGGCCAACACCGCGGTTCCTGGTGTGTCTGCTGTGCCGTGCGTGTGATCATTGCTTGTACAGCCCTCTCGCAGTGTCCGGAGCAAGTATGGTGGGTCTGACACACCGGTGTCAATGTGTTCTTTTTTCCATTTTCAGGAATGTATACAGAGTAGTGCAATTCCTTTATAATTCCCCCAGTTACCTTCGTCATGTTTCTTATGTAAAGGGAAGATTATTGCTGTACTCCACTGTTCGGCGGTTTTTCTTTCCGCCATATGTCCACTATAATCTCATGAAAAACCCTTACTAGTTTTTCTCCGCCATATTTCATCATTTCTCCCGGAGCTTTTTGTTCTTAAGAGTCTTGATACTAACTTTAACTTCTTCGAGTGTGGGTTCTGCTACTGATCCCTGGTGCTCTTCGTCTCTGTTTACTTAATGCTCTACCTCTTCTCCCACACCGGAATCTACCCCACTTTCATTATCCGATTCTGAATTCAGTAGTTCACTAAAACACCCGTCTGTCTAAAATCTGCTCTTTTCCTCCAAGGTCAGTACACCCAAGCAAAATTATCCCTGGCCAAGCCAAAACACCTGGACCATCAAAACGATCTTGTTCGATAATGTTAGTGGGTGCATTAGGTGCTTCCACCTCTCACCATATGAGGGTGAACTGTTATCCGTTTACACCTGGTCATCGGCCAAAATGGCGCTAGGAGCTTAGGGATTGGACCAAGAGAGGGATGGGGGTAGCGTGCTCTTTTCTAATGAGATCTGATTCTGAACGTACCCTCATACGGCGAAAGAAGGGAGCATGTAATAAACATGGTCGAACATGATAATTTTGGTGAGGTAGGTCATACGGTCTGGAGAGGCCTAATGTTTCCTCGGTGTTTTGACTACCAGTTCCTTGAACACGTTACACTTACCGGTCAACGTTACTGTGACATTGTACTCCTTCCTTATGATCGTCTTTTCTGCCATGCATACTACCCATGGATGACAATACGTGACGCCATCGAACAGCGCAAGTAGAGGAGCTCTGGGAATGAGAGGATATTCGGCGATTCGATTGGCCTGCACCTTCTCCCGACTTCAATCTCATCGAGCACGAGTGGGATGATCTGGGGACACTTACTGCAGGAAGTCGATGCTCACCATCGACCATCCAGCATGTGTGAACTGCGCTGGTGGAGTCATGCAACGCCCTAACAACCTTATGGGAGCACTCTGCAGAGCGTGTATTGCCGTCTATGGTGACCACATACCATATTAAGTACTTTGTAACGTCCAGAGGACTATCATAAATCATGGTGATTTGTGTGTAACTGCCTCTTTGAATAAAACTGTCATTTCTGTTAGTCTCACAGCCTTTTTATTTCAGTTACCTTGTATACTATACTGTATCAGTTTTTTTTATGTAAGATCCAAGTTTAATTGAGCTACGTTACTTGGCAGTGACAAATCATCGGAAATTTACTTTCATCATTAATTCTTGCACACAAGTGTACGTAGTAGGCGTAGTTTCTGACGACGCGGACGTAAGAAATTTAGAAATGAAATCTTTAACTGTCGCCTAGCACTGTTTGATGAAGGACTACTACGCCCGAGGAAAGAAGTACTGTAGCTAATAGGGTAATATTAGAGGAGACACAGTCTGTGGTAATTTGCTCTTTGGACCACATCTAGGAAAGTTAGCTCTTAGTTTCAAGAAATAATGAAACCTTCACACCAGTAGAAAACATGTAGTAATAGCTGCCAAAGCACTTCAGCTTTCATATCTCTGACGGAAAGAAATTTGTCCTTTGTATGGTAGGAAAAAGGAACCTTGTGACAAAGGATGTGAAACTTCTGTCGAAAAAGTCACACAAATATACACCAAGATCTCTAAACAACTGAAAAGTAATATTAATTAGAAGTTTTATTCACGAGATTCAAGCTAGTTTAAGCTCATTAGCCTTTCTGCTGACTACTACTGCTTGTTAATTTTATATTTCAGTGCATGCTGTTTAGCGGATTCAGCTAGAGGAACTTTACTACTAACAAAAATTGCAGCCGCCTCAGAGTCTTCCTCTCTTGCTCTTTTTCTCTCCGCACGTTTGTGTGTGTGTGTGTGTGTGTGTGTGTGTGTGTGTGTGTGTGTGTGTATTTGTGTTTGTGCATATGTGGTAGATGAAACTGATATTTACTCCGACATGTTGGGTGTGGATAATACCTTCCCTTTCGGCTGTGTACAGTAAATGTTTAGTTAGTCGGCGTAAAATGAGCTCTCTTCTAACGTCAGAACAGGTATGTTGGAGCTTAGTAGCCAAGGCTTCTGTGGCTGCCTGTTATTACGTGAACTCTTTTGACAAATCTATCTGTAAACACTATTCATGAATGTATAAACTCGTTCTACCATTACAGCGCGAATGTGCAACACCTTACTGGGATGTTATCCGTCTCTTAACACTTGTTTCACAATGAACGTAAGACAATGCACGTGGGTCGGTGGCACAGTAAATGCGATTACGAATAATCGCTTCTCCTAATTATTTAATTATGCTTGACAATTGCTCTACCATAATAAGTAAACTTTTTCTGTTTTGTCTAATTTTTTCGATGTAATAGTGAATTACTCCAATCTAGGGACATCTAAACTATAATTATCGCAATCATAACTGTGCAGCAACAGTAATTTCTAATTTTTTATTTTTATGATTTTTTTATTGCAGATGTACCATTGCAGTTAAAAATATTCCCCTGAAATGTTTTACCTTCCCACAGATCCAGAGTCCTTGTTAGCTCTCCGTCTGTGTTCTAACCGTAACCCGTTTAGCACACAGAACATTCGACCTTTCGTGTGAGCGGAGAGCCTGTGTCAGCCGTGCGTGTTTACAGAGCTAACACAGCGTTATTTATTTTTTCTTTTGTGCGTGCTGTGTTAGCGGGGCATGGTGACGGCACATTGAACGCAGGAAATTTGGTACAATTTATGTTTGTAAAACCTACGACCTTCATGGCCAAAAATGCAGAAATAAGAGCGTATCTCATACTAGTTTCTATTGCATTAATGAACAATCATAGCGAAACTGGTAAGCATAAATTAATACACAGTTTCGTAAGTAGTTAACTAATTTCATATATAAATAATGTCTTTTCTAGTCATCTGAACTGTTGTTAAGCCATTTATCAATGGAGGACGAGTGATTATAATCAGTTTTTCTTAACTGTATTCCAGCGGGAACTAATTGATGTACAAAGTGTGTTCACGAAATAATGGGAACTTTTTTTGAAGTAAATTTATTTATTCGTGCACGTCAGTGTTTTCACGATGAAAACATTCCTCATTATATACTTAACGCCAGCACACTTTCCGATCACGGAAATACTTCTGGAACTAAATCTCTGGAATAGAGTTTGTAGTCTCATTTCCGCTTGTAGGGACAGGTTATTGGCTAGTAATCAAACTTCTTTGGTCCCGCGTTCGAACCTATCCCCTGCTTAAACTTTGTACAATAGTTACCAGCAGTGGCGGCCGAAGACTTCCGGCGTCAGAGGTAACCTTCGTTCTGCCAAAGACATTGTCAAAGCAACGGATTAGCTACAGTTTTTCAGGGCGCTCTGTTGATCATGTGGTGCGAAACTGACCCAAAATGGCGGAAGACATAGCACCAATCAACGGCTTGGCGATGCAGAAGTCAGTGGAAACCACATAGTTAAAGACACACCAAATGTTCCCACAGGACATGTGGTCTGTAATTGAAAAATTATCATAAAGTCTCTCCATTGTCAAAAGATTCAGGACGAGTCCCCTATTCGAATCCCCGTGAGGGGACTATCAAAGGGGAGGTGACTATGAGATAAAGATTGAAAAACTAGCGACAGGGTGATGTTCTGCGGGGCGGGTATGGAATGTCAGAGGTTCTAACTTGGTAGGAAAGCTAGAAAGTCTGAAAGTGCAAAAGCTAGGGCTCAATCAAGATGTAGCGGGAGTCAGTGAAGTGAAATGGAGTAGATAAGGATTTGTGATCAGACGAATATAGGGTAACATCAACAGCAGCAACAACTGGTATAAAGGGAGAAGGATTCGTTATGGATAAGAAAGTAGGGCAGAGCGTGAGTTACTGTTCAGTAATATGTCTGCTCTCATCAGAATCGAAAGTAAATCAACGCCGACAACAATAATAAGTAATTCAGTTCTACATGTTGACGTCGCAAGCGGAATAAGAATGTATAGAGAAAGTATATGAGGACATATAACGGGTAAGACTTGAAATCAAATAAGGCAGAAGGGCTGGATAATATTACGTCAGGGTTCTGTAAAATCTTTGAGCGAAGTGACTACCAAACGACTATTCAACTTGGTCTGTAGAATCTATGAGACTGGCGTCGTACCATCAGACTTTCAGCCACACAATTCCGAAGATGGCAAGGACCGACAAGTACTAGAACTATCGCACAATCAGATGAACAGCTCAGGCATCAAAGTTGCTGACGGAAACAATATACAGAAGAATTGAAAAGAAAACTGACAATCTATTAGATGATAATCAGTTTTACTATTTGCAGAATTTAACAATATGGCTCATTCTAATACAAAATAAATAATCAGCGATACAACCAAAACACATGGAACCTGCTCGAAAATTGAAACACACTAAATGTCCAACATGGCAAACACTCTACTCGTACGTTTCAGATAACAAAGTAAAAAAAAGTGCGCAAACTGGACTAATCAAATATAATAAACTGCAAAATTCCCGTTACATGTTTAACAGACCCCATAGACAGACGTAATATTTCTGACCAGTCAGGTGAATTAATGTTACTGAAATCGTGAGTATAGTAGGAATGTAGCACACAGTTAAATATTTTGTTATTGTACATAATATTAATTTTTGTTTTTTAGGAGATTCAGTAAATCAAATAAAAACAACTAGCACTGTATAGTTTGTAAACATTAAGTAAAGAATATGTTGATTCTTAGCCAGAGCTCAGGACTCTTTAAGAGTCAGTACTGAAAGAAACCGAAATTTCACAGAGCAACCTGCAATATGCACAAAATGGAAGTCATTTCGATACAGCACGACTAATGTCAAGATGGATTGTGTGTACTCCGAGCTGCAATATAGCTCTTTCCGGGACGGCTGACGGTGTTATGATGTCCGCGTGTTACGTCGTATCTAAACTCTGAAGCGAGTGAACCAGATCGCTGATTGATTTCTGAGAGCATTCAGTTAATGATCTGTGCTATTCATGTCAGGTGATCGAGATCACAGTTGTCATTAAGTTCCTCAAAAACTGCACTCTGGGCGTAAAATAAGCGCATTCCAGGACTGGTGACCAACGAGCACAATGCACGTTGTCCTGCTAGATTCCTAAATCTCTGTTTTCATAGAAAAGTTGTTTGTTTATAAGGCTGTACCAAATATATTATCTTACTTCATTCGATGAATGTTTCTTCCCTCCAAGCAACTTATTCGCCTAACTACTGTGCTGCGTGTGTATGTGTGTGTGTGTGTGTGTGTGTGTGTGTGACGACATATTGCATATTGGATTTTGGAAGTATGAAACCCAACATTGCAGGAGACAGCAAATTCCTTGAGAAAGACGTATCAACGAGCCACGAAAATCCATGTATACAACTTATTTGGAACTACTGTGAACGTTATTAGCCGAAGTACCAAATTAACGAAACTGCCTACTAATGAAAGCGTTAGGATTACGTTGGGGACAAAATAGTTTCAACTCATTTTCAGATTTCTCGTTTACGTTGTTCCTTTAATAAACTGAGGAGGAAACAGAGATGGTTCCTTTCCGAAAACGACGATCGGTTTCCAGTGCAAGCTGAGTTTGTACTGTATCTCTAATGATATCATCATAATCTCAATTTCCCTGCCTATTGTTTCACTCGAAAATACATATTTTAGCAAAAGGACAGTTTGTCATAGGAGATGTCTGTGATCTTTTATTATTCAACGACCAAAATAGTCAATATCACGTTTTATTAACAGTTAAGACTGGCTCGGCGGAATTAGGCCATCTTCAGATTTAACATTTGAATACAAGATGCTGGTAATAGGAAAAGTCCAGTATTTTATTGTGAGATGTGAAGGTGGTCTATGTTGGCAGTAAGCAGACAGAAAATTTAACTAAGTGTGATGTAGACTGTCTTCTGTATATCTGTTTATCCTTAATGAACATAGTGCATAGACTATACATCCGTCGTGTTTCAAAGAACTGATTATTTTCGGCCTAAATCCTAACAAAACCATGATTCAACTGCACAGTTTTTAATTCTCAGGCGCAATAGCAGAAAGAACCAGACTCAAGTATCTGGCTTGCCCATTATGGTTTCTCAGAGAAAATACAACAACTTCAAGGGAAAAGCTTTACACGACTCATCTCTTTATGCTCACAAAAAATGCTGGGGACGGTGAATAAATCCTCCCCTCCAAGAACTGAAGCAGGATAGTCATAAAGTTTTAAGTGATGTTGTTGTGGTCGTCAGTCCGAAGACTGGTTTGATGCTCCTTTCCCCGCTACAATACTGCGCAAGACTCCTTAGCTCTCAATAAATGCAATTTTTACCAGACACATTTCCGTGTAGCACTAAATTGACGACTCCTTGATGTCTGAGCGTATTCTATCATTTCGATGCCTTCTTTTAGTCAAGTTATACCACAAATTTCTGTTCTCCCTATTCTGTTTAGTATATTCTCATGTGTTATGCCATCTACCCACACAGTCTTCAGCATTAGCCTATTCTGTAGCATCACATTCCAAAAGCGTGTCTGGTTGCGTAAACCGTTTATCGTGTTTGTATAACTTCCTTGCTATGCTGCCCTCAAAACAAACGCCCTCAGGAAAGACTCAAATGCTTAAAATTACATACGGTGTTAACAAATTTTCTCATCATGAGAAACGCGTTTCTTAGCATTGCCAGTCTACATTTTATATTCTGTCTGCTTATGCCATCATCAGTTACACTCCTGGAAATGGAAAAAAGAACACATTGACACCGGTGTGTCAGACCCACCATACTTGCTCCGGACACTGCGAGAGGGCTGTACAAGCAATGATCACACGCACGGCACAGCGGACACACCAGGAACCGCGATGTTGGCCGTCGAATGGCGCTAGCTGCGCTGCATTTGTGCACCGCTGCCGTCAGTGTCAGCCAGTTTGCCGTGACATACGGAGCTCCATCGCAGTCTTTAACACTGGTAGCATGCCGCGACAGCGTGGACGTGAACCGTATGTGCAGTTGACGGACTTTGAGCGAGGGCGTATAGTGGGCATCCGGGAGGCCGGGTGGACGTACCGCCGAATTGCTCAACACGTGGGGCGTGAGGTCTCCACAGTACATCGATGTTGTCGCCAGTGGTCGGCGGAAGGTGCACGTGCCCGTCGACCTGGGACCGGACCGCAGCGACGCACGGATGCACGCCAAGACCGTAGGATCCTACGCTGTGCCGTAGGGGACCGTACCGCCACTTCCCAGCAAATTAGGGACACTGTTGCTCCTGGGGTATCGGCGAGGACCATTCGCAACCGTCTCCATGAAGCTGGGCTACGGTCCCGCACACCGTTAGGCCGTCTTCCGCTCACGCCCCAACATCGTGCAGCCCGCCTCCAGTGGCGTGAATGGAGGGACGAATGGAGACGTGTCGTCTTCAGCGATGAGAGTCGCTTCTGCCTTGGTGCCAATGATGGTCGTATGCGTGTTTGGCGCCGTGCAGGTGAGCGCCACAATCAGGACTGCATACGACCGAGGCACACAGGGCCAACACCCGGCATCATGGTGTGGGGAGCGATCTCCTACACTGGCCGTACACCACTGGTGATCGTCGAGGGGACACTGAATAGTGCACGGTACATCCAAACCGTCATCGAACCCATCGTTCTACCATTCCTAGACCGGCAAGGGAACTTGCTGTTCCAACAGGACAATGCACGTCCGCATGTATCCCGTGCCACCCAACGTGCTCTAGAAGGTGTAAGTCAACTACCCTGGCCAGCAAGATCTCAGGATCTGTCCCCCATTGAGCATGTGTGGGACTGGATGAAGCGTCGTCTCACGCGGTCTGCACGTCCAGCACGAACGCTGGTCCAACTGAGGCGCCAGGTGGAAATGGCATGGCAAGCCGTTCCACAGGACTACATCGAGCATCTCTACGATCGTCTCCATGGGAGAATAGCAGCCTGTATTGCTGCGAAAGGTGGATATACACTGTACTAGTGCCGACATTGTGCATGCTCTGTTGCCTGTGTCTGTGTGCCTGTGGTTCTGTCAGTGTGATCATGTGATGTATCTGACCCCAGGAATGTGTCAATAAAGTTTCCCCTTCCTGGGACAATGAATTCACGGTGTTCTTATTTCAATTTCCAGGAGTGTATTTTACTGCCCAAATAACAAAACTCGTCAGTTACCCTTAATGTCTCAGAATCGCCTCATTTAATTCGGTTATATTCCATTACGCTTGTTTTGCTTACAGTATGTTAATGTTCATCTTACATCCTCCTTTCAAGCGCTGTCCAATCCGTTAAACTGCACTTCCAGGTCATCTGCTGACTATGACGGAATTATAATGCCACTGGAAAACCTCAAAGTTCTTAGTTGTTCTCCATGAACTTTATTTTCTACTTAGAATTTTTATTTGGCTTCCTTTACTGCTTGCTCAATGTACATATTGTGTAGCAACGCGGATAAACTATAACCCTGTCTCCCCTCTCAACCACTACTTCGCTTTCATTTCCTTCGACTCTTCTAACTGCCATGTGGTTCTGTACAAGTTGTATATAACCTTTCGCTCTCTGCATTTTACCCTTGCTGCCTTCAGAGTTTCAAAGGTGTATTCCTGTCAACAACTTGAAAAGGCTTTTCGAATGTAGATTTGCCTTTCTTTAACCTACCTTCTGAGATAAGACGTAGTCTAGGTATTTACTCGATGTTCAACCATTTCTCCGGGACCGAAACTGATCGTCCTCGAGGTTGGCTTCTACCAGTTTTTCCATTCTTCTGTCAGTAATTACGTCAGTATTTTGCACCCATGGCTCATTAACCTGATAGATCAGTGATATTCACCCCTGTCAGCACCTGCTTTCTTTGGAATTAGAATTATTATTTCCCCTGTCTCACATATCGTGCACACCATGTGTTGCTTAATTACAACAGACGAAAAAACCAGGATGAAACTAGGTGTCACGAAACTAGGTGTCATTCGTTTACTGCATATCTAAATATGCGACCAATTTTTCCTAACAGTGAATGACTTGGCACTGGCCTTGATCCTAGCAGTTGCTATTTTGGAGGTTCAGGAAACATAACATGTAGAGTGATACCTCGTATTCATGCTGGAAATGCCTGGCATGTAACAACTTTTGTATCAGATCAAGAAAACGAAATAGGTGTCATGTCTGAAGGATCCGTGTGGGAGGGGGGAGTTGGGGGACTGGGACTGAGGCTAAGTATGATATCCCAAAGGAGCACAATGTGTCCTTGTACCCCAAGCAGAATTAGCTGATGCACTACTTTGGAGCAAAATCAACACTTGGCGTAGGTCCGTACGACGTTTCGTCTTGAAATCTTCCCCAGGTTTTGATGGAATGGTTCTATGTCGTTTTGTGCTTCACGAGTATAATAACTTTCCCATTACAGGCTCAAAGCATGCAGTATCACCTCGTCTTTCTTGACTGTCGGGATTTCACACGATTCACTCGTAACTCTGCCATGGTGATTAGGCGGGTGAAGAACTCATATTGTTTGGTGAGTAACGACCGTAGCATTTTCGTAGCTACCTCCATTCGCTGAGCTTTTTGAATGAGAGGGCCTGCACTTCTCTTGCGATTTCCGGGTTTTAGTAAAGAGATTGTTGTGCCATGCGAAAATACACTCGCCGGCACAATGGGAGGAGATTGAGGGGACATATAAGACGTAACCAGCCCCCCCCCCCCCCCCCCCGATCAACCCCGGACCTTGGCGTTGGTGGGGAGGCTTGCGTGCCTCAACAATACAGATAGCCGTACCGTAGGTGCAACCACAACGGAGGGGTATTTGTTGAGAGGCCAGACAAACGTGTGGTTCCTGAAGAGGGGCAGCAGCCTTTCAGTAGTTGCAGGGGCAGATGACTGACTGATCTGGCCTAGTAACACTAACCAAAATAGCCTTGCTGTTCTGGTACTGCGAACGGCTGAAAGTAAGGGGAAACTACTGCCGTAATTTTTCCAGAGGGCATGCAGCTTTACTGTATGATTAAATGATGATGGCGTGCTCTAGGGTAAAATATTCAGGAGGTAAAATAGCCCCCATTCGGATCTCCGGGCGGGGACTACTCCGGAGGACGTTGTTATCAGCAGAAAGGAAACTGGCGTTCTACGTATCGGAGCGTGGAATGTCAGATCCCTTAATCGGGCAGGTAGGTTAGAAAATTTAAAAAGGGAAATGGATACCTTAAAGTTAGATATAGTGGGAATTAGTGAAGTTCGGTGGCAGGACGAACAAGACTTCTGGTCACGTGAATACAGGGTTATAAATACAAAATCAAATAGGGGTAATGCAGGAGTAGGTTTAATTATGAATATAAAAATAGGATTACCTGTAAGCTACTACAAACAGCATAGTGAACGCATTATTTTGGCCAAGATAGACACGAAGCCCACGCCTGCTACAGTAGTACAAGTTTATATGCCAACTAGCTCTGTAGATGACGAAAAAATTGATGAAATGTATGAGGAGATAAAAGATATTATTCAAATAGTGAAGGGTGATGAAAATTTAATTGTCATGTGTGACTGGAATTCAAGCGTAGGAAAAGGGAGAGAAGGAAACATAGTAGGTGAATATGGATAGGGGCTAAGAAATGAAAGAGGAAGCCGTCTGGTAGAATTTTGCGCAGAGCGTAACTTAATCATAGCTAACACTTGGTTTGAGAATCATGAAAGAAGGTTGTATACATGGAAGAACCCTGGAGATACTAAAAGGTATCAGATAGATTATATAATGGTAAGACAGGGATTTAGGAACCAGGTTTTAAATTGTAAGACATTTCCTGGGGCAGATGTGGACTCTGACCACAATCTATTGGTTATTAACTGTAGATTAAAACTGAAGAAACTGCAAAAAGGTGGGAATTTAAGGAGATGGGACCAGGATAAACTGAAAGAACCAGAGGTTGTACAGAGTTTCAGGGAGAGCATAAGGGAATAATTGACAGGAATGCGGGAAAGAAATACAGTAGAAGAAGAATGGGTAGCTTTGCGGAATGAAATAGTGAAGGCAGCAGAGGATCAAGTAGGTAAAAAGACGAGGGCTAGTAGAAACCCTTGGGTAACAGAAGAAATATTGAATTTAATTGATGAAAGGAGAAAATATAAAAATGCAGTAAATGAAGCAGGCAAAAAGGAATACAAACGTCTAAAAAATGAGATCGACAGGAAGTGCCAAATGGCTAAGCAGGGATGGCTAGAGGACAAATGTAAGGATGTAGAGGCTTATCTCACTAGGGGTAAGATAGATACTGCGTATAGGAAAATTATAGAGACCTTTGGAGAAAGGAGAACCACTTGCATGAATATCAAGAGCTTTGATGGAAACCCAGTTCTAAGCAAAAAAAGGGAAAGCAGAAAGGTGGAAGGAGTACATAGAGGGTCTATACAAGGGCGATGTACTTGACGACAGTATTATGGAAATGGAAGAGGATGTAGATGAAGATGAAATGGGAGATATGATACTGCGTTACGAGTTTGACAGAGCACTGAAAGACCTGAGTCGAGACAAGGCCCCCGGAGTAGACAACATTCCATTAGAACTACTGACAGCCTTGGGAGAGCCAGTCCTGACAAAACTCTACCATCTGGTGAGCAAGATGTATGAGACAGCCGAAATACCCTCAGACTTCAAGAAGAATGTAATTATTCCAATCCCAAAAAAAGCAGGTGTTGACAGATGTGAAAATTACCGAACTATCAGTTCAATAAGTCACAGCTGCAAAATACTAACGCGAATTCTCTACAGACGAATGGAAAAACTGATAGAAGCCGACCTTGAGGAAGATCAGTTTGGATTCCGTAGAAATGTTGGGACACGTGGGGCAATACTGACCCTACGACTTATCTTAGAAGAAAGATTAAGGAAAGGCAAACCTACGTGTCTAGCATTTGTAGACTTAGAGAAAGCTTTTGACGATGTTGATTGGAATACTCTCTTTAAAATTCTGAAGGTGGCAGGGGTAAAATACAGGGAGCGAAAGGCTATTTACAATTTGTACAGAAAGCAGATGGCAGTTATAAGAGTCGAGGGGTATGAAAGGGAAGCAGTGGTTGAGGAGAGAGTGAGACAGGTTTGTCCCGATCCCCGATGTTATTCAATCAGTATATTGAGGAAGCAATAAAGGAAACAAAAGAAAAGTTCGGAGTAGGAATTAAAATCCATGGAGAAGAAATAAAAACTTTGAGGTTCGCCGATGACATAGTAATTCTGTCAGAGACAGCAAAGGACTTGGAAGAGCAGTTGAACGGAATGGACAGTGTCCTGAAAGGAGGATATAAGTTGAAGATCAACAAAAGCAAAACTAGGATAATGGAATGTAGTCGAATTAAGTTGGGTGATGCTGAGGGAATTAGATTAGGAAATGAGACACTTAAAGTAGTAAAGGAGTTTTGCTATTTGGGGAGGAAAATAACTGATGATGGTCGAAGTAGAGAGGATATAAAAAGTAGACTGCCATGGGCAGGGAAAGCGTTTCTGAAGAAGAAAAATTTGTTAACATCGAGTGTAGATTGAAGTGTCAGCAAGTTGTTTCTGAAAGTATTTGTATGGAGTGTAGCCATGTATGGAAGTGAAAGATGGATGATAAATAGTTTAGACAAGAAGAGAATAGGGGCTTTTGAAATGTGGTGCTACAGAAGAATGCTGAAGATTAGAAGGGGTAGACCACCTAAGTAATGAGGAGCTATTGAACAGAATTGGGGAGAAGAGGAGCTTGTGGCACAACTTGACTAGAAGAAGGGATCGGTTGGTAGGACATGTTCTGAGACATCGAGGGATCACCAATATAATATCGGAGGGCAGCGTGGAGGGTAAAAATCGTAGAGGGAGACCAAGAGATGAATATCTGAGCAGATTCAGAAGGATGTAGGCTGCAGTAGGTACTGGGAGATGCAGAAGCTTGCACAGGATAGAGTAGCATGGAGAGCTGCATCAAACCATTCTCAGGACTGAAGACCACAACAACAACAGCGTAAGGTGTAAAACATCAGTTCACTTAACTACAATATAGATGACATAATCAACAAGGAAATATACCAAGAAAAAGGACACTAACAGTCAGGTTCCGGAGGAAAGGCTGGGAAACTTATCAAGATCTCTTGTTACTTATCAATCCTTAAAACCAATTTACTGAAACTTACACTCTTCACTAACATGTTACAAGGTTCAAGTATAGACGCCTCTTTTCTTTAGAACAATACAAGCTCCTAAGGAACCTACGTATAGGTATATCTCTTCTTTAGAGCAATGCAAAGTTAGAAGAACATCAAACATATGTGTCCATTTTCTTGAGAACAATATAAACCTTAAACAACACCAACCATAATTTTTTTTATATGTTCGTCCTTCTGACTGGAGATTTGAGGGCCGGCAGTTTACATACGTAATAAAATGGAACACCTACAGCAGTCCTTACGATCTTAAGGGTGCCAGTTTCGGTACTTCAGTACACCGTCGTGGGGCTTTAACTGATGCTGAGAGAGTTAACTCCAGTCATATACGCGAACATCTAAGATCTGGTTTTCACAGACAACCTGCAACGATGATGTGTCTCCAGCCATCAACTACCAAGTGATTTGAGTTGGTAGTTGATTGTTGGAGACACAGTATTGTTATTACATGTAGTCTGTGAAAACTATTTGATAGATGTTGACCACCGACGAGTCGTGTATACCACTGGAGTTAACTCTCTGTGTTCGTTAACGTCTGAAGATGGTTTACTGAATGCCGAAACTTGCATCCATATAATGAATAACACTGTAGTAGGTGTACCATTTTATTACACACCAAGCATCAATGTCTTTTCCTTAGAACCAACAAACCTTAATGAATATAATATCACTCTAGTCTCACTTTAATCTTTAACCATGTGTAAAGATTTTCGTGTCACAAGAAGGAAGAATATCAAATATGAATAACAATTGGCCAGGCCGACATCGGATCGTGGAGCAAGCCCGCAGGTGACCAAATAGACTCAGAGGTAGACCTCAGGCGCCAGATACGCATATTTAAACTCCGTGTAATCCAGTTCCACAAGACTGTTCCGTGTCCTTACAATTGTCTCTGAATATTAAAGTATCATTTGACATAGACTGTTTTGCAATACTCTTCACTTGAAAAGTGCCTGCCATAATGTTCACAACAAATTCTGCTGGCCCAAGTCGATATGTCGTCTCGATCACTGACTGAAAATTTTGCCGAGCATTTGCTGCTCAGCCCTAAGTACGAGTAGACGAGTCGTTGCGGCACCGGTGGCGAAGAGAAGCTGTGAGAGACGTGGCTATACCGACGTTGCTCATTTGTCTATGCGGCTTGCAGCGACTATGGTCTGCCGGCCGCGGTGGTCTCGCGGTTCTAGGCGCGCAGTCCGGAACCGTGCGACTGCTACGGTCGCAGGTTAGAATCCTGCCTCGGGCATGGATGTGTGTGATGTCCTTAGGTTAGTTAGGTTTAAGTAGTTCTAAGTTCTAGGGGACTGATGACCACAGCTGTTAAGTCCCATAGTGCTCAGAGCCATTTGAACCATTTTGACTATGGTCTTCTGTTGTTTCCCTGCGAGTTGCCCACCTTGCTTTTGTACTCTGATCTTCGGACGACACCACTCAGATGGCCTGTCAGGTTGTATTTCATTATTCAAACCTGTTAGACCACTCTGGAAACGAGTGCAGCTTCTCATGACTGGAATTTATGGAGGTGGATTGATGCCAGACACTTCAAAAAACTCACCATGTATTGTTGCTCCGTTGTTCTCCTTCAAATACAGAAAACAAAGTATCGTATGGTACTGTATTCAATCAATGGGATGCATCATTTTGAGTCTTCTAACGAATTGCTACGATACTGTGGCGCGGGTATTTCTATGATTACTATGACTGGAAACACGTACCTGCAAACGAACGAAACATTAATTTCTTAACTTTATTTTTTCAACATGATAGCCAAACCTTATGACTACCTTTTGTATAATGAGTGAAATGCATTGTAACGAATTTGAAAGCTCACAACTGAAAGCGACTAGCTCTTATGTGCTGCGTCGGACGTGGAAAATTAGAACAGGCTGTGGAGGATTTACTGGGGACGGCGTTAGTGTTACCAAGTGCGCTATGGTAGCAGCGCATCCGGCGTATTCTCGTGTCCTGCGCTTATGAAGCCCCGCGGGTAACGCGAGCGGCAGCGGAGGCGATAGCGGGGGCGGAGCGCCGCTTGGCACTGGCCAGCAATTCAGTGTGTCCCGGCAATCAGCGGTCCCGCCCGCTTGATGAGGGCTTCTGCCGAGAATTGAGTTCTGCTTCGGCGAAGAAGCGGTCCGTGCTGCGAGCGCACAGAACGCAAAGAGCATGAAAACGGATAAAAAGTCTTTCTTGACGTGGAAAGGAAAAGCGTAAATAAAAAAAATTTGGCCACTGCGAATAGGACTCGCTTAATCACTTACACAGGCAGTTCATCCATACTGTGAATCGAGAATATTGACGGTTTTTGCCTTTTACCGATATTGATACTGGGAAGATAACGGTCCCATGAATTGCAAGACCTTCGGGAATGTTTTAATAATAAGTTCAAAATTTATGTGTAATTTCTCATCTACTGTTATAATTCCTGAGAAAAAGGGGTCTTAACAGACGACAGGCAGCCAGTCGCATAACAAATGAAAAAAAAATACTTTTTGATGACATATGACAGATTAACAATTCTCGAATTTTTTTCTCTTACTTATAAAATGAAACTTTGCTTTTTGCCAAATTTCATGATTCTAGGTCAAAGGTAAGTGCCTCTACAGGTTTTGATGAGTGAGTTTGCGAGTATCAAGATATATGACATAATTGGCCAAAACGTTCGACTGAATTGACTTAGGAGAATACATTTTTTTACACCAGCAAGGGACCGTAGAGATAAATTTTAACGTGATACTTCTACCAGTTCCTCAGAGAAAGGTGTTTCAACAGACGGACAGACATTAGGATAACAAATGATAAAGAATTTTTTGTTTTCGTATGATATAATTACAATTTAAAAGTTTTCGGATTTTTTGCTTTACTTGTACTGTGAAACGTTGCTTCTGGCCAAACGCGTGATCCTTGATTACCTGTTTAGCCTCTGAGTAGTGAATTAGTATCAAAACATGTGACACAAACACTGCACTGATCTAGAAGCTTGAGTCTTTTATTACCTCTCCAGGCTATCGTAGACCTTAATATGTGACATAGATTTCAACTTGATACCTGTATCCGTTGCTGAGAGAAAGGTGTCATAACAGTCGGACTGACGGGCAGACAGACAGATGGACGACATGTGATCGTATAAGTGCTCCGTTTTTAGTGATTGCGGTAAGAAACACTAAAAAAGGGCATTTCAGTACTGACGCACGTACATATTAAGAGATCCGGGATCAAAATGATTGAGCCACGGCGCCTTTTTCGCAGTGTATCTGTGACTAACATGTTGACGCTGGAGGCCACCACCCTCTCGTGTGGTGGGTCCGTGCTTTCTGCTTTGCTGGGTAGTATGACCTGAGGAACGAAGCTGTAACGAGCTTTCTGTGGGGCTTCTTCCCCGTGATGTTAGCTGATGGTGCGCCACCAAAATTAAGCTCATGTTACCTGGTGTAAGTTATTGAATACCGACTTGTCTCGTGCTGTGGTTTATCAGAAGGGCATCGATCTGTCAGGACAGTCTTCACTGTCATTTTGGTCCGTCTTCCTTCTGTTTGTTGGGTATGGACGCCCGTGTCTTCATGGCATTCGAAGGGCAATGAGCTTCTAAGATCTGGTAGACATTTCAGACTGATGCATTGGCTGATATAATTTGTTTTACGTGTTAACCTTATGTATCCGCGGTGCTTGTGAACCTTCAGCCAGTGTAATGCGCCGTGTTACAAATGGTTCAAATGGCTCTAAGCACTATGGGACTCAACAGCTGAGGTAATCAGTCCCCTAAACTCAGTTCTTAAACCTAACTAACCTAAGGACATCACACACATGCATGCCCGAGGCAGGATTCGAACCTGCTGCCGTAGCAGCCATGTGGTTCCGGACTGAAGTGCCTAGAACCGCTCATCCACCGCGGCCGGCTCGCCGTGTTACAGAAGAAAGCTTCTTTGGAAGGTTGGCGGTGTGCATTAGTGCATGCGTTAATTGTTCTTGTCCGCATCGCATTAATTCTTCTGATTTTTAAACTAAATTATCGGTAATGTAGTTTTCAATTGGAGACGCAGTGAAATGTTCAGGAGGCCTAATAGCAGTTGTCACAGATGTTTAATAGTTCAAGTTAGAACGCGTTTCGGGTTTGCTATTTTACTGCCCTATTCAAGGTTTTGCGTTTGTTGATCTAGTTTCCTTGAAGCTAATGCTAAAGGCCTATGCTAAGACATTATATAGTGCGTCTGTTATATTTAAGCGGTCCATATAAATTTTAGTCTGCTCCAGGACGCATTTGTTCTCTCCGAATCGCTATGGACTAATGTGTGTACGGATGACATTTGAATGGCATGCGAGAGCTATGTGTTGGAAATATAATTAAAATTACATGTGCTGCAGGGAATTGTCGTTAATAATCCTTTGCACTCCATGTGTTTGCAGGATCGGGCACCACTTACTGACGACCTGTCGGCTTGCTTGGAGCAATAGTGCGCTAGCGCGGCCCACGACCACGGCCAGACTTGCAGCTAGTCGGATGCGGCCAGGTATGCATGGAAATGAGCCGCGCAACGCGCACTGAGCCGGCTGCGGCCAGCACTTGGTCGTGCGACCAGGATCCGGCCAGCACGCCGCTGCGGCCACAGTTACACTCAGCTGAATGGGGCAGCGAGCACGTTGTACTGCCAGTGTCCGACCAGCCGTCAGTGCGGTTCCAACTGTGGAGATATGTTACAGTTTACTATTTGTTTGCTGCTGCATGTCTGCAGAAGGATCTTTCTGTCATAATGGGCTTCGATACGGAGAAATTTATTATAAACATAAGGGAGCGGCCTGCTTAGTGGAACTGATCATCTGAAGAAGACGCTGACAAAAATGTAAAAAAAGGATGTGGGACGAAGTGACTATGGTGTTCGGGGACAGAGAATGTGCAACACCGTACGAACAAAACACGCTGTGGAAGTTCTATTGCCGGCCGGAGTGGCCAAGCGGTTCAAGGCGCTACAGTCCGGAACCGCGCGACCGCTACGGTCGCAGGTTCGAATCCTGCCTCGGGCAGGGATGTGAGTGATGTCCTTAGGTTAGTTAGATTTAAGTAGTTCTAAGTTCTAGGGGACTGATGACCTCAGAGACATTTGAACGATTTTTGAAGTTCTATTACTTGTATTTATCTTTATTAACACAGCATGTACATGTAATCCAGACTTCAGTGAATGTAATCCAACTGCCATGGCAGAGCGCCTTCATGTACAAAGTAATCGGCAAAACGTTTCTGTAGTGTGAACTGGATGCACGTCTACATATTTGTTGTGGAATATCCTCATGAACTGAAAGATATCCATACAGTGTATCTGAATATTGCGTACATGCCTTAACAATGTCTATGGCGAAATCAACGTCCACATTCAAAGGTCTCTGAAAGATCCTCCACTTATTTGCCATTATCCCAAACGTGCACTCTATGAAACGTCTTGCTCGACAATGACAATAGATGAATACTTTTTTTTTTTGTATGAAGTCGGAGACCTACATATGGACACATAATTCTGTGTGACAGCGAAAATCCGTCGTCAGCAATAAATACATAAGCCACTGGTGTTTTGTTTATGTCTCGAATGTGTTTGTCTTCCGGAATTAGACAGTATTCACTTACAGAACACTGACTGTTGAAATACCGTTGAGTCAGCACGTTTACCACAAGATCCCACACCTACAGCGACAAATTTATAGTTCGCACCACAAACAGCTATTATTACAATAGAGAAATATTTGTTATAGTTGAAGAACAGCCGGCCGGGGCGGCCGAGCGGTTCTAGGCGTTACAGTCTACAACCGCGCGACTGCTACGGTCGCAGGTTCGAATCCTGCCTCGGGCATGGCTGTGCGTGATGTCCTTAGGTTAGTTGGGTTTAAGTTGTTCTAAGTTCTAGGGGCTGATGACGCATGACGCAAATAAGTGAAAGAATTTAAAATTGCCATATATCTGAAAGGGAGAAATTACTAAATTATTTCACGTTTTTGCGAGACAGATTAGTTTTAAGGCAACGTTTTTCTGAACAAAAGTCTTGAAGTATTTTTCTAAGATGAACTAATAAACAAAATATTTCCAATCATTTTCCTCACATTAACGTATCTCCCATCAGTTCCTACCACATATGGCATGCGGAAAGTCTTCTAACATATCACTACTTGTAGCCTCCCTTTACAAAGAATAGACATTATTGGTAGCTAAGACAATATTTCATTCTTACTGGTATACCGATACAGAGGAAATGGCGTAACATGAAAGATTCATACACCGAGAAAAACGAAGATCACCCGGTAAAAGTGGTTCTGCAGCTGCGATAACGACGCCATGTCTGTATTTTAATCTCCTATCATTTTAGAATATTACCACTCCACGGTCGCATACGCATAGCAGCGTGTCACCTGAGAATGCTAAGAATCAAATGGTTCAAATGGCTCTGAGCACTATGGGACTTTACATCTCAGGTCATCAGTCCCCTAGAACTTAGAACTAATTAAACCTAACTAACCTAAGGACATCACACACATCCATGCCCGAGGCAGGATTCGAACTTGCGACAGTAGCAGTCGCGCGGTTCCGGACTGAAGCGCCTAGAATCGCTCGGCCGGCCGGCCGGCTGCTGAGAATCAGGCCGCAGCAAAAAGTGAAGTTCCGAGTGGACCACACCAGGCTAGGGTGCTCGGTAAGAAAAGGAAAGCAGTAAACGAAATAGGAAGACAACTAATCGATGATCTACAAAAATCTGCAGAAGCGAGGCAGCAAATGGACACACAAATGATGACAGATGATGATAGGCGTTTTTACCTTGTCTTTGGACAGCGACTTCAAAAAAATACCTCAGCATCTGAAGTCGCTTGTAAAACGATGAATCTTAAGCATTATTGAAGAAGCTCAACCGCGTCCTAACTGTCCAAACACATCTTCCTACGAACATTACCAGCGTACATTTTTCACCGTCCACAATCATCAGCCGCATATTCCTCACGACACAAACCTCTATCTACATCGTTATCTTGTGATGGAACAGGATATTAACAGGAAACCTATGCCACGCAATCTAATTCTTCTTCTTCTTCACAAAATAATAATTCACCACAGTTTCCACCAGAAACCACCGATGGGGGCAGAATTGACAATCGTGTTACATCACCACTACTTACATGTTTCGGTGAATCATCAAGTTAATTTTACTTTCTACGTATTGTAACATTAACAATTTCATTATTTGTAAAATTTGTCTTTATTAAAACTTACCTTAATGTGATTACCAGTTTATCTTCATTTCCTATGAGTTGTCGTACTGCTATGTCTGTATCTCTTATGCTGTCCCAAATTTTCTTCAATATTTCATCAAAAGTTCTTTTAGACATTCTAGTGAAATTGAAGAATTTATCTTCGTGTTCACGAAGTTCAGAAGAAGAAGGTAACAAACATTCCGTTTGTAGAGCGGAATACCAACATAGGACGTACCTAGTACCTGTTCTTGTTTCGTTTCGCTTGACGATGCCAGAGGTACACAGTCGTTGCTATCTCCGTAATTTCCATCGTGCGACTGACCTCCGGCCAGCCGACTACAAGCCGTGCTGGCCAGCCGCAGTCCTGGTCGCCGGTGGTCGTGGCCGTGGCCGGAGGCGGACACGTGAGCCAACAGCGCAGACGAAAGTCGTTGGGGTGAGTGGCGTGTATGCGACAGTCGGCTGTACGTATTCAGGGCGCTAAGGTGGTGCAGATGTAACAAAACGGCAGACGTGACCTGTCGAGTCAGAACGTGCAGATCACCACTCCTTGAATGAAGATGCCTGTTTTGTAATTGTAGTTACTGGAGCGCAGAATCTTCAACAGGCCTAAATGGAATGGTGTAGCAATGGCAGCCAAATAACAAGGCCTCGTGAAAATATTGTGGGGACGAGAAACGAGTGTCAAGTCTTGTCTACGACAGTCAGTTCCTAAGTCGACTGGAATTGCCACTATCGGTGATTTCAGGCCTGTCTCAACCACTTTCTGAGTGAACAATGCCAATGAAACTGCATGGAATCGACCTTTGCAGTCGGACATCTTGCGAACAATACGACTAGAAGATTAACAACAAAGTGCTCGAATTCAACAGGATATAACACAGGGATGAATTCTTTCGTCCCTATTATTCAATCTATACACCGAAGAAGCAGTGACTGAAACAAAAGGCGGATTCATGAATGGGATTAACATTTATGGTGAAAGGATATCAATGATAAGATTCGCTGATGACATGGCTCTCTTTTAATTTCAAGAGGAATTACAGGACCTCTTTGACAAATTAATAGTCTAATGACTACAGAATATAGGTTGCGAGAAAACCTTGAAAAGATAATGGTAATGAGGTGTAGCAGAAATGAGCACAGCGAAAAACTTAACATCAGATTTGGGGAACTCGAAGGAATTCTGCTACGTTGGAGCAAATTTACTCATTACGAGCGAAACAAGTAGGGCATAATAAACAGACTAGCATAGGCAAAGGTGGCACCCGTGGCCAAGAGAAGCATACTGGTATCAAATATTGTCCTTAATATGAGAAAGAAATATCTGAGACTGTACGTTTGGATCAGAGTGCGAAAGCTGGAACAGAAGAGAATCGAAGCATTTGAGATGTTTCGTTAGAGGGGAATACCGAAACTCAGATAGACTGATAAGGAATGAGAAGGTTCGTCTCCGTAAATTTGGCGAAGGAACTTGTGGAAAAAACTGAGGAGAAGAAGGAATAAAATGACAGGACATGTGTTAAGACTTCCAGAAGTAACTTACCTGGTACTAAATGGTACTATGAAGGATAAGAACTGCAATGGGAGGGTACGAACTGTAGTAGAAGACAGAGACTTGAATACAAAAATGGTTCAAATGGCTCTGAGCACTACGGGACTTAATTTCTGAGGTCATCAGTCCCCTAGAACGTAGAACTACTTAAACCTAACTAACCTAAGGACATCACACACATCCATGCCCGAGGCAGGATGCGAACCTGTGACCGTAGCGGTAGCGCGATTCCGGACTGTAGCGCCTGGAACCGCTCGGCCACCCTGGCCGGCGATTGAGATTTCCTACGTGTTGTTTACTTCTAGCATCATATCACATATGACAGATTTCCATGGTGTAGAGAAAATCATCTGATACGCTGACTGGCATTATGTGGTGTTTAATAATGTGCCTCGCTTCATTTTTTTGGCCAGTAGTTCAACATCAACGTGTCCACGGTTGATTTTACGTATGGCCACAGAAAGCATTCATTTTCGAGACTCGTACCTCTTCAGCTATTGCAGTCCTGATGTTCCAGTTGAGCAATTTAGGATACGACTGCGATCATGCAGATCCGATCTCTGGTGATCAACAGAGAAATGAATCTCCCCATAAGATAATGCGATAAAAGATGTTGTGCAATGGATAATATCCCATTAAATGAAAGTTACTCTGGATGGATGGTATATTTAAGGGAAGACAGATGCGAACCGTTTCCCTTTTGCTGGCAATGCCAGATTTCAAGTTCTTTAGATAACATTTCTGAACAGACTATTAAAGATAGAGCCTTGAAACTTGACAAGGAGATTTCCAGTGATTATTGCTTTTATCGATTGCAGATTCAGGTCTATTGAATTAGTAGAATTCTGTTGACATTTGTTTGAAAAATTGGTTTACTGTTTAAAAAAGTATTTTTGAGCCTGAATCAAAAGAAATACACTTGCAAATCCAAATCTTCAGGTGACTGTTCATTTTTTATCTTGGAACAATTGCAGAAAATTTCAAGTTTCTGAGACACACAGTTCTGGAAATAATATCACCTGTAGGACAAAATAGTTCGAAGAAAAATTGTTTTGTTGTTTTATTTGTATATTATTTTAAAAATAATTTGTAACAGTTTCTGCGATTTATATTTTTCTGCAAGATATTCAGCATCCTCTGAATCGTATGCATCTTTTCATCTTTTATTCTTGGCTCTTCTTTGTTTTCTCGCCTCTTTCCTGCACTTGAACACAGATACGTCTGCTTCACGAATGCTTGAAAACGAGAGTCATGTGTTTGAAACTCCGTTGGGTCTGATCTTTCTATTACTTCAGTTTTTCTTCTTATGCCATCACTAGAGTACAGAAGAACATGTAATATACCGAATTTTGAAGTTTCATAATGTACAAAGACCGTTTGTAGTACACGATTTCAAATTGAACAGTTCCAACTTTCATTGAGATTTTGAGCTTGACCACGTAAGCAGCTCTCGAGGAAATCATTATTAGCAAAGCCCCTAAATACACTGTGCCTAAATACACTGCGCTCATAACTGTTAGGGGTGAAGTGTGTGTATGATCATACTTTTCACTACAAGGTAATGCCCATTTACATTTGCATCACTTTTCAGGGCCGCATGGGCAAAGGCCGTGTTGTAGGTCATTAACACGTGATAACGTATGGGAGAAAGTGCCCACACAGCTCTTCTTATCCTTTCTAAATTATTACAGTTCCGATAATTAGTTTGCAACTTGTCTGTTTCAGAATTTGTGAGACGTCCTTTCCCGCCAAATTGTTTTTGCAGATAAACAAAATAAACCTATCTTCATCTCGTATCGATGAACGACGTTGAATTGTCACCTACGTTACAGGCTTGGAAACCAATGGAATATAAATCAAAGATGCTTACATCATATGGAGATATCACGAAGTCACATATCTGTAAACTTACAGTAACGCCGCAAAATTCGGAGTGGCAGTTCAAGTGCAGCGTATTTTAATACTGTCAGACAAAAAAAGAAATTTCGATTTCTTGAGCCCCTGCATGAATATATGGATATCACACCTCACGCAGGTATATTAATGAAGGGATTCATCTAATAACGAGAGGAAGTTAGCAGTCACTATAATAATTTGGTTTATTGCGATAAGAATTTAATCATGATCATTTACCCACTGAAACAAGCATACAAACATTTAATAAGGGGAAAAGAAGTGGTCAGTAAGAACTATATCCTTGGCACAAGTGGGTGAACACATGAAAGCATAATATGAAACCACTCGTATATCACAGATGAGGCCAATGGTTGCGTAAATTGTTAGTGATTTAAAGCTAGATCACTGGCAAAGCAAGAATGAACACCATTACTTCCGCCAAAGTGCGTGATGGCTGCAATTATCTAGCTGCGAATTTAGATCTGCACAATGAAATTCAGATGAAATTTAATTAGCTTCGTATCCCCGTCGCCTTGTGGGCTGCGTCGACGGCACGTGCTTGCCACTCTTCAATGAGGCCAGTGCATTAGAGGGCTGCAGTAATGGCTGGAAATTGTGAGTCCATATTTTGTCTAAGTCGGAGACATCTCTCTCTACAAATATCCTCTATGGCTGCCTAAGGTGATGTGTGTGCTTGACAGTGTTTACTCTACGCGTTTACCCTACGAAACTTATCTGGTTCTGCCAGTGTCGAAATCTCGTTCGCCAGTTACTAACATTGCGAGATCGCCAAATAATATTTCAACAATATTCTACTCTAGCTCATTTTATCATGGTTAACCAATAATGTACGGCGCAGGAACGGAGGCAGAAGATCTCTCCCAGAACATGACAGACTTCCAGCCATGGACAGTCTGAAGTCTAGCACGTATACATGCATAGGAAGTCGCCCTTTCTATTGAAATAATTACTATGAGCCAATTACAAAACCCCTTACTAGAATCTGAACAAATATTCCTGCACAGCATGGCAGCGTCCAATGGCTGGTGGCGTGGCCATAAGCTACTGTTTTCATCTGATCTTCAGATCGTATCTAGCTAAAAAGTGTTCATTTTAGTTTTTTCTGGAGTTTTTTGGCAAAGCAGTCCGACCTTCTATACTCCTACGGTGTGTACATGGAAGATTGCCTTCTTCCTTTTCTACACATGGTTGGAGACAACTTTGGACCTGAAACATGTTTATGACACTTCTTATAAGTTAACTTCCCAGTCACAAGACAGACAAAGAAAGCCCCCAAGGATGTAGAAATGACAGGTCTCCCTCACCATATTAAGACTAAGGAAGAAGAAGCAGTAATTAACAGGGCAATTATTGTTCACAGTGGATAATGTCTGCAGCTTTCATACACTGTTAAAAGATTGACTGTATAGACCCTTCGGATTGCGTATTATAGTATAAAAATAGGTTACTTGACACTTGGGCATAGACTCTCACATAACAGAACCATGGTCTGGTGAGCTGTTGGATCTGACAACAGGTCTGATTTGGTAAATGTTGAAGGCAGGCTGAATGCTTAGTGCTGTCTGGCTAGATCGGTTAACACTACTGTCATACCATTTATGACCATGTAGCTAAAAAGCTTATACACAGAAATCCAGAATACAAATCCCTTGAGCAATGTACGGCTCCGTGACTATCATGCCCCGTCTCCTTTTTGTCACCCACAGAGCGTGTCAAACGTATCAGTCTCCAGCCAGTAATCTTCATGGACTGATACTGTAACACTACAGAAACTTGGCGTGGCATGGACTGAACAACAAGGCGAAAGTTCCGTATGGGAAGCAGCTTGGCCAGGGTGCCTGTGAGGTTCTAAAAATCGTGAGAGCTGTCCCGATGACTTTGTGATGGGCATTCTGCCATGCCGACCCATTTCAACCACCATGGCAAAATGTTCTTCACGCTCCTAGCGTATGCAGATCTTGGCAGGAAGGTCGACAGGAAAGGTAAGGAGCATACCTGGAGATTCAGAAGAATGTCCTCCCTTTGCCAGGAGCAATTATGAAAGCCTCGGGTCGACGCGACTCGGCTAAAGAAGTTGTAGAAATTAAGTGTAGAGCCCGTGGGACACTGCACTGTGGCCTGCTAACACGACCTCGCTCCCTGAGTCTACTAGGGCCATGTCCGCCAGCGTTAAGTCACACCGTATGAAAGCGGCGGTCGTGATTCCCAGGCCCATCGAGCATACCTGTATCTGATCCCCCTTAGTTCCACAAAGCGACAGCAATAAAGCGGTCTTTTAGCCATCTACAAGCTGTAAGCTTTCGTCCAGCTAACTGCAGCTGTGACTGTCCACCAAGACAAAAAGACAGTCCAGTCATATCTAATTACTCCATGAGATAAGCCACTGAGGAACTTGGTACTCAACCACTGTCAATCCCCCTTAATAAACACTATATCGATCACAGTGTAATCATAACTCTATACAAATATCCTAATTGAATATGTCTTCAGGAAGTGAATGAAACGAAGGCGAGACCAAAGGACATGCAACTTTTCAGGCCTACCTTCACTGATATTGTAATAACTTCCAGTTCTCAACAACCAGTGACCCACAAACCTGTTGTATTTCATTTCAATGACACATCGAATAATGTCGATCCCCATGATTGAAGACAACATCCAGACTGAATGAAACATAATCATACAAATAGCATCAAACAAAAGCTGCACTTCTGCGTTGGTGGACTCCATAGTGTTTAAGAAACAAAAACATTTCCTCTGTTCTTTTCCCCGTGCTGAACCCGCCACCTCAAGGCCCTAATAAATGGTGCATGATTTCACATTTAGGAAAAGTGTCTCTGAATGTACACAGAAAGCTCAAATAAAGAAATTTTAGGACATAATATTATATGCACAACACTGTAAAACGGTTTTTGTTCAATGGTAAAGGCAGCACGTCCGTTTTGTAAAATAGTGATACACAAGATGTACCGTAATTAATGGTGTAAGTGCTTATATTTGAAGTACACGCTACTAGAAGCAAAAAACTATGAGTACACATGAATTCTAAAGTGCATACCCTAAGAGCTGTGAGCACTTGTTCAGTGGAAGAGATGTCTTTCACACTATCGAAGATCGTAACTATAAATTTATGTAGTTTATGTACTTTAGAAACATTGTTTACTAATGATTTTTGTTCTTTTGGTATCGTGTACTTTTAAATGCATGACACTAATTATGATACACTCTGTATACAAAATCACTTGTAATCGTGGCAAATTCTGGATATGGCAGAATGGCAGGGCAGCTTCCATCAGCTTGAAGAAAAATCATAGAAATTGGAGACTTAGAAAATGGGACTCTACTTTTACAGACAAACTGTTTAAGTAAGGCTAAGTTACGATGTGTTACATGAAGAAAGGCTGCTGAATTACTTTGAAATACGGGAAATTAATAAACATATGTCCGCTTCCAGAATGAGATTTTCACTCTGCAGCGGAGTGTGCGCTGATATGAAACTTCCTGGCATTTTAAAACAGTGTGCCCCACCGAGACTCGAACTCGGGACCTTTACCTTTCGCGGGCAAGTGCTCTACCAACTGAGCTACCCATGCACTGCTCACGCCCCGTCAGCACAGCTTTACTTCTGCCAGTACCTCGTCTCCCACTTTCCAAACTTTACAGAAGCTCTCCTGCGACCTTTCTTTCAGGAGTGCTAGTTCTGCAAGGTCGCTGGAGAGCTTCTGTAAGGTTTGGAAGGTAGGAGACGAGGTACTGGCAGAAGTAAAGCTGTGTTGACGGGGCGTGAGTCGTGCTTGGGTAGCTCAGTTGGTAGAGCACTTGCCCGCGAAAGGCAAAGTTCCCGAGATCGAGTCTCGGTCCGGCACACAGTTTTAATCTGCCAGGAAGTTTCATATGTCCACTTGTCCAAACTTAGTACTGAATGATCAGACACAGTTACCTTACTTGGCACTTCTAACTGCAGATGCTACTAATAATCCCATCAATACCATTTTGTAAGTTAGGCACCTCATTCACATGCCCTATTTTTCCTTTCTTTCAGTTCATATAGTTTCACTTGCCCTGATAAAACTGTTTAACGCTATATTATTACAGTTGTTTCACTTATCTGTTTTGTCTTATTTACATTGTAACTTTTGAAACATTTTGTCTTGATGAACAAAATAATATTTTTGGGTAACCCCCATGCGACATATCACCAAATTTTATCATGTACTGTAACCTTAGTTTTGCTATCGGAGCAGTTGTTGTAATTTGTTATATAGGATAATATTTAATGTATAATGTATTCTACTTAACCTAAATGTTTTACGTCGCATGATATTGAAATAATCGTTCTCGTTTCACTCAAACATTAGCAGTTAATATCTTTGGAAACCAACTGATATACTCTGTAGTTGAGCTGTTCTAAATTATTTGATTCAAAAAAAAATTTCACAGCCATACATATTTGTCTTTGTACTTTGGGATGATATAATAGTCGAAAACATATGTGTACAAATAATAAATATTGTAGAATGTTGCAAAAGAGGCTTTTTGCAAATAATAATAAATGAATGTATTGTTAACTTTAGCATCTAGGAAGCGAATGATATGGAGGCACTGCCAGTTCTAAACCTAAAGGGTAGTTTAGCAACATATGTACAAATTTTCTGTTTACTTCTGGCAGTAGTTATTAATCAAGCTGTCTATAGAATCATAATATTACGTCTTATAAGTACGAAAATAAGAAATATTATACGCAGACTTTCAGAAAAAAATATTTAGACAATTGCCTTTTTAAGTAAATGAAATAAATTTGTGAAAGGCCACACGCAAGAAGATCTTTGAATGTGGGACCTAGTAGTACGATTTATAAACATTATGTAAGGCAGCTCGCACAAAGTTTAGGAACTTCACGGTTACCAAAATGTCGTCAGGGATACCATAGTAGTATTTATTTCAAATTTATAACGTGTGCATAATAAAACTTAAATTTTAGTTACATCATAATATGCAGACGATGTCGACATTTTAATTATCATCCGTTTCCAATAGCCTGATATTATCCATTTTTATTGTTTTTATTAGGATTGTAAATATTCCTACTGTTTATTGGGATATTGTATGGAGGCCAGAAACAAAGAGAGCATTCATACCCGAACTCATTTCGTACGAATATTAGCACGATGCTATCTTGATACAACAAAATAATTCAGTAAATGTGGTGGAAAGAGTTACCAGTGTGAAAAGAGAAGACACGGATAAACTACTTTTAGTGGTGTCTCAGCACCTATTGGATGACACGTTCATTCTTGGTGATGGTTTTCCCATAGGTAAGAAGAGATCATAGCTAGCATACGCCCCTGAAAACGAAAGAGGCCGAAGGAACAACCAGGTGCCGACGGGACTGGAGACCTCTCTCTTTATTCCAGTATGGAGGCTAGATATAGTGTGGACACTGTTCAGTGCAAAGACCGAACCATACGGTTCTCTCAAAACACCAATTTGTGTCAGATAAAATGTAATAAACGATTGATACCATTGGAACAAGATAACTATTTCCTATCGAAAGAGACTGCTACTCTTTATAGAACATGATGGAAGATACTTCTGGCGGTCAAAAGAAGGTATTGCGATTGATAAATTAGCTAAGAAAAAGGGGATTAAGGAAATTGGGGGTGGGGGTGGGGGTGGATTCCTGTTCAGTCACATTATACTCTCGCTGTCCTTTGGTTTCAGTTCGCCATTCGTCGTAAGTCCGAAATCATTGTGTATTGGTAAAGTTCCCTTGCCACCCAAAGTGGCATATAAATTTTCTACAGTGAAGTAACAGAGGCCTATACAAGCCGAAACGTCATCAAAGAAACCGACATTAGAGCTAGTTAAAATTTTGACTAAATCATTTGTTTAAAAGTAACTTTCAAAGTTTTATCCGAGATGTGGTCTTTCATATAAATACATAACTACGTGCCTTCGAGAGCTCTTTCGTAAAGAAAACGCTGAGCCGTAGACTCTGTGTGTTGACTTGTTTGATAAAATTGGCAGCAGTTCTATGACAAGAGACGAATTTCTATGCACTATAAGAGAAGTGATAAAAGGGCAAGGAAAGTAAAACAACTTGATATCCTTTTGACATTTAAACCAGCAATATTGTATTACCAAACTCATTGGAGATAAGGAAGTAGGCATTTAGGAGTGAGAGTTGAATTATTTGAAATTTGTTGTACACTTAGTACGGTAGACACAAAGGAGAGAAGAACACAGCAATGAACGTTAGAGTTCAGGTATTTTATACATGTACAGTGACTTTACTCTGCTCTCGGCGCTGCCTCTGCCATGTATAAAGCATAAAACACAATAATCCATAGTGCTATGTAAGCTGTCACTCACTGCAGTGTATCTGCTTTAACACGTAACCTCGATTCATATTGTTCCAATTTCCCTATTTACTAGCAGTTACATAATGACGAAGCTAATAAACCACGAGCTGAGCTGTAATTACGGCCGCAAATTACATCTGGGAAATAGCTGGTCTTGTGCGTAGCTAAAATTAGATCATCGTTGTAGGAACGTGTTTCGTGATAAGTTAGCAACGATCCCTGAGATTTCTTTCACGGACATGAGAAACCATCTGCTCTTCACTGTAAAATCTTATTTATTTATATTATTAGTTTATGCAACACATTCCTGTACTAAAGGTAAACGTACAAAATGATCTACCCATACATACGTTTGGAAAAAAAATAAATACGACGAACAGCGCAGAAGCCAAAAAAAAAAAAAAAAAGAAAGAAAAGGTAACGGACCAAATAAGATACTAGATACGAAGCAGTGAATGTTGTTAAAAATTGGAATAAGCTGGACAGCATTGTCAAAATTTTGCGTGCACCTTAGAAAGCAACCTATAGCGGTTTGATAAAACGCTGAATGAGATTTTGGAACCAAATAAGTGTCAAATCATTCCGCGATACCAGATATGAGAACAGTGCGAAGAAGTATCTGCAGTTTCACGGTGTCTCGAGTGACTGAAAATGACTAAGTGTTGGATCAGCAAATCAATATGAGTCTAACTGCGCATTCCATCTAGAATTTATTGACTTGGCAGTCTTAGGCGGCCGCTGTGGCCGATCGGTTCTGGGCGCTTCAGTCTGGAACCCCGCGACTGCTACGGTCGTAGTTTCGAATCCTGCCTCGGGCATGGATGTGTGTGATGTCCTTAGGTTAGTTAGGTTTAATTAGTTCTAAGTTCTAGGCGAGTGATGAACTCAGATGTTAAGTCCCATAGTTTTCAGAGCCATTTGAACAATTATAACAGTCTTATTGCTCTCCAAGTTTCCAGAGCTTCACTTAAGAAAATCTCAGACGTTATCAAGTGTGTAAACGGATTGACAATCTGTAGGAGGAGATGTTTAGATTGACTTTACTCTGCCGATGGCCTTATAAAAACATGTTTGTTTCCCACTGTAAAAGCTGAATCTCCAATTCAGTCTTTTTATGCAATTTTAGAAAATTTTATGACTGGTTTTCTAAAGTGTCGAGACAAAAGGATCAGTCATGTTGTTTGCATCGCACCAACTATTTGCCAACGGTGATTTAAAGGAGTAAGCTGTCCACTGTCTGGGGCTGTGAGTACATCAGACATCTGTAGTACCCCACATGTGTTAGAAACTGCAAGACTCGACTGACAAGAGTTGAAGTGAACACAAGTTAATAAAAAAATTAATGTAACACGTTAAAACACGGTAACTAATTACCATCCAAGCACCAAACCTGGTAGCATTAACGTACAGAGTATGGGGTGCATGATTTCCACGCATCACAGCGCCACCGTCCAGTTACAACTATGACTACCAGGTGCCGTGATCACTCATCGTGATTTGAAGTCTCACACATCCTACCATTCGCACGCACTTGTCAACATGAGCTTGGACAAAAGGAGGAGGGCATTATTGGTAAAGCTGTATTATCAAAACACCTTTAACGCTGCAGCTGCACTTCAAGAATATCACCGGTTGAAAGGATTACGGAAGGGTCCTCTTTCTCCACCTGCTAGGCGGAGCCTAATGAAAAAGTTCGAACCTAACAGGAGAACTGGGCGTGGCTCCGGGAAGTGGCCGACGACCGGTTGCACCACAGGTGGTTGATGGAATCGCTGTCGCTATTGCAGACAACGCTGCGCGCATTTGACGATTGTCAGGCAGTGCGCATGTTGTGTCACGACAATTGAACGTCCCATGGTCCTTCGAACCATTCTCAAATAGTATCCGTACAAGATCCATTCGCACAGCAACTTGCACCACAGAACGCACAACGACGTGTTGAAGTTAACGAGGTCTGGCCCTTGATCATCCAATGGACAGACGAAGCTCATTTTTCTTTGATGTGTGACGTATACACACAGAACTGTCGAGTGTGGGGATATTCACCTACTGTCCCCGCACATGAAGTTCCTCTGCATGGTGAACGTGTCACCGTACGGTGTGGTTTCACGGGTGCGTCATCATTGGCCCATTCTTTTTTTGAACAGGTTGGCTCTCAAGGATCAAATACGTGCAGAGTGACTGGCCAGCGCTACTGAGATAAGCTTCGCCAGCATGTAATACCTGCCCTACAGGAGAGAGACGCATTGAACTCAACAGTTGTCATGCAAGATGTGGGCCCACCGCACATCGCCCGTGGAGTTCACCTGCTTCTCTGAAACACATTTGGAAACGACCGAATTATCAGACGATCGCTTCCAAATGCCTGATCTCACTCCCTGTGATTTCTGACTGTGGGGCTACATGAAGGACAGGGTTTACCAGAGGAACATTCACACATATGATGATCTGAAGCGCAGCATATCAAGAGACGTAGCCACCGTACCTAGGGACAAACTTCATTCTGCAGTGCAGAATGCAATCCTGCGCTCTCAGACTTTTCTGGGCACTGATGGGCGCCATATTGAGCCCCTTTTGTAGGCTTAATGGTACCGTAATGTAAGCTTATGATGTACCGCAGCAGCACATTAAAAGTGTTTCAGTTGAATTGATTCTGCATTTTTTCGCATCCCCTTGTCCTTGAAATTAGTACTACCATTTTTGATCGCCGTACGTGTTAAATAGAGAAAGTTTAATTAGAACCACCCGGTATTTCCTGATAACTTCACAAAGACTGTATACCGCTATAATTATGTTTTTACAATAACGATTAAGAGAAACTGTTTTAAGTTCTACGGGAAGAACATTTACGACTGTTTACGACTGTTTGTCCATTTCCTAATCAATCATAAATGTACGCATTGCTTTGAACCAGTCATGGAAGTCAACAGGTGTGACGCAACACTTAAATTTGTGACTGATTTGATTATAGACAAACAGTACGCAACAAGTTATCGACACACAAATATTTTTCCTGTGCAACTTATGACGGTTTTCACAGTGACAAAAAAAAGCTGCCGATTGATTCTAGCACCCGCATGCAGGAGACACAGACATAATGGGAAAAGTTATCGATGGTTTTCAGTACAGTCATACAGTATTTTTTTGAAAGAATAAATGAAAGAATGCACCGCCATTTCATTATTTTTTACTGCATTTTTCTTCTGTACAGTCTAGATTTTGGCTTTTTCGCAATTATCGAGTACAATGATAAAAGTACTTAGACAAATTACCTCGTCGTATTTCCTAAAGTCAGGCAAAAGCACTGGGCCGGCTTTACCTGATATGACGTATCAATGTTCTAAGACAGGGGTTCCCAACAAAATTTTCTCGAGGATCCCCTCATCGAGCATGATTGGTAACTTGTCATATCACAGTATCAAGTACCTAAAAAAGCAAAATTGAGAGTCTTTTTATACGTTTTCTATTTTTGGTACTTAGAAAAACATTGACATATTCATTACTGAAAATATATTGAGCTTAAAACTTTTTCAATTCAACCATCATTGTTATTGTTAAATTTTTGATTATTGCTCAAAATCTTTGTATTCAAATCTGTGTGTTTAGTATAACAAACTCCTTAAAAAAATAAAAATTGAGTATGAACAGAAAATGACAGGAAAAAATTAAAACTGAGTGTATTGGTCTTTCAAGTGTACTAGAGATTGCGTTGAGTAGACGTGTTAAAAATATGAAAGCACTAATTTCATACAAGGTATTATTTATTTGAAAAATACAGTTGCAGGAGTACTCCATCAGGATACAGTTAGTTTTAATTTTCAGTTATTAATAAGATGGGTTCAGTCTGACCTTTGAGTCCATTATTTCTGAAATATTAGGTTCCAAACTAAAAACTTTCACTCTGAAACCCGACCGCTTGTCGAGCCGATTCCTATATTTGTTTTTCATGAAACGCTTGCTCACACCGATATGTGGTTGAAAATGGAAGGATCTTTTTCATTGCCTTATCTCCTAGCTTCTTGTAGTCCTTGCCTGCTGATGCCCAGAAGTCTGTATTTTTTTCACCGATGAAAATGTTTATCATCGTACCACAGCTGGACAGATCCACAGTTTGATCTTGCTCTTCTTCAGTGAGGCCTTGGATTTTGTCTATTTCATCACAGCTGAAGGGATTTCGAATCCACCTGTCGTTAGGATCACGTTCAGGGAATTACTCTCTAAAAGTGGTGGCTAGGCTGCGTTGATGCTCAGCTACATTGATCTTGATCTGGTCAGGCAGACTCACCTCTGATGACTCCAAGAATTGTTTTAAGGTAGAAAAGTTAGTTAGTGACTCGATTTCTATCCTTCAAGCCCAGATCTGACACTTTTTGACCATAGCACTAATCTTATCCTCAACTTTGAACATGTCTACATTTTTTCCTTGTCAACTCTTGTATTTTGTTTCAAGAAGGAAGACACGACCTTGTCTGTAAGTTCAACAAATCTTGACACGATCCGACATCGAGAAAGCCATCTTACTTCCGTATGATGCTCATGCTCACTGCCGATCTCTTTACACAACAAAGAAAATAATCTGGATTGCAAATGTAGAGTTTTAATGTAGTTGATGATTTGAACTACTTCGTTAAGTATCTTTTGCAAAGGATGAGGCAATCTTTTGGCAATTAAGGCTTCACGATGAATACAACATTGAGTCCATTTCACCTTAGGGGCTACTGCTTTGATACGAGCTAGAATTTTTTTTTTTTTTTTGCCAGCCATTGACTCCCTTCCATCCGTCCACAAGCCTACACTTTTCTTCCAGGTGACATAGTGTTCACTGAGATAATTATTTAATGCAAAAAAATATCGTCTGCTGTTGTATGCAGTAGTTCGCATGAAAAAAGAACACTTGGTCCTCCCATAAGAATCATGCGAGAACCAACATTATAGCTTTTGTGATATATCTGTGCTTTCATCCAATTGGAGCGTACATGTTACTCATCAAAGTCTAGCCAGCAATGTTTCTTCGATGTTAACTCCATATCAGTAATTCGTGTTTGAGAAATCATATTTGGGAGCGGGACATTTCCTATTACCTTAGCAGCTGCATCACCTAATATTCTCTTGCAAAGTATTATTGCTGCTGGCAGTATAAATTCTTCAGCAATTGTGTGGTTTTTCCCACATTTGGCAACAAGCTGAGCCACCTCGTAAGACGCAAGGGTTGCTTTTTCATTTGCATTTGCACCACAGTGTTTGGTAATTGTTTTACGAGATGTTTTGAACACTCCTAATTTAATTTTGAAAAAATTTAATGACTTACTTTTATACTCTGGGTGATTTGTTTCAAGATGGCGCCGGAGTTTTGCCGGTTTCATACATTCATTCGATAAGCTTTCATATCAAATTACCCATTGAGGTTCAGGCTGTTGCTCATGTCCAGTGAACGTAAAACCGATTTCCAAATAATCAGAGTCATATTTTCTAATTTTTCCAGTAAGCTTAATACCGATCTTGGAAGGGTTAGGTTCAAGGGACGCAGACGATATAGGTTCAATGGACACTGACAACTTCGGTTCGAAAGTCATTGACTTACTTGCTTGAACATCAAATGCATTATCTTCCTCTTCATCTGTAGGCCTTTCTCGTTTTAACGGACCACTTTTTAACCAACGGTCAATTTTTAACTACGCGAACTGTAGCTTCCGCGAAAACCAACGCTTTACAAACACTACTGTTTTGACACAGAATATTGAATCTGTAAATAACACGGTCTGTGAAAGCACTGGCAGTAAATTAACAGTGGGTGATTGTCGTCTGAAATGCTGAGTTTCTGTGTAAAGTGATTGTCAGTTATCAGCTTCAAAGAGGCAGCGCGCGCAGCCTAACGGCATACAGCAGAACTTTTTGCCTCTTTTTATTCTAGTTTAGCGCTAGAGTGTGCTAGTATCAGTTGGCTCTAGGAAGTCGCTAGACACAGAAGTTAGCGTTCGCTAAAGCTCTTCTCATGCAGGAAGCGGCCAAAACTAAAGATCTGTTATCATACGAAATATATTTAATATATTTTTTATTCTAATAGCATCTTGCGGACCCCTCTGGCATAGCTCGCGGACCCCTGGGGGGTCCACGGACCACTTGTTGTGAACCACTGGTCTATGAACTTTCGCATTATGTTCCATTATGGCGTGAAAGCAGAATTCTAAATTGTACAGAAGAGAAAAACAGTAACGTAGAGCCAAATGAGGATAGAAAAGCGGTACACCATTTCTGCAACAATATGTCGTATATGCCTGTGTTTTCCTATCACTGGGTTGGTCCCCATTGTCATAAATACGTAGTGCATTAAGAATGGCTCTAGCGTTTCTTGTCTTCATGGATACGGTGTGTGGGTTGTGTGTGTAGTAAGTGTGCGTGTACGTGCACACGCGTTCATGTTTGACAAATACAGAGCTTGATAGAGCAACGGTCAGTGAACAACATACTGTACGCGTTTTCCAAAATATCAGCATTGAAATCGTCGTCCATTCTTATATAGTCATTTCATGCTCTCCTAAATCGGTTGCAGCAATGGCAGGATGACAATGTTGAAGGGGACACTGCCGATTCCCTACCCTGTTGTTGCCTTACCTGAAACTTTGCACCACCTTTAATGACCTCTTCGTCAACACTACAATAAAATCTAATGATTCTTCCTTACATACTGTTTATTTACTGCCGCTACTAGCTAACATGTCTACATTCACCGTACATCCAGATAGTTCGGCACTGATTTTATTCCTGACTTTTTATGACGTCATTGCAGTAACTACGGTGGCAGCTTGAACTAACATCTACATCTACATCCATACTCCGCAAGCCACCTGACGGCGTGTGGCGGAGAGTACCCTGAGTACCTCTATCGGTTCTCCCTTCTATTCCAGTCTCGTATTGTTCGTGGAAAGAAGGATTGTCGGTATGCTTCTGTGTGGGCTCTAATCTCTCTGATTTTATCCTCATGGTCTCTTCGCGAGATATACGTAGGAGGGAGCAATATACTGCTTGACCCTTCGGTAAAGGTATGTTCTCAAAACTTTAACAAAAGCCCGTACCGAGCTACTGAGCGTTTCTCCTGTAGAGTCTTCCACTGGAGTTTACCTATCATCTCCGTAACGCTTTCGCGATTACTAAATGATCCTGTAACGAAGCGCGCTGCTCTCCGTAGGATCTTCTCTATCTCTTCTATCAACCCTATCTGGTACGGATCCCACACTGCTGAGCAGTATTCAAGCAGTGGGCGAACAAGCGTACTGTAAACTACTTCCTTTGTTTTTGAATTGCATTTCCTTAGGATTCTTCCAATGAATCTCAGTCTGGCATCTGCTTACCGACGATCAATTTTATATGATCATTCCATTTTAAATCACTCCTAATGCGTACTCCCAGATAAGTTATGGAATTAACTGCTTCCAGTTGCTGACCTGCTATGATAAGGGATCTATGTATTCGCAGCACATTACATTGTCTACATTTAGATTGAATTGCCATTCCCTGCACCATGCGTCAATTCGCTGCAGATCCTCCTGCATTTCAGTACAATTTTCCATTGTTACAACCTCTCGATACACAACAGCATCATCTGCAAAATGCCTCAGTCAATTTCCGATGTCATCCGCAAGGTCATTTATGTATATTGTGAACAGCAACGGTCCTATGACACTCCCCTGCGACACACCAGAAATCACTCTTACTTCGAAAGACTTCTCTCCATTGAGAATGACATGCTGCGCTGTGCCATCCATCTGTAAATAACAAATGTACTTTGAGCGAGGCAGTTGCAAGCAGGCAGTGTTTAAGTAGAGGACGTGCGACAGTAGTGTGTCCATTCTGTTGAATTGAATAAAGTGCTCAAGATGTTCTTCGTGACGTTGTGAGAAAAAGGAAAGTGTGTGCGAGGTTTGCCTCACGCATCTTTACTCACGAACGAAAACAACGAATAGTGGAAGCCTGCCGCGACTTGATTTAAATGCAAAACGCTGACAATTTTATTCTGGGAAAAAATCAGCAGGGGTACCGAGACATTGTGTTGTCAACATAAACCTACCACTAAACGGCTAAGTGCCGATATTGAAATGAAATGCGAACGCATTGGCGACATAACCGACATTCAAGCCGATGAGACGCACGAGTTCAACAACAAACAAAGGAAGTTGCCAATCTTTGCACCTCATTGAGTTTTATCAAGATGTGACTCAATATTTGTGCAGCTTCTTTAAGAGTGTACGTGATTATAGATAACTGCACCCGATACAAAAAGTCTGAGATTACTGTTAATGTTGTCTTCAACATCATTAATTTCTAACATGAGCAGCAAGGGTGGAAACACTCCCATGAAGTTACTTCTGCTTCTGTTGATGATTCTCCTTCCACGATACATCGCAGATTCCTGTCTACAAAGAGTCCTCAGCCCAACCATAAATTCTTCTTCATACCATATGCGATCGTACTTCCGATAATTAGCGTGAGCGTGATACTAAGTCAAATATCTCTCATAAGTCCATACTACATCTACCTTGATTCGTAATTTTCAGCACGTCGTGTGTAAAAAGAGCGAGTTCAGTTTCAGGTGATGGATGTTTTCAGAATTCACAATGCTTGGCGTGGAGAGAGTCATTCAGTTCAAAATATCATTCCATTTAAGCTCATAATGTGTTCCAGTACTCGATATCAAATGGATATCGAAGATATTGGACAGTAATTTAATGAAACACTTATGTTGCCCTTTATGTAGACGGGTGTGAACTGAGCATTCTTCGAATCCCTGGCAACCGTTTTTTGTTCGAGTGACGTACCCTACATTATAGCTAAAATACTGGCTAACTGAGCTACCAATTCAATACGGAACCTGATATGAGTGTCTAACTTAAGGTGGATTCCATTTGCTAGTGGAGTTTTGTTGAGTTTTAACGATTTCAGCTGTTTCACAGTGCTGCTATTTCACTAACGTTTGCAGTGGTATGAGAATTAAACTGGGGCAGAACTCCTGCATTTCCCTTGTAAAGGAAAATTTTGAAACGGCGTTAATAATTTCGGTTTTTGTTTAGCTACTTTCACTTTCTTTCCCTGTGTCGTTCATAAATGTTCTGAGAGTATCGTTGGTGCCACTGATAGCCTTTATACATGACGAGAGTTTCTTTGTGTTCGTGAAATTTTTTTCGATAATATTATGCTATGGTAGTCATTGCAGGCTTCGCACTTTTCCCTCTTGATACCCAAAAACGTTTCATCCAGCTTCTAAAGTCTAATGCTCTGTATTACGCCTTTTATGATTTAGTCTCAAGTAAAAAAGAATATGGACTAGGTCGATACGCCGTTCAGACAAGAATTGTTCAAATGTGATGCTACGGAAGAATGCAGAAGATTAGATGGGCAGATCGCGAATCTAATGATGTAGCACTGAATAGAATTCCGAAGAAAAGATAATTGTGGCACAACTCGACTGACGGTAGGATTGGGTGATTCTGAGGCATCAGGAATTCGTCAGTTTGGTCTTGGAGGGAAGTGTTGGGAAAAAAATAGCGGAGGTAGACCAAGCGCTGAACACAGTCAGCAGACTGAAATGGGTGTATTTTTTAACAGTAATGCAGAGATAAAGAGACTGGAAAAGAATAGATTAGTGTGGAGAGCTGCATCAAACCATTCTTCGGACTGAAAGTAACAACAGCAACTTACAGTAGTTTCTTTCTATTAACTGTATTCCATGGAGCGTCTTTCCCGTCACGAACTGTTCTATTAGGTCTACCTAATGTATGGAAACTATTCTTTTAAACTTGAGCCGCTCGGAGTGGCCGCACGGTTTGTGGCGCCATGTCACGAACTGCACGACCACTCCCGCCGGAGGTTCGAGTTCCCTCGGGCATGGGTGTGTGTATTGTTCTTAGCGTAAGTTAGTTTAAGTAGTGTGTAAGTCTAAGGGCCGATGACCTCAGCAGTTTGGACCCTGAACATTTTTTTTTAAACTAGAGTCATAGTTCTTCTGCATACTCGTTGTTAAATGTTCGACATCCTTTGTAGCGATACAACACTAGCGACTTTTTATCTAGAGTGCGGAGCATGTAAATTTCTTTTGCCTATTTTCGTTACCCTAGTTCCTGAGTTGTACATAGATAGCTTAACCGATAACAGCATTGCCACGAATGGAAAGTTTTCGGCCTCGAGGCACGGTCACAGGAATTTTCAAAACAGCGTTGGCTCCCCTGCATACCGAATTAAATGGGTACTCATTATTCATTAAAAATCGGTAATTAGAGCATACAGTGATAATTAGGAGTATTGGTGATGTGTTTCAGAAGTAATCTAATTCTGAAAGTCATGGTCACTAATAGCTGTTACGATGAATTGCTTGAGTTGTACAACTGTTATCAACAGTAACACGATATCACCATGCATGAAATTTTTGTGGTATCAGGGAATGTTGGTATGATTACAAATCGAAAGAATCGCCTGTGTGATGACGACTAAGAGTCGAAAAAATCGCAAACTATGGTAAAATATTATCATCGGTGACAAGCGACAAATGTAATTTTGATACTGAATTGAGATCTGTATTGGCTTCATAATCTACATAAATAAATTGCCGCATGTATGAAAAATTATCACCTGAGAACCGCTTGACCGGGTTGGTTGATTTTTATGTTTTCTTTATTGTCAGGACAAGATTTGTATGAAACAAAATTTTCAGAGAATCCAACAGAAAAGTCGGAAATTAATATGAATTGCCGCACATAAGAAACATCATCAATTAAGAACCTGCGGAGTTTCACAATAAATGTGAGCTGGTGGTGTGATGGTCGTCAGCTACGTACCCTCAGACTCAGAGTTGAAATATTAGAAGGTTTGACTGGTTTCGTTGTCTAGGGGCTGGGATACGTAGTTGCCGCATTACAAGCCAAATACTGCTGAGTCTACTGTATACAATACGAATACACACATGAATCGAATGGTCGAAGGTTCCTATCACTCGGCAATTGCGAATTATGAATGTAACATACAAATTTGTAAATGGAACATTGCAATTAAATAAAACCTGTAGGTACTGTTTTAACGACTTTAAAAGATGAGTACGACAGTAGAAGTGCTTTTGAGAATGCGGTATATTTCTGCAAGAGACTTGTCGGTGTCGCTGGTCCAGCAATTGAATAAAATATAAGTTTAATAACATGAACAACAACGTAGCTCGCAAGATATTCACTTCAAAACGCGTACTACGTCTTCAATGCAGAAGCCTCGGAAATCTTACAAGTACACAACTCGGCACTACGAAATATTTCTATCTCTCTCGACCACGCGCAAACTGCTCCACTGCAAGTATCTCCCGCGACCGTGCGGCCGTCGCACCGTCGCGTCCAGCACTTCCCGTGTCCTGATCTGTATTTGTCCAGAACTCTCCATGTCCTGTGCGACTCTCCCTCGCTCCACCCTGTTCAGAACCCCCTCGTATCTTCTTCTGTACTGTCGTCCTCTCCAGAACTCCCCCTCCATTCACTTCGGAAGTCGCAGCTCTTAGTAACGAGTGCTGTGATTGGCGGTAGCGCTCCCGTCACGTCTCCAAGCCGACGGCACACTCACAAACATTTTGAAACACATTCAGAATACTGGATTTACATTTAAATAACTTGAAATTAGATAAATATCCCTACGGCTGGATCATAAACATGCTCTAATGCACATTATTAAATACATAAACAATTAAATAAACATATCAAAAGAATAGAAACAAAGTAGGCCAGTAGCCTAATGTCTCTGTGCTTTCTAAACACAGCTAATATTTAACCAGTTTCTTCATGAATAGTACAGGGTGTTTCACAAATGACCGGTATATTTGAAACGGCAATAAAAACTAAACGAGCAGCGATAGAAATACACCGTTTGTTGCAATATGCTTGGGACAACAGTACATTTTCAGGCGGACAAACTTTCGAAACTACAGTAGTTACAATTTTCAACAACAGATGGCGCTGCAAGTGATGTGAAAGATATAGAAGACAACGCAGTCTGTGGGTGCGCCATTCTGTACGTCGTCTTTCTGCTGTAAGTGTGTGCTGTTCACAACGTGCAAGTGTGCTGTAGACAACATGGTTTATTCCTTAGAACAGAGGATTTTTCTGGTGTTGGAATTCAACCGCCTAGAACACAGTGTTGTTGCAACAAGACGAAGTTTTCAACGGAGGTTTAATGTAACCAAAGGACCGAAAAGCGATACAATAAAGGATCTGTTTGAAAAATTTAAACGGACTGAGAACGTGACGGATGAACGTGCTGGAAAGGTAGGGCGACCGCGTACGGCAACCACAGAGGGCAACGCGCAGCTAGTGCAGCAGGTAATCCTACAGCGGCCTCAGGTTTCCATTCGCCGTGTTGCAGCTGCGGTCCAAATGACGCCAACGTCCACGTATCGTTTCATGCGTCAGAGTTTACACCTCTATCCATACAAAATTCAAACGCGGCAACCCCTCAGCGCCGCTACCATTGCTGCACGAGAGACATTCGCTAACGATATAGTGCACAGGATTGATGACGGCGATATGCATGTGGGCAGCATTTGGTTTACTGACGAAGCTTATTTCTACCTGGACGGCTTCGTCAATAAACAGAACTGGCGCATATGGGGAACCGAAAAGCCCCATGTTGCAGTCCCATCGTCCCTGCATCCTCAGAAAGTACTGGTCTGGGCCGCCATTTCTTCCAAAGGAATCATTGGCCCATTTTTCAGATCCGAAACGATTACTGCATCACGCTATCTGGACATTCTTCGTGAATTTGTGGCAGTACAAACTGCCTTAGACGAAACTGCGAACAACTCGTGGTTTATGCAAGATGTTGCCCGGCCACATCGCACGGCCGACGTCTTTAATTTCCTGAATGAATATTTCGATGATCGTGTGATTCCTTTGGGCTATCCGAAACATACAGGAGGCGGCGTGGATGGGCCTCCCTATTCGCCAGACATGAACCCCTGTGACTTCTTTTTTTTTTCCTTTATTGTAATTTTAATCACCTATTCAGGCGGGCTGGCAGCAGCACATTACGCTGCTCTTCAGCCTTAAGTGGAACAATAACATGACATAGAGGTGATACAGACAATACAAAAAACAGCGGGCAAAAAATGGAGGTACAAAAAAACAATAAACATGCAGCCGTTCACGTTGGACGATAAAAACACTAACACTTGTGGACACGGCGCACAAAACACGGAGAACGGCGATGGCACATGTGAACAGTGGAGTCGTAATTGCACGAAACACAAAACGAAGCACACACACGAGATACTGATGTCGATGATCTCCGGCGCGCGAATGTTCACTATGTGTGTGCGAGTCTGGGGACCTGCCAAGAGAGGAGGAGGAGGAGGAAGGGGAGTGGGAGAGCGAGAGGGGAGAGCAGAGATGCCACGGGCAGGGGAGAAAGGGTGGAGAGAGGAAGGGGGAGGGGAAACCCGGGGGAAGAGGGGCGGAGGGAGGGGACGTGGGAAAAGGAAAGAGAAGGGCAGGGAAGAGAAGGGAGGGAGGGTGCCTAAAGGAAAGGACACTGGAAGTGGGGGGTTGAGGCAGGGTCAAAGTTGATAGGAGGGGTAGATGGAGGGAAGGAGGACATCATCAGGGAGGGGGAGCTGGCGGAAGCCACCTTGGGAGAGGGTAAGGAGGGTGGAGAGATGGAGACCAGGTGGGACGTGCGAATACAGGCGCGGCAGCGGGCGGGTGTGGGAGAGGATCGGGGAGACGAGAGGGTGAGGAGGATCGAGTTTGCGGGAGGTGTACAGGATCCGTATCCTTTCAAGGAAAAGAAGGAGGTGGGGGAAGGAGATGAGATTGTACAGGATCCGCGTGGGGGAGGGGAGACGGATGCGATAGGCAAGGTGGAGAGCATGACGTTCAAGGATTTGGAGGGATTTATAAAAGGTAGGGTGATCGGAGATCCAAGCTGGATGGGCATTACAAAGGATAGGGTGGATGAAGGACTTATATGTGTGGAGAACAGTGGAGGGGTCCAGACCCCACGTACGGCCTGAGAGGAGCTTGAGGAGACTGAGGCGGGAGCGTGCCTTGGCTTGGATTGTCCGGAGGTGGGGAGTCCAGGAGAGGCTGTGACTTCTTTGTGTGGGGACACTTCAAAGACCAGGTGAACCGCCAGAATCCAGAAACAATTGAACAGCTGAAGCAGTACAGCTCATCTGCATGTGAAGCCATTCCGCCAGACACGTTGTCAAAGGTTTCAGGCAATTTCATTCAGAGACTACGCCATATTATTGCTACGCATGGTGGATATGTGGAAAATATCGTACTATAGAGTTTCCCAGACCGCAGCGCCATCTGTTGTTGAAAATTGTAACTACTGTAATTTCGAAAGTTCGTCTGCCTGAAAATGTACTGTTGTCTCAAGCATATTGCAACAAACGGTGTATTTCTATCGCTGCTCGTTTAGTTTTTATTGCCGTTTCAGATATACTGGTCATTTTTGAAACACCCTGTATATATCGGATATAAACAAAGACATAGACGAATGAATATATTTGTAAGCATGCTGCCACCGGGATTTTTTGTGTCACTGTGGAGTACTTATGGCGTGACGCGACAGATGCCGGCCGGGGTGGCCGAGCGGTTCTAGGCGCTACAGTCTGGAACCGCGCGACCGCTACGTTCGCAGGTTCGAATCCTGCCTCGGGGATGGATGTGTGTGATGTCCTAAGGTTTGTTAGGTTTAAGTAGTTCTAAGTTCTAGGGGACTGATGACCTCAGAAGTTAAGTCCCATAGTGCTCAGAGCCATTTGAACCATTTTGAACGCGATAGAGAGTAAACAGCCACTTCGACCTCCAATAACTCATATACTATTCAAGTAATATGCCTGTAATTTATACAAATTTAGGTTTACACTAATAGCTTTCTAAAGACACGTCGATCGATAAAATCGAATGAACCGTTCAGATTTTAGAAATTCGTTGCTGGATGTTACTTGTGTAATTTAGCGCCAGATACTAAATTTTAAACTAATAAAGATAGTGGAAATCTGATTACACTATCAGAATCATCGTGAAAACAATGGTAATGTACATGTTTCTTTTTGAGGTATCATGATTCATCTGGCTACTATTAATTTCTACATGAGCTGCGAATTGTCTGCCATTATGGTCTCACAAATTCCGCCATCTTTGGCACTACCGGCATACAAATCTCCTTCATCGACACAAAGCAAATTCCGCACATTCATTTCGTAGACTGCATTAATAAGATAATGTGGATCATCCAATGTTACGGAATTATATCTTTCTTTTCTTGGAACGGAGTACCGCAGGGTACGAGGGGCCCTCTGCCGGTCACGTTCCTCCAACCACTTCCCGCCTGTGCGGAATTCTGGCGTTAGCGCTAACAGGGGGCGCTGATTATGTGCAGCACTGTGTTATCTCTCATTTGTGGCTCCTTTAGCGATTTGTTTCATGTTGTTAAAATATTACCCGGTGCATTATCAACGGTGTTTAATATTTATGCCATTGTCTAGAATATTGGCACTAGAGCACATGTCAACCACTGTTTTTTTTAACTCTTCCTCTTTTTAACAATATTACTTTTGTCGTGGTCTTCTTTTTATGGCTTTTTATTACTGTAATGCCTTTTATAATTTATAAGCTTATTACAGACTTCAACTACTGTGTCCCCCTTTATTTTCGCTGTTTCAATCAATTATTGAAAACTAGTGTATGCCGACATTAGCGACATGTAGTGGACTTACAAAACAAACACCTTGTGGCTACTGTACGGCAGCTTGTTTTAAACAGTAGTACTACTGACAACATGACTCGTGCGTGTGATGTGATTTATATGTTTGTGACGATGCTGGTGCTGATTTCGCATTTAACATTTGACGATGCCACTATGCCTGCAGTACATTAGGACTTTGGTTATATGAAACAGGTATGCGTCTTCATATTTAAAGCGCACAAATAGAAAATTTGTCAGCACTACTTTTCATTATGGTTTATGTATTGTTCTTAAGCTGTATACAGTTTGCGAGTGTGTTTATATTTTTTTCCATTTTTTCTGCAGATCTGATGATGGTCATTAAAGACCGAAACCGTTAATCTGTTAAACAACAAGATTGTATCCATAGACGTAAATTAAAGGAAACTTAGTATATGGGTTTTTCACGAACATTTAACAGCAGCAAAACATTGCCAGCTTCGCTAGCTATTAATAGAATTTACACATAAAGTGCGTAAAACAAAACACAATGTTAACTTACGCATGAGCATCTACAGCTTCTACCTGATGCGGACACCAGTTACTGAAAACAATCTTTCTCTACTGTGCGTAACTCAAAATATATACTTACTTCAGAAGTCACCCTCTTGTATGAATATAAAATGTTATATGAAAAATCTTATACCCTCTTAAATAAGACAAACGTTACTAACATTCTAAGTCTGTATTCCTCAAGTTTATATGTCTGCAACCCTCTCCTGCAAGAGTTGTCCCGATTGTAGCATGTAACATGGCGATGTTTAACAAAGATATGTCTGTGCCTGAGAAACAATGTACTGTATTCGAGTTTCGAATATGAAGAGTTCGTCACACATGGCGCACCCTGACCATAAGCACGACGTGCCAGACCACACACGAGGGGTGCGACGAAGCAACAATCAGACACCTTGCGTTCGTTGTCATTGACCATCCCCCATACAGTCCTTTTTCCAAAACTTAATGAAAACCTTCAATGTCTTTGATAATGATGAAGCGATGCAAGCAAAGGCGAGGTACCGTACTATCGAAGTATCAACAAAGTAATGTCTCTTTCGGAGAATTGTTCAAAAATGGTTCAAGTGGCTCTGAGCACTATGGCACTCAACATCTGAGGTCATCAGTCCCCTAGAACTTAGAACTACTTAAACCTAACTAACCTAAGGACATCATACACATCCATGCCCGAGGCAGGATTCGAACCTGCGACCGTAGCACTCGCGCGGTTCCAGACTGAAGCGCCTACAACCGTTTGGTCACACCGACCGGGTCTGAGAATTGTGTTCGTCGGCAGGGTGACTACGTTGAGATCTGTATATGTAGACGTGAACAATACGTATAATGATAATAAATTTTGTTTTGTTTAAAAAGCTTTAAGACATTTCAGATAAAAAATTCAGAGGCGTTACCTTATAGAATGTTCTAGTTCCTCTGCCGTAATGAGGGAGACAGCGAAGTTAAAGAATACGAATGAGAAAAAGTTCGTACATAAAATAAAGTTATTATACCTGCAGGTACAAAGATTTTCCTGCTGTCTAAGTAATTATCGTATACAACCGTACATACCTTTTTGGAAATATAGGAGTGCATGATGACCCGTGAAGTATAACCGAATAAGAGCTCGTTGCAAGCGTATCTTTTGAAGAACAACACATCCTCTTCACCAAGAGGCACAACTTCGCTGATCATTGGGGCTCTGTTCGAAGTGGGTCTAATCACTGAAGATAGTTCTGCTCCAGTCAATAAGATTCCAGGCGCAAAATACTTCTGGAGACTCTCTGGCAGAGGCGGAATACCAGATGGAGTGTCGCCCACCTTTCGGCCGGGAATGATGATTTGGTTTGCCATTTCATTTCATAGCAGGACGCCTTTGTTTGTCATTCGCGTCAGTCTTACAGCACAGCTGTACGTCGACGTTGTCCTTCGCCGAGATTTGTTGCCCTTCATGGCGAGCCATCACGGGTCTACACTTTAGCAAGTAAATCTCCGCCTGCACGAGGAGGGAGTTTCCACTACTTGTCTTCGTGCTTGCCAAACGAAATGTTGGCCAGTAATGTCGCCGGATCTCTCCCCAGTTGACAGCGCTTGGAGCATTATGGACAGGGCCCTGCCACAACCTTGGGATTTTGACGGTCTATCGCGCCAATTAGACACAATTTGGCACGGTATCCCTCACGAGGCCATTCAACCTCTCTGTCAACCAATGCGAAGCTGGATAACTGCTTGCATAAGGGCCAGAGGTAGACCAGCGCATTACTGAGTTGCTCAATTTGTGAAGCTCTTTCTCTTGATTAAATCATCAGATTTTCTGAAATTGTCATCATTTATTTCTCTGTGCAAGTACATCATATCTTCCGTCCAATTCGGATGGTTGGATTGTGGCTCTTTTTTTTTTTTTTTTATCTGACCACGACCGATAGCGTGTACACTGCTTCGAGTACCCTTAAAATGTTAAGCGTTTCTACCTTCCTAACCAAAACCAATATAAGTCTAATTTACCTTGCTTTGCACACAAATGGTTTAAATATATCAACTATATGACAGGAACTACTAACGTTCTCTTTAAAAGATTCTTACAAATGATTCAAATGGCTCTGAGCACTATGGGACTTAACATCTTAGGTCATTAGTCCCCTAGAACTTAGAACTACTTAAACCTAACTAACCTAAAGACATCACACACATCCAGCCGGCAAAGATTCTTACATATGGCTGTAACATTCGGGAAAATATCTAAATGAACTATGTTCAAAAGTCGGCAAAAAGGGTGACGTTCCTTACGCTTACCTACCTTAACAAAAAATCCTTCCACTTATGATTTTGTCTTTTGAAACACAAAGTTATCTGGATAAATAATCCTTTCACTTATTAATTTCTAAGCTACAAAGATAACCGCCCCATCTGAGACATCCTGTGCGTGTTTGCAAAAGTCAATTGTAATGTGTGTAAAAAGTCTGCTTACGATTGTGTGCAGAACGTTTGAAGCGTGAAGCTGACGTGTGCCAAGTAAAAAGTGAGTGGGCAGACGCAGAAGATTAAAGCGAGCGCTTAGGAGCCATAAGCGGAAGGCCAGGGCATTCGCCGGGGAGGCGAGGAGTCAGTTCTGTCGGCAGAGCGCGGGTAGGAGTTGGGGGGGGGGGAGGGGAAGGGGTTGGGTGCGGTGGATTGTTGGTAGAGGGCGGGGGGCAGCGGCGCTCTGCTGACTGATGGCGCCATCCGTCTCGAGCGGCCGGACGCGGATCGCGTGGCGACGCCGTCCCGTAATTCGCGCCGCTGCCACCGTGATGTCGGGAGAGTGTTGCCAGATCGCTGTTCCTCGCATGGACTCCCAGCGCCGCCCAGAGGCTCCATAACATTTCACGATAATGGCCACATCACTTTCTCCGTAAAGTCGAGCGTTTCCAACACTTGCAGGTCCGTCGCTTGTCCAGTCGAGTGGTGTACTTACAGACTGCGACGAGAGTAACTGTATTCGCTTTTTAGCTGCTCGTTACAAGGTCTGACATTATGTAGTCAGACAATAAATAAATAAACTGACATTACTGATATTACTGACGTGCAATATTTCCTTCTTCACCATCACAGAATTTTTCACCATGTTTCAGTATTATGCGTACCATAAGTCAAAAGTTAAGCTTTTTGTTTTAACCTGAAGTCGGAGGAGCTACATCATAGTAAAAACGCGTATGCATCATTTGTATAGCACCATTTTAATGATCGTGCTATTCTGGACGTCAGATTAATCGGTCCGTTTCCTCATTCTTACAACTACTGCAATATTTTCCATGTTCCACCTGAGACGCTTTGTATACGCTCCAGTGCTAGCGTTGTCACCTGCAGTCCGTGAAGGGGTACTGCACGTTGACATCGACATATGCTCTGGTCAATTAATGTGACTGGACTGTGTAGTAGGGCTGTGGTTACGTACAGCTCCCGCACTCATAAAAGAGTGTTTCAACCCATCTACCACACTAATGCTATAATGTTATTGTCTCTCTATAACCCAAATTGAAATGGTCCTCTTTTTCAACGAAAGAGGGTGCCCTATCACAAGAAATCTTTTGTCTAATCTGTTATGCTACTGTTTCACATATTAATTCTAAAAAGCTCTGTTTATGTTTTCCACTTCAGTTCTTAGCAATTTTCTAAATTTATTCCATGAACGGTTTCCATACTTAAAGCTTCATCTTCAGGTGCCACTAAATAATTATGATATCATAATTGTGTGCTGGTCGGGCCAGTTAGTCAATGAGGATCACACCCGCGTCAAGCTAATGCGCAGGAGCGTAGGACCAACAACCACTGCGCCCACGTGGACAGCACCAGTCATTTAGGTTTTCATTATTATTTAGTGGCACCTGAAGATGAAGCTTCTACAGCTAAGAAATTACTAGCAACTGAAGAGGAGTTTTATTCGAAATGTATGACCGATGATTATCTGATCAAATAGTTAGCTCTGTTTAAGGGACTACTAAACACGACAGATAATCTGAAACATAAAAAAAACAAAAGCTATTTCAAACTACTTTTCGAAGTGACGGATGATATCTAAGAAAGTAGCAGGTAGACTGAAATTTGCACGCGTTTTCAGGTGAATCACGTTTCATGCTCCATCGGACGGATGGCCTTGCAATACGCAGCTTGGTTTCTCTCAGCACAATGGCACCTACCAGCAGGACAATGCAATGTGACACAGTTCGCAGTGTACGTGTGAGTTTCGAACAGCAGCACCAGGATGTGTCAACCGAACTCTCCTGGCTACGAACACCCTCCCTCTCCAACCCGGGTTTAAACCCTATCGAGAATCTGATGGAACATCTCGATCGGGCTCATCGAGGCATGGATCCTTAAACATGAGATCTAGCGCATCTGGCCATAACACTGGCGTCGGCGTGGCTCCATTTCCTGTCCGTACCTTCCAGAAGCTCACCGATTCTCTTCCTGCAAGTCCACACTGCAAAAGTTCGTTATTCAGAGTTTAGACTCTAATGTGACTCAACCGTGTATGTGTTATCTCAGCAAATACTTTACTGCATGGAGTGTGTATCTTAAAAGGTACCGAGCGAGGTGGCGCAGTGGTTAGCACACTGGACTCGCATTCGGGAGGACGACGGTTCAATCCCGTCTCCGGCCATCCTGATTCAGGTTTTCCGTGATTTCCGTAAATCGCTTCAGGCAAATGCCGGGATGGTTCCTTCGAAAGGGCACGGCCGATTTCCTTCCCCATCCTTCCCTCACCCGAGCTTGCGCTCCGTCTCTAATGACCTCGTTGTCGACGGGACGTTAAACACTAATATCCTCCTCCTCCTCTTAAAACGTATTTTTAACTTTCTTTAAACGTAATTTTTTTTTTTTTTTTTTGTTTCTTTCATCTCGAATGAAGCAACGAGATTACTCTTACGGGTCAGTCTTCATGTATTTCCGCAACGCATTTCGGAGGTATAAACCTCCATCATCAGGTAGGTTGATGTGGATTAATATGGCTTTCATACATTGTGATACGACTTTGGAGTAGGATTTGACATTGTCAAGGAGAGAAAAACAAACCGATGTTTCACCACATGGTCAAAAGTTTGTGCAGTTTCTTTACAGGAAAGATAAACGTAAATGCGAGATAAAAAAACTCCTCCAGCAGTGTTACATCACATACTGCATGTTGTTGTTGTTGTTGTGGCCTTCAGTCAAGAGACTGGTTTGCTGCATTTCTCCATGCTACTCTATCATGTGCAAACTTCTTCATCTCCCTGTACCTACTGCAACCTACATTCTTCTGAATCTGTTTAATGTATTCATCTCTTGGTCTCCCCCTACGATTTTACCCTCCACGCTGCTCTCCAATTCTAAACTGGTGATCGCTTGATGCCTTAGAATATGTCCTAACAACCGATCCTTTCTTCAGGTTGTGCCACAAATTTCTCTTCTCCCCAATCCTATTCAAAGCCTCCTCATTATTTATGTGATCTACCCATCTAATCTTCAGCATTGTTCTGTAGCACCACCTTTCGAAAGCTTCTATTCTCTTATTGTCTAAGCTATTTATCGTCCATGTTTCACTTCTATACATGGCTACACTCCATACAAATACTTTCCGAAACGACTTCCTGACACTTAAATCTATACTCGATGTTAACAAATTTCTCTTCTTCAGAAACGCTTTCCTTGCCATTGAGAGCCTACACTTAATATAGTCTCTACTTCGAGCATCATCAGTTATTTTCCTCCCAAATAGCAAAACTCATCTACTACTTTAAGTGTCCCATTTAATAATCTAATTCCCACATCATCTCCCGATTTAATTCGGCTTCATTCCATTATCCTCGTTTTGCTTTTGTTGATGTTCGTCTTATATCCGCATTTCAAGACACTGTCTACTCCGTACAGCTGCTCTTTCTGGTCCTTTGCTGTCTCTGACAGAATTACAATGTCATTGGTGAACCTCAAAGTTTTTATTTCTTCTCCATGGATTTTAATACCTACTCCGAATTTTTCTTTTGTTTCCTTTACTGATTGCTCAATATACATATTGAATAACATCGGGGAGAGGCTACAACCCTGTCTCACTCCCTTCCCAACAACTGCTTCCCTTTCGTGCTCCTCGACTCTTATAACTGCCATCTGGTTTCTGTACAAATTGTAAATAGCCTTTCGCTCCGTGTGTTTTACCCCTTTCAGAATTTGAGAGTATTCCAGTCAACATTGTCAAAAGATTTCTCTACGTCTACAAACGCTAGAAACGTACGTTTGCCTTTCCTTAATCTATCTTCTAAGATAAGCCGTAGGGTCAGTATTTCCTCACGTGTTCCAATATTTCTACAGAATCCAAACTGATCTTCCCCGAGGTCGGCTCCTACCAGTTTTTCCATTCGTCTGCGAAGAATTCTTGTTGGTATTGTGCAGCCGTGCGTTATTAAACTGGTAGTTCCGCAATTTTCACATCTGCCAACACCTGCGTTATTTGGGGTTGGAATTCTTAAATTCTTCTTGAAGTCTGAGAGTATTTCGCCTGTCTCATACATGTTGTTCACTAGATGGTATAGTTTTGTCAGGGCTGGCTCTCCCAAGGCAATCGGAAGTTCTAATGGAATGTTGTCGACTCCCGGGGTCTTGTTTCGACTTAGGCCTTTCCGTGCTCTGTCAAAACCTTTACGCAGTATCGTATCTCCCATTTCATCTTCATCTACATTCCATTTCCATAATATCGTCCTCAAGAACATCGCCCTTGTATAGACCTTCAATTTTCTCCTGTCACCTTTCTACTTTCCCTTCTATGCTTAGACCTGGGTTTCCATCTGAGCTCTTGATATTCGTGCAAGTGGTTTTCTTTTCTCCAAAGGTCTCTTTAATTTTCCTGTATGCAGTATCTATCTTACCTCTAGTATTATACGCCTCCTCGTCCTTGTATTTGTCCTATAACCATTCTAGCTTAGCCATTTTGCACTTTCTGTCGATCTCATTTTTCAGACGTTTGTATTCCTTTTTGCCTGCTTCATTCACGGCATTTTTGTATTTTCTCCTTTCATCAATTAAATTCAATATCTCTTCCGTTACCCAAGGATTTCTACTACACCTCGTCTCTTTACCTATTTGATCCTCTGCTGCCTTCACTATTTCGTCTCTCAAAGCTACCCATTCTTCTTCTACTGTATTTCTTTCTCCCATTCTTGTCACTCGTTCCCTAATGCTCTCCCTGAAGCTCTATACAACCTCTGGTTCTGTCAGTTTATCCAGGTCCCATCTCCTTAAATTCCCACATTTTTGCAGTTTCTTCAGTTTTAATCTACAGTTAATAACCAATAGATTGTGGTCAGAGTCCACATCTGCCCCAGGAAATGTCTTACAATTTAATACCTGGTTCCTAAATCTCTGTCTTACCATTATACAATCTATGTGAAACCGTCCAGTATCTCCAGGCTTCTTCCATGTATACAACCTTCTTTCATGAGTTTTGAACCAAGTGTTAGCTATGATTAAGTTATGCTCTGTGCAGAATTCTACCAGGCGGCTTCCTCTTTCATTCCTCACCCGCATTCCATATTCTCCTATTACGTTTCCTTCTCTTCCTTTTCCTACTATCGAATTCCAGTCACTAATGACCATCAAATTTTCCTCTCCCTTCTAATTTATTTTATCTCACCATACATTTCATCAATCTCTTCGTCATCTGGGGAGCTAGTTGGCATATATACTGATACTACTGTTGTGGGCGTGGGCTTCGTATCTATCTTGGCCACAATAATGCGTTTACTATGCTGTTTGTAGTAACATACCCGCATTCCTATTTTTTTATTCATTATTAAACCTACTCCTGCATTACCCCTATTTGATTTTGCATTTATAACCCTGTATTCACCTGACCAGAAGTCTTGTTCCTTCTGCCAGCGAACTTCACGAATTACCACTATATCAAAATTTAACCTATCCATTTCCCTTTTTAAATTTTCTAACCTACCTGCCCGATTAAGGGATCTGACATTCCGCGCTCCGGCCCGTAGAACGCCAGTTTTCTTTCTCCTGATAACAATGTCCTCCTGAGCAGTCCGCTCCCGGAGATCCGAATGGGGGACTATGGGGAATTATTTTACCTCTGGAATATTTTACCCAAGAGGGCGCCATCATCTTTTAATCATACAGTAAAGCTGAATGCCGTCGGGAAAAATTACGTCTGTAGTTTCCCATTACTTTCAGCCGTTCGCAGTACCAGCACAGCAAGACCGTTTTGGTTAGCGTTACAAGGCAAGATCAGTCAATCATCCAGACTGCTGTCACTGCAATTACTGAAAAGGCTGCTGCCCCTCTTCAGGAACCACATGTATGTCTGGCCTGTCAACAGTTACCCTTGCGTTGTGGTTGCACCTACGATACGGCTATCTGTATCGCTGAGGCACGCAAGCCTCCCCACCAACGGCCTGGTCGATGGTTCATGGAGAGGGGCGGTGGGATATCACTCTGTAAATACTGAGGGCACATAGATGCCGTATAGAATCTAATAAGTGCAAAGAACTGAATTTTTTAAAGTTAGTATCTCGTAAATCCAGCTACCAACTAATACTAAATGTATCCACTGTAACCAGTCTAGATGTTACTGGACTAGTAGAACCTTGAATGTAGCAAGTTTATAGCCCCAGGTTGGGGTTATCGAGATTACGAATATCAAGATTTGTTTTTAAGATGAAAGTGAAGTAAAAAAGCTAAATATCCAGTTGGGTAAGAATGCTGGGAACTAGAGCAAGTACACAGCATACAATAATTGAAATTAAACACTGCTGTTCCCTATATAATTCTCCAATATTACCATGTTTTGTGCGGAAGATATACAGGGTGTTTCAAAAAGGACTTAAGCAACTTTAAAAATTCTCATATATATATTGAAAGAAGTCACAAAGTGGGTTTAGTGTTATTCTGTAGGGAAACGCATCAAGTTTTTTTACCTTAAACTAAAGATGTTGTATGTTAGTTATCCTGCACATATCCCACCAAAAGTAAAATTCTTCCCAAACTCGCTGTAGCATTGGAGATGTAACTTGCTCAGTGGTGGCGTAAATTCTTGCTCCAAGTTCAGGTAGAGCAGCCGGCACAGGAGGTACAAACACGATATGCTTGATGGGTCCCCATAAAAAATCGAGTGTTGTCAGGTTTGGGGATTGTGGGGACCATGAAGTTGGCGTTTCATGGCCAATCCATTGACCTGGAAAGCGGTCACTGAGATAATACCGTACGTCAGCCAGATGTTGGGGTGGTACACCATCCTACATGAAGTAAACATTTAGTTTTTGGTCATCCTCGTCGATCTGTGGTGTCAAAAATTTTTGTAACATATCCAGGAACACTGTTTTGTTGATGGTGCTCGAACTGGATGGCCATATCCTACTCTCGAACTGCCTAGTATGTTCTCCAAGCTAGCTGCGAACAACTGCCACTCAGTGATATGGAGCACTGTCATCCATAACAATTCCATCGTTGTTTGGGAACATAAAGTCCTTGAATTGCGCGGATGGTTTACAAGTATCAGTACATAACCATTTCCAGTCAGCGATCGGTTCATTTGGACCAGAGGCATCGCGGAATCTGCGCCACACTCGAAACCTACCATCAGTTCTTACCTATTGAAATCGGAAATCATCTGATCAGGTCACGGTTTTCCATTTGCTAGGATCTAGGCGTTATGATGAAGAGCCCAGGAGAGGCGCTGCAGGCGATGTCGTGCTGCTAGCAAAGGCACTCGCGTCGGACGTCTGCTGCTTGGTATTCTCGGCATGTTCCACGCGTCTAGCTCCAACCATCGTTCCTTGTTCAAGGCCTGTCAATTCCTGTCTTGTGACCATTATGATGTCGAGCACATTTTGCCGTGGATCACCTGAGTACAGAACAAATGATAGCTCCGTCAATGCACTGCTCAATTATATCTTGTGTACACGGTACTACCACCACATGTAAATGTGCACATCGCTTTCTCATTACTTTTGTCACCTCACTGTATGGCTGTGTGCCGCGCGGAGTGGCCGCGTGGTTTGAGGCGCCATGTCACGGATTGCGCGGCCCCTCCCGCCCGAGGTTGGAGTCCTCCCTCGGGCATGGGTGTGTGTGTTTGTGTGTGTGTGTGTGTGTGTGTGTGCTGTTATTGGCATAATTAAGTTCGTTTAAGTAGTGTGTAAGTCTACGGACCGATGACCTCAGCAGTTTGGTCCCTCAGGAATTCACACACATTTGAACATTTTTTTGTATGGCTGTTGATTATTCGTAATTTTAGTAGGTATGCTCATTTTGAAATTAAAATCTTCGTCATTCGTAATTATTATTGAGTGCTTACCATTATGTTTTCTCGTTTTTGTGTGTGCTTGACATATTTTTATTTGTATATGAGATACTATTTCTGCAGATATAATAATACTATAGGAATCTGATACACGTATCAACTATTTCCGACAATGCAGATGTCGAGAAGTATTAAATCATTTCAATTTCTTCGAACCAAGTAATAAAGAATGATATTTAGTGCCACCAAACTTCAATAGCGAAATATTTCGAGTCCGTAGGTACTGGCTGCTGTGAAAGATAGGGACACGTATTCCTCTTTTTCAACCAGAGCCGCCATCATTCTGTGGACAGCTGATGAACGACTGCCTATTGTGAAAATACAATGGAATAAAAATGGGGGGAGTGACGTATATTTTAACGATTGGCCTTCGTTTCCTCTTTCAGCTATCAACACAGTAAATCGCTTCCCATTCTCCTTTGCCTCTCATCCTGCGACGTAAGCTTTATTAAATTGATGAGAATTAAAGTCAACAAATTTATATGGGGCGATCAAAAAGTTTCCGATGGCAGACCACACTAACCCTTAAGCCCACATGTCGGTGGTTATACACTGAAGCACGAAAGAGATCGGTATAGGCATGCGTATTCAAATACAGAAGTCATGTGAAAAGACAGAAAACGGGGCTGAGGTCGGCAACGCCTATGTAGGTCAACAAATGCCCTGGCGCAGTCGTTAAATCGGTTACCACTGCTGCAATGGAAGGTTGTCAGCATCTACGTGAGTTTGAACGTGGTATTATAGTCGATGCAAGAGCTAAGGGACACAGAATCTCTGTGGTAGCGATGAGAAGAGGATTTTCCTGTACGATCAGATATCCAGTAAAACATCAATTCTCCGACATCGATGCGGCCGGAAAAAGATTCTGCAAGAACATGAACAACGAGAACTGAAGAGAATCGTTGAACGTGACACCGCAAACTGCTGCAGATTTCAGTGCTGAGTCACCAACAAGCGTCAGCGTGCGAATCATTCAACGAAACATCATCGATATGGGCTTTTGGAGCCGAAGGTAACCTTCATAACTGCACGACACAAAGTTTTACGCCTCGCCTGTGCCAGTCAACATCGACATTTAACTGCTGATGACTGGAAACATGTTGCCTGGTCGGACGAGTCTCGTTTCAAATTATATAGAGCGGATGCATGCGTACAGGTATAGAGACAACCTCAAGAATGCATGGACCTTGCATGTCAGCAGGGGACTGTTTAAGCTGGTGGAGGCGCTGTAATGGTGTGGGGTGTGTGCAGTTGGAGTGACATGACATCCCTGATACGTCTACATACGATTCTTACAGGTGACACGTACGTAAGCACCCTGTCTGATCACCTGCACCCATTCGCGTCCATTGTGCATTCCGACGGTATTGGGCAATTCCAGCGGGACAATGCGACACCCCACACGTCCGCAATTTTTACAAAGTGGTTCTTGGAATACTCTTCTGACTTTAAACACTTCAGCATACCACAAAACTCCTTAGACACGAACATTATTGGGCATATCTGGGATGCCTTGCAAGGTGCTGTTCGCAAGATATCTCCACTCCCTCGTACTCCTACGGATTTATGGACTGCCCCGCAGTATTTATGGTGTCGGTTTGTTCCAGCGCTACTTCAGGCATTAGTCGAGCCCATGTGACGACGTGCTGGGCACTTCTGCGTGCTCGCGAGGGCTCTACATGATATTAAGCAGGTGTACCAGTTTCTTTGGCTCTTCAGTGTAAAACCACATCGAAGTCGCGCTGGAATGCATGTATGATGGAGCAACGCACTCAGACGCTCGTATTTTGATCTCGTCTTAAACTTTAATCACACGATAGCCGGAGCGAACAATAGTCTCATGTAGGCAGCAGTATTCTGTGGGAAGGCATTGTGCTACACTCTACGGTAAATCCCGTGTGAATAATGTTAAATCCCATGTCAATAATAGACTCACCTACAAAGAGTAAATCGACATAACAATTTGTAAGGCACATATGCACTTCAGTTAACTTCTTTACATCATATGTCACAGTCGCTATGAACGTTTTTTACGTTAAAAGCATGGTTCTACCGGGACCGTACATTTCTTACAAAAATTTAATATTTAGTATATTTTCTTTTATGGTTAGTTTCGACACTGGACACCATCTTACAAGTTCTTAAGCTAGTGCATACATCTCTTTAGAATACCCTCTAAGACGAAAAATTTCCAGTCCTGCTGCGTCAATGAATTTTTATTTTGACAATAAAGATGCAGTCCGCACATTACCGTGGTTTGTTCGTGTAGCAAGAAGCTTCGCTGATGATCGTAATACACTGTGGAATTATTGCTTTTCCCATTATCTACATTGTTATGGAAACTGAACTATATGAGAGTGGTGTTTCGAGAGCAATATTATTACTTGTGGTATGGCGGAGAATGAGGGTAAATGCGTTGTTTGAATGTGTCGCGTATCTTCAGATATTTTTTCTGTTGGTGTCTCATATAAGTTAGGGCAGACGTAGAAAAGGCGTAAGACATTCATATCCTGCGGATTGTTTCGTAACACTTAATTTGTTGCCCATTTTATGTAAGACAAGTTACCTCGCCAATTCATCAGTATCCCATAGTTTTTTCGTTATGTGAGTGACTGAAGGGATCTGCTTCGTTACGGTCAATACAAACTCCAGTGTCGCTAGGTTTGTCGGGAAGGGGCGTATGTTCGCAACATTCTGCGAGATAACGCACAGTTGGAAATTAAAGTCACTTTCGTCATAAATCGGCTTGAAATCCAGTCGAAATCCGAGGGACCTACAAAAACACAGCAGGGTCGACGTTGTGGTTGTGTACGGATCGTGACTAAAGGAGTCACAAATGGTAAAGTAACTATGATCTGCTTCGCCCCTAACTACTATGCAGGGTGGTCCAGAGGCTGTGCCGTGCTCGCAGACCCCATATGGTAGCCTCCACCAACGCTTAGTTACACGAGACACGTAGCTAGACTCCTAACACAATCTATGGCACCCATATCGAGGAGTTATATAAACAGAAGTGACGTAGTATTCGAGAGTGGCATTTTATCAGTCACGGCACAGCTTTGTATCAATGAACGTGAGCGAATAAAGCATCATGCTATTCGGGCCTTCAGTGGCGACTCATCTACATCCACACCTACATACATACTCCGCAAGCCACCGTAAGGTACTTGGGAGAGGCAACCTTGTGCTACTACTAGCGATTTCCTTTTCTGTTAAGCTCATAAATGGAGTGGGGGAAAAGCGACCGTCTATATGCCACTGTATGGAACCTAACTTATCGTGGTTCTTACGCGAAATGTGCATCGACGACAGCAGAATCTTTTTGCAGTGTGCCTCAAATGCCAGTTCTGTAAATTTCCTCAGCAGTACTTCACCAAAGAATGTCGTCTTCCCTCCACGGATTCCCACTTGAGTTACCAAATCACCTCCATAATACGTGGTGCTGATCTAACCCGCAGGTGCCGGCCGAAGTGGCCGTGCGGTTAAAGGCGCTGCAGTATGGAACCGCAAGACCGCTACGGTCGCAGGTTCGAATCCTGCCTCGGGCATGTATGTTTGTGATGTCCTTAGGTTAGTTAGGTTTAACTAGTTCTAAGTTCTAGGGGACTAATGACCTCAGCAGTTGAGTCCCATAGTGCTCAGAGCCATTTGAACCATTTTTAACCTACAGGTAACAAATCTAGCAGCACGCTTTTGAATTGCTTCGATGTTTTCCTTTAATCCAACGTAGTGGGGATTCCATACATTCGAACAGTACTCAGGGATGGATTGCACTAGTGTCGTATACACTGTCTGCTTTGTAGATGAGCTACACTTTCTGACAATTTTCTCAACAAATCGAAGTTGACGTTTCGCCTCCCCTATTACCGTCCTTAACATGCTCATTCCACTTCATATCACTCTCCAGCGATACGCCTATATATTTAATCGGCACGACTGTGTCAACCAGCACACTACTACTGCTGTATTCGAACATCAGGAGATTGTTTTCCCCACTCATCTGCATTAACTCAGATTTTTCTACATTTAGAGCAAGCTGCCACTCACCGCACCAGCTAAAAGTTTTGTCGAAGTCGTTTCGCCCTGCAGTCACTCAACGATGATATCTTCCCGTGTACCACAGCATCATCAGTTGACAGCCGCAGAGCGCAGCTCATCTTGCACATAATCTCATTTATTTATATAGAGAATGAGAGTGGTTCTACTTCACTTCCCCGGGCCATTATTGTCTCCTGTGAACACTCACCGTTGAACACAACGTAGAGAGTGCTATTATTTAAGAAATCTTAGAACCACTGAGCGTAGAATTTCTTTGAATGATTCTACCGTGTTACTGAGGAGTCGGGTGGACGGTAAAAACATCGGATAACTATTTTTGATTCGCCTAATCTTGCTACCCGCGTCGAGATTTCAGTCAGATTCAATTTCGACATCGATAAACGCAATAATCTTGTCGACATCAATGAACACTCCCCCTCCTACGGCGTTCAGTCTGTCATTTTGATAAACGGTCCATGTCTCGTGAAGTATATCGGAGCTTTCTACTTTAGATTCCAGCCAGATCTCGGTTCCGAGATCCACTCAGCCAGATGAGATTCAACTAGTCGGTTTGGTGTTGATGACTCTGAACGGCGACTCACAAAAGTGAGACATTGTTCCTTAAGACATGTCGGCTGGTATCTCAGCACAGGTGACTTAGGGCCTATGCATTATGGATTATGGGAGATCTGGGAATAGAATGTCCTCCATGAACAAGAAAAAGTTATAATATACATAAGAACGCAAATCTGTAAACAACTGCCGTTCCTCTTAGTACCTAGCATCAGTTGGCCACTGTAGCCTGGCATTAGAGTGTCTGCCGTTCTATTCATTACTAGGTAACATATCACACATTGTTAGCAATGCTTAAAAGTAATAATTTACACTCAGTGATTTATATAAGAGATATGTACGTATGAGCGGTCATCTGCAGCTTTCCTAATCTGTTTTCCTTCTTGTACATGCGTTCTTACTTTTCTAAGCGTAACACCTCGAATAACAGTTCGTTCAGAACTCGTTAAATCGCAGCGGCATTCCGTGGTTTCATCGAGACCAAACTGTATATTTCAGTCAGCCAGATTTCCTGCCTCTTCACTCTCGTACTCGAGTTTTCTCTTTATTTATTTACATCACTTCTGCTGGCTCACTCAGGGATCACATCGACCATCGCATCTGGTACGAATTCACTGAGAATCGATTTATCAGGCGAAGGTCCTGAATCATTAATACTAGCCTCACAATCTGTTGAAAAAGCCATGATTTTTGTAGTCCTATTGACGTTAAAGGTAATAGCTTTCATTGTACAATTTCATTCCTGATATCCTCGTCACAGATAGAACTGATTGTTTTTGCAAACCCCCTCGAATTCTTTCTTTGACTCTTTTAAACACTGAATTGCTGCCTGTTTCGTTGATAGCTGCCTTTCGCATAGCCCTGGTTTTAGTAAATGAAATTTGAAATGGTACGCTAAATTCTATACGTGAGGCATCTCTTATTTTACCCATTGTAACAGCTTAGTCATATCTCGATTGCGGAAGACGGAAGATTTTGTTGCTTGAAACGTCACCTGAAGTTTTAAAGGTTCGACGAGCAGTTCCTTCCATCATTTTGGGACACGAATCAGCTGCGCGTTTCAAATTCCTTATGGACAGTAATGTTGTTCTCCTCCCAAACTGGCATATGAGAGCACCAGGTCGAGTAACGTCTCTGCTTTTTGAAGACATTTCTTCATCTAGAGGGTAAATTGTTAACGAGCCAAAAACAGTAACGGCTTGTCAATTGTCTTCCGATGGGTCACGAATCGAGAGGCGCGTCTCATCTTTATTTATCCTGTCATCTTGGTTTGTATAGTGCCCAGATAGTTTCAGTACGTCATGGCTGTCCTGAAAAATCTTTGCTCTGATACACTGAAGAAATTAGTAGCGCTTTTTAGGCTCAGAATCACAGCTAACAACCAGAAAGGAATAAAACCTGAAAATGTACCGAATAGAAATTTCTTTATTCACACGCCGAAGGTGTAAGTAACGTCACTTCTTTATGTACGAGGGTCGGTCAAAAAGTAATGCCTCCCATTTTTTTTCTACTTAAAGAAATTAAGTTAAGTGAAAAATTTGAATTTGGCGCCATTCCTCAAACCTTCTTCTGCAATCCACTGCAGTAGTAACTTTCTGTGTCAACAGGTGGCAGCACAGCAGAAGTTTGTAAGATGGCCGACATCGATGTTCGTTTGAGACAGCGTTGTGTGATTGAATTCTTGAATGCAGAAGGTGCAACGCCCATACGCATTCATGAAAGACTGAAGAAGGTGTATGGTGTTGTGACAGTGGATGTCAGCACTGTTAGACGATGGGTTCGTCGTTGTAAGGAAGCTGAAGGGCAAACACCGTTGACTGACGAAAAGCGGAGCGGCAGGCCGGTGAGTGCAGTGACTCCACACAACATTCAGCAAGTTGATGACATCATTCGTGGTGACCGTCGGGTGACTGCAGATGAAGTGTGTCGCATTATTTCTCTTAGTAAAGGCAGTGTGATCACGATTATTAAACAATTGGGGTACTCAAAAGTTTGTGCACGGTGGGTTCCAAGAATGTTAACCGATCAGAATAAAGAGGCAAGGAAAACAATAGCCTCCCAACACTTGCAGCGCTTCCGTTTGGAGGGGGATGAGTTTCTGAAAAAAATTGTGACCGGGGACGAAACATGGGTGCATTTTTTTGAACCCGAATCAAAGAGGCAGTCAATGGAGTGGCGTCACACAAGCTCGCCGAGGAAGAAAAAATTCAAAACTGTGCGATCGGCAGGGAAAGTTATGGCAACAGTTTTCTGGGATACAGAGGGTGTGATTCTGGTTGATTTTTTGGAGCAGGGATGCACAATAAATTCTGTTCAATACGTCACAACCCTCAACAAACTTAAAGCACGTCTTCAGCGAGTTCGCCCAACAAAATCAATGGCAGATGTTCTTCTTTTGCATGACAATGCAAGACCACACACCAGTCGTCACACCTCTGATGAGATTGTCAAAATTGGATGGGAAGTTTTGCCTCATCCCCCATACAGCCCTGACCTGGCACCATCAGACTTCCATCTGTTCGGGCCACTAAAAGAAGCTCATCGTGGGATTCATTTTGAAGATGAGGAGGCCGTCAAAACATCCGTGCGTCAATGGCTTAGGAAGCAGAGCTGTGATTTTTACCGTGCTGGGATACATGCCCTTGTTCAAAGATGGACCAAAACTGTAGAGATGGGCGGAGATTACATTGAAAAATGACAAAATGATCCTCAATGTTGTGGTTTTCAACCTATGTAATTGCATTTAAATTTCCTGACAATTAAACGTAGAAAAAAAAATAGGAGGCATTACTTTTTGACTGACCCTCGTATGATGTTATGGTGACTGAAAAGGAACTGCTGTACAGAGATCAATAGGGGTCAAATCTACAATGGTCTCTCGCTCACGTGTTTTAACAGAAGGTAGGTAACATAAAGAGTAGAAGAGTAGTTTTAGAAAAGAAAAAATTAGTCGTATGGCTTGTTGGCTTGGAGCCACAGAGGGTCAGATTCAGTCCAGAAAACAGAAATAAATTTCTTCCTACGGCGCACATTGACCTATTTGTTCGTGATGTGTGAGAATTTTGTCTAACCCTTCACTGTGTTTCTTTGCCAGACGTACAAAGCAAAATTTTAAATGTCTTTTCATCTTTGTTCTTGAAGTTCCTTTCTTAGAGATGGATGTAACTGAAAAGAATCTACCACTAGGATACGCTACTGAACTCATGACGCGAAAACATGTGTCTCTGCGAGTACAACTGTCAGTCAGGCACACATTGCTATTTTTCGATGGTGATTGTTGGCATTTGAAAGCAAGAACACTGGAACTTAAAAAAGTCATAAGGGTCTCTATAACCTATGGACCGTATACTGTTCAGCTAAACTTGAAATTCTGCTAATAAATACGTAAGTACTATACGAGTCAGTTTTGTTCGCATATATGCAATTGTGAATATTAATGTGCCTAGCCACACTTGAATGATAGCAAGTTAATTTTTCCTTCACTCTGCTTTCTATTATTTCTCATGCTAGTACGAGTGTTGCAACGGAGTCATCCTCGTATTTTGAAAATTGAGGACGTAAAAAGATGACTTATGAAGAATTTATTGCCCTAGAATTTCCATCAGACTGTGAAGATAGCTTACTCACGCACTTACGTGCTCTGATGATGCGCAATGATGGTCACAAACTTAGCAACATTTTATCTGGTATGCACTGTCGAATGTGAGTTCAAATATTGAATGCATTTTTTATTGTTCACTTTTTAAATACAAATTTCTGTATTTTAGACCTTAAGATGGCTCCTCAATGGGCCGAAACCGATAACAAATAAAGAAGACTTGTCGTCTTGACGTAGGATTTTTATCCACATTTATGTACGTGTAACGATCATTGTTTCTTTGTCAGCGGCGTTGCAGGGTTTGCAACGGATATTTTTCAGACAGTTACTGTAAAATGTCGTAAGTAAGGTAAAAGTGCTCACGACGCATAAGTAAATGTAAACGAGGATGGGGTGGAAATAAAATGAATTTACTCCAAAAAACGCATGTTTTAGGCATAATTTGTTGACGAATCGTGTCGGTAAACGATTACCATTCGGATCTGTGCATTACCCCATATACATTAATGTCACTGAAGCTAAGGTTTTGACTTCATGAGCTAGAAGCGTCGCTGATGCGTTACGTGACCTGGTGGCCCGCGACCATACGTATGTGAATCAGGCCCGCAGGTCACCAAAGGTTGCCCGTGCCTGCTGTACAGTATTGATTACATTTTCGGTACTTGGCTAGTGGCCCGTGATATGACTTATGGTATTTTAAATTTGGTACTCGGGATATGTCACACAAGACACGAAGTGCTCCAGTTCCGCTACAAAGTAAATTCACGTCGAGAAAAACAAATCGTGAGTTACAGTACCCGAGAGAGGATACGATTTTAGCGACTGGTCCCCACAAGAAAACAATGGAATTACGAAACACGGTTCTAAGCTGGAGTATGTACGTTTTTTTTTCTGTAACAGCCACATAAAGAGTATGATTGCACAAAGTTTACGCGGTGTAGTATATACAGTTACCATTACAAACGAAGATTGCCTTGTTGTCGACAACGAAGTCACTGTAGACTGAACTCCTACAGAACATGAACGGGAAAGTAAATCGGCTGTATTTCAATGCAGGCATTAATCATTTAAATTTGATTAGAACACATGCACAGTAACTGATACAGGTAGACAATTATGGTTGCCTTAGTAATTGTTTCAGTGGATATCCAGAATAATAATATTACGTAGATCAGTTGCGCTACATACACGTTCATGGAACAATCCGTAGGCTCTCAGATGAAGTCATCATCTGAGTACTAGTGAGTGCTACGTGGGACATATCCTGTACCGCTCACATTCAGGACTTTCTGTTTATTTATATCCACTCTTGACTAGGGAATAGTTTGCTAATATCACAGTTCCGCTAAATGAAGGCAGCCTGCGAATGGTTATAACACGGATAAAAACGAAATAAACATTACATGTGCGGTAGATGAATAATCTAGCAAGTGGCAACAAGAAAGGCATTCAGGAACAAGGCGAACAGTTGGAACCACCATACGATAAATGTGAATATTCTCTCACTGAAGGACTTACGTTAAATAAATGTAATTCTTCACATTAGTGTCTTGGATTTTGTTGTTTCGACAAGAGGAACTAACGGGATTGTATCACATGTATTGTAGGGAAGCCTTCAATATTCGTTGTACCGATTTATTGTAAATTCCCAACGAGGTGTAATAAAAACTAATCAGTATCAGCCATCGGGAACTGAAACTAGTTTCATCCGAATAAAAGCAATTTAAAGAACGTAATATTCAAGAACAGAATAATCTGACTGGACAAAATACTTTATTATTAACAGCTTCGCTGGAAAACATGATCATCAGGTATCCTATATAGGAACGGAAAGGTATTTTTTTCGAATATCTTAGATTATCCATTCACTAAAATGCGTTACTCGTTCTCGAATAAAACTGTCCTGCTTGTGAAAATATTGCTTTAACTCAAGAATAATTCTTATACCGCTGCTCTAACAGTCGGCCATAGTGAATGGTAGATGTTTTATAATAATGTTTTACTCAATTCCTTTCTCTCTGATATTGCCAGTTTTGGTAAATCTGTATGATATTATTTGATAACTAGCTTCCTAATTAAAATCCACCCATCTTCTGAGAATAGTTATCTCTGAAATTGTGATTCTCCTTGCGTCTCTTTGGGTAACAAGCTGTACTCATGTAATACCGATGTGTGCAGAGACAGTATATCACTGCGATCAGACCACAGCACTGTTCTGTTAGTTACAGTGTATCACACTTCCCTCTGCCACTGAAAACTAAGTCTACGTGGCAGCTGTTTGATCCGTCGTAAAAAGCACGAGAAGTTCCTCCCACCGCGCATTTTAATGTACGTCTCTTCTGCTCAGAGCCAAATGTTCTGTTTGCTGCCAAATTACGGAATAAGAGCCAAATGTGCCAGTCGTAACCACCACTGGTGCTCGGCGATTTTACAGTAATCTGATACAGACAGTGACGGTAGGTCTAAACATGAACTGCAACGTGAAAATAGATACTGAAAAAACATGTTCCACTTCAATTGCATTTAATGGTCCTGATATAACATTTAGAAAACATCCGAAAATCTGAATGTTTGTCACTGGTGTTTTTTTCAGTGAGTGATCAAATTTCGAAAAAAATACATGTCTCTTCATTCAAAACCTATTATGGGTGAAACAATAGTAGCCCTCGAGTCAGTAGCAAAATGCCTCCCTCCTTTTTCCTGTATTTCTGCTGACTCTGTAATTGCTGATCGTGATTGGATGTTACCGATTCGGAAACCTATTGAAAGCTCACGCGAGCTAGAAGCAAACTATGTTGCGTCCTAGTACTAATCATGATAAATGAGTAACTGTAATCGGTGGCACATGTGTGAACCAGAAATAACTAAATCATTTCACTAGATCGCCCTTGTTTGAGTGACGTCAGGCATATATAAACGGTAAAAAATGAAAAGCATTTCACTAGATCCCCCTTGTTTTGGTGACGTCAGGCATATATAAACGGTAAAAAATGAAAAGCACTTGGTATAGGACTGACTGCACAAAAAGCAGAAACTGCAGAGGACGTTACACCTTGTCCTCCTTTTGTACTACATGTTCAAAACAATGTTACGACATACTGAACCAATTACGAAATATTATCCTTCTGTAATATAAGATGACAGAAAAAATCGCATGCCAAGGAGGTATTGTGCGGCGTAAATGAAAGATGGAAGGCGTGTTTCCCATATGAACGACGATGTCTGTGCCAGCCGCTTAAGAGTGGTGCTAGTATCGCCACTATGAATATGAAATTCAGGTTTGCTGTAAACACATGATATGTAACTGTCGTGATTTGCATTTGAGAATCGACGTGGTGTTTTGATTTCAGGCAGGAATGCGTTTAAGGTGACAAAGACGCCACTGCTAACACATCACTGAGTCAGAACGAGGTCGTGTAACAGGGCGTCGAGAAGATTGATACGTCTTCTATTATAGTGCAGAAAGATTTGTTAGGAATATAGCCATTTTACGTGATTGTTGGACGGTACATGGCATATAGTATAGCAAGGAGCATGAGAGGTAACAGGATTTTTTATCAGTTGCAGGGGAGACAGTCTGGATTAGCCATCAGAGCCCTGCTGTTCCGGTACTGCGAAGAGATGAAACGACCGGACACTACCGCCGTTATTTTTACCTAGGGCAGGCAGCTCTACGGTATGGTTAAATAAAGATAGCATTCTCTTGGGTAAAATATTCCCCAGGTAAATCAAATAACAAGTAAGAAGGAACTGAATAGAACAGGGAAAAAGAAATTTCTGGCATTGCTTGAATGAAAGAAGAGATCGGTTGATAGGGCACGTCATGAGGCATCGAGGACTAGTCTTTATTTGTGTGTGCGCTTGGGGGGGGGGGCGGGGGGCAAGATAAAAGTTGTACACTGAAGAGTCAAAGAAACTGGTACACATGCCTGATATCGTGTAGGACCCCCGCGAACACGCAGAAGTGCGGCAACATAAAATACCATGGACTCGACTAATGTCTGAAGTAGAGCTGGAGGGAATTGACAACAAGAATCCTACAGGGCTGTCCATAAATCCGTAAGAGTACGAGAGGGTGGAGATCCCTTCTGAACAGCGCGTTTAAGGCGTCCCAGATACGCTCAATAATGTTCATGTCTGGAGAGTTTGATTGCCAGCGGAAGGTTTTAAACTCTGAAGAGAGTTTCTGGAGGCCTTCGGAATGCATAATGGACAACAATGGATGCAGGTGATCAGACGGGACGCTTACGTACTTGACACCTGTCAGTCATATCAAGACGTATCAGGGGTCACATTTAATTCCAACTACTCACCCCCACGCCGTTACAGAGCCTCCACCAGCTTGAACAGTGCCCTGCTGGCATGCAGGATTCATGGATTCATCAGGCCGTCTCCATACCATACACGTCCATCAGCTCGATAAAATTAAAAACGAGACTCGTCCGACCAGGCAACATGTTTCCAGTCATCAGAAGTCCAATGTCGGTGTTGACGGGCCCAGGCGATGCTGAAAGCTTTGTGTCGTGCAGTCATCAAGGATACACGAGTAGGCCTTCGGCTCCGAAAGCCCAAATCAATTATGTTCTGTTGAATAATTCGCACGCTGACCCTTGTTGATGGCCCAGCACTGAAATCTGCAGCAATTTACAGAAGGGCTGCTCTTCTGTCACGTTCACCGATTCTCCTCATTCGTTGTTCGTCACGTTCTTGCAAGATCTCTTTCCGGCCGCAGCGATGTCGGAGATTTGATGTTTTACCCGATTCCTGATATTGACGGTACATTCGTGGAATGGTCGTACTGGAAAACCCTCACTTCATTGCTACCTCTGAGATGCTGTGTCCCATCGATCGTGAGCCTACTATAACACCACCTTCAAACTCACTCAAATCTTGATAATCTGCTATTTTAGCAGTAGTAACCGACCTAACAACGACGCCAGACACTTTTTGTCTTATAAAGCCGTTGCCGATCGCAGCGCTGTCTTCTGCCTGTTTACATATCTCTGCATTTCAATACGCATGCCTATTCCAGTTTCATTTGCGCTTCAGTGTACAAGGAGACCAAGGCTTCAATAACGTCATCACGCTCAGATGGACGTTGGTTTTTGGTAGTTCTGCAGCAAAGACGATACAAGATTGTTTGGCATATAGAACTGCATAAGATCCATCTTCATACTAAAGACATCATTGACAATACCTCCACTTGGTTTAAGAAATATGTAAGAAGATGGTACACGTGGAAGAGAGTTGTGGAGACTGGGGAGTTTCAGACTGATTATTCAATGGCAAGACAGAGATATCAATCAAAAGATTTTAAACCGTAAGAGTTTTTCCTGGACAGTTGACGTCTCTGACTTCTTTCTATTTTTGAATTACAGATTAAAACTAATGTCAGAGATTGAAAATACCGCTTCAGTTGAAAATTTCTTTATTTTCACAAGATCGGTTTCGAACTGTTATAAGCCCATCGTCAGGCGTTGTAGCTGAGCTGTGGTCCCCGAGCACCGCGTGTACCATGTCGTGTGAAGATAAAGAAATTTATAACTGAAGCGCTGTTTTCAACCTCTGCTATAGTGGCCAGTTGCGGATGCTCTTCCAGCAGGACTGTTTGTAGTAAAACTAAGGAAATTGCTTAAATACAGGAATTATATTTATATCGCTGTTGGTCATCAGCACACAAACCTGAGAAATGCAATTCACTGCTATGCGTTTCGAGTGTCAAGCTCTAATCACCAATTTCACAGGTGTTCCTCAAATCCTTAAATGGATAGTGTTACAATTTGGTGAGATTTTCAGAGAGAGCAGTAGGCACTGATTGACTGGAACAGGCGAAATGAATATTATAAAAGAAGAATTGGTAGCTTTGAGAGATGGTGCAGTGAAGGCATTGGAGGCTCCAATAGATAAATGTTAGGTGTAGTATAATAATTCTCGATTCACGTTCCATAATCAGTAATGATAGATGTTACACTGCAGACACTGGACATTACGGGGTCGTGTCACGAATTTCAGAAAAATGAAATTATCCATTTTGTCTGTCTGATTGCATGCCAAATTAGGTTTCCATTGAACACATTTGTTTACAATTGCCATGTTACTGGCGGAGAATGGCAACGAGCAAAGTAATTTCAAAAATAAAATTATCCTTTCAGTCAAATGTTGACATAAAGGTTTTTATTAGAACAACGGGTTTGACTGAATAGGCACAGTTTACATGACATATTTTCCTGAAGAGTTCAAGGGTTTGCTGTTAGAAGTCTTACATAAATGGTGATGCTCTGTATGGTTAAACATCCCTAAAATCTCTCTATCCATTAGTCTTCTGACTGCTTTTATGCATCCGAAAAAAACGAGGAATTGCTTCTCTGGGTTCAAATGACTCTAAGCACTATGGGACTTCACATCTGAGGTCATCAGTCCCGTAGATTTAGAGCTATTTAAACCTAACTACCTTAGGACATCATACACATCCATGCCCGAGGCAGGATTCGAACCTGCGACCGTAGTAGCAGCGCAGTTCCGGGCTGAAGCGCCTAATGGCCTCTCTCCATGTGCTTTTCTGCGTCTTACATCTCCTCGCTTAGCTCAGCACGTGTTTGTTTTTAGTCCACGGTAGCAGAATTACTTAACTTTTTCCACTGTGTGATCTCCACTTTTTACTTCTGCTAGCTATTATTTACATCTTTTTTGTTCCCTCTCGGTGCGTATTCGATACTCATTAGATTGTCCATTTCACTCAAAATGTTCTGTAATTCTGTTTCACAATCATTGATGAAATCATTGTCATCATACAATTCTGATTTCATTAGCTCGGCAGCCTGAATTTCATCCTATGCCTCAGTCATTCTTTTGATTCTCTCCTTCCATACTTATTGTTCCCCGTCACTTCTTGATCGAACTGAACATTATACCTCTTCCCCTAAAGGAATCACGTATTTCTGAAAATTTGCAGTGTCAAAGGATTTTATAAGTCGACGAAGACTTTGAAAGTTTCCTGGTTTTCTCAAGTCTTGCTCCCACCATCAGTCGTACCATCAGAAGCATATCTCAGAAACATCATGCAGATTACAATTATGTGAGACAGAGATTCGAACTCGAGACCTCTGCCTTTTGTGGGTAAGTGCACTATCAAATGCTTACCTGCGAAAACCAAAGGTCCCGAATTCGAGTCTCGGTCTAGCACGCAGTTTAATCTGACAAGAAGTTTCATATCGGTACACACACTGCTGCAGAATGAAAATTCTTTCCAGAGCCATATACAATGTACAAAACTCCTCCTTCCTTTATCTGTGTCCACCTTTTCCTGCCTGTGCCCGATTCATTCTCCCATCTCTATAGTCCCCTCCCCATTCCCTCTCTCTCTCTTTCGCTCTGTCTCCTCCCCATTTGTTTGTACATTCACTAAACCCCCTCTCTCTGACCATGTCTCCCCCTCCTCCTCACCCTGTCTTTTTTCCATCTCTCTCTCTTCCTTTTCCATCTGCCTCATTTATCACTCCATCATCTGTGTTCCTTTCCCACTTGTTCACCACCCCTCTAAAACATCCTTCTGCCTCAAACATCTCCCTCTCCTCTCCTCTCTCTGTTGATCTCCTCCCTGGTGTTCTGTCCATTCCTCCTCTTTCCATCTAATCATGTCCCCAGACATATTCACTAGCGCGTGTACCCCTGAAAAGCAGTTCAGTAAAGTAGACCGTTACTACTCCCACAACACACTTTCCATGGAGGGCTGGATACGCTACAGAGGCTTGAAAATAATTTACTAGCCCCTAACGTACAGGTCACCATGTAAAGCCAAAACTACTGCAACACAACATACTGTGCCGGCCGCTGGTGACCGAGCGGTTCTAGGCGCTTCAGTCTGGATCCGCGCGACCGCTACGGTCGCAGGTTCGAATCCTGCCTCGGGCATGGATGTGTGTGATGTCCTTAGGTTAGTTAGGTTTAAGTAGTTCTGAGTTCTAGGGGACTGATGACCTGAGATGTAAGTCCCATAGTGCTCAGAGCCATTTTGAACCGCAACATACTGTCATGCAGGGCAGCCTATACGTAGGTGCTTGGAAAATCATTTCTTGCGCCTGACATATAGGATGCCCTAAGACAGACTAATGATACTATTCCTCCACTGCGTTCCTATCGTGGGGAGCAGCGTATACGCGATGGTCTCCACTCCAATTAGAGCTAGTAAATCATCACTGCTTCATATATAAAACAGAGTTCTCGCACTTTTCAGTTGTGGATGCCATTGGGATGCAGTGGTTGAGAAAATGTTATAGAGTTTAGCAGCCTATCCCCATGTTATTCAATCTGTACAATTACCAAGTTGTAAGGGAACCCAAGGAGGAACACAGAAAGATAAATAAAATTCACATTTTGAGGTTTGATGATGACAATGCAATTCTGTCAGAGGTGGCAAAAGGACTTCGAAAAGCAGTTGAATGAAATGGATAGGTTCTTCCAAAATGTTATAATATGACCGCCAACAAAAGTAAAACAAGCCTGCCCGGTTAGTCTTGCGGTCTAACGCACTGCTTTCTGGGCGGGAAGGCGTGCCGGTCCCTGGCACGAATTCGCCTGGTGGATTAGTATCGAGGTCCGGTGTGCCGGCCAGTCTGTGGATGGTTTTTAAGGCGGTTTTCCATCTGCCAGGGCGAATGCGGGATGGTTCCCCTTATTTCACCTCTTTTACACTATGTCGGCGATTGCTGCGCAAACACTTTATTCATGTACGCGTACACCATAATCACACCGCTATGCAAAAATTGGGGTTACACTAGTCTGGTGTGTGACGTTCCCGGGTGGGGGGGGGGGGGGGGTTCACTGGGCGGCGGTGGTGTGGGAGGACTGCTGTAGCCTGTTGTGGGTTGTGTACCACCGCGGGCTACAGCGGGGACGAAACCTCTCCGTCGTTTCTAGATCCCAAGTTCCATACAATACAAAGTAAAATAAGGCTAACGGAACGGAATCGATTTAAATCAGGGACATAAATTAGGTAATGATACATTAAAAGTAGAATACATTAGAAAATGATGCACTGATGGTAGTTGCTGAGTCTTTCTAGGCGGCAAACACTATGAATACAAAAAAAAGAGAGAAAGAGAAATTTGTTAGTATCGAATATACGAGATTAAATTGCTTAGAAATTTTTTATGATGGTAATGCCTTTGGTGATATAAAACATGGACAACCGAACAGTTGAAACAAGATACAAAGAGGAGTTTTCTAACTGAATGTTGAAGACTGATTGGATAGTTTGAATGAATATGTAACGAATCGACGGAGGAAGAAAAATTAATCTCACAGCTTTATCAAATGAAGTAATCGTTTGGAAAGACATATCTTGGGGCACTAAGCAATCGTTAGTTTGGTATTGGAGGAGAGCATGAGTGTTAAATGGAATACCATGGCTTGAATATATTAAACAGTTTCAAATTGATGTATGCTGCAATAGCTATGCATAGAGAAGAGTTAAGTGAGACACTGGACTGGAGAGCTGCATGAAATTGGCTGGAGACCACAACAACAGAGTGGTTACGAACAATATAATTGTTTGATGCGATTAAAGTTCAGAATGGATACAATGCTGTCATCATTCCTAATTACGTATTTCCACTCCAACTTATACAAATACATAAACTTTAAAATTTTATCTTTAACAAGTGCTAATAAATGACAATCGCATTGTGATTTGTAGGTTACTTCATTAAAAGGACTGGAGTTATACTGTGAAGAATTAACGAATTCGAAATCACAACGGAAATCCTTGTTGAGACATGCAACCATTGTGAATATAATTGCTCAAAAGAATTTAAAAAAGGTTATTTGGGTGCTTAAAAATAGTCAACTTTTCTCTGAATTTGTTTAATTACTTATTAAAAGCAGACTAAAATGACAAACGTTATCTTAAAGATTTTGGAGAAACGTAAATGTCTTATAAAAGTCAATTCTAAACGAGCAATATTCAAGAACAAAACGCTTTTTGATACAGGAATACATGCTATTTTAGATACAAGTACAAGAGACATTGATGCAGCCTTCAAATACTGTCATTACTAATATGTAGAATAACAAGGAGAGCACTATTAATTGCACAGTTCGACCTTAACTGTTGAAATACCAAAGAAGCAATGACGAACGCCACCATGTGTGCTGCGAGGAAGGCTCGGTGGCGCTAACTGTGTCGTTGCCTGTACTTCTACGTAAGTATTTCATTTAAAGTTTCAACAGGTAACAACAAATTTTATGTGACACGTTATCATCAGAACCTTTAACAATGCTTTTTGTTTATACACATCTGTATTTGCACTGGAAGAGATTCCATTTGATTATATATTGATAATTTTACATATGTATAGTAAGAAAAAGACTTCTGAAGATTCTTATACGCTGGTTTTATGACAATATGCCACTTGAATTTTTAGAAGTAAGATACGCTTCTTGCCCGTTTGAGGGAAACAGGTTTTAAATATCTTTTATAATTGACGCACCACTTTCGGCAATTGCTCTTAAAAAAATTAAATGTGATATTTACATTCTGGATGGCGCTCATGAAACGTGCACTGACACGTTTTCGCCACCTAGCATGACAGAGCCTTCTTCGCAATACTCACTGTTGCACTGGTCATTGCTTCTTTGCTATTACGACAGCTATGGTCGAACTGCGCAGTTAATGGCGCTACCTGTTGTTCCACGTGTTACAATGACAGTATATGACGCCTAAATCAGAGTCTAATGTATTTCCATCTAAAATTATATGTATTTCTGTATCTAAAAGCGTTTTGTTCTTGAATATTGTTTGTTTAGATCTGACTTTTATAAGAAATTTGAGTGTCTGTGAAATCTGTAACGTAATATCTGTTGCTTTTGTGTCTTTGTAACAGGTCGCCTATGCCCCAAACGCCACGCGACAGTTGATAAACAAATTCACAGAAAATCAGAGACTGTTTTTATGTAGCCATACAGCCTTCTTACATTCTTTCCAGTACCTATAAAAATTAATGATTAAATGAAACACTCTGGAACAGATTTTGCATAAAATTCATGCTTCCTCATTTGACTATTCAGACAATAGTTTAATGTCATTCCAAAAACTACACGTGCCTGATTAGGAAGAACCAATGGTGCACGAAGTCTGTGGTGCCATGGCAGGTTGTAAAGAGACAGCAACAAGAACGCTCAAAGTGTGCTTATCGTCGTGTGACAATGGGATAGAAACACCCAGAACTCTGGGCAGAAATACTTTTCTACGCAGGTGCCACGCTATTTTTTTGTGAGATCTATACGACGCAGTGTAGGTTTAAACTCGAAATACCATTTTATTCGAGACTAAATTCTTCAGTCCATGGGTAATTTGTCCCCTCGTCATTTGAGAGGTAAAACGGAAAAAGTATCATTCATCAAATCCTCCTTTCGCTACAGTATCTGTAAGCGGAATAAGACTTGAGATTACGTGCAGTGTGAACACGGAACAGTATTAGTCCATACGACACCCGTCAGACATTGTATTCTACTACGATTATCCATTGTTGTTAATTAACATGCTAATGTCAAGTACATTAATAACATCCAAAATGTTAGACATTGCATGCTTAATGACTCGAGACTTTACAAAGTAGTTAACTCCAACCTGCATAGCGCTGCATGAGTAAAGTGTTACGATTCAGAAGAAGAGGTCCTGAAAAAATAAATACAGTTTTACTAAGACTCTGTTGGTGTTCATACAAGATGAAATACTGCCCACAGGCTTGTACCACTTAACTGCGAGTGGAGGTGAGGGGGAGCTATCTCAGTGAGCACAGGCTGCTCAGAGGCTTATAAGTTACGGCGATTCAAAACAAGTCTTCTGGGAGCCTAGTTAGGAATTCCCTTGGAGCAGCTGCTCGAGTCACATCCAGAAAAACGATGAAAAAACTTTCACAATTTGCATATCCTACCCTGAAGCTTTTCTGTCTGGAGTGAATGTAAAAAAAATATTTGAAAGGAGAATAAAAGTGAAGTTAGCTATTTGCAGCGCACTAGCGTCTTCAGTGCCGCTCCTTTACGAACTCTGTCAGAATTCTCCCAACAGTTCTGCGCTGCTACTTACTCCCTTTATTCGTTTGATGACTGCGGGTCAGCTAACGTGAGATGTGGCTTAAAGTTCGATTCTGCGTCCGTTGATTTTATTGATATTGCTTTTATTGATATTTCAACGGTCTTCCACTGATTATGTCAGATCGTTAACAAGTGTTATTGTAAAAGACGCGGTGAGTATTGTAAATGATCAAGTTACTTGGCCTGTGGCCAACATCATAACGTGATTATCAAAGAAAACATTGACGCTTATTGATGATTAAAACATCCGTAAGAGTTGTACAGTTATTTATTGATTCATATCTTTACACAATTTCCTTGGATTCAGCTCCATCTTCAGGTGCATCTACAGGTACTAGGTTGAAGCGTCTACGTCAAAGCTAATTTGCAAGGAAACTTATAAGGCGTTAAAGTACGTTGGAGGTGTGCCTTGCTTGTTTGCTTTGATATGGACGCTTTGACCTAATATTGATAAATACACCTGAAGATGGGGCTGAGTTCATGAACCCCATGTAAAAGCTTGGTCAATAAATAATTCCAAAACTGTAGAGTATGCTTTAATTGCGAACATTATACATAAAATTATACTTGTATTGAAACTTACCTGCGAAAAAATGCAATGAAAAGATTTTCTGACACACTACTCTTGTCTAAATTGAAATTCTTTTTTCCAAGGAAATAAAACTGTCAGTGAAATCGATTATTTTAAAATCTTAGGAGCGAGGATCAAAGAAAAGTTTCCATGGACGTAAAACGTTTGAGTTCTTGTACACAAACTGAATACTATTTTCATAACCTTAAGAACAATCTCAAGTGTCTCTGAAACTGTTGCGACAAGGATTGTTTATCATGGCTACTTACACTCTATCTCCTACTGCGCCGAACTCTGGCGTTACTCACTAGACGTATTCTCAGCCCAGAAGAGGGCTCTGTCATGCTAGTTTCCGCTGTCAGTTCGCGAGCTTTCGGTAGGCCGTTGCCCAGATGTCACAGAAATCTAAGGTTTCCATCGAGGCACAGGTAGACCACCATGTGATTTGTTGTTGATTGTACTCATTCATTAGTTAAAATTACAAGTATTCAGTAAATACTAGACGGCCAACCGGTTTGTATTTGCAAAATATTTCCTTAGGCACCAAAGAGAAAATTGTGCTTTATTAATCGTCAACAGGCTTCCGACAGAACTGAAAAGAAAGCGATAAACGGAAAGTGTTTAATTCTAAGCCGAAAGTTTTCTTTGTGGCACATTTCTATTATGTGCAGGAGTTACTCGCAGTAATTGAGAACTGTTCTCTACAGTTTGTTATATATTCTTATACTTCTTCGTGTTTCTTTTATTCTTCAGTTTCTTCTGTTTACAAATTTTCTATTCATCATTTTGCAGCCCATGCACTGACTCGTTCCATCTAGAAGTACACTCAAGTCACAAGATCCTACGGAATGTTATAAATGAAATAGAAACAATGTATTTAAACAAAGTATCACATTAGAGATATTTAACACTAAACTTCCATGCAAAGAGGAACTAGTCCTTTTCTCGTCGTTAGCCTTACCTTGCGTTTACCCATATTTAAAGAGATCTGCAGCTGAGTGCGCCAAGTGGTTATACTGTTCATAATACTGCGCCAGATAGGTATTATCGAGTGATGCTATTTTTATGGAGACAGCAGCATCGTCGGAATACGATGGTACTCCCGTGATAAAGTATTTGTCTACACAGAGAACATTTCCGGTCCTATTACGGTATCTTGGAGTACACCTGATGCTTTAGTTTCTATTGGACAGTTACCTTCCAGCGTAACGAGCTCGGCAAGCAAAAACTACTCGAGCTAATAAGAACTTCGATAAGATAATCTCTTGATTGACGACGAAGTATCTCAGTGTTGTTCAACTTTCGGGAATCTCGGACAGCGTGATCTATCCACCACCAACAAATATTTAATTTTTGGCATTTAACAATTTAAACGCGTGAATCGGCCACTTTTTTCTCCTTTCTATTTATCAACCGCACTCGTAAAGAGTCTGAGCCGTTGTAACGTCATTTGCTAACCCAATACAAACTATGTGTGGTGATTTCACACTGTTGCATAATTTAATGGATTTACATTCTCATCAGTAATGAACGTTAATACGTGATCTTAAGAGTAGTTCTGAAAGTTAAGCTTCCAACCTCGACAATGATATTTCGTGGCAAACGTCTAGCTGATGGTTCAAATGGCTCTGAGCACTACGGGACTTAACATCTGAGGTCATCAGTCCCCTAGAACTGAGAACTACTTAAACCTAACTAACCTAAGGACATCACACACATCCATGCCCGAGGCAGGATTCGAACTTGCGACCGTAGTGGTCGCGCAGTTCCAGACTGAAGCGCCTAGAACCGCTCGGCCACTCCGGCCGGCCGTCTAGCTGAACGTGCCGCAGAAAGCAATATCTGCGCTAGACCACTTTGATCTCTGAGACGCACAGTGCACCTGCAAGTTATTTTGCTGTGTCAACAGGAACTTATATCATTACTGTATTCCTAGGTCCATCACCAGATCTAAGAATGCTCGTTACTGCGATGCTTTCTAACATTACCCTAGATTTTCGTAAGTGAGACAGACTAAAGTGAAAACGTCAGTCTAATATACCGAAGCGCCAAAGAAATTGGTATAGGCCTTCGAATGAAAATACAGAAATATGTAAGCAGGCAGAATACGCCGCAGTGGTCGGCAACTCCTTTATAAGACCACAAGTGTCGGGCGCAGTGTTTAGATCGGTTACTACTGCTACAATGGCAGATTATCAAGATTTAAGTGACTTTTAAAGTGATGTTATAGTCGGCGCATCAGAGGTGGGACAAAGCATTTCCGAGGCAGCGATGAAGTGCGGATTTTCCCGTACGACCTTTTCATTAGAGTACCATTAATGTCAGGAATCCGATAAAACATCAAATCTTAGATATCGCTATGACCGGAATAAGATTCTGCAATAATGATACCAACGACAACTGAAGAGAATCGTTCAGTGTGATACAAGTGCTACCCTTCCGCAGATTGCTGCAGATTTCAATGCTGGACCGTGGAAAAATCAGCAAGCGAACCATTCCACGAAACATCATCGAAATGGGCTTTCGGAGCCGAAGGGAAACTCGTGTGGCGTTGATGAGTACCCGACACAAGGCCTTAGGCCTCCTCCGTGCTCATCAACACCGACGCTGGACAGTTGATGACTGGAAACAGTCCCCTGGTTGGACGAGTCTTGTTTTAAATTTTATCGAGCGGATGGACCTCTACGTGTATTGAACAACCTCATGAATCCATGGACCCTGCATGTCAGCAGGGGACTGTTCAAGCTGGTGGAGGCTTTGTAATGGTGCGAGACGTGCGCAGTTGGAGTGATATGGGACCCCTGTTACGTCTAGATACGACTCTGACATGTGACACGTACGTAAGCATCCAGTCTGACAACATGCTTCCATTCATATCCAGTGTGCACTCCACCTTACTTGGACAATTCCAGCAAGACAACGCGACACCCCACACGTCCAGAATTGCTACAGACTGGCTCCAGAAACACTCATCTGAGTTTAAACACTTCCGCTGGCCACCAAAATCCTCAGACATGAACACTATTGAACATATCTGGGGTGCCTTGCAAAGTGCTGTTCAGAAGAGATCTCCACCCCCTCGTACTCTTACGGATTTATATATAGCCTGGCAGGATTCATGGTGTCATTTCCTTCCAGCACTACTTCAAACATTAGTTAAATCCTAACCGCATCGTACTGCGGTACTTCTGAGTGCTCGCGGGGGCCCTATACGATATTAGGCAATTGTATCAGTTTCTGTGGCTCATCGGTGTAATTGGTATAGGTTGAGAAAAATAAAGTAAGGTATAGATTATGCTAAATTTAGCCCGGTACTGGTGACTCTATTCTGTCTAGGGTAACACTAATACTCCAGAATTATGAGAGTCAATGTTTTAAAAAATTTTTTTTACCTCTTTGCGTTTTGATTATTTAATTTTTTATGACGAACATGAAATTTCCTGTGTGAAAAGTAACTTCCACCACAAAAATGTTTGAAAGTGACCTCAAACGTTTGAAACTTTTACCATCCATATAGAAAAACACTTAAACTCTACAGGAACACAGGTCTCATGGGCCCAACCCTCACCTTCTTCGAAGGCTTTAGTAATAGATTAACATTGTTTCCTGTTCAGCACTGAATGTTCTTAGAAAAAAAATCTTGTTATATTCTAACCTTGTGGCCACATCTTCGTTTTCCTGTAAAGCATTAATTCTGTCACCCAATGCACGTCAAGAAGCTGAATATTTCCCACTCGCCTCCCTGATTGTCATTTCAAGAATATGATTAGTGTTAACATTAATTAACACATTTATCCTACTATATGCATCCTCTCTTCAAAACGAAGATTCTTCCTCAGGCCACCACTTTTTAAATAGAAATTCGTCCACTGAATAGAAGGAGTTGCCCAGGAGAAATGAATTTCCGTTACAATTAAAAGTTGCTTTGCTCTTGTCAGACATTTTGTGTTAGTAGGCAAAGGTTCAAATGTTTTGTTGCAGCATACTGAAGTGCTTTATTAACGGGTAATAAAGGTCTTTTTTTCTTTCTAGTGTTATAGATATTGACGGCACTGATCTTTTCAAACTGTTATGTACTATTTACGACAAAATAATAATAAGCGAATATATGTATTGTGATGGAATAGTTAAGATACCTAACTCGTTGGACTTTGAATGCGCACTACGTAACATAATTATTACTCTCTTTTGTGGAATCAGTGCATTCTAAATGTCAGTTACCCCAGACAAACGTTCCATAAAACATTAATGATTGGAAATGCGCAAAATATGTCAGGAGGTTGTCTTGTCTGTTTCTAAGACTAACAAGCGTAATAAAGCCAAAAGTAGCTAAGCTTAGCTGATGGCTACGTCACTGTTCGTATGCCATTTTTTTTTAAAACAAATACTCCATTCACTGTTGAAGTTTATGTACATAACACACACCTCGGTATCATGAAATAGGAAGACACGCGACGTTCATATTCTAGTACTCGTTTCACATAAAACTATGTTAATTGTGGATGTGTCGCGCAATTGATAAATTGTACCTATCACGAGACACTCATCAAATAACGTTCATATAGCTAGAAAAATATAGAGACCGAGTTAAAAATGGTTGTGAAAGCTACGACTGGCAGTAAATTACCTCATTTATTGGAATTCTCACTACAAAAAGTAAATCAATTTACAATAGTCTTGCGAAACATTTGAATGTCCACTATGTAGTGTGGAATGGAAGTTGTAATATTCTATTGGAAGGCCATGTTGAGAACGCGAACTAAAAATTTCTGAAAACGATCACTTTATATGTTATCTCTTATCTACGGATTGACACTACTGTTTCGGACTATATTACGTCGAATTCTTATCGAGAAACTGCCATTTCTAGCTGCGTGAATGATTGGGTCTAACAGTACTGGTAGGGGTTCACTAACCAACAAAATGACTCAACGTAGAGCATAAAAGCAATCTATAAAGAGGTGACGCTCAAATTCAGTAAAGATTTTTCTAAAATCATAACAAAACTTGTTTTGTATCCAAATGTGTATTATTCACATGTGTACGGCGCCAGGAATACCGATAGGTTTTAAGGTCTATTGCCGAACACATTCGAAAAATGTTCACGATAGACATCGTGGAAATATGAGGATCGAGTTTATCTTGAATTATAATGCAGTCCTCCCCATCGCAGTCTACAATATACAGACTATGTGACTCTGTGACAAACACGTGGTCCTACACGTTAAGAAATGGTTTGCACCTCGCAATCAGTGAAGAGCGTAAAATGTCAGCATTAGTTCAAATTTTAGGCGACTAAATTATAGGCAGTGAGTTAAAGAAAGCCTGTCCACGAAGCCAACAATGCACAGACTACACTAGATTCCGCAAAGACAGATTGTGTGATTCTCAGAACTTCTTTTATCTGTTTCTTCTGTTGAACTTTCTAGCCCCACAAGTTCTGTAACATAATTTGAGATATAAAACGAAAACGACGGTATGGAGCCGCAAAACAAATTTTTTCCCAAAACACAAGACTCAATCATTTGACAAGCGTAACACAAGACCAATTGTATACAGCGCACATCTAGTACTGTAGTGTTTCATCCGGTGGAAGTACGACTACAATCAATCACTTTCTTCACTTGCAACGGAGCAAGACCCTATTAAGATGCACAGGTCTGCTGGACATAAAGAACTTAGTAAAACTTCGGATGCCAGGGCGTAAGGGAAGGGGGGTGATTATGATACCAAAAATACAGCAAAATTTGGACGATTTCTCGAATAATATTATTGCATACGTACTCTTCGTTGAGAACCATTTATCTCCTACTTCGGTTCTCAGATTTTGTCGCATGTGGGCGTCTTGAATAAATCTTTCACTATGCACGGAAGGAAGGGAACGAAACTGTGACGTATAAACGTACAGTGTTCTTGCACCTGAGGGCCGGTTGTGAGTCGTGGCTGGATAGTTCAGTCGGTTAAAAGTATTACCAGCCAAACGAAAGACTCCTGGATCGCACGATAGCCTGATACACAGTTTTAATCTGACAGATCGCTTCAAGAATAGATATGCTGTTATTAAAAAGCGTTCTCATTAGCTAACATTATGGATGTAGCGGAAATGTCGTTTTTCTGGTACCTGAAGTATTTCGGAGTTGATTCGAACTAGAGGGTGGGAGAATGGAGATTTTAATTTCATGACTGTCAGTTTTTGAGATTAAATATTTCTAGTTTTATCGTTTACATGTTCAACTTTATATCACTTTTGTATTTCGTACGAGCTGGCAATTACCTTGAGAATTGTGAACATTGTGGTGTCATCGCCAGACACCACACTTGCTAGATGGTAGCCTTTAAATCGGCCGCGGTCCGTTAGTATACGTCGGACCCGCGTGTCGCCACTATCAGTGATTGCAGACCGAGCGCCGCCACACGGCAGGTCTAGAGAGACTTCCTAGCACTCGCCCCAGTTGTACAACCGCCTTTGCTAGCGATGGTTCACTGACAAAATACGCTCTCATTTGCCGAGACGATAGTTGGCATAGCCATCAGCTACGTCATTTGCTACGACCTAGCAAGGCGCCATTATCATTTGCTATTTATCTTGTGATGCATGTACCGTCAGACCGATGTTCACCATTAAAGGATTAAAGTTAAGTATTCCACCAGCTACGACCGTTTTTTTCTAAATTCTAATTTCCTTGAAAAGATAGTATCTGTCCCAGCTTACACAGAGGTGACTTCAAAATTAGGTGTCTTCCCGGAAACTAGCTGTGACGGTGAAACTCAATAGCAGTCAGCAAATGGAGATTCCATGTTTGATGTCGTCGTATCTCTTTTTTTTCGTACGAAACTTACTTTTTATGACAGCACGTCATATCAAGTCAATGGAGCCCCCTTAGTATAATTTGTTGCAATTAAATGTTAGTTAATGACACGTTGGCGGTAAAAGCCTTCTAAGATGAAAAATAATTTCTAAGATTAAAAGTAATGATGTTGGAAGTTTTATGTGTTCAGTGTGGTGTAGTGCGTATAGACGTGAAGTTACTGAGTCGAATGAAGTAGGTTCGTGTTCTGCTATATGCAACTGGGCTTGTGTTTTTTATATCTATCTATGTGTCTGTAAAATATTCGTAGATTTTCTTTTTAAGCTGACTGAACTAAGTTCTTCAACAGCCGACGCTCTCTCTTAGGAGTGAGATAATTATTTATTTTGTGACTTGCGTGAGAGTAAATAAAATCAAAAGATTAAGTAACTGCGAGTGAAACGAGCAGCTATGGCATTTGTATTCTTCCTTTTCCAGACTTATTTGGCTGTTGTCTCCGAATATGTCGTGATTTCCGAATGTGTGGTTACGTAGGAATCTAAAAGCATGAATGACATATATATTGTAACACACTGGCCACATCTGATCATAAAGGCACAAAATTAGAAAGAGAATTGCAGCAGCGCCAGCCGCAGGTCAGCACAGGTGTTGTGTTCGCGAAAGGTAACGTAGCCAACACAATGTTGTGAGGCGAACCAACGTGCTACTGTGTGGAAATAGTTAATGCAGCAGTACTCAAGCAGAAAGACGCACAATCCTTTCCACAACGACGACCACTGAAGTGTTTAATTTATGTGCCACGAGTCGTAGCAAAGGCCAAACATGTGCACCACGGGAAAGAATCTGTAACTAAGCTATTGTACTAAAATTTCGTCTGTCAGCACCACAGCTCTACTACAACAGGAGTTGTGTCACCTAGCCACGGTATGGCATGCTGATTGAGGAGCGCAGTTTACGTCTACACTAGGGCAGCCCACCCTGAGAATGTATGCTTCTGGAGTCGCCGCTACAGTGATTAAACGCCAGAAGTGGGTTGCAGCCCGCTGACCAGAAGCAGAGGGGCGTTGGATCAATGCCCGGTGTAGCCTTCCAACAACGCACGGAGGCAAAGGGAACGTCGCCGCAGCATGAGGGCCTTGCAGGGGTCGCTGAACGTGAAGAGGCGCTACTGGTGGACGAGTTTGCGTCACGAAGGCCACAGCCTGCGTATGCTGCGCTCCGTCAGCAAACCTGGCCGTCAGCACTATCCGAGGTAGCGGAATTTCGCAACCAAGTCGCTGCCATCTTGTACTGGGCTGCGGCAAAAAGTAATAAAAAAGAGCGTTGAGTATTTACAGCTGGTTTCTCTGCCGCCGCTAGGCGTCCGTCCAGACAAATCCAATTACCAACTCTTATAAGTGGAGGGAACAATATCCCTGCTTGTCACAAATATTTAGCCGTCTTTCTCCGAATATGTTGCGCTAACTTAGGGTTCCTTCATGCGTGTTACTTCTGTAAAGTTTGATGCAACCGCTTAACACAATAGGAGCAGACGAACGTGCTGCAAAATTAGGCATCATTCTGACATCAATTCCCGGTAAGCCAGGAGTGATGTAAGCTGCTCCCTTTTGGTCCTGGGTTCACGAATATGGAGTACATCTTCTAAATGCTCGACAGGTTAAGATTATTGGTTCAAATGGCTCTGAGCACCATGGGACTTAACATCTGAGGTCGTCAGTCACCTTGAACTTAGAACTACTTAAACCTAACTAACCTAAGGACATCACACACATCCATACCCGAGGCAGGATTCGAACCTGCGACCGTAGCGGTCGCGCGGTTCCAGACTGAAGCGCCTAGAACCGCACGGCCACACCGGCTGGCTAAGATGTATTGATCTTGGGGGGAGGGGGGGAGGGGTGCGATGATTTTATCTAACAATTTGCTTGTTCGAAAAGAGCCGTGATACGTCACGTTGTCTTACTGATAAATGATGTCTCCATCAGGACATTTGAGTGCTAGAAACTGATCCGGATGGCCTTCAAAAATGTCCACATAACGTGAGCCTGTCATTCGCCGATGAAGCCATACAGTGGCTCCTAACTGCTACGATGTGAACATAGTATAGACCTTAACTGAGCTACCTGTTTCCTGTCATACGGTACACTCTCTCTCAACTGCCATCTCGATGCAACTGAAGTCGACATTTTCGGCCATGCGCGCTGCGCTCCACCTCTGTCCCACAGCGATGATGTTCGCGGGCCCATACCAGACTTAGAGCTCTGTGGTGAGGTCTCTGCAAAAGGAGTACCCATAGAGACTGGTAGTAATGGGTTAGTGATGCATCATATTCAAAATACCGGTGATCTTACGCGCAGTAGACCGTTGGTCGCACAATACGGAGATGCAGAGGCGACCTGACGTCCATTCATCAGGCACTTGTGAATATCCTGGCGTATGTGTGTGGAACATTGTCTCTATGACATTGAACATTACCACAGATACGGGACTTCTTATGCAATCTACGATTTGCCATGACACATGAGTCATGCACCGATTGCCATCCTACGTTCAAAACTGTTCAACTGGCGAGGTGCCGCCATGTTCACAACACATCTCTGAGCAAGAATTACTCAAATATCGTGTCTTGTTTCAACCACAAGCAACAACAAACCGCAATATTGCGGTATCCTACAAGTCCATCCCATGAGTTGAGACAGTTTACTACACAAACTGCTTTACTCACTGCACCGTCGACTTTGTGTATCTGGCAACAGAAGGATGTACTGAAAACTGAGATCGAATGTCAGTATTACCCATGTGCTTGTGTTTTAGTACCTTCCATCATGGTCAGACAGAGATTTCGAAATAAGATATTTGATTGTAAGACATACCCAGAAGCAGATATACACTCAGATGGTAATTTCGAGGTGATGTAGGGTACACCGAAGTTTAAGAGAATCATCTGGAAGGATTAGTGGGGAAGGAAGTGGGATACCGAAGTACTGAGGAATTATGAGACGCGTTTGAATTTCACTAAGGGTGACGATGAGGAATACCAGAGTCGGCAGCTTGGCTGAAGAGTAGTGGACATCTCTGAAAACGGCAATTACAGCTGTTGCACAGATAAACAGAGGCTCAAGGAAGGTAAAGGCAAAGAATTATTGGATAACGGAAGAAATACTTCAATTGTTCTACAAAAGAAGGAATCAGAAAAATACTCAGGGGAAGATACGAATACGGCAATTTGAATCACATAGGAGTACAGTAAATAAGAAGATCAGGAAAGACAAGCCTAAATGGTGGCAGGAAAAAGACACGAAATCGAAAAATAAGTAATCGTTTGAAGGACTGATTCATCATATAGAAAACTCAAAGAACCTTCGATGGGATTAAAAACAACTACGGTAACGTTTAGAGGGCACTGGGAATTCCAGTGTAAAATGAAGAGGATAGAGCATAAAAGAGGAAAGAGTAAATTCAGGTCCTCTACAGGGGTGGAGGAGTTGTCCGATGACATCAAAGAAGAAATACTGGAATCAATATGGAAGACATAGGGGAGCCAGTATTAGAGTCAGAATTCAAACAGGCTCTGGAAAACTTGAGATCAAATAAGGCAGAAGCGATAGATAAGATCCCATAGGAATTACTAAAATCATTGGGAGAAGTAGCAACCAGACAAATGTTCATGTTAGGATGAAAAATGTATGTCACTGGAGACATAACATAATATCGGAAAAATAGCATCCACACATTTCCGAAGGCAGAAAAGGCAAACAAGTGCCAGAAACATCGCACGATCATGTTAACAGCTCATCCATACAAGCTACTAACACGGATAAAAGACAGACGAATAGAAAAGAAAATAGTTAGATGATGATTAGTTTCAGTTTAGGAAAGTTAAAGATACCAGTTGCGTTTGACAATGAAAGAAAGACTGGAGAAAAATTATTCGATATTTCGACATATAAAAAGATGGTAGAAAGTCAGAAAAATGGGAGTAAGCTATAGGGACGGACTGGTAATATACAATATGTTCATGAACCAAGAAGGAACAATGAGAGTGGATGACCAAGAACGAAGTTTTCTGATGTTAACGGTATAAAACAGGGGTGCAACCTTTCACTCCTACTTTTCAGTCTACACATCGAGGAAGCAATGACGGAAATAAAAGGAAGGTTCAAGACTGGAACTGAAATTCAGGGTGAAAGGATATCAATGAAAAGATTCGCTGATGGCGTAGCTAATATTCGTGAATGTGAAGAATACTTACAGGATCTGTTTTGTAGAATGAAGAATCCAATGCGTGCATAATGTGGACTGAGATAAACCGGAAAGGACTAAATTAATGAGAAGCAGCAGAAATGAGAGTACCGACATGAAAATTGGTGATAACTAAATTGACGAAGGTGAGGGATGTGCTCTATTGGAATCAAAATAACCCGCGATGGACGAAGTAAGGAGGACATCGAAAGCAGACATGCACAGGCAGTGAGGGTCTTGTGGAATCAAACAGTGACCTGAATTTCAGGAAGAAATTTCTGAGAATGCATTGTGGAAAGACAAGAGAGGATGCGAAACAAAGGATTTGAGATTTTGTGATACAGAAAAATTTTGAAAATTAAGTCGACTGATAAATTAAGGAATGAGGAGGTCCTTCGCATAATCTGTGAGGAAAGGAACACATGGAAAACACAGACAGGAAAAAGGGACAGGCTGATAGTATGACAGGACTTTCGATAAGAGATCAGGAAATAGCTTCCATGTTACTAGAGGGTAAAAACTGTAGGAGAAGATTCAGACTGGAAAACATCCAACAAATAACTGAGGACGCAGAGTGCTAAGTGTTGCTTTGGAATGAAGCTGTTAGCGCAGGAGAATAATTCTCAGCGGGCACAATTACATCTCAGAAGACTTAAGACTCAAATAACATACAATTGACGATCACATTACAGCTCGCTTATGTGGATCCGAGGAAACTGAAATACACCAGGTGCTGCAAAATTCAGCCGGAAAAGAGGTTCAGGAATTAATTTCAACTCGGCGGCATAAAATGCTTGCTTTCTCGTGGCAGTGTTATTACTTCTGCAGTGTTGACTCTTACAGCATTTACGCCTCTAAGGTTACTGTTACTCGTACATATAAGCTGACGGCGAAACATTGGTGGCGGCAAAAGCTTCCCGCTTAAAACTTGTCGTAGCTGTTCTGATGTCAGAAAATACAGTTTCGTCAGTGAATCATTTACGCATGACAATTATTTTTAGTCCAATTACATTGGGCACCAAAAATTCTCTGAACTCTCCGCTACCTCGACTATAATTACGTCACACATAGGGTGAAATACGCTGTGTGAAATGCAAGTTACAGGCACAATGAGCGCAGAACTGTAACGTGGTTCACAGTGCACTATTCAAAAGCGTTTCACAAAGAAGAATGCTGTGCGACAGAACCTGGAAAACAGTCCGTGGAAATGAGGGAGATTGTCGGCAGTTCGCGTGCTACTAGCATTACCGGACGAATGGTTTTTGATATTCTACTCTCGTGTAATTTAAATCCATTTGAGATGTTAACTAAATCCCAAAAAACAAGAATATAAATGAATTGTGCAGAGAAAGATTTAAGCTCACCATAGAACACAGACACTATTCAAATGGTTCAAATGGCTCTGAGCACTATGGGACTTAACATCTGAGGTCATCAGTACCCTAGAACTTAGAACTACTAAAACCTAACTAACCTAAGGACATTACACATATCCATGCCCGAGGCAGGATTCGAACCTGCGACCGTAGCGGTCGCGCGGTTCCAGACTGAAGCGCCTAGAACCACTCGGCCACTCCGGCCGGCCCAGACACTATTCGATCGAAAGAAATCGTACACTTGTATTCAATAAATAATTAACCACTAGATGTCAGGATAGGCGGACCCGCCGGTATAAAAGGAGGCGGGGAGTGTTCAGTTGACAGTAGAGAATCAGTTACAGCAGAATGAATCCGTCAGGTAGTTCAGTGACTTCGAATGTGGACTAGTCATTGGATCTCACCTGATTAACAGGTGCATCGGGGATATTTCAACTTTTCTGATGCTTGTGGATCAATGAAGTTGGAGGAGGGGAGAAAGGAAAGGAAAGGGAAGTAAGTATTGAAGATTTGTGCCGAACCAAGACTCCAACAAGTGAGCTATTACCACGCGGGTTAGCCGCGAGGTCTAGGGAGACTTTCCACGGTTCACGTGGCTGCCCCCGTCGGAGGTTTGAGGGCTCCCTCGAGGATGAGTGTGTGTGTGTTTTTTGTCCTTAGTGTAAGTTAAAGTTAGATTAAGTAGTGTGTAAATTTAGGGATCGGTGACCTCAGGAACTTATCACAAATTTCCAAAAATTCCATGACCTATTGTTTAACTAGGCAGTTGCGCTAACCACTGCGCCATCCAGACACATTAACGCAACTGCCTGGTAAGTAGGAGATCCCGCGTTCGAAATCCAGTCAAGCACACATTTTCACTCCTCGCCGCTGATTCCGCATTAATTCTCGATGCAGCTAACATCAATAGTTCCTTCCGTTTCCTCTCCTTTCTCCTTCCTCCACCTTTAGTTTACATAATATGTAACAGAGCTGTGGATTACACGTGGTGTCTGTTCTTTCGGACATAGTCTACTAATATTGCCAAAGTGGACTGTTCCGGTGACTGTGAAGCGAAAACGCAAGGAACAACTACAGTCAAACACAGGCAGACCTCATGAACTGACGAGTAGGCAGCGTCGAGTGTTGCGGAGGGTGGTTATAAAATACCGCTAGAAATCAGACCGGAAGGAATTGTGCGTGATTTCCGAAGTGGTACCAGCGGTCCAGCTAACACGAGGGCTGTTTTTACACGGTACAGCCTCCTCTGTGTGCTGCATCTCGTGTTACTGTGTAGTGGTGTTTTCCATGGTTTGGACGTGGTTCCCTTACTGCGTTTAAGGAAATCCACGTTTTTCAGCATTGTGCACTTCGTACAGTGGAGGCTCAATTCAGAGATCGTGATTGTTTGATTCGGGATGACAATACAACCTGTCACAAAGCAGTATCAAAGAGGTAACCATTTTTGGCTGATAACATTTCTGAAATGGTCTGACCTGTGCAGAGTAGCGACTCGAACTCAATGGAACACGTTTGGGACATGTTGTTACGTCACCTACACTCCAGATCCCAGTGTCCAACTTCTTTACGTTCTCCGGTTTCTTTCCTTGAGGAAGAATACACAGATATTCAGTCACCTCATCGAAAGCTTCCCCATTAGTGTTCAAGCGAAGAGTGGACATACTCCATGTCAGTGTCCACTACTAAGTTTCCGGTTACTTTTGGTGAGTTAGTGGATAGTCACGTTGCTTGACGATGGTGGTAGTAACGTAAGGTGTCTGTATATAGACTGAAACAATGTACAAGTAGTGGAAACTTAAGTTTCCAGAGTCCCTACTGAGATAGCTACACGTAATGGCTGCCCGACTCAAGCTGTGCCATACGAACTGGATTGCCTACGGGGCCAATGGGTCGTTCAACAAGTAATACCCCACATTTTTTTTAAAGCCAATAATATACATAGACAAACATCCTTGTTGGTGGCAGTCGTTTACATATACATCCTTGTTGGTGCCTCACATTTGATGTCGGATCTGTGCGCCGGTGAAGCTTCGATCCGTTCTGGCTGATGGCAGAGTCATAATACAGCGTCAAAATGGCGTCCACATTCGACTCACGTTACAAGCAGCGTGGTGTTATTAAATTCTTGTGTGCAGAAAAAGAAACGTTTGACTGCAGTGTATGGCGTTGCTGCAATTGCTAGGAGTACAGTTGGGCGATGGGTAAAGAAAGTTGCAGCCTCAGGAAATGCAGAAAGAGAGCTCCATGTTCAGCCACACTCGGAACGTCTTGTCACCGCCACTGCTCCAAACATGAGAAATCGTGCGGATGCCATTTTTGTGCCGACCGTGTCATGATAATTCGATAATCGGCTCTGCAGTTGTCAACACTGGAAGTGCGTCTGTAATGATCGAGACTGTCGGATAGTCAAAGAGGTGCTCAAGACTCGAAGAAAGGCCATTTCATCTGAATTGATGGAGCATTTTGCGACAGACGGAGAGGCTTTTTGTTACTCTGAAGATGACGAGAATGTCATGCAGTGAAAAATGGCTACGCCTACAGGACAAGAGCTGTTACCAGCAGGGAATACATGTTCTTCCGCAACATTGGCGTACAGTCGTAAAATGTGATGGAACTACGTAGAAAAATAGGACATGGACAGGACGTGTTGATGTATGTTGTCACCAAGTTCTGACTCTTACCAATAAACATGTTCTGAGAAAAAGAATGTGGACATTACTTATTGAACGATCCTCGTAGTTACTGTCGATGTCAGTGGTGTAAATAGTTCAAATAGATAAATTTCATTGATGAAATGTTTTATATTTACGATTCTCTAAAAGACATGAGCGCTTAAAAATTCAACCCCACTAATTACTGTTTATTCTGGCACTGACGTAATTTATCTTGTTTTACAGCTCTAATTCCCGTATTTCTGAATTACAGATTATCTATCGTGAAAACTTTGTGTCTCAAAAGTTATTCTAATTCAAAATTAACATGTTCTAGAGTGTTCTAGTCTTAATGTGTAATACTTTACGTAATACAATACTACAGTTTTATAGCCCGTTTTTCCGTTACAAAAATCTAAACATTTACTAAAACAACGTGTTAGTTAACGAAATATTCAGATTATAAAATTAAACTTTCCAGTAAATTTTTGTATTTCAGTGTGCGCGTCCAAACTTTCGCTCTATAAAACAGAACCATTATTTACTACAATTTTAGTGGATGCAAATTGTTTTTAACGAAATTTGCTTCAGTGCCTAATGTGTCTATCAATTTTTTGTACTTTTCCTCCGTTTTGTGTGAATATCTTAAACGTCGTCAGGTAACATTTTAACAATTTACAATTTTTGCCCTACTCTCGTCTTTAAATACGTGCCACGGCGCACAAAGCCAGCAGGGAGTCGGCATCCATCTTTCATCACGTAACTCCAATATCAGTCATTGGTGAGCAGTCAAAAAGCTATGTTATTGTTTGTTCATTCAGCCTGCGTTCAGTGGGCATCTTCCGTGTCAGTCAGAATTTTCATACAGTCAGCCTTCCACTACCCTCAGTAACGGTGATTATTATAGCGAAAATTGTTTAATTGAGAAAAGCCACCGGGTAACTTTTGCTAAGCTGCTGACCTGTGTTATAATATTTGTCCATGCCACTAATTAAAAACTAACCGTCCTGTTCGTATACATCGGGTGATCATAAAGTCAGTATAATTTTGAAAACTTAATAAATCACGGAATAATGTAGATAGAGAGGTACAAACTGACACACATGCTTGGAATGACATGGGGTTTTATTAGAACCCAAAAAATACAAAAGTTCAAAAAATGTCCGACGGATGGGGCTTCATCTGATCAGAATAGCAATAATTAGCATAACAAAGTAAGACAAAGCAAAGATGATGCTCTTTACAGGAATTGCTCAATATGTCCACCATCATTCCTCAACAATAGCTGTAGACGAGGAATAATGTTGTGAACAGCACTGTAAAGCATGTCCGGAGTTATAGTGAGGCATGGGCGTCGGATGTTGTCTTTCTGCATCCCAGGAGATGTCGGTCGATCACGATAGACTTGCAACTTCAGGTAACCCCAAAGCCAATAATCGCATGGACGGAGGTCTGGGGACCTGGGGGGCCAAGCATGACGAAAGTGGCGGCTGAGCACATGATCATCACCAAACGACGCGCGCAAGAGATCTGTCACGCGTCTAGTAATATGGGGAGGAGCGCCATCCTGCATAAACATCGTACGTGGCAGCAGGTGTTTATCAGCAAGGCTGGGGATCGAAGAAAAAAGGCCCGATAACTAACAGTAGATGTGGTAAATCCAACCCATACCATGACTTGCTCGTCGTGCGATGGAGTTTCCACGACAGTTCTATGATTTTCGGTAGCCCAAATTCTGCAGCTGTGGGCGTTGACAGACCCTCGGAGCGTGAAATGAGCTTCGTCAGTCCATAACGCGTTACTCAACTAATCGTCATCTTCCACCATCTTTTGAAACGCCGACACTGCAAATGCCCTCCACTTCACTAAATCGCCAGGTAACAGTTCATGATGCCTATGGATTTTGTACGGATAGCATCGGAGGGTACGCCTCAGTGCCAACCAAACAGTAGTGTATGGAATGCCGGTGCATAGACGAACCCGCTACAGTCTCCATTTCTTCCTAAACTGTCTCAGCAGCATTACGCCTTGTGCTCGGTCAGCCACTACGGGGTCTATCTTCCAAACAACCTGTGGCTTCCAGCTTCGAAATCATTCTCCCCACAGCTGCATTTGTCAACGGACCTTTACCCGTTCGAATCCCCTTCCTATGGCGATACGATCGTAACGCTGAACCAGCACATTCCCCATTCTGATAATACAGCTTCGCTAAAAGCGCCTTTTCAGTTAACGTCAACATTCTGCAGAATGTTGGCGCATCTGATTCTCTCTCCCATTACAGCTCCTGTTATACTCGATTGTCATGCGCAGTCACCGACGTTTTGCTGTCCAGCGCCATCAGTCCGACATTTTGTGAACTTTGTTGTTTTTTTTTTTTTTTTTTTTGTTCTAAAGAAAAGCCATGTCATGCCAAGGACGTGTGTCAATTTTTACATGTATATTATTCCGTGGTTTATTATGTTCTCAAATTTATGCTGACTTTTTTATCACCCGGTACATTAAAAAAACTGAAAGTATTGCAAGGTAAACTCGACAGTGTTGTGTTAAATCATTATTAACAGTTCAAAATACCCAATGCGTAACAGAATTACAGCAAAATGAGAACCTATAATATCTACGAGCCATGCAAATATTTTATTAAGCCTACAATGTGGCTCCTCGTTGATAAAATACTCATGAAGAAGTGCGCAGATGCACTGCTAAATACTTTCGAAACATACTGAGATACTCTGCAGAGTACTGAGATACTCTGCAGAATTTCGAGGAGGACATGGAGATATATAGGTCTGTGTGTAGGGCATGATGGTGCCTGTACAGATCCACCAGATACACGATATTGACATGTAAGAACTCGAGTGCGCAGTATACTGCTTTAACCTGGGGATGACAGGAGCTGTGGGGCACACTTAGAGCCCGGGCACACTCTGGAAGAAACGCTGCAGCCGTCCGAGGATTTGCGACGGTATATCTAGAATGTCTAGTGCACCAGCGGGCAACCGGTGGCCCTCAGTTTTCTTCTATGCAGCCCGTGGAAGAGATTTCTGGGAGAGAGACATTTTGCCGCCCTGTAATTTTGGGTTTAATTTTGAGAGTTTCCGTGTACGATAATACTCCTTTTGAAAAGGTGTATTTTGGCGCATAATTTACTACAATGGTTTGACGGAAAGTTTAGCGCCAAGTAAAATTACATTATCCATAAACATAAATATCAGGGATAGTATACCTTCCAACTTACGCGCTAGAGGCACTGCTCTCAAGTCACTTGAGTACTGCGTTCTTAATATCCGCACAGTTTGTGAAATTTTTTGAGAGCTCGGCTGTCACTGATTTGAGCAGCTTAGCAGCTTGACCATTTAGTTGGAGCTAACGGCAACGGCGAGATTATCAGCGGACCATTCCGTGCAGTGCTAAGAACATACGATTCTTGCCTATCATCTGCTATTGGCAGATTGGTAAAAATGTCACATTAAAGGTAAGAGGCTAGCACACCTTCAATATGACCGTCAATACTTAAATATAACGACCAGCTGAGGGCGAGTACTGTCATAGTGTCAATACCAGAAATATTGATACACGCTATTGAATCCCACAAAAATATTCTCACATCAGTGTTACCAATACACTGTGGGATTCTGTGCATCCATACATATTATAAAAATAGATTTACATATGTATGTATGAGAATACGTATGTTCCACATCTCCTCCTTATCCACTTGACCGACTTCAACCAAACTTGCTTACACATCACTTACTGTATGGAAGCAATCGCTATGGGGTCAAGAACCACCTACATATCAAAAACAGTGTAGCATACGGCGTATGAATACCCATACCTTACTCATCCAATTATTGAAAATAAGTGCACTTGCAACTACACGTAATTTCAAACCATTAGGAAACATTTTTTGTTGCATCGAGCATAACTTTTTCGTTTATTATTTCTGTAGTGCTAACTACACTTGCGACACATTTTTCAGACATTATTCATGTATGTTATATAAATATACGACACACAGTTCATAAGATATGATGTCATACACATTGAGATGCGTGCAAAAATGCCGCATCATGCGTGACGTTTTAAATTATTACTTCATTACAACTAATTCTATTCGTGACACACTTCACAAACAGTAGCCACATATATCACTGGATGAACATGCAAAATTATTATTGTACAGCACATAGTTTAGGAGATACGTAATAAACATTGAAATAAATGACAATGTAAATGCAGGATAAAGTTCATTAGAGTTACAGGTGAAATATCTGAACAAATACATGTGAAGTATCTTAAATATCCGTGAAATATATTTGACACGTGCGTATACTGTATATTGTGGGTAAGAAGCTCATCCTAAAGCCCTGGAATGATTTCATCCAAATTTGGTACACATTAGTTACAATGTGGAAAGAAATTCTGTGCGTGTAAGAAGAACCTCCCTTCTACTTTGGCAAGCGAGAGAAGTGGCAGGAGTAGAAGATGGACATACAGCAAGAGGAGAAGAGGAGATGGACAGAGATAGGGAAATGGGGGATATGAATAGGAAAAGGGGGAGGAGGAGATGGACGGTGGGGACCAGTTGGAGTAGATGGAGCGAAGTGGATGAGTTAGACGAGAGGAAGTACGAGATCGAATAATAGGAGATTGGAGTAAATCCGTAACTAGTTACTAAATGATTCTTGTCTGATTTCGACGCATCGTAACACTGTAACTGTTGAAATTTAAGATAATTTGTACTGAATTAGCAGCAACCAGTTGCTTTTATAAGAATTTGTGTATCCATGACCATATTTCAAAGCGCATGGCATCTCAGCTTCAGGAGTTTGCACTTATTGGTCCCAAATCTTTTTTTTTTTTCTGTAACGGTGTTCCATAATTTTGTAACGAAATTTTTTAAGACAGCTGTTGTAAAACGCCATACGTAAAGAAAAAATGTTCACGATGAGTAAATATATGTAAACACGTGAAGATGGGGTGAACATAAAATGAATATACTCTCAAAAATGCATGATTTGAGGCATAAATCGTTGGCGTGGCGTTTCGGAAAAGGAGTGGAATCGTATCGGTACGTTACCCCATAGACATTAATGTCACGGTCGCTATAGTTTATAGCTTTGGGAGCTCTGAGACATCATTGACTATCAGGCCCGTGGGTCACGCGAGGTTGATTAAGCCCGCAGTACAGTTAAGGTGTCATAATTGTCTTGAACTGCAGTACAATATACATCTGGACTTAGTTCGTTTTTGACTTGTCTTCATCATTTTCCAAGTCATTACCTCCAGGAAATTCAGTAATATCCTGTCAGTAATACCCTGTCTTGGACATGTGAAGAAAGGGGAGAACCGTGTAGTTACATTGTTTTAGTAACAAACCACAGTGCGCTGACAGTGAGAAACGGAGGCATGAGCGGAGGATGGCAAAGAAGAGCACCACCTCACCCAGTAAATTCCCGCTTTCACTCGAGGGAGAAAAAAGATGCTGCGCACAGGACAGGTGGCAAGACAGCGGACACTGTTTGCTTCGCCTGCGTCCTGTTTCGGGGTCACCGGGGCGGCCCCGGCTGCCAACCCTGGCGCTCCCTCAAATTGGATTCGCCGCCGGCACAGCTCCGGGCCCAACTCCCGACAAAAAGCTTACCGCTCGCCGCCCACACTACGGAGGCGGGGCAAAATTTGCGAGGCGGGTAGGGTAATCTCCGTTGGGGGTTGGGTGGGTGTTGTCAGCTGTCAGGTTAGGTAAAAAGCCTGATAATGGACGTCTCACTTCTCCTCGATTGCCACCTTCCACATTTTCATTTTTGGAATTCGTCAGGCTTGACACGTTTCGCGCTACTCATATCCGTATTCGTGCGAATCAAGAGGAATAACGCATTATTACGGGGCACGTAATGGATCCGGAAGCTTTCCTGGTTTCTAAAAAACATATCGTTAAAAAAATAACGGTGACTAATACACTACTTGTCATTAAAACTGCAGTACCGCGAATTATAGGGAATAATTAAAGTTTCCTTATTGCGTGTCTACAGCAGTGTTTCCCAAAGTGGATGTACCTACCCCTTGAGAGGTAAAATGAACTTTTTTGATGGGTAAAACCAAAAGTGTTCAATGGTGATTCGGTCACGATACTTAACTATTTTTAAAAGATCATTACAATTATCACTATTTCGTTAGACTGTAATACTAGTTAAACAAGTTACCAATAATTACATTTTTTCTGAAATACACTACTGGCCATTAAAATTGCTACACCAAGAAGAAATACAGATGATAAACGGGTATTCATTGGACGTTCATTGGATGGCGTGTACAGGTACAGCTGCCCATGCAGCTTCAACACTATACCACAGTTCATCAAAAGTAGTGACTGGCGTATTGTGACGAGCCAGTTGCTCGGCCACCATTGACGAGACGTTTTAAATTGGTGTGAGATCTGGAGAATGTGCTGGCCAGTGCTGTAGTCGAACATTTTCTGTATCCAGAAAGGCCCATACAGGACCTGCAACATGCGGTCGTGCATTATCCTGCTGAAATGTAGGGTTTCGCAGGGATTGAATGAAGGTTAAAGCCACGGGTCGTAACACATCTAAAATGTAACGTCCACTGTTGAAAGTGCCGTCAATGCGAACAAGAGGTGACCGAGACGTGTAACCAATGACACTCCATACCATCACGCCGGGTGATACGCCAGTATGGCGATGACGAATACACGCTTCCAATGTCAATTCACCGCGATGTCGCCAAACACGGATGCGACCATCATGATGCTGTAAACAGAACCTAGATTCATCCGAAAAAATGACGTTTTGCCATTCGTGCACCCAGGTTCGCCATTGAATACAACATAGCAGGCGCTCCTGTCTGTGATGCAGCGTCAAGGGTAACCGCAGCCATGGTCTCCGAGCTGATAGTCCATGCTGCTGCAAACGTCGTCGAACTGTTCGTGCAGATGGTTGTTATCTTGCAAACGTCCCCATCTGTTGACTCAGGGATCGAGACGTGGTTGCACGATCCGTTACAGCCATGCGGATAAGATGCCTGTCATCTCGACTGCTAGTGATACGAGGCCGTTGGGAACCACCACGGCGTTCCGTATTACCCTCCTGAACCTACCGATTCCATATTCTGCTAACAGTCACTGGATCTCGACCAGCGCGAGCAGCAATGTCGCGATACGATAAACCGCAATCGCGATAGCATACAATTTGACCTTTATCAAAGTCGGAAACGTGATGGTACGCATTTCTCCTCCTTACACGAAGCATCACAACAACATTTCACCAGGCAACGCTGTTTACTGCTGTTTTTTTATGAGAAATCGGTTGGAAACTTTCCTCATGTCAGCACGTTGTAGGTGTCGCCACCGGCACCACCTTTTGTGAATGCTCTGAAAAGCTAATCATTTGCAAATCATAGCATCTTCTTCCTGTCGGTTAAAATTCGCGTCTGTAGCACGTCATCTTCGTGGCGATGTAATTTTAATGGCCAATAGTGTACTAGTATTAACGCTTGGCACAAGTTGGTGGATCGAAATAGCGGCGCCGTTTATTAAAAATTAAGATGTGCTGTTCCTTCCTAATACACAGTCGAAGCTGGTTCAGAATCGCAACTGCAGTGCCTGTTCGTTCGAAAATGCATGCATGTCCGAAGGGACATTGCTTTGCATTTCCTATTAAGACAGGCGGTGCTGTTTCGTATTTATTCGCCACTATCAACTCCTCGACTCGCATTAAATATACCCTTCCTGGATGGATGGATACGAGTGCGTAATATGCGTGTGCAAGTTATGAGACAAGGACGACGATATATGGAAGTCGGATGTACGGATAGTCGAAGATATTATGCGACCGCTGGCGTGAAAGCCTTCCAAAACGCAAGCAACCTTAGTCGCCCACAAAAGACTTATTACAACACAGCACAGAGAATCTCTTTCATGCTTAATTTTAAATGGCATCGAAATAACCTTTTTTCCTTCTGCAAAGAACTTGGGGATAATCCTGGACCACCACTTAGACAGGAGTGAACACACTACTGCAGTCTGCAAGAAAGTTTTGTGCATCTCTTCATTGTATACCGATTTATAAAAAAGTATTTCCATTCGAGCTTAAGAAGAAGCTCGTAGAATCTCTAACACTCCCTAGACTCGAGTATGGCGATGCTATTCTTCAAGGACTTTCGTACGAAAACTCTCGCAGGCTTGGACTGGCGATGAATGCTTGCATACGATATACTTGTGACGTTCGTTATTACGACCATATAATTCCAGCCAATGAACAATTATCGTGGCTACGTGCTGATAAACGTACGGACTACCATACTTTATGTTTACTCCATCGTTTTCTCAATCATCAGACTGCCTCTTACTTACCTTCAGCCATTACATTACTATCTGAACAGCACAGCAGACATACTAGTTCCCAACTAAGTACCAGCACACAACACCGTCATGTTTTCTAAATCATTTTCTGTATCCGGAACCCGACTTTTGAACAATCTTACTCCAAATATCAGAGAAATTAAATCACTTCCAGGCTTCAAAAAGCAGCTAATGGCTCACTTACTCTCGCAATAGCTATCTCCCCCACAGACTGGACTGCAGCCCACACACTTCAATCCCCCCTCCCCCTACAACTTTTCCCTTCTCCTCGCTTAAAGAGTTATTTACTTAAATGATGTCCTCCCCAGCCAGTATTACTGTCATTCCAATTTTCTTGTTCTTCATCCTTTCATTTTCTGACAATACTGAACATGATTTAAGTTGTTCTAAACTAGTCTATATTATTTTTAATGCACTTCGTTTTATTATTACTGTTATTATTGCCATTTATCATTACTTTCATTATTGTCAACTACTATTATTATTACTATTACTATCCTTATTATTATCTCTAAGATTGTTATCACTTTCATGAATATTTTGGTAATATATCTGTATGTATTGTTCCTGGTCAGATGTAAGAGAGTGCCTTAAGGCCCTAATCTGGTAAGGCTAAATAAGCAAATAAATAAATAAAGCGGAAAATCTGGTTTCTAGTCCCAACTTTGCACAAACTTCCATTGTCGTCATTTTAATATACAGCTGAAGCTGGCTCATATTCGCATATGCAAATAAAAATTTCCTGCACAACGTGGTAGAGTTACAGCTTGTGAGACGAATGTATGAACGTTATACTCCTCATATATTCCACCCACTACACATTTTGTACTCTGTACACTGCATCTACGGCATAAAAATTGAGACGCATGCGCCTCTTACGCTTCAATAGCTCATTAAAAGGCTTTTTCCAGATTATAGGTAATTCCCTAAATGGACCAGAACTAATTAATTATTCACTTCGCAACAGATAAACGAACAAATCGGCCACAACACACCAGTAACTGTACAGTTGTACTACATTACTCTAGGGCCTACACAGTATTATTATTATTATTTTTATTATATGTAATTCACTCGCACACAATGCCCATACACCTCGAGCATGAGCCCGAATAGTTCAGTCGATCAGTGGGGTCTCAGCCATGTTGCGAAGCGGACGTGCGCGGGGCTGTGCGCGGCACTCCGCGAGCGGTCCGTTGTTTACTCGCGGAGGTAGTGGTGCCGTAGTGTAAACACATCACCTCGAACGACGATCGTGCTTTGGTACAGAAAGGCCAGGATAAAATTAATGATCCATGCCCAATTCGCACGACAAAAGGCATACGAAGTAGAGCGTTACCTGCGTCAAATCATGCACTTAGATCCACAGGAACTCTTCGGCATTCATCTCTCGATCGTCTCCAGCACACTTTTTCTGAAATTTCTACATCTTCATCTACATCTACATACATACTGCGCAATCCACCATACGGTGCTTGGCGGAGGGTACCTTGTACCACAACTAGCATCTTCTCTCCCTGTTCCACTTCCAAACAGAACGAGGGAAAAATGACCGCCTATGTGCCTCTGTACAAGCCCTAATCTCTCCTTCCGCGAAATGTAATTTTGTGGCAGTAAAATTGTACTGCAGTGAGTCTCAAATGCTGGTTCTCTAAATTTCTTCAGTAGCGATTGACGAAAAGAACGCCTCCTTTCCTCTAGGGACTCCCACCCGAGTTCTTGAAGCATTTCCGTAACACTCACGTGATGATCAAACCAACCAGTAACAAATCTAGCAGCCCGCCTCTGAATTGCTTCTATGTCCTCCCTCAATGCTACCTGATAGGGATCCCAAACGCTCGAGCAGTACAGAATAGGCTGTATAAGCGGTCTCCTGTACAGATGAACCACATCTTCCCAAAATTCTACCAATGAACCGAAGACGACTATCGGCCTTCCTCACAACTGCCATTACATGCTTGTACCACTTCATATCGCTCTGCAATGTTACGCCCAAATATTTAATCGACGTGACTGTGTCAAGCGCTACACTACTAATGGAGTATTCAAACATTACAGGATTCTTTTTCCTATTCATCTGCATTAATTTACATTAATCTATATTTAGAGTTAGCTGCCATTCTTTACACCAATAACAAATCCTGTCCAAGTCATCTTGTGTCCTCCTACAGTCACTCAACGACGACACCTTTCCGTACACCACAGCATCATCAGCAAACAGCCGCACATTGCTCTCCAACCTATCCAAAAGATCATTTATATAGATAGAAAACAACAGCGGACCTACCACACTTCCCTGGAACACTCCAGATGATACCCTCACCTCCGATGAACACTCACCATGGAGGACAACGTACTGGGTTCTATTATTTACGAAGTCTTCGAGCCACTCACATACTTGGGAACCAATCCCATATGCTCGTACCTTAGTTAGGAGTCTGCAGTGGGGCACCGAGTCAAACGCTTTCCGGAAGTCAAGGAATATGGCATCCGTCTGATACCCTTCATCCATGGTTCGCAAGATATCATGTGAAAAAAGGGCGAGTTGCGTTTCGCAGGAGCGATGCTTTCTAAAGCCGTGCTGATGCATGGACAGCAACTTCCCTGTCTAAAGGAAATACATTATATTCCTACTGAGAATATGTTCGAGAATCTTGCAACCAACCGATATTAAGGATATTGGTCTGTAATTTTGAGCATCCGTCCTCCTACCCTTCTTACAGACAGGCGTCACATGCGCTTTTTTCCAGTCGTTCGGGACTTTACGCTGGGGAAGAGATTCGCGATAAATGCAAGCTAAGTAAGGAGCCAATGCAGTAGAGTACTCACTGTATAACCGAATTGGAATCCCATAAGGACCTGGCGATTTATTTATTTTCAACCCATTCAGCTGCTTCACAACCGCAGGGATGTCTATCTCTAAGTCCTCCATACCGGAATCTGTACGAGACTCAAACGGCGGTATGTTTGTACGATCCTCCTGCGTGAAACATTTCTCAACTGCTAAATTTAAAATTTCAGCTTTCGTTTTGCTGTCTTCCGTTGCCAGGCCAGACTGATCAGTGAGTGACTGCATGGAAGCCTTCGACCCGCTTACCGATTTTACGTAAGACCAGAATTTCCTTGGGTTTTCAGCAAGATCTTTTGGTAAGGTATGACGGTGGTAGTGGTTGAATGCTTCGCGCATCGATCTTTTTACAGCAGCACGAATCGCTACTAACTTTTGCCTGTCCTCATTCTCCCGATCTTTCTTGTACCGCAACTGCCTTTGCTTCCTGAGCATTCTCCGAATTGCGCTGTTAAACCACAGTGGATCTTTTCCGGCACTTTTCCCACTTTTTCGTCACATAATTGTCCAATGTGTGTTTTACGATGTGTTTAAAATTTGCCCATAATTCTTCCACGTCCATCGTACTGGAAGTAAATGAAGTCGATTCATTTACCAAGTGGGATGCTAACAGCTGCTTATCTGCTCTTTCTAGTAAGAATACTCTGCTAGCCTTCTTGACCTACTTTTTAACTTTCGTAACTATAGTCGTAGCTTATCTGCTCTTTCTAGTAAGAATACTCTGCTAGCCTTCTTGACCGACTTTTTAACTTTCGTAACCATAGTCGTAATGACAACGTCATGATCACTAATCCCTGTCTCAACACGGACACCGCCGATGAGGTCTGGTCTGTTCGTGGCTAGCAGATCTAAAATATTTCCATTAAGCGTTGGCTGTCGATTTAGCTGCTCAAGACAGTTTTCCGATAATGTGTTCAAAAGTAATTCACACGAAGGTTTGTCTGTACCACCTGTAATGAATCCATAGACATCCCAGTCTATACTAGGTAGGTTGAAGTCACCTCCGACTAATGTAGCATGATCGGGGTACTTCTGCGATACAGAATGTAGACTCCCTTTGAATGATTCTAGGATTGTCACGGTGGAACCTGGTGGCCGTTAATAACATCCCAAAATTATCTTTATTTCCCCTTGCCCTGTTAAACTTGTCCAGATAACTTCACAATCACACTCTACTTCGACCTCAGTAAAGACAATATTTTTGTCAACTGCAATGAAGACACCACCTCCTACGGTGTCTAATCTGTCTTTCCGATACACGTTCCAACCCTCACCAGATATTTCAGAACTTCCTATCTCAGGGTTCAGCCCGGTCTCAGTCCCGAGAATAATTTGCGCACCACACGCTTCCTGAAGGGCAGTAAATTAAGCAACTTTATTCCGAACACTCTGAAAATTTACTGCTAATATCTTGATAGCTGAAGTGTCTTTACACTGAGCGCGTCCAGATTTCCCTGCCTCCATGTCGACTGGTGTGTTCATCAGGACACCTCGCTTTACTGCCTAGCCTAAAAAGCCTCATGTGCACGCCACAAGCACTCTGGTACCCTAGTAGCCGCTTCCTTTGTGTAGTGCACCCCTGACCTGTCTAGGGGCGTCCTACAATTCACCACCCAATAGCGCAAGTCTAGAAATCTGCAGCCAAGACCGTCACAGAGTCGACGAAATCTCTGGTTGAGACCCTCCACTCAGCTCCAAACCAAAGGACCCCGATCCACTCTGGGAACGATGCTGCAAATAGAGAGCTCCGCTTGCACCCCGCGTGCGAGGCCAGCGGTCTTCACCAAATCCGCCAGCCGCCTGTACGAACTGAGGATCGCCTCATAACCCAAGCGACAGGCATCATTGGTGTCGACGTGAGCAACTACTTGCAGACGAATGCACGCTGTACGCTCGATAGTCGAAGACAAGGTCGCCTCCACATCTTGGATGAGGCCCCCCGGCAGACAAACCGAGTGCACGTTGGATTTCTTTCCAGTCCTGTACGCTATTTCCCTAAGGGGCTCCATCACCCGCCTAACGTTTGAGCTCCCAATAACCAGCTTGCCTTTGCCCCCGTGTGCCTGCTCGGGCCCTGCTGAAGAAGCGGCCACCTGCCCACTGACAGGATGAACGGGCGAGGCCAGCCGGCCAGCTTCCACAATGGTCCTCCGCCTCGAGCGACGCGAACGCGTTGCAGTCCGCCACTCACCCTGAGGTGAGGGCGGCCCCAACGCGCCAGGTACACTAGAAGGTGCCTCGCCGGCTGAGTCAGCGGACGCCGTAAGCAACACCTGGGGTGTCTCAAGCGATGCGCCAGACCCTCCGCCGTCGCTGCACCTCGAGGCAGCATCCTGAAGGCGGCTGACAGTGGCCAACAGCACGCTCAGCTGCTCGCGAACCGCGGCCAGTTCCTCCTGCACCCGCACAGAGCACGCACACACCCTATCCATCCTACTGCTAATATCTAACGACTCCGCGAATTTATACTCTACAGCTATCAACAAGCAATATTACTTCTCTAAAATACGAGAATACGCAAGGAATTTATGTAATTAAATATGCAAGGTCACAAACACTCGGAATGAAATTAAGAATCATACTATCAAACAAATTTGAAAGCTAAATATGCTACTCGCTATGCACTGCTGCTGCACTGATACTTCACCACCGATGGATATCGCTTCCATCACTCTGACGGCGATATGGGAGCAGTGACTGTCGACTACGCACGACTCGGGGTGCGGATTATACGAATTTTCGAGCTGCAGATTGAAGTTCCGGCCACGCTTGTCATGGACGCGATGCGGCCTTACGTGGAAGCACCAATTCACGTGGAAGAAAAGCGGCACTCGTTCGAGTCGTATCCTGCTCTGAACGGAGTGCTTCAGGTGCGAATCTAACTGCGCGAACACATGCCGTGGCACGTGACTGTTAGCGGCTGTCGTGCGATCTTCATTTTCGACGATTATGGGCGGACTTGACTGAGTGCAGGCAGGAAGAGTATGTTCGCTCTGAATGCCTGCAGAGACGCCTCGCCCAGATACCAGGGGCAGACATGACGTCTTCATCGCTACCGACTACGCTGTCTGTTACAAACGTCGATGCAGCGAGGAGTATGACCGACCACCGGGGGCCGGTTTCCGCGCACACTACGCTGTTCCGTCGACGTGCTCGACAGTAGCGACCACGCCTGCACTTAATCTGTGTGAGGAAGGAGAGCAGATAAAGGCCGATTCAAGGCCGAACACGGAGACATGGAAGGTGCCAACTGTTCGTCGTTATCCACAGGACGCAGACACACTTTCCCACAACCAGAAGAGGAGGTCGTCCGGAGGAAACACTTCACAAGACGGTGAAACGTTTCGGGAAGATGAGGACAGTGCCTATCGCTATTCTGGTAGCGATTGAAGGTCTACCGAGATTGCGCTTTAAACGGTAGTACTTGCACGTTTCGAGAGAAGCCTCAGCTGCCGGCGGTCGTAGCGAAGTGGTTAGTCGCAGAGCAGCTGCCGTGGCGGTCGGATGCCTCGCGCGTGGCACATACCTCGTGGTCGCCTATGTGTCATACTTGCAGCACTTGAGGGGCACTCTGGGGTATGGGTCGAATAACATAATATGTCGAACAACACCAAACGCGAGAAAAACAATCCGCGGCTGACAGGCGGATACCCATCAAAAAATTGCTCAAAGGCAGTGATCAGACACAAGTATTGGCAGCCTGAAGTATTCCAATTCCTGCGAGTTCGGAAATAAGGAGTACACCAGTCAGTCCGCAGCTCGTGGTCGTGCGGTAGCGTTCTCGCTTCCCGCGCCCGGGTTCCCGGGTTAGACTCCCGGCGGGGTCAGGGATTTTCTCTGCCTTGTGATGACTGGGTGTTGTGTGATGTCCTTAGGTTAGTTAGATTTAAGTAGTTCTAAGTTCTAGGGGACTGACGACCATAGATGTTAAGTCCCATAGTGCTCAGAGTCATTTGAACCATTTTTTAGTCCACCAGTCAAGTGACTCACAAACAGTGGATCTAATTGTAGTGCACGCATTTCAATTTGGTTAATTTTAAACGTGGCTGTATGGTGTGGGTGTAGCGTGTGTTGCTAGGGACTGAACTGATGCAGAGAAAACATGTTCCATAGCAAACGTCTACTTTCAGTATTAATACTTAGGATTCTCTTCTCTGTAGAAGCTGCAGGTAGCATCTGTGATGTACTGAAAATTGCTTGGTTTTTCCTTAAATGAAGCTTGTCAGAAATAAGGAATGCCAAATGTCTTACTGACTCGTATATGTTCGTAGTTTAATAAAATCTTCCATTCTTACACGTCTCTTGTAATGATTTTGTTGTGGTCCACAGTCTGAAGATGCAGATTCAGATCTCCCCTATAGTTAATCCTTCGCATGTTTCGTCAGCTCTGATTAAGGTCTGCAACGTACACTTATCTTCAAATAATTACTATTCTGAAGCCTTGGACCCTGGCTGTAATGTTTACTTCCTACACTATTGGAGGTGACTTTAAACTGTTAAATATGAACAGCAAGTCTGCGGATTTATTGAATATGCTACGAACAGACAATTCTGTGAAGTACTTCTGTGCTCACTTTTTTCCGTAAACTACGAAGCCTGTTCAGAAAGTAAGCTCCGATTGATTGCCAAATTGAAACCACAGTGAACATCAGAAATGTTTTACTTGTAACAATTAGCTACACCTTTCAGCTACTTCTCTACGTAGTCGCCGTTCTTAGACTTTTGTCATAGCGTTGTACCAACTTTTCAATAGCCTCATCATAGAAGGCAGCCGCCAGTGCTTTCCGCCAATTCTCCACGCTGGCCTACACCTCGTTGTCTGTGTCAAAATGTTGTCTTCAAAGACAGCGGCTCATGTGACCAGAGATGAAACTCAGGGGGAGACAATTGCGGACTGTATTGTGGGTAATCTAACATTTCCATTTGAAAACGATGCAGGAGCATCTTCATTGCCCCTGCAGAATGCGGCTGAGAATTTTCGTGAAGACGAAACAGCACGACAGTTATGTAATGTTAGCTGCATAGCTTCAGGCGAAATTTCTCACCAGGCCCTCGTACTTGGCGGCAGACACTATTTTCTAGACATCTTTACGCACTCACTGCGAGCTCAGAAATAAGAAGAGCGACGTGATGCTAACTGGGGTTATACTAGAGACACTACCCAACACATCTGTGCAAAGTTTTATCGGATTTTCATAGTCGTTTCCATTTCGCGACCGATCGGAGCTTACTTTCTGAACGCCCCTCGTATATTGATCAGCTACTTCGACAACTCACAGGCAACAGAGGTATTTTAGACCTCGTAGCTACAAAAATGATTGAGTTCGTCGATCGTGTCAGTGAAGGACAGGAATCCATGATGTCATCAAAGCGACGTTGGTTAAATCGGTTAATCTATCTAGAAGGATGGAAAAGCTTTTTCCTTTTTTCCTGCAAAGAGTAGGTATGGAGTTGTCAACACTGTACTTACAGAATGAATGGTCATTATTTAGTTGCATTATCGACGTAAAATAATTGTGGGAAAACTTTAAAGTGATTGTGAACCACACCCTGGAGACGTATGTGCCAAGTAAATATATTGAAGGTGGAAAAGACCCAACGTGGTTTAATAACAAAATCTGGAAAATGCTGAGAAAATAGAGATTGCTAACTCTCGGTTCAGAACAACCTAGAAATATAGGCAGATGAATATCAGCAGAAAGTCGTGCGTCTATTAAAAGTTAGAAGATTGAAGCATACAACAATTTCCACTGCCATAAGTTTTCGAAAGATCTAGCGGAGATCCAGAGAAATTTCTAGTCCTACGTAAAATCGCTAAGCAGATCGAAAACTTCTATTCAGTCATTCATCGACCAGGCTGATGTGGCAAATGGCAACCATCAGTTTTTGATGAGGCGTATGAAAAAATCGTTCACGTGGGAAACTCGCACAGATACACCACGACTTATCTGAGGTAAACTCGGGCAAGGAGGAGATAGAGACAGGCATCTCACGCTTTGAGAGGCAACTGGAGGAGTTAAAACAAAAGGAACGGAACCCAGTTCAGTTTTGCAGACTATTCTTCGGCATTGGCCCCCGAATCTCTCACCTAACGCTAAGTTTCAACTGACTGAAAAGAAGTGCAAATGGCTCTCGTTTATAAGCCGAATAAAAGGAAAAACTCGCAAAATTTTAGACCGTTATTCGTAATGTCGAGTTGGTGCAAAATTATTGGGCATAAGTTCGAAAATAATAAATTTCCCATCGAAAGAAAAGTTTCTGTCTATAATTCAGCACTGATTTAGAAAGCATCACACCTGCGAAACCTAGCTAGCCCTATTCTCACACGGCATCCCGCGAACTACGGATGATGGGAAACAGATAGATTGCAGTTTCCCAAATATCCAGAAAGCGTTTCACACAGTGGCTCATTGCAGACTGTTTACGGATGTCCAAGGATACGGAATGGGTTTTCACATATGTGAGTAGCACGAAAACTTCTTAAACCACAGCACCCAGTACATTGTTATGAACGGCAAGTGTCAATACGAGACTAGGACATCGTCAATACTTCCTCGCGGAAGTGACATAGGGACGCTCTTGATCTCGATATACACAAACTATTGGAATGGTACGGTGAGAGACAATATGCGACTGCTTGCTGATAACGCCAGTTTCTTACTCATCAGCCTTCTTAACTGGTTTGATGTAATAAGTCACGAATTCCTCTCCTGTGGCAACATTTCCATCTCGGAGTAGCAACTGCTAACTACGACCTCGGTTACTTACTGCATGTATTCCAATCTCGGCCTTCCTGTACTGTTCTACTCTCTAAAGCTCCCTCTGGTTGCATCAAGGCTATTTCCCGATGCCTTAACAAATTTCCTACCATGCTGTCCCTTTCGGCTACCAGTGGCTCCCATATATTTATTTCCTTGTTGATTCCGCGGAGAACCTCCTCAACCCCTACCTGATAAGCCCACGGAATACGCAACATTCTTCTGTAGCACCACATCTCTAACCCTTCAATGCTCTGCTGTTCCGCATTTCCCACAATCCATGTTACACAACCATACAATGCTGAGCTTCAAGCGCTCTTTCGCAGAAATTTCGTTCTGAAATTAAGGCCAATGTTTGATGTGACTTAACTTCTCTTGGCCAGGAAAGCTCTTTCTGCCAGTACTAGTCTACATTCTTACATACTCATTGTTGCGTTCATCATGGTTTATTTTGCTGCCTTGGTAGGAGATTATGTAAACTTGGTCTACTTCGAAATCTCCAGTTATGATGTAAAGTTTCTCGTTGTTCTCAATTCTCCGAGTTACCATTACGTTTGTCTTCCCTGGATTTATTCTCAACCGATATTCTATACTTATTAGATTGCTCATTCCATTCAATAAATCCTGTAATTCTTCTTACTTTCAATGAGAAGAGGAACGTCGTGAGTAAACGTTATCATTGATATCATTTCACCTTAAATTTTAATCCCATTGTTGAACCTTTCATTTATCTCTTCATTTACTTCTTCGATGTGCATATCGAACAATAGGGCGAAAGAATACATCCATATCTTACACTCTTTTTAATCCGACCACTTTGCTCTTGTTCTTTCCGTCTTATTTTCCTTGTGAGCAGGTTACCCCTCTATATCTGTAGCTTGCCCCTAATTACCTTCGAATTTCGAACGTCTTGCACCATTTTACATTGTCGACCGATTTTTCCAGGTCTACAAATCCTATGAACGTCTTGCTTTATTTAGCAGTTGCAACGTCAGAACTGCGTCTTTGGTGCTTTGTTTCCTAAAGCGAAACTGATAGCCATCCAACAGATTCTCAATTTTCTGTTGCAGTCCTGTTTATATTATTCTTGTCAGGACGTTCGATGCACGTGCTATGCATATGGTTGTGCGACAGTTCTCGTACCTGTCGGCTCTTCCTATCTTCGGAATTTTATGAATAATGTTTTTCTGAAATTCTGATGGTATATCTCCCAGTTTACATTTTCTCCACACCATCATGAAGAGCCGTTTTTTGCCACTTTTACCAATGATTTTAGAAATTCCGATAGAATGTTACCCGCCCTTTCTGCCATATTCGATCTTAAGCCTCCCAAATCTCTTATAAATTTTGGTACTATTTCTGGACCACTTATCTCTTCCCTATGCCTCTAGTTTTTTCTTCTATCTCGTAACCAGACAAGTCCACCACATCATAGATAACTTCAATGCACTCTCCTCTGCATGTAACAGTGAAATTCCTAGTGCACTCTTAATGTTATCGCCGTAGCTTTTAATTTCACCGAAGGTTATTTTGCATTTTCTATATGATGATTCCCTCATTCTGACATTTCTGTTTGGATTTAATCACATTTTTAATGCAGCTACTTCCCCTTACTTTCCCGGCACTTCCAATTTATTTCATTCCTAAGTGACATGTACTATTCTTGTATTCCTGGATTTCTCTGAACATTTTTGGACACCCTTCTTTCGTCGATCAGCTGTAGTATTTATTATATTAATCTTGGTTTATTCGTATTTGCCTTCCTTGTTTTTTTTTCTAATTTCTGTGATTGACCTTCCTAGCGATGTCCTTTCCTCTTCAATTGAACTACCTGCTGAGCTATTCGTTTTCGTAATGTCTATGTCAGAGAATTTTAAGCCCAGAATATGAAATGCTTTCTGAAGCCCCTACGTTAGATAATTCGAAGGGTCAGTACTGCTTCGCGAGTTACTACGTTTCATTGAAAGCCCAAACAGATCTAATCTTGTGACGGCTGATTCACCCAAACATTTTGATAATTCTGAGAGAATGTCATCTACTCAAATGTTTTATTTCAGCACAGGTCTTTCGATTGTTTGTCAAATTCTTCTCATAGTATCATATCTCCCATCCCATCTCCATCTGCTGCTTCTTTTCTCTCCGTAAAACTGACCAATTTTTTTCCTTTATATAGCCGTCTGTCATATTCCTTCCACTTTTCAGCCTTCTCTTCTTTATACAGTATTGGCTTTATAACTGTCTTTTGTACTCGGGAAAAGTTTTTGAGAAGCTACGTGATACTCTGTGGTCTAATGTATAACACGAATAAGTGGCATAAATATGACGATTCCTCTGTGATCCAACAATTAATATGACTTTCTTTGAATATGTTGTGTGACTTAACTCATTTCGAAAGCAGAAGAACGAATCACCTGACACTGACTGCAAAGCCGAAATTGCAGTAGTTTATCCAGGATGAATGAGCAGCGAAAACGTTTTTATTTAGAGAGCTTATGTGAAATCAATGGCGCTTGCTTTTAACTACTGTATTTTTGTCATTTTAAACTATGCAGTCGTTTGACTCATGTCACGGAGCCCAGAACTATTACTCAGAGCGAAACACCGAATTCCGTACTGTACGGTTTTTAGTTTGCCGTCAACGCGTTATATTACCTTCATCTAGTCAGCACGTCACCTATCAAAACACCATTCGCGGCCGCGGACCTCTGTCGCGTGCGCTGTGTATAGGCAGAGATCAGCGGCGCACCGCAATTCATCGCAGCACACGTCAGGTCCAGGCGCGCCTAACTGCTACACGAGGCGCCTGTGAAATGGGATGCTGGGCGACGGCCGGCTCGGCGTGGTCATGGCAACGGCACTGTGACGTCAGCGCCTCCCCAGGGCGCCGGCGCGTTTTGCACAAATCACACGAGTCCGCAGCAAGATGTCTTCAAGGCTAATTAAAGCGCGGGCTGCTGCTACTGCTGCGAGAGTACTGCTCGCTTTTTGCCACACATGGGTCCGCCTGTCAATAAACGCGCCTGCAAGAGAATACGATACCGTGGAAATACATAACTTCCCATCGCATCTAAAGATACAAATTGCGATAAACAGAACTCTCCAGGAATTTTTGTACGATGTATGTTACCCTTGTTACTGAACAGGACAACTGCTCTTTACAGATCGTGCTAGAGTTGGCCGCCGTTGATGCCGATGCACTGCTGCGTTACCTTTTCTAAACAATGACACATGCGTAGCAGTTCTACTTAATGGATGCCATCTACGGAGTTTTGATTGTCCTGTTGTAGCTCCTCCTGTTGTTATGGATGGGAAACCGATCGGTTAAAACTGATACTGGAAGTTCAGTTCTGCATAACTGGTACTTTTCGGTAATTTTCTGGCCCGGGTTATAGGAGGTGTTATTTTTCACTAACTATCGGGTAAAAATACCGAAATATCAATTAGTCATTGCGGCCGTGCTACAATTTGGTTTCTAAATAAATATTTTTTAAAAACGAGGATTTCTTATTCGTAAAATTCCCGTTGCTTTGAAATATTGTTTTATAACAGGAAACGGAAAAGGCGATCAGTGCTATTTTAATAACGAAGCTGACAGAAACGAGCAACAAACACAATGCATAAGGATAGGAACAGCTTTGGTGGGACAATAATGTACCTGGTACCTTGTGGCGTGGCCTGCTAAACGGCACACGTGTACATGCACTGTACAGGACTTGCCTCCACCTGGTCTATATCGTAGATTCACGTTGTCGTTAGACATCATTAGTCTGAACCATTGTATCTTATGACGTGCGGTATCAATGAAGTACAATGCTCCATTTGCTTTAAAGGACTAATGAATGGAAGAGCCACCACAAACTAGCGACATCATACGAGGACAAAAATTAAAACTTAGCAATTCATTCATAGATCACGATAAAAATGAAGAAAATCTGATGAGGTGTCTCTGTCTACATAATATGCCTTTATCTGCTTCTAGCCCTTGAAACTGGACAAATTAACATGAAAAATAGAGTTATTCAACCTCAGATTCCACTCTTTAGCACTGACTATTCGTAATACGCAAATTATTGTATGATCCTCATTTACAACATGATTTTTGACCAGCGTTTCAAAAAATTAGAATCAGTAGAAGAGTACTTGTGGATTTTTTTTGTAATGTTCGATCTATTTCCAATTTTAAACAGAAGCAGCGGACGGTGGACAGTCCTTTATTTTAGCCTATTTAATTTAATATTTTCCTTCTATATATTGTGAAACTGAAGGAGTCGAAATTTTTCAGTTTTTGCTCCATTTCTGTTATTCCAGAAACCGATTATTTTGAGTGTTTTTGTCAGATTAAGTAGCGTTGTAAAAAAACGATGTAAGCGAGAACCCATAATTTCAGCGATAACGGCCATCCACATCCTGTGTGTGAGTATTATTTCAGTACATCTTACCCTTCATGTTGTAACGCTGGTGAAAATTACAGGGGGCATGGCCCATCGCACTTAGACGTCGGGGCATTTGTATTGCATTAGCTTCATCCCACATCCAACACCTATTGAAAAATAACGTCGCATGAGCTCTATTAAGGGTGCCGTTGCTCCACATTGCAGAAAATATCCTGAAGTCCCGATTTGTAATGATACCATAGATATAATTACAAATCGATTTGTAATGATATCTATCCTATTTGGGTTTCATTTTCATGAAATGTGAAAACAGTTTCGAGGCTCTCTTATTTTGTCCAAACTGTAACTAACGAAAACGAAACAGCTCCAGCTTTTATAGATACTGCAAGCTCACGTAACTGCTTCTTTGAGTATGTGTTGCACTCATCGATATGCTGCACCTGCCTGTTGTAATTTTTGGATTAGAAATCTTTCTATTTGTTTGATGCTATTCGTAACCTTTTTCTATCCTATACTAATCTTATCGTCCATACGTAACTACTACACCCAATAAAGAGTATAGTGTTTAAGATGTACTGGATTTTTGTAAGTATTTACTGTTCTTCCTATCGCTACGTTTACTGCCCTTAGATGCCACGTCAGACGTGCTACTAGTCAGTCCTTCTACTAAAGCTCTACAATAGACATATTTTAACAGTTATTGTTTGTAGTTCATCCTCTTTCGTACTTCAAGGATCCACGTAAGTTTTATCAGTCATGGACAGTGTTACATTTGTATGGTGTGGTGAGAAAATTAGGTAGGGGACAGAGTTGTACCTTGGAACGTTTTCAGACTTTCGCCTCCACCCTGCCCTGTAATACAAGTTTAATGAACTTTCTCATTCCATTTTGAAATGATAGATTTCAGTTTAAGTGTGCTGAAGTCGTTTCCTGAAGTTAGAAAAACTGCTCCAGGAAAGATAGGTTTCCCAAATGTAAAAAACTGTTCCAACTTACAACATCTTCGAGTATCTAGGAACAAATGTCCTGATCAAATTTAAAAGCGTTGCAGTCTAGAAAATCTCGTCAGTACTCTTTTTAATAACATATCTATTACAATATTACTTTACTAAACGTCAATAATCGGTAAGTGAAACAGAATTGAGAAGTATCGTCAAAAATGTTTTCGCGTAGAAACTGTTGGCATCTGACACAAAATTACACTTTCAGGACAGGATAAATCGTTGAGGCAGTAAAGGTATTCAGTTCATATGAAGGTGCTACGTTTTTCATGGTAGAAGACATTCCGTTTCAAGACACGAAATGGCGCACGACAGATGAGATATGGCTTAACTGTGCAATTATGCTAGTACTTCTTGACATGATTCTAAAATCGGCCATGAGACTGGAACATTCACAAGGAAAAATCATGTCTTTCTAGGAGCACAATCCTCATAGTACAACACATTTTCCAATGGTGAGCGATTGTCAAAATCGGTTCAAATGGCTCTAAGCACCAATGGACTTAACATGTGAGGTGATCATTCCCCTAGACTTAGAACTACTTAAACGTAACTAACCTAAGGACATCACACACATCCATGACCGAGGCAGGATTCGAGCCTGCGACCGTAGCAGCAGCGCGGTTCCGGACTGAAGCGCCTAGAACCGCTCGACCACATGGCCGGCTAGCGATTGTCCTTTAAGGAAATATATACATACTTGTAGTCGCAAGTGCAATCTCGATTGCAGTTATAAGTGTACACAACTGGATAACGAAATCATAGTTAATGTTTTCACTGTTTCATCGTCAGAGAGTAATTTGAGTTAATTACTTCCCGTTTCTACTTGGGCACTATAAGATCACTAATAGGGTAAGCTTATGAAATATTTTCTTCGAGCAATTGTCAGTAGCGATAAATCACAACTGTGTATTATTTTTGTACGATTAATGTATATGCACATCACAATGTGCTACCTAATTGAACAGAAATTGAAAATAGAAATTGGAAATGTTTTTCATGACTGAAACCTGTGATTTTTAGAGAAATTTTTCTTATGACTGTAATGTAATAATTGTAATGTTATAATCAGGTTGTTTTCTTAACTTTTTCTTTGTATGTCATGATTTATATCGACTGGACATCTTTGTGGTGTTATGTTTGAGGCTACAAGTTTTTTGGCTACTGATGCTGTGTCCAGATTTCATAACTCTATTCTCCTGTTGTGTGTGAATGACGAGGGATACTGATGTGGGAAAATTATTGTTCTTCTAAATCATTTATGAAGTTGATTTTTTTTCTTGGTCATCAGTCATCTGACTGCTCTGATACGGCCCGCCCCGAAATCATCTCCTCTGCCAATCTCTTCATCTCAGAGTAGCACTTGCAACCTACGTCCTCAATTATTTGCTGGGTGTATTCCAGTCTCTGTCTTCCTCCACAGTTTTTGCCTTCTAGAGTCACTCCCTCATGTCTTAACAGATGTATTATCATGTCCCTTCTCCTTGCCGGCCGGTGTGGCCGAGCGGTTGTAGGCGCTGCAGTCTGGAACCACACGACCGCTACGGTCGCAGGTTCGAATCCTGCCTCGGACATGGATGTGTGTAATGTCCTTAGGTTAGTTAGGTTTAAGTAGTTCTAAGTTCTAGGGGACTGATTACCTCAGAAGTTAAGTCCCATAGTGATCAGAGCCATTTGAACCCTCTCCTTATCAGTGTTTTCCAAATATTCCTTTCCTCTCCGATTCTGCACAGAACCTCCTCATTCCTTACCTTGTCAGTCCACCTAATTTTCAACATTCGTCTGTTCCGGTTTTCCCACAGTCCATGTTTCACTACCACATAATGCTGTACTCCAGACGTACAGTCTCAGAAATTTCTTCCTCAAATTAAGGCCGATATTTGATATTAGTAAACTTCTCTTGGCAGGAATGTCCTTTTGCCATTGTTAGTCTGCTTTTGATGTCCTCCTAGCTCCGTCCGTCATTGGTTATCTTACTGCCTAGGTAGCAGAATTCCTTATCTTCATCTGCTTCGTGGCCATCAATCCTGATGTTAAGTTTCTCGCTGTTTTCATTTCTACTTCTTCACATTACCTTCGTCTTCCTTCGATTTAGTCGATACTCTGTAATCATTAGACTGTTGATCCTGTTCAGCAGATCATATAATTCTTCTTCACTTTCACTCAGATCAGCAATGTTATAAGCGAATCGTATCAATGATATCCTTTCACCTTGAATTTTAATTCCACTCCTGAACCTTTCTTTTATTTCCATCATTGCTTCCTCAATGTACAGACTGAACAGTAGTTGCGAAAGGCTACTTCCTTGTCTTACACCCTTTTTAATACGAGCATTTCGTTCTTGGTCATCCACTCTTATTATTCCCTCTTGACAGTTCTACGTATTGTATATAACCCGCCTCTCCCTATAGTAAACCCCTACTTTTTTCAGAATTTCGAACATCTGGCACCATTTTACATTGTCGAACGCTTTTTCCATGTTGACAAATCCAATGATCGTGTTTGCTTTTTCTTTAGTCTTGCTTCCATTACTAACCGCAACGTCAGAATTGCCTCTCTCGTGCCTTTACCTTTCCTAAAGCCAGAATGATCGTCATCTAGCGTATCCTCAATTTTCATTTCCATTCTTCTGCATATTATTCTTGTAAGCAACTTGGATGCATGAGCTGTCAAGGTGACTGTGCGATAATTCTTTCAGTTGTCAGCTCTTACTGTCTTCGGAATTGTGAGGATGATGCTTTTCCGAAAGTCGGATGGTATGTCGCCAGACTCATACATTCTACACACCAACGTAAATAGTCGCTTTGTTACCACTTTCCCCAATGATTTTAGAAATTCTGATGAAATGTTATCTATTCCTTGTGCCTTATTTGATCTTAAGGCCTGCAAAGCGCTTTTAAATTCCCATTCTAACACCGGGTCCCCTATCTCCTCTGAATCGACTCCTGTTTCTTCTTCTATCACATCAGACAAATCTTCCCCCTCATACAGGGTTTCAGTGTATTTTTTCATCTATTCGCTCCCTCCTACGCATTTAAGAGTGGAATTCTCGTTGCACTCTTAATGTTATCACACTTGTTTTTAATGTCACCGATGGTTGTTTTGACTTTCGTGCATCCTGAATCTTCTTCGATGTCTTCAAATTTTTCCTGCACCCATTTCGTCTTAGCTTCCCTTCACTTTCCATTCATGTCATTCCTCAGCGAAATGTATTTCTGTATTCCGGAGCTTCCCGGAACTTTTATGTACTTCCTCCGATCATCGATCAATTGAGGTATTTATTCTTTTACTCGTGGTTTCTTGGCTGTTAACTTCTTTGTAACTACGTTTTCCTTCCCAACTTCTGTAATGGCCCTTTTTTAGAGCTGTCCATTCCTCTTTAACTGTACTGCTTACTGAGCTATTCCTTATTGCTGTATCTATAGCCTTAGAGAACTTCAACCGTATTTCTTCATTCCTTCGTACTTCCGAATCCCACTTCTTTGCGTATTCTTCCTGACTTGTGTCTTGAACTTCAGCCTATTCTACATCACTACTATATTGTGGTCTGTGTCTATATCTGGTCTTGAGCACCCCTTACAATCCAGTGTCTGATTTCGGAAACTGTGTCTGACTATGACGTAATCTAATTGAAATGTTCCCGTATCACCCGGCCTTTTCCAAGTATACCTCTTCCTCCTGTGATTCTTGAACAGAGTATTTGCTATTACTAACTGAAACTTATTACAGAACCAATCAGTCTTTCTCCTCTCTCATTCTTTTTCGCAAGCCCATATTCTCCTGTAAACTTTTTTTCTGCTCATTCCGCTACAACTGAAATCCAGTCCCCCATGACTATTAGATTTTCATGCTCCTTTACACACTGTATCACCCTTTGAATATCATCATACACTTTCTGTATCTCTTCATCTTCAGCTTGCGACGTCGGCATGTATACCTGTACTATCGTGGTCGGTGTTGGTGTGCTGTCGAATCTGATAAGAACATCTCTGTCACTGAACTGTTCACAGTAACACACTCTCTGCCCTACCTTCTTATTTATAACGAATACTCCTCCAGTTATACCATTTTCTGCTGCTGTTGATATTACCCTTTACTCATCTGATCAGAAATTCTTGTCTTCTTTCCACTTCACTTTACTGACCCCTACTATGTCTGGAATGAGCCTTTGGATTTCCCTTCTGCTATTTTCTAGTTTCATAACCACGTTCAAGCTTCTGAAATTCCACGCCCCGACTCGTAGAACGTTATTCTTTCGTTGATTATTCAATCTTATTTCATGGTGTCCTCCCACTTGGCAGTCCCCTCCCAAAGATCCGAATGGGGGACTACACCGGAATCTTTTGCCAATGGAGTGATCATCATGACACCTCTTCAATTGCAGGCCACAAGCCCTGTGGATACACGCTAACTGTCTTTAACGCAGTGATTTCCATTACCTTCTGCATCCTCATGCCCTTGATCATTGCTGATTCTTCCGCCTTTAGGGGCAGTTTCCCACCCTAGGGAAACAGAGTGCCCTGAACTTCTGTCCTTCCTCTTTGGCAAGGCCGTGGGCACAATGAGGGTGACTTCTTATGCCGGTAGTCTTCGGCCGCCAGTTATGACTATTAATCAAAATTTTAGCAGCGGCAGAATTCGAACCCGGGACCGAGGACGTTTTGATTATGAATCAAAGTCGCTGTCGCTAGACCCCGGGTGCAAATAGTTGACCATGGGTGATAGTTCATGCGATTTAACGGTTTAACATGATTGACTTATGTCTTGCAGTAGCTAATTTTTCATAAGTTAAATTTTCTGTTTCGTGTCTTTATGACTTTATGCCGATTGGGGTTTTGTTGTTATAGTTTTTGCTAATGCTGATTCTCCTGCACTGGAAGCAAATTAATAAATTGCTCCAATTATTCATTAGTTTTTTGAGAATGTAACCAGATATAATTTGCTATCACAATTTCTTAAGTTGGCCTGATGTTTTAAGAAAATCACATTAATCATATCTCACTTATTACAACTCCTTACTCAAAAGTTTGAAGCACCCTTCTACCGGTGTAACTGTACATAGCGTTCATTGAGAGATGTCGTAGCTATGACTAACAAAAGTTCGTACGTCAAATAAAAACAATAACAAGGAAACGTAGGACGTAGAAATGCACTATGCTTCACTTTTTACCACTCGTAACGCATACTGTCTGCATAATTTTGGTTTCAAGTGCGCAAAATAATGAAAAGCAACATAAACCTACGCTTATTGATGAATTATTGTGGTTATGAAGTTAATCCTCATAAATGCAGGGATATAACGGAGAAAATCAACCTATGACCATACATATTTACGTTTCTCTGCATGAGATTACTGCACGTCTAGGGGAAGTTATTGGGTGATAACTTTATCATAGATTCTCAGTGTCGTTAGTTTAATACTTGATGTTCGAATCGAGATTTGAAAGTGTTGGTTTGGCTTCCTAACCAATAAGCTAAACTAATGCATTGTTGTTTCATTTCCAAATAAGCATTAGAATTACTGAAATCTTGAATCCATTCACGTGTGTGTCCAGACTTGGTACACATGTACCTTACTGTTGGGCGACAGTCGGTGTGGGGGTAAGAACCACCTACTATTCAAGGGGTGGGTGGGAAAAAGAAGCTTAGCCAGCGACGTTTGAACTCCCAGACATTATCCACCAAGTTTAAAGAGAGCACTCAGAGACTTGAAACAAACTTTGCATACAATTTCAGACCCCCAAGAAATTTTTTCTTGCTGAGGACCCCTACAAAATGATGAAAGAAAATGTTTAACGTTTACTATTTTGCCACTGTTCAGTCACTAAAACTACCGCATGAGATATGACGTTATAATTTATTACTTCTTAACTACTGACTGTATTCGTGACCCGTTTAAGACAGCATGCATATATACCATTGAATTTAAGCGGAAAATCTGTACAACACAAAGTTCAGCAGGTATGACGTCATAAGCAATGCGATACGTGAGGAACAATCGCATCACGTATGAGGTTCAAATTTATTACTTGTTTGTTACTAACTACATTCGCAATAAATTTCACAGACAGTATCCGCATATGAGGCTGAATACATCTACAGTAATATGTCATTTTACGGCACATTGTTCAGGAGGTAAGCGTCACATTCAGTGAGATGGGTGGAAAACTCCCATCAGGAATGACGTTTCAGATTATTACTTCATTGCTACTAACTCCATTCGCTGTACATTATGCGGACGAAATCCGCATATGCCGCTGAATGTACCTACAAAGTCATGTCTTTGCACGACATGTAGTTCGGGAGACGTGACGTCATAAACAATAAGCACGAGGTCAGGCGCTGCATGGTACGGTATTGACGCACTATGGTAAATAAATATCTGGAGGACGCCTAGTTTCTCCACTAGTATTTAAACAAAGAAAAGCTCTGTTATTAATGATAACAGCGTATTTATGGCGCTCGAAAACATGATCAGCAGCATCATTGCTGGATAACAACATACACCGGAGCAGTGATTGTTCCCACAAGTGAAACGGCGTCAGTGGTTGACTAGGAACACACACACCGTATTAGCAGCTATTTTCAGAATAATATGCGATGTTATCATAGGTATATGGTCACTTGTTTGGCTGATAAACTCTTTTATCTAATATATACTTTTCTTTTATATGTCTTAGTCACATATTTCATCAAATTTCATAATATTCCTTTCTGTTAGCAAACCTACCTAACTCCATACGTAACCGTGATTACTTCTCTACAATCCTCGCACCCACCATGTACATTAAAAAATAACTGCGGGTAATATTACGAAGCGATATGAAATAAGAGGAAGACCTGAAACAAGTAGTAGGGAAAGCGAATGTTAGATTTCTTGGACGACCCCTTGAACGTGCGCTGTACATGTCCAGAAGACCTTACACAAATTTGTGTTCGTCTAATATTCTAGTGCACTACTACAAATATGAAACTTTTATCGAATAGACTTGATAGTAGACATCGAACAAATTAATGACTCACAAGAAGTCGGTATCTCCACCAGTAAAATATAAAAGACATAAATTTGTTTCGCTAGTACTCTTCAAGTCATAGTTTTCCTCTAATCATGTTGAGTATATGACAGGCCATATGCTACAATAAATTAGTAACCGCCGCACGGTCTAGGGCGCCTTGTCGCGGTCCGTGCGGGTCCTCCCGTCGGAGGTTCGTGTCCTCCATCGGGCATGGGTATGTGTATTTTCCATAGCGTAAGTTAGTTTAAGTTAGATTAAGTAGTGTATAGGCTTAGGAACCGATGACCTCTGCATTTTGGTCCCATAAGACCTTACCATAAATTTCAATTTTCAATTACTAAACCTTTGGTTGAACTGTCATTAGCTACACAATCTTTGCACAACCAACCATGTAGTGTTACAATGGATACGAAAGTGCCACATGGTCCAGTTACTAAAGATACTGGTACCGCAGTGATCACTATACACAACTTTGACATATACATGTTACCAGTGGAACTGATCTTAATGGAATGCAGCACTCAATGGAAAATTCACACCTAAGCTCAGTTGACTAATCTCCGAAGCATTAACGAACTTATAACCACTGAGCGGTAAAACGCATTGTACCACACTTTTATACAAAGAAAAACTCATTACAATTCTTGTGCTAAAATCTCTCGAGTTAAGATCCTTCCAACCTGGCAATCCAGACAAGCCATGCAGGTGTCAGGAGTCAAAGACCGCTGCATAAGAAGTTATAAAATGGGATGAATTTACCGTGAGAAATAAACCTGAGCAATTTCAGATATTAAACAAATAAAAAGTGTACTGACCATGAGTTTAATTTGTGTAACCAAACATTCAATTTATGCTGTAAAATTTCATAAAACTCATTGTTAGTGCATTATATTGTTTAATAGTTCTTCAGGACTGGGTATCATCAATTTATACATCAACACCTTCCATTTCTATTGATAATTTTCTCCTTCTAAAGAAAGTAACTTTTTAGAGACGAATTGATCCAACTATCACTTGTGTATCGCAAGTCGCCTTTGAATAGGGGGCACACAGTCGTAAGTTTAGTGGACAAACCGATTATTTTCCCAATTAGGTTGTATTTATTTAGACTTCATCTTCATGGCATTGCGGAAGGCGAGTGTTTACCCGTATCAGAGCACATTAACCCCCACCAGAGCGAATGTAAACTTTCGGAAATATAATTATCCAGAACAGTGTACACGGTCCAGTCACATTAATGAGACCATCGCCTATGTTCGACATCAACGTGCAATAACTGCAATAACCACTCAGAGACGGCAAGTGGCAGCAGCACTAGCAGTAAAGAGTATGCAAAGCATGTCGGTGTGGGTTGAGGGGGGGGGGGGGGTGTACGGGTGGCTGATGGGAGAGGGGCGACAGAACAGTGCAGAAGTTGTTGTTGTCACAATGGGGAAACTGAGCGATTTATCTGATGTCCAAAAGGATATGATCATTGGCTTCGGTGCGAGAGTAGAAACATTTCCAACTTATAAATTTGTAAACTGTTCGCGTGCCACCATGATTAAAGTATATCGTGCATGACTGAATGGTGCAATCCAAAATCAGCGTGGAGGCGACTATGATGAATCACAGGCCATGTATGACAGGTGTGATCTTCGGCTGCGGAGATGTGTACTGGCGAACAGAGTTGCAAATGCTGAGCATCTGATCGCCAGATGAACCAAGGAGCTATACACTGTTCAGCGAACGATGCTGCCTATGGGGCGCCTGGTTCCTGCACCCAAGCTAACTGCTGTTCATCGATGACGAAAGCCGTAATTTGCAAACGAATGCCGCAACTGGATGTCCAACGAGTCGCGAGAGGTGACATATTAAGACGAGTCACGTTTTTTACTCCGTGATACATATACTAAACACCATGCAGCACTTGTCTGTGGAATATTTTCATAACATTTCTGTCAGGATGGCACAAATATGTATTTATCCGTGAGGACCATGTCCACCTCTACGTGCAGTGTTTTTCCCGCCGGCATGACGTCATCTACTAGCAGGAAAACGCAACTTGCCACACACCTCACAGTGTACTGACAGCATCAGGATGAGTTTCCCGCAATCCCCTGGCCACAGAACACGCCGGATTTAAACCCAATCTGTGGGACCACCTCGATTGGGCTGTTGGTTCCATGGGTTCCCAACCAAGAAACCTAGCGCTGCTGGCCACTGCACTGGAGTTGACATAGCTCGATATCACTGTCCGTTTTTTAAAGAACCTTTCATCCCAAGCGGCTATTCAGGTTTTCGACAGGTTTTCAGATTGTAACTGGACATCTTATATTAATGCCCTTGTCACATTCCGTTTGGCTATTCCAGGAATGTCGTTCATGTCCATCTATTTTATCAGCTGAGTTGATGCAGTTTCATTTACACGCGTTTTCAATTATTCGTCCTACAAATATCCGGAGATAGGACAAAGACTTTGCACAGTAGTGTCATCCCCGTGACTCTCACCCTACAGCACGAAGAAAAGTCCGCCAACAAACCAGACGGACTCACACTCTCTATACTACGGCAGAAGCAGCAGCACTAAGTTGTATTTCGAGACAAGACAGGACGACAACATCAGACCCCATCCAAGAACATTTTTCTACTGAAGCGACCTACCAGTTGCTCCCCCACTCACCCCTTCCCTGCCTGGTACATACACTACTGACCATTTCTTGGGATCTTAAAAGAGCGTTTAAAAATAAACTACAGTTTAATGAGCATGGAAATAGACTCTCACCCTACAGCACGAAGAAAAGTCCTCCAACGAACCAGACGGACTCACAATCTCTGTACTACGGCAGAAGCAGCAGCACTAAGTTGTATTTCGAGACAAGACAGGACGACAACATCAGACCCCATCCAAGAACATTTTTCTACTGAAGCGACCTACCAGTTGCTCCCCCACTCACCCCTTCCCTGCCTGGTACATACACTACTGACCATTCCTTGGGATCTTAAAAGAGCGTTTAAAAATAAACTACAGTTTAATGAGCATGGAAATAGGTTGTTTTCACTTCTAAAAATGGTACGCAAACCTTTCACCGGTGATTCCACTGGCGCCACTGTCAGCTTGGCTCTGCAGGGATTTCCTGTGTTGTTTGCACCTTAACGCTGAACGTCAGACCTCGACATTCCGGGGACCTACTCTTCCTGTTACCCGAATGACAACCAAATAATACCAACCACAGCACAGACTAGACCGATGGAGTGATAATAGAAATTTCGTCTCGACCACAATCTTAAACTTAATTTCTATCCATCGTTTCTTAAGATTACCCTTAGAGCAGGACTAAATAAATAATAATATTGAATTTTGAAACAGATTTCAGTAGCTATGCATCAAGTGAAGTAGCTAATCTGTATTAGACCTTAGATTTCATTGAAAATTAAAAGACACATATAAAAGAGTACGCTTCACGAAACGCAAATGATAGCATCCTGATGATAACTAGCCCATGATATCATCCTAAAATAAAGAAGCCATAGAGTAACCACTTTGTTCATTAAAAAAAATGTGCCTCAGTAAAAAGATAAGTGATGAATATTGGTAGATACCAATATGCTGTGCAATAACATACATTGCGACAGGCACATGAATTTTCATTGTAGTTAAGCACACCTTTAGTGTTAAGCAGTAGACGGCTGAACTTCGTTCTCTTAACAGAGACAACCGAATCTGGAAGAAATTAGGAGCACTAGGATGGGGGCACGTCGGAAATGAGCAGTGTAGGAGAAGTTTAACTTTACAGATATATTTCTCTTTTTTCAAATATTTATGAAGTAGTTGACCCCATTGTATAACAAGTACAAAATGCATACATACACGGAAAAAAATAGCAACACCAAAAAACAATGACATTTCGAGAATACAGTTGTCAAAGTAAAATATTTAAGTGATTCATATCGCTAGTTCACACGTTAATCTAAGCACAAGATAAGCCATTGGAAATGTCACATCCTGGTATCTTAACAACCGGTGTAAACGCCAGAATGTTGCATGTAAGCATGCAAACGTGCATGCTTTGTGTCGTATAGGTGCTGCTGCAAAAGTAATACTTTGCTTGATGGTCATCCTAACACACTTTTTCAAGACACTATGCATTCCGTTGAAATGATATTCCAGGACAAAGTCCTCTTTGGAATAACAGATACAAAATTCACATAGTGTAAGAAGTCTTATTACTAGTATTCAGTATCTCTATTATATACGCTTAGTCGCAGTATGATTTGATCAAATCTTTAATTGTATTTCCTGCTACTGTAGCTTTGTATATTTTCAAAATGTGAGGTCTTAAAACGTCTTGTTTTTGGCATACAGCGTTTTAAAAGTGTTGTTCGGCTTCAGTCGTTAGTATGTATCCTTGAAAAGGGCAATTTTCGGTCTGTTTTCAAATTACCTCGATGTTCAACTGTTCAGCTTTGCAAACCATTCTGCTTTACCGACGAATATACATGGTTTACTGGGAATGGGGGGAGGCGGGGGGGTTAATATCAAACTGTTTCATTCTATTTCCATGTGCGGGGGCAAGACTTTAGTTTGAAATCGATTTAAACTGTAGCAGTAGATACGTCTGTGTTTCTTAATATAACTAATCTCAACTTCGTTACAAGCCCATTTCTTTGTACCGCGATAGTTAGATTTTTTCACTGTTACACGTAATCACACGTTTATCGGGTTGTCTTACACACACTGATGATGTACCACGGGATCCGTGATCACTGGGCCATCTGCTATTGCGTTAAGCGCGTGTGTGTGCTGAAGCAGCGCCGTCAGGGCTTTGCGTTGTACACACTCCTCCGCCGCATGGCAGGGACGCATTCCTGCGATCACTGAATATTCATTGAGTCATTTGCGCATATAACACAGCCAGCAATGTGCCGCACACGACTGTCTCTTTGGTTGCACAAACAACGCCAGCTGCACTACTGAAGACACTGCCTGCGAAGGCTAGCAAACTAATTTCCCAGCCTGCCCAGCGAGATGTGGTTCAGTGGTTCGTATCGGCAAAAGTTCAGTAAATAAGAATGTCTGCTCGTCATAATAAGGCAATTAAATGCTGCAGGCTGGTAATAAAATTCTTATCGATGTGTTCTAATTTTATGAGTTGATATAATTACATTATTAGCTATTAGTCTAACGTTACTACAATTAATAATTGCTCTGAATAAATATTTGACCCTGCAGCCTCTATGAATCAGGCCATAAAGGAATTAATGACATTAGCTGCCAGTACGAATTGATTCAAATCAGTGGGGAAAGTTGAAAATTTGTGCCACACTGGGATTCGAATATCCTGCTTACTAGCCAAATATGCTGGCCATTGCACCATCCGGACACAGTGGTCATCGCAACTACTCCGATAACGCTCGCACAACCCCAAACAGACCCAAATTCTCAACTTATCCATACACTACTGATGTACTGACCATTACTCATTATCTGAGTGCGTAGTTTCTGCTCTTTCTGTCTTGTTCGAAAGAACAGACACCACACAGAATCTGTTATACATTGTATGTCAATTGAAGGTGGAGAGAGGAAGAAACGAAAGGAGACAGGAGGCTTCACTTCTATCAGCTTCATCGGGACGTTACGCGGAATCGGCGGCGACGAGTGAAAATGTGTACCAGACCGAGATTCGAAACTGAGATCTTCTTACTGCTTACTAGACACGTGCGGTAACCTCCGCGCCATCCGGGACACAGTGCTATCGCACCAGGACGGACTCTCTCGGCTCGTCTCAAGACCGATCCACACTTCCATCGAGCACCACTTATCTGCAGCCCCTGTCAGTTTCCTCCATATTAGCTCTTCCGAGATTCCCACAGGAGGTCAGGCATATTTGTGCGGCCGCACTGAAAAAGCTGGAATCACTGCCTAGCTAGCAGCTGGGCCTATAAAATTATATGAATGTGTTGTGCCTGTTCTTTCAGACATGTTCGAAATACATATATATATATATATATATATATATATATATCTGTGTGTGTGTGTGTGTGTATACACACATTTGAATTACAAAAAACAAATACTAAAAAAAGGTGCATGGCGCGAGATACGATCCGGCGACCTTCGGATTACGAACCCGAGCGCTTACCGCTGCGCCACGACGCTGTAGAAAATTATTAATCGTAGAGAGTATTTCACCGCAACGATTTATTTTAACTGTCGATTTTCTCGACAACGGCTGAGAAGTGCATCTTGGTGCTTTGCCACATTACACCTCTGGCCATGAGCTTTTGTTATGCGCAGTATGAATTGAATCTGAATTTCACAATTGGCGGCCTCCCCTTGTTAGAGCCACTTGACGTTACTAGAAGTTCTTTTGCAAAGGTTCACTTCACCAAACACCTTTTTAGGGGTCGGTGAAAATGCATCAACTTCTACACTATAAAACACAACGGACGCTTCTGAGTGGCTAATTGGTCTACAGCTCTTAGTTTTTAGTACTACTTGCTGCTATGTTCCACTGGCACTAAAAGAACATACTTTCATCATCTGCCATTTTTTTGAAGTTTTACAGAAACGGTTCACAACACCAACTCTTTTATGGGAGAAGATGATAAGACACAATGTTCTGTACCAGGAAATTTATGATGGCCGTTGTTTCCTAGAGGGATCAGTTTTTTTCTCTTTTATTGGTTTAGAGCCTGGAGCCTGAAGAGGTAAAACCATGATAGTACGAACACTTTCCAGAGGATGTTATTGGCTTATTTTTCTAGATTTTATGCTTTCGTTTACGTACTGCGAGCAATACCTGGTCATATTATGTTAAAGCTTGTAGGAGTCACAAACAGTTGGTAACTTTATTTTGTACTTTAACGTTTCACTAGAAGAACGATTTGAAATTGCAATCACCTAGACAGCTTAATCATTAATCTATTTTTATGTTGCACTCTTTCAAGGTCAGCCGTAGATATACGTGGATGAAACGTAAAACAGTTTCTTTATATAGTACAGCTTTGCGTTATTAAGACATTATATTCCAAGTACAACAAGCTGTACTTTCATAATTTTATTACGGTTTATGGGTATCATCCGTTACTGAAAATGGTGTACACCATCTGTGTATACGATACGTGAACCATCATCAGATAACTTTTTAGAAGTTTTAAACAATGGTTGATTTCACCAAATACCATTTTTGGAGGGAAGTTGATGATGCATAACAGAGGGCCGAGCGGAGACACATCTGCGTGAAGTTAGGATAGGTCTTGGGAAATGTAATGTCAATGACGGCAGTAAAACATTATTAGAGTTCAGTTACTTATTCACAATATTTACAAGTCGTCGCCCTTCTGGGGAGCAGCCTCAGCTGTTTCTAATTTAGTTGCATGCTGGATTCTAGCGGAGTAAGCTGAGCGGTGACACACCCAGGAGGTGAGGCCAGCGACCCTGGCGGAGCGGCGCTGTCAGTGAGCGTGGCGATGGCGGCCCAGCGCGAGGTGGTTCTCGCGCAGGCTACGGAGTGAAGCCCGTCCCACTCAGGACTGTAGGATGACTCTTGATGGCTCGTCCACTATGTGCCTGGTGTCGGTAGTCGTGTGGTCGGTTGATCTCTCCTTGGTAGGGTTCAGCAACAGAAGTTGCCTGAATGTTGAGCAGAAACGTCAATCCCAAGAGGCCCCGTTGAAGTCCGGAATTGTCAGCACTATACTATTTGGTGTCGCCGAAAGACAGTCAGTTTCTCCATCAGTAGATGGTAGGCGTCGAGCAACATGAACTTTATCCAGTCAAGGCAACCTTGAGTGCATCTTCGACTAGTTCATAGACTATGCTGGAACACCTAGGACATTGATTCACTACTGTACGTAATAATGGAAACGAGTGCTATTATTGTGAGTGCCATGTATCAAACTGATAAACTCATGACAAGTCCTGGAGAGCTCGAGTGCCTAAAGGGAGCTAGCGTGAGGCTATGACGCTAAGCTCTGTTCTTAACCGAATGTGTCCGCCTTATTCTGCTCTGTTCAGTTAACAGGCTGTAAACTGCTGTGCCGTTGCTCGACACGTGCTATTACAAACTAGGCACAGTTTCTTTCAACGTGCCTAACAAGCTAACGAATATGCTTGTCTCCCGTCCTTTCTTTTGCATCCTCTTATCTGCTGAATGCTTATTCCCTACTCGGCAGACAGTGTCTTTTATGTGACCCATTTACAGCGTAATGGCTAGCTTTCTGCTTCCGAGTCTGTGTTTGGCATAACTTTACTGCCTATGGCAATGGCCGGTGACTTTTAAAAAAACATTTTTTCTGATTTCTGCCCCAGTTCTGTGCCATAACAGCATTAAGTACTACAGTACAAAAATTACTGATGATAGCAACTGGCTAATACATCTTTTCGTTACTTCCGATTACTGTTCTCAAAATGAAGAGACTGAATAATGTGCGAAAAACCTGGTAGGTAAATTACGCTTGAGATGTTCCCACTATAATGACCTATAATATAAATACAGTACTAAACCAGTAACACAAGCATCGTCTCAGTGACTCAACAAAGTGTGATGAGGAAGGCTAATTTGTCTTTTTAAAGAACTGGCAAAGTATAGTTCGCCCATATTCATAAATAAGCAGATTGTCGAAACACACGCGACTGTGCCACGGTTATAATGGCTGCATCAAATCTATGACAGTAAGATAGAGAAATATCTTAACTAACCTGGATGTGAGTTTTCAGTGTCCCGTCTCATAAAATATATAAAACAAATTTTCCGTACTCGTTAGCGATCTGTGGAATTTGATTTCTGCCGTTGTTTCTATAAATGTGATGTGCAACATGAAAGCTTCAAATACAGGGAAAGACGTTGAGAGTGGATAAATTGCAGTGTAAATGGTGAACACTAAACGAGGGACACGTTTCAGTACAAACATCACATGGGTCCAAACTGCCAGTGCAACATACACATTGACACAGGACTATTATGGTTACTGCTTGGGCACTACAATACAGGCAGCAATATATTATCCAATACAATTTTAAAGTAATAAGAGTGTAAGGATACCTGACATTGAACTGCAGCGTGGAGAATGAACATACACAATAATAAAAGTTACGTACAAAGGAAGCTTAGATATTGTAATGGCTCTGGTTCTCTGTTCAGTGTCAATTTCTACAAGTTCCTTATACCGTATTACCTCATACTGTATTACTACAACCAGTACATTAACAAATTGTAACCATTCTGTACCGCTTTTGGCATTTTTCGTTCTCTATGCTGGTTTTAAATATTGAAATACATACTCATTAAAGCTAAGTTTGCTGTAATCCTCACATCGCGTGTAGAGGACAAAGCCTTGCATTCATTTGACTGTGGAATCAGTCATTTATTAAACGGAATATATAGGTAGTGAGACTAAGGAAAAAATAGATTCCGGACATCGCTGGAGGTGAGTGCGTAAGCGAAAGAATGTTCCAAGACCAAACCGACGAGAGTCATCGGGTATCCTGACGCACTGAGATGCTGTCACGTAATTCGCTTCTAGCAGACCTTCTGCTCTTAGTGGAAGGAACGTTCCATCCACAATTTGCGCCCGGGAAGAGCCTGCTTTGATGCGGTCCGCCATGAATACGAGCACCTCTTCTTTGTCAAACTCTTCATCTCACAGGAGCACGTGCACTCTACGTCCTCAGTTATTTGTTGGATATGTTCCAATCTCTGTCTTCCTAGATGTTATCTCTGTTTTTCTCCACAATTCTTATCCTCTGCAGCTCCCTCTAGTTCCATCGATACTACTCCCTATGTCGTAACACATATCCAGTCATTCTGTCCCATCATCTTGTCAGTGTTATCCGTATGCCCCTTCTTCTCCGATTCTGAGCAGAGCCTCCTCATTCCTCATCTTATCATTCCACCTAATTCTCAACGCTCGTCTGTAGACCACATATTAAATGCTTCGATTTCTCTTCCTGTTTTCCTACGTTCCATGATTCACTGCCATCTGTACTGTGTTCCAAACACACATTATCCGAAATTTTTCCTCAAACTAATAGACTTCTTATGGCCAGGAATGACTTCTTTGCCTGTGCTAGTTTGCTTGTAATGACCTCCTTGCTTTGTCCGTCATCGGTTATTTTCATTCCAAGTTAGGAGAATTCTATAATTTCGTGTACTTCATATCACAAATTTTGAAGTAAAAATTCTCGCCATTCTCGTCTCTGTTATTTCTCATTACTTTTGTCTTTCTTCGATTTATTCTCAATCAATATTCTGTACTCATTAGATTGTTCATTCCATTCAACAGATCCTGTAATTCTTGTTCATTCCACTGGCAGTAACAATGTCATCGGCGAATCTTGTCGTTGATATCGTTTCATTCTTAATCTTTCTCTTATGTCCGCCATTGCTTTTTCCTTGTGTAGACTGAACATTAGGGACTGCCTCCCTGTTTTATCCGATTTTTCATGAGAGCACTTGTTATAGGACTTCCAAACTTATTTATTCCCTCTTTGTCCTTTCACATTTTGTGGGCTCCTCATTCCCTATAGCTTACTCCCATTTTCTTCAGAATTTCGGACATCTAAAAGAATTTCACCTTGTCGAACACTTTTTGTACATCAATTAGTCCTATGAACTTTCTTGATTTATCTTCAGCCTTGCATCCATTGTCAAGCGCAACGTCAAGACTGCCTCTCTAATGCCTTTACCTTTCCCAAGGCCAAACTGACCGTCATCTAACCGATCATTAAGTTTGTTTTAAATTCCTCTGTATATTGTCAGAAGATTCGATGCAACAGCCTTTAAGCTGATTTTTCGATAGCTGACGCACTTATCCTCTCTTACTGTCTTCGGAATTGAATGGATGATTTTTTAGCTTCTATGACGCTGAATAAAGGGTACTTCATATGCCAACAATATTGTTTTTGAGGATACAAGCTATTTTCATACTAATTTTGTACTCATTCGAGTTAGTTGTTTACTTTATTTACATTTGATTTCGAAGCCTTAATGGCTTCACCTTTGGACAGTTACGCACTTATTATTATTATTTTCTTTTTTTTTACGATACTGGAGGATGCTGTGGTCAACAATAAGTTACTCCTGCGGTTGTATTTTACTTTGATAATTGTGCGTGTGTGCCTGCACATGAAGCCACAAAAGGCTTCAAAGTCGGAAACAAATAAAGTAAAAGATAGATGAATGGAAAATTTGTGACAAAATATTTCTCCGATTTCTTGCCGCGATATTTTGCACTGTGAACTCATGTTCTCAACGACTTTCTCTACCTCATCGTCGGTCGTTATCCGTATGCAGCGTTGTACTTTTGTATGTATCCGGCGAATTAAGTCGTGGAGAAGCCACGAAATCACGGAACTTCCGCAGCCTAGCAGAACTGTGTCGATATCCGTGATGGAGAGTCCTTAATGGCGACGCCGATTCAGTTGGTGGAGGATAAATTAGCTTATTTATCTGCAGAATATCATCAATTGGCATTAATTTCCATGCATGCAAAAGATGTAACCGCTGTCCTGGCATAAGCATATTCTGATATCAACATTCTTGATGTCAGAATCCCAGAAAGTAGAACGATGCGAGAAGATTTTCGTTCCATCAAACACACTCGAATAATTTTTAAGAGGCGTTTAGCAAGAGTAGGCATAGGTGAATTTATAAAACAGTGGATTTAACTGAATTTTTACATATATTTAGCTGATTTTTTAAATTTACATTTACCTGATTTTTCTCAGCTGAATTGTAAATGCACTAACAACTAGAATGTTAAATCTCTAAGTATGATTTCAGAACGCTGCACGGAGCTCCGACGCCACATTAAATACAGCGATTTAGACAAAACAAAAACATCAAAGGAAGTTTTGCATCACTCCTGTTTCCAGAGCTCCTGAAGACAGACGTTGACTGAGGATATTGAATCACAGACACAGTCCCTTTGACTGTTCAGAGATGTCACTAAAGACGGCCAAAGATGTAAACAATCATGCATGAGCAGCGCTTATTAGAAGGAGGGCGTCCGACAGCCGTTCAGTTCCAGTCACTCCACCAGGAAGGGGGTACACGGCTCGTGTCGTCTGTACTTCAACCATGCCTAGACGATCAATACCGCGGTTCGATCGCGTCCGCATTGTTACTTTGTGCCAGGACGGGCTCTCAACAAGGGAAGTGTCCAGGCGTCCCGGAGAGATCCAAACCTACGTTGTTCGGACATGGAGGAGATACAGAGAGACAGGAACTGTCGATGACATAACTCGCACAGGGCGCCCAAAGGTTACAATTGCAGTGGATAACCGCTACCTACCGATTATGGCTCGGAGGAACCCTGACAACAACGCCGCTATGTTGAATAATGCTTTTCGTGCAGCCACAGGACGTCGGGTTACGACGCAAACTGTGCGCAATATGCTGCGTGATGCGCACCTTCATTCCCAACGTCCATGGCGAGGTTCATCTTTGGAAACACAACATCATGCAGCGTGGTACAGATGGGAACAGCAACATACCAATTGGACCGTTCAGGAGTGGCATCACGTTCTCTTCAATGATGAGTGTCGCATATGCCTTCAGCCAGACAATGGTCCGAGACGTGTTTGGAGGCAACAATATCCCGCGAGCGCAGCAAGGTGGAGGTTCCCTGCTGTTTTGTGGTGGCATTATGTGGGGCCGACGTACGCCGCTGGTGGCCATGCAAGGCACCGTAACGGCTGTACGTTACGCGAATGCCATCCTCCGACCGATAGTGCAACCATATCGGCAGCATATTGGCGAGGCATTCATGTTCGTGGACGACAATTCACGCCCCCATCGTGCACATCTTCTGAACAACTTCCTGCAGGATTACAACATAGCTGGACTAGAGTTGCCAGCATGTTCTCCATACATGAACCCTATCGAACATGCCTGGGATAGCTTGAATAGGGCTGTTTATGGACGACTTTACCCACCAACCACTCTGAGGGATGTACGCCGAATCGCCGTTGAGGAGAGGGACAATCTTGACCAACAGTGCCTTGATGAACTAGTGGATAGTGTGCCACGAAGAACACAAGCATGCATCAGTGCAAGAGGACGTGCTACTGTGTACGAGAAATACCGGTGTGTACAGCCATCTCGAGCACCACCTCTGAAGGTTTCGCTGTATGGTGGTACAACATGCAATGTGTGGTTTTCAGGAGCAATAAAAAGGAAGGAAATGATGTTTATTTTGATCTCTATTGCAATGTTCTGTACAGGTTCCGGAACTCGCGCAACTGAGGCGATGCAAAACTTTTTTCGATTTTGTATATTGGTGCATGTAAATGGCACTTGATGCTGAAGGACTAAACAAAATCAGCTGAGTTACACACGTTCCAAGAGAATAGAATCAGTATCTCGACTAGTAATTATTCGTTTAGTTACTGACTGAGGCTGCATTAATGCCTTACAACGTAGGTGAACAGTATTGTGTTTTACACAAAAATTCTCTTTTCAAAAATATATTTTGCTCTTGCTGAATACAAAGCTTTCGTAAAATATTCATAGATATCCACGCAGTCTCTGCTAGCGAATGCAGGCGCCGTGGATTCCTAATACCTCAATTACATGCTACTTACAGAAGTCCGCACGACCTAATGGCTCGAATGTTCACTCTTGACAATGACGACACAGTAAGTTGTTGAAAGCTTATCTTCATAAATAAATACGTCTTGCAAAGAAACCAAGAAACATTTGGCCAAGAATGTCATATCGAAAATCTATGTTTTTATAGCATACAAATAGCCTATGTGTTCCACAACAGAACCAGGCGTCGTCAACGCCAGACTTAATTTCGTTTTGGATATCTTCCTGAATCTGAGTGTAACACCTTTGCCGGGGTCGGAGTGTGGATGAAACATACATGAAGGCAGCATTTTGGTGAGTACGGTCTTCGGCGTCGCTCTGCTGTAACGATGTGCTGACATGAAGTGAGATATCCCTTCCACCTCGCTCACTCTCAGGTCCGCTGAACACCCTCGTATCTACCGGTCGATAAATACATCCGCCACCTGTTGCTCTCTGCTCTCTATATTATTCACCAGCTGGGGATCTGCGGGGCGCAGCTGAAAATCAGCCGGGGTGTAATCTCGACTGTCAATCAGCGCAGTGCCCCGTCGGCGACTCACAGTGTTAGTCGGATGAGGTATGTAGATGACTCTAGGGTCTTTGTGTCCTCCTTGTGCTCGGCAACATTGTACGATGGCCAATGGTAGCGTAAGCAGGTGATATGAATTCCTGACATCACCATGGCATAAATCGGCCAACCTCAAACCGAAATATGAGGGTACGTAATTAATGTTTGTATTCTGGGCACATATTAATATCTATTGTCATGGCAGACATCGGTATTCCTGCTGCACAATACTGTAGGACGCTCCTAGAGATGTCAACATAAATTTGTGCAGTTAAACCGAGCCAACAGCAGAAACGTAGCATCTGCGCCGTGTGGATCAAGATGACTCTTATAGCCACTTATCACGATGGACATGTACGCTGAAACATCTCCAGAAATGTGGTGATGTGGGCTCGTTGTAATAGACAGGCTATTCATGTGGATGCTGCAAGTGCAGATGTTCGCAACACACCTTGCATGATCTATAGCAACGTCCATTACGCCGAAGATATTGCACTGCCTTGTGTCCGTTTACAGTTCTAACCCTGTCTGTAGTAAGGATCACTACACATAGGCTTCTTGGCTATTGAGAGGGCATGCTATGGAGAGCAGGTGGTAGAACGTAACGTAAGTCTTAACCGGCCCACGTGACCGGCGATGTATGCAGGGCATCATCATGAAGCAATATGTGGCACCAAACTGAATGGATACCTTATTGCATAACATTACAGCTCCCATGTAACTCATTATCTGGCTGCCTCTTAATAACAACTTGGCGCGAGTAATGAGTGGATGAACAAATGTCTACTAGAAACGTTACGTATGTAGACTGTGGACAGTTCGGAATGTGGGTCTCACGGGAAGCATGCAAGGGATAAGTCTTTGCAGTCGCGCTTTTCATCTGTGTCCTCGGTGGCTCAAATGGATAGAGCATCTGCCATGTGAGCAGGAGATCCCTGGTTCGAGTCCCGGTCGCGGCACACATCTTCAGCTGTCCCCATCAAGGTATATCAACAACACCTGTCAGCAGCTGAGGGTTTCAATTATCATTTATTCCAGAGAAGCTGCAGGGTCATCAATGGTATCTGTTCTTTCGAGAACAGTTACTATCTTCATATAAACCAATATCATGCCTGAGATTTGGCCAATTTCCGCACGGGATCAGTTAGCTAAGCCCATTTTACTGGGAATTGGATTCACCACCGTCAAAAACGACGAGGATCCGGACATCCCACCGCGAGGTAATACTGACTACTTTTTCTGAGGCTGCCATGAGTAGATGCTAAATGTTATGCTCATAAGGGACAATACACAATCACAGAATCAGTCTGAGGCCTTCAGATACCAGGTGCTGGCACTCAGAGGCCAAAGTGATTGAGCATTGGTCGTGGTAGACAGCAGGAGGACTCCGATGGCGATGGTGTCCAGGATGGTATATCGGTTCCAACTGCCTAAATACTCGTTCACTCTCGGTGGACGAATGTAGTACAGACTACTTGCGGCCACGCGAGATCGTGGAGGTATTAGTGACATGATTGCCGCACCTCCTAATGGCGATATGGACACTGCTTGTTGACGAAACGGACGCCTATGTTCGTAACAGCGGCTGCCAGAGTGTCTTTTCTCGTGGTTCAGGACTTCGTAGAGCCTACAGAGCCCCCCTTCGGCCATTCGTTTCACTGGGCTGTTTGCTGTTGGACTACACGTCCTGATGCAGCAAATGTGTCATATTGGAGGGTGAATATGGGGACTGACTCCAAAGCCCATTGTCACAGTTTGATATTTTCTAGGTGAAAATTAAATGTGTACAATTTCTGTTCGCACAGCTTTGGTGACCACAGCTGCTTTGAGCGCCTGCGACACCTTCGGTTGGGCTTCTGAGAGGAACCTTCGCAGTCAGGAGCGGAGCGCATGCAGACAAACGGCAGAGCGATGGAGGAGGAGGGCGCTGCGCTTTCGGAGGCTGCGGGAATTTACTGGGCCGTTAGGGAAATCGCGGAGCTGCACAACTCGGCATCAATTTCTCCGGCTTTCGCGGCGACGCTTCTGAAGTCGACGCCGTGGCAGCAGTCTCCGGTCCCTGCGTTTAATAGCAGCAGCGGGAGCTGTTGACGCCGACGTCCCTTTGCGACACTTTTGCGTGCAGCCGAACTTCAAACGGCAGTCGGTGCTGAGTCACTGTGGTTGAGCACGAACTAACTGCAAATGTAGAAATTACCGACTGCTATGCAAGTTTTCTGCAATATTCGCATAACACCATGAAATCTTTTCCAAAGACTGGCTGAGTGATCACACCCAGATATCTCTCAAGTAGTACGAAACTTAACATTTCTTAACAGCCAAGCATGTACTAATTAGGCAGTATTATACTATCTCCATCCGGGTATGACATTGTTTGGTACCAATTTCTTCCAAAAAGCTACGGGCCAAAATGTTATTTTTCAGGGGGTCAGTCTCATGTTCTGTTGATCGCTAAGACAGAAATGAAATGATCGTGTGGCATTGTCGCTCGGGAGGCCCCAACCGGGTGAGCTCGACCGCCGGGTGCAAGCCTTATTTCAGTAGACGCCACATTGGGTGACTCCCGTGTGGGTAACGATAAGAGGTCTTTTGTTTTGGATAGTCCTTGGGCTGCCGAACGGATATACTATAGCTACTCTACGGCACAGGGTCTAATTTTAAATATTACACCCACCGACACAGATAAATTGAGAAAATGTTTTGCAATTTTTGGTCCTTAGACGGCCTACAAAAGCACCATTTGTTCTACATCTACATCTACATTTATACTCCGCAAGCCACCCAACGGTGTGTGGCGGAGGGCACTTTATGTGTTCATGGGCTTATACAGGGAGTAACAAAAAGGTACGGCCAAACTTTCAGGAAACATTCCTCACACACAAAGAAAGAAAATATGTTATGTGGACATCTGAAACGCCTACTTTCCATGTTAGAGCTCATTTTATTACTTCTCTTCAAATCACATTAATGATGGAATGGAAACACACAGCAACAGAACGTACCAGCCTGACTTCAAACACATTCTTGCAGGAAATGTTCAAAATGTCTTCCGTTAGCGAGGATACATGCATCCACCATCCGTCGCATGGAATCCCTGATGCGCTAATGCAGCCCTGGAGAATTGCATATTGTATCACAGCCGTCCACAATACGAGCACAAAGAGTCTCTACATTTGGTACCGGGGTTGCGTAGACAAGAATTTTCAAATGCCCCCATAAATGAAAGTCAAGAGGGTTGAGGTCAGTAGAGCGTGGAGGCCATGGAATTGGTTCGCCTCTACCAATCCATCGGTCACCGAATCTGTTGTTGAGAAGCGTACGAACACTTCGACTGAAATGTGCATGAACCACATGTTGTGTCGTACTTGTAAAGGCACATGTTCTAGCAGCACTGGTAGAGTATCCCGTATGAAATCATGATAACGCGCTCCATTGATCGTAGGTGGACGAAACTAAAATGAGCTCTAACACGGAAATTAAGCGTTTCCGGACACACGTCCACATAACATCTTTTCTTTATTTGTGAGTGAGGAATTTTTACTGAAAGTTCGGCCGTACCTTTTTGTAACATCCTGTATGTAAGGTGTTTCACTAAATGTGTTTGCCTCTGTAAGTTACGAAGTAATAGGCGACAGAAATATTTATTGTGGTAGGTCACCATAAGAAACGTTACCCTGTCTGCGGAGCTATGAACGCAGTTTACTGTGTTATTATCCAAAGAGTTACACCAAAAGGACACAATTCTTTAAATGGAACAATAGTTGTTTCTATCGTGCACTGGAATCAGTAACACCAGCATTGTATACATCAATTTAAATTAAATTCTTATCACTTTCAGTTTGGGAGTTACAACACTTCAAAGTTTCAGAGGCAGCTACCACAAACGCTGCACATAACGCAATGGGCCTTGTAAATGTGGTGCGGCCGAGTTGTAACGTCACGGATGTCACGGAGCGAGAAGCTTCCTCGATGCGCTGTTAGACTGCCGACTGTCACCGCACACGGCCGTATACCCACAGTTCGAGCCATAGAAACAAACGGGGCTCAATATACCACAGTTACTGACATCGGATGAAGATGGCATACACGAACAACGAGTACGTTGACATGTTGCTGATGCTCGGCGAGTGCCGACACGATGCCACTGAAGCAGCTATGGCGTACGCCGTGAGATATCCTAGGCAAAGAGCTCCGGTAGCCATTACGTTCTTACGTGCCGAACAACGACTTCGGGAAACCGGCAGCTTGGTAATGCACCGAAGTAACAGACGAAAAACTGCAAGAAGTGAGGAGAAGGTAGTGTTTGTTTTAGTTGCAGCACACCACGATCCTCAAGTCACATTACGAGCCGTTGGTGCAGTCGCTGGTGTCAGTATCACATCTGTGTGGTGTAGAGTACACGGCAACAGGTTTCACCCGTACCGCCCGTCACTGACTCAAGAGCTGCATGGGAACGATTTCCGTACTCGAGTTACATTCTGTGAATGGGCCATGCGTAATTTCACGCTGCAGTCTTTACAAGGTGTTATGTTCTCTGATGAGTCCACGTTCACGAATTATGGCGCAGTGAATAGCCATAACGTACACTACTGTGCCACAGACAATCCTCGGTGGGTACGACCTGTCGACCATCAACGTAGGTGGTCTATAAATATACGGTGTGGAATCCTTGGTGATGAAATCATTGGTCCACACTACTTCCCAGGTACACATACATGTGAGTTATATCGCGCTTTTATAGTCGACAGTTTTGGTGGTCTCCTTGAACATGTGTGTCTACACACGTGAGTCATATGTGGATGCAGCACGATGGTCACCAAGCCCATTCTGCGCCTGCTGTTGTGGAAGGTTTGCAGGAAGTTGGTTGGGGCGCCATGGTCCTCATTCATGGCCCGCAAGGCCTCCCGATTTAGCTCCATTAAATTTCTTTTCTTGGAGATATATAAAGGATTGTGTTTATGTCACTGAGCCCACAGCCCCAGATGATCTAAAACGGCGCATCGAGGACGCATGTTGCTCCGTGACAACGGCGATGTTACATCTCGTCCGCAGATTCTTTAGAAGGCGCATTGCATTGTGCATTCAGGAACATGGACACACACTTCAACAGCTCATTTAAATTAACTTCCCACCGTCAGAACATCCATCACCCATCACACAGCCATGTATTATGTATAGCGTGTGGTATCGGCCCCTGAAACTTTGAAGGGTTGTAGCTCCCAAACTAAAAGTGATGTATGGCTCTGAGCACTATGGGACTTAACATATGTGGTCATCAGTCCCCTAGAACTGAGAACTACTTAAGCCTAACTAATCTAAGGACATCACACAACACCCAGCCATCACGAGGCAGAGAAAATTCCTGACCCCACGGGGAATCGAACCCAAGAAAAAGTGATGTATAAATTGATGTATACACAGCTGGTGTTACCGATTCCAATGCAGGACAGAAACAACTATTGTTCCATAAAAAAAATTGTATCTTTTTGCTGTAACTTTTTGGATAATAACACCATAAACTATGTTCATAGCTCCGCAGACAGTGTAACGTTTCTTATTATGACCTACCGCAATAAATATTTCCGTCGCGTATTACTTCGTAACATACAGAGGCAAACACGATTAGTGAAACACCCCGTACATGTGTGTGTGTGTGTGTGTGGAAAATACTCGTGTCGCAGCACAAAAAGGTGATTATGCACCTCTTTAAATGACTCTGACAGAAAACTGGTGAACCACGTGCCTCAATACTCATTCCTCCTTTAACGCAAAAAATATTGGCAAGGAAATACACTTATGCTTTTTTGTTGAATTCTTGTTGGTGGTCGTACAATTCCTAGCTTAATTGTTGAGGCTAGTCTTCAACTAAAAAAGGGGCAAAGAATGATACCAAAAATAATACCTCTGACGCAATGAATAACAATATCCCCCACCATACTCCAGTAGATACGAAGCCTGTATGTAATTATGTAATTTGGTTAATCACTTTCCTGTCAGATTCTTTTAAAGAGAGCCATATCCGCCATTTTTGTGCTCTGGCAGGAGCATGCTTGAGCTAGTAACATGATGATACCGATTACTTCAAGGCAACGATACTGAACTTGAGGTTGTTGTATGTTTACCACAATCCCTCTGCACTCAGATATCATTTCCTGCCAGTGGCGCCAGATTTATTTAACGATAGATCAAATATTTATGCACTATCAGATGAAAAATGTCCGCATGTCTGTTAGTGGACTTCTGTATGAGGTTATCTCTTTTTCACCCTTGTGACAGCTTGAACTGTGCTGGGGCACTTTTAATTAGGTGTCCGAATGTCTCCTCAAGCGCAGAAACCAGGGAAGTATAGGAGTCCTCTCCCAGACTCCTATAGTCATCGGAAGAGAGCTGGGTGGGGCTCGGCGGTGAGGACCCAGCTCCAGATTGATTACAAATAAATGACAATAACACATTTATTAAACAGCAGTACAATATTGCCTTCCAGAGCGCTGAACCGGGCGGACAGAGTGGCGGTCTCATCAGCAAAAAAAGGGTTAGTATGTGCTCAAGTTTTGGTGCCACCAGCGCAACAAAGTGTCATGCGACAGCGGTTACGTCATGGGGCAGCCATCAATCTACGCACGCTGGCGGCCTCGAGCTCTCGTTTATGTCGAAGATTTGCACTCAGGAGTCACGTCTCAGGTCCACCTGAAGTACTCGCTGACTTGCAGGGGTCGGCTCTTAGCCTCTCTGCAGGAGAAAGGAGCCGGCAGACGGTATTGGTCTCAGGAACGGAACGAACAGTGGCAGTGGTCATCGCTCCCGAAGGCAGGTTGTTGGCAGCATCCTGGTCACGCAGATCAAACATGCAGCAGACAGTTAAAACATACGACATGTTGTATGTTTCTATTATGTGTTATTTTATTTGTGACATGCTGATGTTCCCCGCCACGTTTTATTTGGCGCAACATCACTATGTGGCTTTCAGTACTGCAGCAAGCATGTACAACTAATATCGTTATAAGATCCGATCTGTCGAAACTGGTGATAGTAATACAAAGGCTTGCTAACCAACTTGGCAAACTTGATCCTTCAAGAATAATGTAAACTTCAGATAGGACCCAAACAGACTCGATGTCAAACATATGTAATCAGACATTTGTTAAGAAGGATGAGGTGTTTTCGTTGGCGCTTCCCGTGTGCTCTGCGGCCGTGACATCATGTGTCCTGCTCCTCGCTTTCAACTCTCCTAGGACTTGATTATCGCAGCTTCACCTTTCAGAGGTGAAGCTTATTACTTATTGTTATTTCGTGGCTAGATTTCGTTACAACACTCTGCTTTGTTACTAGTATGGCATCTCTCGACCTCCCTTATTTCATTATGCTTCGCTTGTAGACCTGGGTGCTTTGTCATTGCCTCTTGCAGCAATAACTTTCGCATCGGCCGCAGCTCGTTCAGTGTTTCCCGTTACTTGTCAGTCTACTAGTTCCACTGGTGGTTGACGAAGGCAGGTTGCCTACCGGGAGCCAGTGTTCACCTGGGACTCTATCCTGGGGCGTAACAGAAGGTAGTCACGTCGGCGTGGAGCCAAAATGATCTCCTCCGAGAGGTCTTTCAGTGGATTCATTTCAAGACTATAGGCAGGTGAGTCCATTTCGGGAATATTACTGTACACAAACGATGCTTCACAGGTTGTGCCTAACGACAGAGGGCACTGTCACGCAGGTACAGTCATTCTCCGAACTGTTGTTCTACTCCATGCAGTGCACGCCGATGTAGAATGTGTTGTCACACTCAGTAAAATTCTTCTGGATTTGTCACAGCATTCTCATTGTCTAAATATCTCCGACGTTTGGGACACTGTGGTAAATGGTCTTCCTCAGGGTGTTTTTGCTGACTGTTGACAGTGAAATGTTTTGGTTTGTGGTGTCACCGCCAGACACCACACTTGCTAGGTGGTAGCCTTTAAATCGGCCGCGGTCCGTTAGTATACGTCGGACCCGTGTGTCGCCACTGTCAGTGATTGCAGACCGAGCGCCACCACACGGCAGGTCTAGAGAGATTTACTAGCACTCGCCCCAGTTGTACAGCCGACGTTAATAGCAATGGTTCACTGACAAATACGCTCTCGTTTGCCGAGACGATAGTTAGCATAGCCTTCAGCTACATCATTTGCTACGACCTAGCAAGGCGCCATTACCAGTTATATTGAGCTCATATTAATGTATCAACAAGAGCGATGTTCTACAATTATGGATTAAAGTTAAGTATTACAGCAACTGCGTCCGTTTTTCTAAGTTCTCATTTCCTTGTAATGTTACAGACCTCGCGCCAGCCTGCGTGAGCTTAAGCGCGTGCCTTTCGGCTTCCTCTCATAGTGACTTGGCTGTCTTGCCAAGCCACACCATGGTTCATATACTGGGTGAGCATAAATGAAACGACTAATTGCAGGAACGGATCCCTGGCTGGAAATGGAGGAAAGAGGTCTTATGAACATGTGTCCAGAGGTGCATGGTTGCCACGGTATATGGCGCTGACTAATGACAGTTCTTCTGAACACTTGCCGCGTATTCCTTGTGTGTTGCAGGCTGTATGACTGACGCAGAGTATTGTGAGTGGCAGAATGGTCCGGTATTCATGTAGGTGTTTGTGTACAGCCAAGCACATGGAAACCGTCGAGAGGCATCACGGCTATACCAAAACGGACACCACCCATATCACACAACATTTCGCGTCCTTTTAGGGCGTTTGTGTGATCATGGGTCCTTTCAGACAGACGAACGTGTAGAGTGTTATACGGAATATTGAGACGAATCGTAATGCAAGCTCCAAGCAAGTGGACCGCCAACTTAGTGTAAGCCAATGCGCGATTATTTGTATCCTGCATGACAACCGCTTTTATCCCTGTCACTTGTAGCTCACAGAGGTCACTTTGAACATGTGTTGTGACGTGGAGGCAGTGCGGCTGTGTATCGTGTTACGGGACGATGTGTTATCGTTGCAGGCAAAGCGTCCATTTCCAACACATGTTCATAGGATCTTTTTTTCCTCCATTTCCAGTTAGGAAACTGTTCCTGCAGCTTGTCGGTTTTACTGAGTGGCGGAAGAGACTGTTATCGTAAAGGATGAGGGGGGAAGGATGTTCGACGTCCTTTATCGTTGTTTACATTTCTTTTCACTGATTAAAATAGATGTTCTTGATTGGTATTTTCTGCATTGCAGCTGCAATTAAGAACGTCCATTTCCAACAACAAAAGTAAATAGTGCAAACACCAAGAAAGGACGTATGTATTCATAGTCTTTCACACTTAGCGTTTCTTCAGCCGAATAAGAGGACCAAACCTCAACTACGAAAAACACCCAATTACCGTAAAGTCACCTTGTCTGTACTTCACTGTTGGCACTGCATTTGATGGCAGGCAACGTATCCATGTATTTGTCAATCAAAAGTCTATCCATCGAATTTCCATAGCAGATAGGGTAATTCATCACTCCAAATCATTCATTTCTAGTCATCCAACCCCGCATCCTTATCTCCCTAAGCACAATGATTTTGCTAGAGGGACTGCCGCTAGCATGTTGCAACTTACGATGGATTCATCTGATTTAATGCGATTTCCTACAAATGCCCTTCGCAACGCTTGACGATCCACATCTGCCTGGGCTTGGTTTAGCTGTGATTACTCCTTCGCCATTCCTCCATATAGTCGAATCATCAACATTCGACTTGCTCAGTTTTAGAAAGATTCAAAATATGCACGACAGATTTGCTACGCAAATGACATCCAACGACTAAATCGTGTTCGTGGTCAGTGAGCAATCCTGACCGACCTATTCTGCTCGTAGTGTTTGTCTACTGACAACGAAGTTCTCCCCGCCTTCTTCTAAACCGGCGGGTCAGTGTCTTGCTAGGGAAGGCCGGATACTTCTGACCGGAGAGTGTATTAGGGGTTTGGAGCGAGTTTTGCAGGAGATTTCATCTGAGTGTTGAAAGAGAAATTTTTTATTTTGGAGAACTTCATCATCAGCTAATTACGCAAATGGATACCAACAACTGACGCTCTTTGAGGTCCCCGCACTAGATTGGAAGGCTGCGGAGGCTACCTAGCGGGGCCGTTGTCAATGGGCTGTCAGAAAACAAACATTATAGCTGCAGGTGGTAGCCAGCCCCTCACCCTATCTCCAGTGCTGCGGGAGCGGAGGTCGCTCCCTTCATGGCTCCGACGCAGCCTCAGACTGCCTCATTCCACAACTCACCGCAAAATTCCCAAAGTTTTTCCAATGCTGTACGAGAACTATGATTTCCACCCCATTCCCTACAAATAAGAAGAACTGTGGTCAGAATCTTCACAAATGGCGCAGTTCACGAACGTTACTCGTACGTCGCAGCTGTTCTAACGAGAACAGTACTTCTTTCTTGTATTTATTTCTCTTCTACTTTACGTTGCAACTGCTTTCAAGCCTATTTTAGGCCCTTATGAAGGATTTAGCCCTCTCTAATTTCTATATGGTTAAAACCTTTCGATTCGAGCCAAACTCATTAACACTCTAGGTAAGGTTCACGTGTTTGACGCGTAATGTCTTTGAAAATGCTGTAAATGTGTTTACTTCTCGTTAAATTCCAACAAGAGTATCATAATGTGAATAGGTACAAATTACATACGGGTCACATAAGCCAAAAAACATCCTAAAAGCAATGGAGCGCTATACAGTCTCTGATATCTGACAAATTCCTGTATATGGTGGTTTCATTATGCAGATGTTTATATGGATGACTTGGTTGGCTGTTTTTGTTCTGCAAGCTGTCTACTATCCATAACCATGTTTACACACTCTGGCTTACTTAACTTGATTTTATTGGTTACATTATCATCATAGCCAATCGTGGTGGACGAAGGGTTCTAGGCGCTCCAGTCCGGAACCTCGAATCCTGCCTCGGGCATGGATGTATGTGACGTCCTTAGGTTCAAGTAGTTCTAAGTCAAGGGGACTGATGGTATCAGAGGTTGAGTCCCATAGTTCTCAGATCCATTATCTTCATAGAAATCGCTCACTTGCATTGGTGAATATGGTATATCAATAACACACTTCGCAGACGACATTAACCAAGTAGCATCCGTTTTCCATTCATTTATTGACAGAATGGTTAGCTACATTCATCCAGAGAAATTTTAATTGTCCTCTGCCTCACTGATATATTTACACCATTAGTATTTATCATCAAACATCTCTTGAAAGGATAACAAATACTTCATACCTGCGATATTACTTTTCACTTATTCCGAAAGAAAACGCAGTGCGCAGTTTCTAAAGTTGATAAAATATTTCAACCGGCGGAAATAACCTACCAGCTCGGAGGCAACTCCATGCTCGTCTGTTACAAAGGTTCACATAAGAACGATGAAAAGTCTTATTTCCTTCATTAAAGTCAAACTTTCATCTTAGTTTGAAAGTGTACGCCGCATTCCCTCCAACGCAATCCTCCCCTTAAGTACGAAACTTTGTACCAGGAGCCTTGCTTCATGTACCTCGTAAAACATGCAGTGCCTTAGCGTTGAAACGACTCTTTCGCGATGGGTAGAAAACTACTGGACAGTGCACCCTAGCTTTAGAACGAGCCGGGTTCGCACAGAGTATCAAGAAATATTCAAATTTCCTTTCAGAGATTTCAGATACTCATGCACGCTCGACTAGAGTCTGGTATTAATGCAAATTTCAACTCAAACACTTGTTTCAAAGAAAGAGAGCACAGGTTATCGTAATTATTGTTGAGAGCATTGGAATAAATACTGGTGGATAGAACTTCTTATTCAGTAACTTGTTATTAATTTTGTTCGTGTTTTTAATTGAGAGAGTGTTTTTTACTGAGTTACATGTAGAACTTCGCTATATGGGGACATTTTTGAGGATACGTTGCGTTACTCTTTTCGTTTTGCAGGTACAAGTGGCCTTTGTGCGCTGTAATAAGTCGCAGAAATTATGTTGACATATTTTCAAAGAGACTTATTCATTACATCAAATTGTGGTCGAGTAACATTTTACATTGTCTATCACTGGCTAAGGATATCCTCATTTCACGAGCACTGAGGGCTAGTTTGTGAAATATTTTTGTTTTTCCGTCCATTTTCCTGCTGTACGGCACTCTCCCAGAATCTTCCAAAGCAAATCCATATGTCGGAGATGAAAGACCATTCACAGAAACTGCTGACAATTATGGCTATGAGGTGTCAGGAAGCAGCGCCAAAATATCGTCAGTTGATTGCATCTCTCCGGTGGTCTCCTGCTTGTGTTGCTTATATCAACAGACACGGGATTCAGACATGCTCTACGGGAGAAATGTAAAAGGTTTTTTTGGATTTACACCCAACGGACCGGTTATATCAGAGGGAGTTACACTTTTTATTTGCTTCATATTGTTTAAATAAGTGGAATTTACGAAGTCAAACTTCTAGGTGCCCATTTGTCCTACCTGTTATTGATATTGTGTTTCCATCGACTTGACACCCCTTTCACTGCGTTGAGTATAAATACATACATGTGAAATGCCTTAAATTTATTCATAATTAAGTATAAAGTAAATATCTTGTAGAAAGTGAAATTATTTTTCAATATTTTCATTATTTGTTTAAAAATAGAAATGACGAGTTTTACCCTACACATACGTGACATCAGCAGCTAATATGGTCAGTTTCATTCCTTGACAGTACACTTACACGTAATGACTAAAAGAGCAACGCCTTGTCAGCCGATTCCATTTTTAGTGGTGAACACACTTGTCAGATAACATATGGTATTACATTGACTGTATAATCATAGTTTCTTGTTGTTAAGCTATATTTTCAAATATATTTCTTATTTTTATACTTCATTTACCAGTCACAACGCATTACATTTCCGAATACCTTTCGGAATGTAGAATACTTTTCCTCAGCTAGTGCGACCCACCATTACGAAATACAGTAACATAGAATCTTTATAATTCTCCGTATTGTGCAATAAGCAATCTTGAATGTTAAGTTTGATCGTGGATATGACATTCAGTTGGATACTTCCCAGACAGTAATAATTCCTCTTCTGCTCTGTGCTGAACTGTGTGTTCCGTTCCCTGCGCCATCTCTCTGTATTACCACTGACGTGGTAACCAGTACTGCAGCCTAATCTGCAATTTGTTTGTTTGCTCCACATTACCCCCACAGCTGTTCACAGCGTGTGCCTATTACGGCGGCGTTCGTTGATTTTTGCGCACAGCGCCCAACAGTTTCCCGATTCTGACCACACCGTCCGGGCATCCACATTTAGGTTTCTAGTGATTTCCCTAAATCGCTCCATAAAAATGGCGGGATAGTTGCTTTGAAAGAGCACCACCGATTTCGTTCCCCATCCTCGACACAATCTGACCTTTACTCCGGGTCTAATGATATCGAAGTCGACGGGACGTCAAACACAATTTTTCTTGATTTTCTTCCTTCGGCCACACTATCCGAAACAATAGAGAGCTTATTGACAACTTCAAGGAAATCATCACCGATATTAAATCTTGAGTCACGGACTTGGTCTCCTACATGAAATATGATACTTTTAGAAGTACAAGGCACGTTAAAAATAACCGGTAAGCGTAACAGAAATAACAGAGGATGCAAAAAACTGTTAATCAGCAATACAATATCCATTTGCAATTTCGTCATATGATTACATGTTTGGAGACCGTGGCTGTTATTTGAAGACAAATGTTGATCGTGTTGAGACAGCAACCTGCCACTAATTTATTTTCAGTTCCTTTCTTCAAAACGTACCGTTGCCGGTTTAGAATCATTACGATTCATCTTCAGACGCTTTTCATGCTTTCATTACGTGTGGTCCGTTTTTTTACTGATTAATTCTCCTAAAATATAAATGATACATAATTGTAAGTACACCACACAGATTTGCACTGGATGTGACTTACGTGAAATGTCGGTTTGTAGTTTTTGTTTTCATAGTTTCATAAGTGAATATACGATCTTTTTACAAACATGGGACATCTGTTACGATTTACCATAGCATCTTTGACACCCATATGTTTGTAAGCACTTTGTATGTATCAAAACATGTGGTGCGTGTTAAAAATCTGTTCTGTGACAAATCTAAAGTGTTCGGTGAGAAAAATTGACTTGTGCAACGATAAGAATGCAGTGGGAATGTATTCACATCTCTTCGACTATGAAAACAAACACTACAAACCGACATCACATCCAATGCAAATCTGTATTGCAACCATCTGTGTGGATTGCTTATAATTATGTATTATTTATATTTTAGGACACTTAATATGTAAAAAAAAAAAAAAACGCACCACATATAAGGTAAGCATGAAAACCGTCTGAAGATGAATCGCAATGCTTCGAAACAGGTAACGGTACCTTTTGAATAAAGGAACTGAAAATAAATTTGTGGCTGGTTGCTGTCTCAACAGCATCAACAATTCCATTGACAACATTTATAAGATCCTATTTAATTGTCAGTGAAAGCTTTGTTGGAATCCATCAAAGCTTTTTAATCGAACGCTTTTGGTTCGTGGTCGAAATCTGATGCAGGCATCTGCCCATTTCATCTGTGCTGGTTGCTCACGCTACTCCAAATCGAAAATGTATCATCAGGTCACATCCTTCGTAATAGTGCCAGGTAACCTGTACCTCAGGTTTTATCTTCCATACTCTTCGTCTCGTGCCTTAGAAATCAGGAACACTCAACGTAATACATTTTGCGAATGATGAGAAAACTGTTGTTGCTAATTCTAAGCTGCTACTATTGAACTCTTAGCAACGGTCGCAATATTTTTGACAATACTGTCCGTCAACGATTCCTGTCGATCGACTAAAGCAATTTTCTTTTCGTCCCGAAAAACGTTACATAAGTTAAAAAAAGTTCCTGCTTTCGTTTTCTGTTCCGCACCTCTTGTATTAAAGTTGCATGCATCTCCATCGTCATTTGTCGCTGCAGACAGAAGATCTTGATGTTTATGTAATTGTAACATCGTTTATGTTTACCATCAAATACCAGATATTTTTATGTTTAATCGACTGTGAGTATCTGCGTCAAGATATTTAAAAATCCGTCGGTATCTCAAGGGATGTAAAAAGAACGTTGATTACCAAACGTTAAGACACAGTTGCATAAAGTTACCAAAATTGTGATATAAAACCACACAAAAGACTGTGGCATTATATTTTGGAGTGAACTGCATGGTATGTGTCTCCCAATATTTACAAAAACGTCGATAGTGAGTCACGGGTAACAGCGTGATTAATCGGCTCCCTCATGCAAATTTACACCCTCACAGCTTTGAATAATAACGAAGTGCCTACTACGACAATTCTGTATTTACCTGAGTACTACTAACTTTTATACACAGAATTCATCGTTAGTCCTACTTCATAGACTCATATATCAAAAATGTTTAAGGTCATTTGGCATCACTGCTTGCACACGCTGTTTATGATGAGTGTCTCATTAACGCTCCATTGCTATTCTCTGCACTATGTTATTCGACAGTAGGCATTTGCCCGAGACGCCGCCTGCGTGCTCACGTTTCACATATATTGAGCCATGTATATAGACACAATTAGGGTAAAATTGCTCCAGGCGTTCCTGAATTATGCCCTTAAGACATTGTCACACGATGCTTTTTTTATGCTCAACGTTGCGTATGCGCCATTTCCAACAGTGCAGCTAAGCATGTGCATTTTTGCACTCGTAATTTTCTCTAAATTGAGGTTGTACGAAATTGCGCTTTGCTTCCTGGGTAGGTGAAAGCTCTTGCGCTGATTAGCAAACGATAAGTAACTGGAGGCCATGTGTGTTTCGTGGTATGGTATGTTGAGGTTATGCTTTCTGGTCATTTATGTACAAAAATTTCTGTTGCCCCAAAGAACGCACATTGAAATTTATGGATGATTACATGCAAAGAGAAGTCATGTGGAACAACAGTTCAGAACATTGTTTGGATAAAAATTTAAGCTTCAATTACTGGATAAACGTCTTCGATCATTTTACTTGTAAGTTATAGCATAAGTCTGGAAGTAATAAAACAGAAGCGTACGAATTTCCAATACGTGTACACGAAAACTGTGGACTAATGTTCATGTCATGGTGTCTTAATAGCAGAGCAATTGAGGAGCCTGACACGGGGTATGTTAGCTCCTTGGCAGAACACATTATTTCGTAGGTAGGGAAAACACAGCGAAAGTTCTGCATTTCTGTTGAATAGGAATTACAAAAAAATTCTCCAAAAGCTAACATAGCTCTATCGCTGTGTTAGCAGAGATTTATTGGTGATGTGCATGAACTATGGTTTCACCCACCTGACGGATACCTTCTATGTGCTAACTGCACTCTTCTAATGTGGACTGCAGTTTAGGACCACGTTCAATAAGGGGCCACCTTTTTATACCCTGAGTCTGTTACAACACAGTTTTTAGATTTCTATTGGAGTATCAGTTTTGACGCTTTCGTCATTCACCTTACATGCATAATTCCGATGACTATGACCTGAAGATGCACGTGTAATGATGTGAATCGGTTTGCTTGGTGCAATCTATACAGATAATGCATCCCTGAAGAATTTTCATTCATTTCCGAAACAATTTTAGAAGATATTTTATGATTATGGAAAAATTTGGAATTTTTCTAATGAAAAAGTACTAGAAATTGAAACAGAGAACAGTTATGATACTAAAAGTACAGAATTGGAGCTCTAGTGATTCTTGGGTCTGTGATATTCCCGAATTTGTCAGGCCAGGATGTTAATCTATATAGAATCTTTTATGCTTAACGTTATATAAACAATTTTTTTATAAAAAAAATACAAATGACGTATTAAAAAGTGAATTAATCGTCATGTAGCTACTAAGAACCTCCGTTAAGTATTTTTCAGTGATAGGAATAATCACTAAAACGCTTTGTTTTGAAATGCAAAATAAATAGTTCAGACTCATATAAAACGTAGGTTACGAGTTGTCAGCCTTAGCGCCGCATTTTTCCAAGCAGAAAATTTTAATTATCGCTATGACCTTCTGAAATTTGCTAATAAAACTTCGCCGACACTTTATATTTCTCGTATCCTCAATCTGCCTTGTGTTTTCTTTTTCCGTCGCCTTTTCGTCACAATAAAGACAGCACAAACTTCCGAGCAAAATAAACGGATACATAGCAGACGGCTTGCGCAATGAAGCAACGTGTGGACACATGAATGCGCAAGCTTACGTGGATTCTTTCCACTAATTTTTGTGCATAAACATTTATTCCCGCGCCTCTGCGATTGCGCACAGGAAAGACTCAGCGTGTGGAGATTCCTTTATGTCACTCTGTTCTCCCCCACCCCCAGACATTTGAGTCCTAGGGTGTCTTGTTGTCACAATAATTTTCTATTGGGCAGCTCTGTGCCAATTTTTGTAGTAATTGTTTCAGATGTTTCATAGATACGCTGATATATCATTGTCTTGACACCCTCACCCACTCCTTCCCCAAGGGTCAAACGTCATCGTGACTTTCAGTAATGAACCTAGCAACCCCGAAAACTATATACCCGATACTAATATAAAATACATTTTCATTTCATGGCATTTCAATCTCTCACAACCGAAGGGTGGTAGAGGAATGTTACCTGCCAAATCCATACTTTCATGCTAAAGTTATAAATTTCGAAAGTAACTCTATCTGTGCCCTTTTTACGACCAAACAGCTAGATCTGTGTTGATGGAATCCGACGTGGAAGTAGCGTTAACCCTAAGGAAGAACATATGTTGCTTCAAATAGGGATATTTATTGATTTGAAGAGTATGCCAGTTAGGAACAAATATTTACTATTATAAAAAATTATTTTATCTTCTTTGCCTTTTGAGCATTATCAAATTTTTGAAAATTCTTTGCCTAATTGATATGTGCTTTGTAGTACGATTTAACGTAAGGAATACAATACATACACAATCCTAAATGACTTTCGGACATACTTCCGTATCAATATTACTATTGAGATAGTAACTTGGTCTGTCACATTTTCACGACTAAACCGAAGAACAGATTTCGATGAAATTTGATATGGAAATGGCTTGAAACCCAAGGAGAAACACACAGTAAAACATTCGGCCCCTAAGACGCTGAAGTAAGGAATGGAACATTTTCTTGCATCATTGAACACAAACCATGTTAGAGCTATTGCGTTTGTTGCATAATGTGCACATTGTATAGTTTATAGATACTTCAACAGCACGATGTAACAATTAGTGATTGGAGTGGGAGTATGGAGGAGTAGCACATCAAAGGCTTTCTCGAACAAGCAGACATGTGAGGGCAGCTGACGTTATTCCACATACAATAGCTTACTTACTCACCATCAGTCATCATAACAAAACTGGTGCCATACAAGTGCATCTGCAGATAACCAGTAGTTACTTTTGTAAATAATTATACCAATAATGAGATATGTAGATAAAAAATTTGATGAAAGTGATCTCAACGTTCATTGGTTATGATCTTTTGTATCCCCCATTTGACCCTACCTACGGGAGGAAGTTGGTTCCTAACGCTTACCCAGTGCTTCTTACATATATTAAGTGATATGTGTACCACATTTGGTTGAAATTGATCCAGTGGTTGAGAAGATGATGTCGTAAGTACACACATAAATATTCATAGATTTTTATAACTATACACTCCCTAACAAAAAAATAGAATCATACAGAAGAGTAAAAGAAAATTAAATGAAACTTAACTGGTTGAGAAGCCATGTGATATTATTTGGGTGATTACAAAAGCGAGTCAGAATTAAACAAGAGCTTCCCAGTAGGATGGTGCAACCTGTTTTGTCTGAATTCATGCACTGACACTGCAAAGGTGCCACAATTTCGTGGTACCCTCTCCTGAGGCAAGATAGCCTGGGTCTTGATACAATGAAAACTGGCGCTGGGACGGAGTTGACCGGCGAGCTGACCACACACATTTTCTATCAGGGACAGATCTACGGAATCATCAGCCTTCTGATTGTTTTGATGAAGCCCGCCACCTATTCCTCTCCTGTGTCAACCTCTTCATGTTACAAACTACTTATTCAATTACTTGCAGGACGTATTCCATGTTCTGTCTTCTTCTACATTTTTTCCCCATTACAATCCACTCTAGTATCATGGAAGTTACCCCCGATGGCCTAATAGATGTTCTATCACCCTATCACTTCTTCTAGTCAATGTTTACGACGTTCTGTGCTGACCCTCCTCATTCCTTACCTTATCAGTCCACCTCATTTTCAATATTCGTCTGTAGCAATGCATCTCAAATGCTTCGATTTTCTTCCGCTCCGGTTTTCCCACAGTCCATGTTTTACTACTATGCATTACATGTGCTTCAAACGTTCTAATTACGGAGACACATTTTGCGGCAGTACATCATGCTGCACCATAAATTAAATGTTTTGCTGCAAGTTCTTCTATCGATCAATGCTCCATTCTAAGCGACCAGTCAAGAACTACAGAATTCGGTAGGCGCACGATTGGATATATTACAGACGACTGTGTGTCGTTCCTGAAAAGAGCTTGGTTAGGATAGAGTCAAGACCCCGTCTAATTTAATTTGTATACCACTCACCAACCAACACCAAATTACGCGACTGACTTCTTGTGTGTCGACGACCTGCCAATCAATGCCCAAGAGAAGTCTTTAGAAGGCTGAAACGTAATACAAACAAATATTCTAAGGATATGCACTGATCAAAAGTATGCTGACGCCTTCATGTTGTGCGAAATTGGCTACTATATGTCACGAGATGTGACCCGTAACTTTTATAGGAGACAGTGAGGTTTACGTTGTCAATAGAGAAGAAGTAACAGCTGACTGGGTCGTTTAGGAGAGATCAGTGACTTCGAACGTGTACTAGTCATTGGATGTCACCTGTAACAAATCCATACGTACATTTCTTCCCTTCTGAAGCTATCCAAGCCTATTGTTACTGGTGTGACTGTCAAGTGGAAACGCGAATTAACAGCCACAGTTGGGGCAAGACTAGGTAGACCTCATGAGCAACGGCTGATCATTTCGGTGAGTGGTTGTAAAAAAAGGCAAGACATCAGTGTAAAGAATCACTATAGAATTTCGAAATGCTACCAGAAATACTGCTATCAAAATGTGCGTAGGGAGATAAAAGCAGAGAAATACAATGGTCGAGCAGCTTCTCATAAGTCATACATTTTGGTTGTCAGTGTTAAGCGACGCTCGAGATGATAAAAACAGCGATGCCACTGGAAGTTGGATGACTGGAAACGAATGTGTATGAATGTGATGGAGCTTGCTATACCGTTTGACAATCAGATGAACGGGTTTGGATTTGGCGAATGCCTGTGAGCGTTATCGGCCATCAAACGTAGTGCAGACAGTGAAGTACAGAGGAGGTGGTGAGACGGTGTGGGGATGTATTTCGTCGTCAGGGTGTGATCACCTTAATGTGCTTAAGCAAACGCTATATTCGCCAGAATATGAAAACATCTTACAGCACGGTGTGCTGGGTACAGTAGAGGAACACTATGAGCAGTTCAGGCATACATGCCGACATCGCAAGCAGAAGATGAAGTTATAGAGAAAATATATGAGAATATTGAAAGAGTAATTCAGTACGCAAAGAGAGATGAAAATATAATAGTCATGGGGGATCGGAATGCGGTTGTCGGGGAAGGAATAGCAGAAATGGTTACAGCAGAGCATACGCTTGCTAGTAGGAATGGGAGAGGAGGAAGACTAATTAAGTTCAATTAAGTTCTGCAATAAATTTCAGATGGTAGTAGCGAATTATCTGTTCACGAATCGAAAGAGGATGAAGTATACTTGGAAAAGGCCTGCAGATACGGGAAGTTTTCAGTTATATTACATCGCGGTCAGACAGAAATTGGAAATCCAATATTTGCTTGTAACGCTTACCCAAGAATAGATATAGATTCAGATCACAACTTGATAATGGTGAGGAGTACGCAGCTGCTAAGGAAATGCGATACGTACCTGCTAAGGAATGAAGAGATACGCTTCAAGTTCTCTGAGACTATAGATAATGCGATACCGAATATCTAAGTCCAAATGGCTCTGAGCACTATGGGACTCAACTTCTGAGGTCATTAGTCCCCTAGAACTTAGAACTAGTTAAACCTAACTGACCTAAGGACATCACTTACATCCATGATCGAGGCAGGATTCGAACCTGCGACCGTAGCGCTCTCGCGGTTCCGGACTGCAGCACCTAGAACCGCACGGCCACTACGGCCGGCGAATATCTAAGTAGGCAGTTCAGTTGAAGAGGAATGGAAGTTTCTAAAAAGGTGCGAAGGTACGTGGAAAGTAACCGTGTAGGAAACATGGGTAACAGAAGAAATATTTCAACAAATCAACGAATGAAGGAAGTACAATAATACTCAGGTGAATTCAGAAACAGAAATACATGTCACTTAGAAATGAAATAAATAAGAACGGCAGTGAAACTAAGGCGAAATGGCTACATGAAAAATGTAAAGAAATCGAAAGGAAATGATTGGTGTCAGGAATGGCTCAGAATATAGTCAAATCAACCTTCAGGAAAATTAAAAGTGGAGGCGGTAACATTATGACTACACCGGGACTTTCTCTGTTAAATGAGGGGAGGATTTGGTCGATGACTTGTTAGAAGAAGAAACAGAAGTCGATAGGGATTCTGTATTAGAATTAGAATTCAGAAGAGCTTAGTAAGACTTGAAATCAAATAAAGCAGAAGGTATGGATAAAGCTCTGTCGGAATTTATGAAATCTTTGAGGGAAGTGACAGCGAGAAGATTACTGGTGTATATAACGTATGAGACTGGCGATATACTTTCAGACTTCAGGAAAAACATATCCACACAATTCCGAAGATTGCAAAAGCCGACAAGTGCAAGAATTATCGCGGAATCAGCTAGACAACTACTGCAACAAAGTTTCTGACAAGAATAATATTCAACAAAAGAATGGAAAAATAAATTTGGGATATGTTAGATGACGATCAGTTTGGCTTTAGGAAAGGTAAAGGCACCAGAGAGGCAGTTCTGTCGTTGCGGTAAATAATGGAAACAAGATTGAAGAGAAATCAAGACTTGTTCAGAGGTTCTGTCGATCTGGAAAAATCGTTCGATAATGTCAAATGATACAAGATGTTCGAAATCCTGAGAAAAATAGGGGTTATCTATAGGAAAAGACGGGTAGTTCACAACGAGGTGCCTATCATGGGATAGCGATACGCACATATGCAGATCGCGGTAGTATAGCATGCACAAAGTATAAAATGCCAGCGCATTTAAGGAGCTATTATTTGAACTCATGTGGTTCGTGTGAAATGGTTTCGAACGTGATTATGACAGCACGACGGAAATTAACAGATCTTGAACGTGAAATGGTAGTTGGAGCGAGAGGTGTGGGATATTCCATTTGGAAATCATTACGGAAATCAGTATTCCGAGATCCACTGTGTCAATAATGTTCCGAGATTAACACATTGAGTTGTGACTGCGTGGAATAACTGTAGATATCAGTGTAGGACTGACTAAGAACGTATCCGTTTGGACAGTGCGGCGAAATTTAACGTTAATTGGCTATGGCAGCAGAGGACTGACGCAAGTGCCTTTGGTAACAGCATAATATCACCTGCGACTCTCATGGGCTCATGACCATATCGATTGGACCCTAGATTACTGGCAAACAGTATCCAGATTTTAGTTTTTAAAAGGTTAGGTAGGATTCGAGTGTGGTGCAGACCCGACGAACCCATGGACCCAAATTGTCAACAGCACACTGCGCCGGCTTGTGGTAGCTTCTTAATAGTGTGGATTGTATTTACGCGGAAGTGACTGTGTCCTCTGGTCCAACTGAGCCAATCATTGAGTGGAAATGGTCATCATCGACTACTTGGAGATATTTTACAGCCATTCATGGCCTCCCTTTTCCCTAACAAGGATGGTATTTTTATGGATGACAATGAGTCTTGTAACAGCGCCACAATTGTCCGCGATTGATTTGAAGAGCATTGTGTACAATTCGTGAGAAGAATTTAGCCACTCAGACGGCCCAAAATTAAACCCACCAAACATTTATGGGACGTAACTGTGAGGTCAGTTCGTGCGCAACAAGCTGCACCAGCAACTCTTTCGCAGTTATGGACGGCTACAGAGGCAGGACGGTTCAGTATTACCTCAGGGGGCTTCCAACGACTTCTTGAGTCCATGTCACGTCGAGTTCCTGCACTATGTTGGCTAAAGGAGGTCCGATACCATATTAGGAGGTATCCGATGATTTCTATCTCATTACTGTACAATATGTACGAGAACCAAAAGCGAAGAATAAGAGCAGAAGACCTAGTAGGAAGGGTTCAAAATGTAGTCTTTCGGCCCTTATGTGAAACATATACGCCGAAGAAGAAACGGCGGAAATAAAAGAGACGTTCAAGAGTGGGGTTAAAATTCAAGGTGAAAGGATATCAATTCCAAGATTCGCTAATGACACTGTTATCCTCAGTAAAAGTGAAGAAGAATTACAGGATATGTTGAATGAAACAAACAGTCTACTGTGAACAGGATATGGATTGAGAGTAAATCTAAGAAAGACGAAATAAGAAGTAGCAGAAATGAAAACAGAGAGAAACTTGATATTTTAACCCGTGATCACGAAGCAGACGGAGTTATGGAATTCTGCTACCTAGGAACAAAGGTAATCAAAGACGGACGGAGTCAGTGTGACATAAAAATCAGACTAGGACTGGCAAAAAGAGCACTCCTGGCCTAGAGAAGTCTACTAGTATCAAACATTGGTCTTAAGTTAGGGAATAAATTTCCGTGTATATGCGTTTGGGGCAGAGCATTGAGACACGAACTGTGGGGAAACCGAAAGAGAAGGGAATAGAATCATTTGAGATGTGGTGGAAGAATGTTGAAATTTAGGTCCCCGCAAAATCGGTGAGGAAACAAATATGTTAGAAACATTGACAAGAAGAAGGGACAGGATGGTAGGACATGTGTTAAGACTACAGGAAATGACTTCCATGGTACTAGAGAGAGCTGTAGGAGGCTGAAAACCACAGTGGAAGACAGAGACTTGTATTCAACCCGTAAATAATTTAGGACATAGGTTGCAAGTGCTAATATGATATGAAAAGGTTGGTACAGAAGAAGAATTCGCGGAGGGCCGCACCAAGCCAGTCGGGAGACTGATGACAAAGAAAAAGAGAAGATGCACAGAGATAGAGAGAGAGAGAGAGAGAGAGAGAGAGAGAGAGAGCAGGTATCGGAATGCTTTTGGTCAGATAGTGTACATGTAATTTATCACACACCTAGATTGAGAGTGGACGTTTCTTTCTGGATATAACGCTGAATTATTGCTCAGTGTTTCGCTGACAATGGTTAGTGTTGGAGCACAAGTCCATACAGGACATTTATGTTACGAGTAATAAACTACAGCCGTTGCAAATGAATTATCAATTCATGAAATTAAGGAAAATGATAAGAAATTAGGAGTTACGAAGAAAAATTAAAATAACAAGATTTTCATCATTGGCAGCATAACGGTTTCATCACCAGAGACGTATCCATCAGGATACTACTTAACAATGGCCGGTAAAAGACCACAAAAAAACTATGAACCTTAGTCGTGAGATAATTAGATTAAAATGAAAATACAGTCGTTGCAACTATATTGAAAATGATTTTCGATTTCCTTTCTGCGTCATTCCGCTTGGCTGATTTGGCGGCGACGATGATAGTTCCGTGAGAGATTAAAAGCAAAGCCCACTTTTGTTTCATTAGGGGCAGCGTTTGAGGGCAACGATTTCACTTTTGATAAATATACATACGTTGTCTAATGGAGTGACATATTCCAGCTAAATTTCATTAGAGAATATATAATTTTAATCGGCTTTAATGTTTTACAGATTTGTTTTTCTGAGAGGAGGAAAAATGTGTGAAAAAACTGGTGTAACCAACTGACAAAAATTTAATTCGCTTATCCCTGAATGTTTAAATAAACAAATAGAAATCCTCCATTTCGTTCTCACTGGAATTCCAGGTATTTTTTTATTACTTTGGAATTCGTTTCGCATGCTGAAAGCTGTTTTTGTGAGCTGCGTAACAAAATGCCAGCACATAAATTACTACCTATCTTTGAATACGGTGTCAGTTGCTTTATAACCAGGAGAAAGAGTAGTATTGGGTAACAAGTTTTTAGTCGCCATTATGTTTCGCGATTAACACGTGAAAGCTTCGGAGACGCTAGTGTACCGTATACGTTATATAGAGTGTAATATTGTGAGTGCATTTGAAAGTTTTTATACAACAGTGAATTAGGTTTTAGTTATCAATGAACTTCATCCTTAGTAACCAGCGTAATTTATAATATATCCGGAAAGATTTCACTTACTGAAGAGAGAGGCTGGAGGAACAGATTGACGATGGAAATTTATGTTTTATTACGTAACACATCGACGCCCGTAAACCTTTATACGTCGCCGTCTTTATTTCTTTGCTTTAATCCTCACATATTCTTTCTCTATGGACAGCTGAACACCATTTCTAAAGAAATCCTAATAAAGTTAGTGGAATATATTCAAGTGAATTCTCGATTCAATGGAATACAGATCTCAGGAGGTTACGCTGAAGCCAGGAACTTCAGAAATTTCTCGTAATTGCGTTTATTACCTTTCTGCCTAAGCCTTTAATGATAGTTCCCATTTATTCATAATTTGTATGTATTTCCATCCACAATTTAGTTCATTTCTCCTTTTGTTGTACGTTTCTCTTTACCCCACCTTCCATCCACTGATTTATGAGCTGAATTTCCTTTTGTCTCACGGAAATTATATTTTTTAAAATTATTCTCAAGAATTCTGCAGCAACCGGATGTCAACGAAATTAATATAACTTTGCGGGTCTGTTCTTTTACCATTATTGTGAATTGGAATCACCAGCGCCTCTCCAATTCGCTTGGGACTTTGCGTGTCTGGTTGAGCGATACGAGATAAATGCAAGCTAATTAAGGCGTCATTGCTGAAGAGGACTCCCAATAAACCCGAATTATGATTCCATTCAGACCTAGCGACTTATTTGTTTTCTGCCGTTTCGGTTGTTTCTCGGCACCAAGGTTATCTATTTCTAGTTCCTCCATATGGGAGCCTGTATGACGATCAGTCCTGCGTGAAAGTTTTTTTTTTTTTTTAATCAGAATTTTAATCTTCAGCTTTCATTATTGTACCTTCTATTGCCGTACAAGACTTTCGGCGAGCGGGTGAACAAACGTCTTCGACCCATTTAGCAATTTTACATTGGACCAGAATTGCTTCTAGGGAAGATGAAGAGGAATTCATAGCGCACCGCATCAGATCCGCCAGAAGACTGATAACTCAGAAAATCCCCTATCCAATATGCCCAGAACGGGGGTGCGCAAAGTTTACGAAAGTGCACACAACTTTAGAACGTATGCGGTGTGTGGCGGAGGGTACCTTGAGTACCTCTATCGGTTCTCCCTTCTATTCCAGTCTCGTATTGTTCGTGGAAAGAAAGACTGTCGGTATGCCTCTCTGTGGACTCTAATCTCTCTGATTTTATCCTCATGGTCTCTTCGCGAGATATACGCAGGAGGGAGCAATATACTGCTTGACTCTTCGGTGAAGGTATGTTCTCGAAACTTCAACAAAAACCCGTACCGAGCTACTGAGCGTCTCTCCTGCAGAGTCTTCCACTGGAGTTTATCTATCATCTCCGTAACGCTTTCGCGATTGCTAAATGATCCTGTAACGAAGCGCGCTGCTATCCGTTGGATCTTCTCTATCTCTTCCATCAACCCTATCTATTACGGATCCCACACTGCTGAGCAGTATTCAAGTAGTGGGCGAACAAGCGTTCTGTAACCTACTTCCTTTGTTTTCGGATTGCATTTCCTTAGGATTCTTCCAATGAATCTCAGTCTGGCATCTGCTTTACCAACGATCAACTTTATATGATCATTCCACTTTAAATCACTCCTAATACGTACTCCCAGATGATTTATGGAATTAACTGCTTCCAGTTGCTGACCTGCTATTATGTAGCTAAATGATAAGGGATCTATGTATTCGCAGCACATTACACTTGTCTACATTGAGATTCAGTTGCCATTCCCTGCACCATGCATCAATTCGCTGCAGATCCTCCTGCATTTCAGTGCAATTTTCCATTTTTACAACCTCTCGATATACCACAGCATCATCCGCAAAAAGCCTCAGTGAACTTCCGATGTCACCCACAAAGTCATTTATGTATATTGTGAATCTGATATGTATGTTCCAGCTGGGATATTAAGCTTGACACTTCCTTGCTGCTGCAGTGTTCTTCAAAAGAGCGGTTATTGGAGTTATATAGTTAATAATTTGATGAGACCCCCGAAACCGTGGTAAGAGCTTCCTGTCAGCATTTCCCTAGAGTTGTTAAACCTCGCAAAATATTTCAGTTCTCTACCGTGATTATATAAGAATGTCTTGCCTTATTAAAGTTGTTGTCTTCCTGCCTATGGGATGCTTAATTTTTTTCCCTGGTCCGATGTCACTTCCCCTCATTACTGCAAGAGATATCTTTAAAAAAATACCCAGTAGATCGTCGATAGACCATAAATTAGATAGGGGTGAATTCGGCCAAAGCGCGAACATAAGCCCACTGGAGCGACCAAATGTGCCCCGTGTTTGGCGAAGTTGAAGGCATACAGCAACTGTATCAACGTCTCACACCAATAGGTAAGATCTCGTGGTGGAATGCGACTGGTGCCGCTAGAAGGATTGAAGAGGTGTTTGGGTTATGTGGAGTGGTGGTGGAATGCCTCACCCCTAACCCGAAATAAAACTGCTTGAATATGGTAACATTATGCAATACTAAAAATTGGCTAGGACAAAACGTATTAAACAAGCATTACAAACAAGTAATGTCCATCTCGTCTGTGGTTGGATGAATGGCTGACCATCATCCGGCACGAAAAATTGGCTACTGCAGATGACATGTTAACCATGCTGAAACATACAATCGTATTAACTATCAGTTTCACGAATGATAAGAAAGAAGGACAACATATTTTAACACATCAACAACATTTCTCATACGCACACAACAGGAAATTGACCAATTTTTCGTGCCAGATGGTGGTCAATGGCGGAAACGGGTACCGATAGCAAATTAATAAATTGTTCAAATGCAGCCCAGTGTCGCGAATTTCCTGAAACATATATCCTCTGCTGACTTGCTAATAGTTTAAGTTTTTGGTTAGGGTTGAAGTTTAGAGCTGTAATCATACAGAGTTATACATGTAACGTCAAGAAACTTACGACGCGTTCCACCACCTATGTCACACGACGTCACACTATGTTAACCCACTTCCACCCCCTTAACGAGCGACGTAATTTAGGAATGCCTCCTACCCATGTTCTACGCGAAATGAATGCAAAGGCTGTAATCTTGCACGCTTAACTCGTTGGCAACAAATCGTCCGAAACCCTCCATCAACGGGAATGCACTCAAACGCTCGTCTTCATTATGCATGTAACAAAGCAACATTAATTTTTCAGCAAATAATATCCTCTATTGCATTATTATCAACTACCCACATAATTCGGTATCACATTACCCGTGTCATTTAGGACTGAATAAAAAAGTTTCAGTCACCAGCGATTGTATACTGATTCGCTTAATTTTTAATGTAACTTAACTCTGTTACACAAAATTCGGCAAATCGAGAGCTGGATTGACATCAAATGTGTTTCATTTGGTTTTCAGTACAAACGAATAAAATATGTTCTGGTTTTACATAAAAGAAAATAATCTTGATCATCTTACGCCCACAGTTTACGTTAATGTTAGTGAAACGTAAACTAGCCAACCTGGAGGTATTCGAAGAAACAAAAACCGTTCGTTAGACAATAAATGCGCAGAAATACAATTGAAACGGTTTTCATATTCATTAATATAAGAAAAGGTAATAAATTCTGCAGTTGTTTATTCTTCTCCATTGCCGTTACAGTTACAGTTGCTGCTTGTATTAGTCATTTTGACCAGGGGGGCGCAGAAAGCTATGCGCAGAAACCAACGTGTTTTATCAGTTGTGCGCATGACGTCACGGTGGAAGCAGCTGTACCAAATAGTACACAGTTCGAGTTGTGTGTGATTGTTTTTCTTGTGTTGAATTGTGTTTGAAGGAGTATTTTGATTTAGTTCTTTCTTCTGAGGTACTCAGTCAACAGCGGAAATAGTCGGAATTCGGGAGTGTTAACGGTATTTGCTGTAATTGATATTTGATTCGGAACTGAAATAGTTAGCGATAGTGGACAGCGGGATCAACATTGTGTTCGCCAGCTCTATAGTTTATGGTTCGTCCTGTGAAATTCTTATTGGAGAATCTACAAGTGAGTGAGAAAATTAATTTGTACAATGCCAGGCTGTGCTGTAACGGGCTGTTTTTCCTACAACTGGAGCACAATGGGAACTGACGTAATGTATCACAGTTTCCCGCGTAATGAAACATTACAAAAACTATGGTTGTCGAAATGTTGTAGGAAAGACCGTGTAAATGTTGCGCATGCAAGACTATGTTCTCGCCATTTCGGTGAAACAGATTACTGAAGGGATTTACAGTCTGAATTGCTTAATTTGCCCCTAAAAAGATTGCTCAAGCCAGATGCAGTTCCTTCGCGCAATTTGCCGTGCAGTAGTGCGACTGTCAATGTGTCACCCGCAATAGAAGACAGAACTAAACGGTATAAGAAACGAGAACTACATAAGAAATCTCTGGAAACTCTGGAAAAGCTGTCACCAAATAAGAAACATCATAATAAGAGCACATGTACAGATGACAGTTTTTTTTTTTTTTTTTTTTTTTTTTTGAGACGCAGATAAAGTTACTTTGATGAATACTATAGCGGCTTTAGAAAGAAGGAATGCTGTTCTTACAAACAAGTGTGTGCAACTTCGAGCTCTTTAGTAAATTCATTTCAATGCGATTAAATGAATAGTTTCTGATTTATTTGAGCCGAGGTTTCGAATTTCAAGTGTGTGTCAGTGTGGTTGTGATCTGAAATTTTACCGATGTTTGAGGCATAAGCTGCGAAAGAATATAACTCATCAGTTTTAACTGTAATATTTTAGCAGCATAAAAACAGTTTAGACATCTCATTTCTGGTATAAACAAAATCTTCCGCCTAAAACTTGACGTAAACGCGCATGCCGTGTCGTCTGCTTGTGAGCGCTTGCTTCCACGCTGACGTCACTAGGCCAGCCAATGGCAGAGCAGAGCGCTTACTGCCCAACCTTATTATTTAGTAACCTTGATTTTGACTTACTTACTTACACACACACACACACACACACACACACACACACACACACACACACACACGCACGCACGCACGCACGCACACATATGTGTGTGTGTGTGTGTTTGTGTGTGTCTGTGTGTGTATATATATATATATGTGTGTGTGTGTGTGTGTGAAACTGGTGTAGACATACTATTCAAATACAGAGATGAGTAAACAGGCAGAACACGGCACTGCGGTCAGAAATGCCTATATGCGACAACTATGTCTGGTGTAGTTTTTAAATCGGTTACTGCTCTACAATGGCAAGTTATCAAGATTCAGGTGAGTTTGAACATGTTGTTATAGTTTGCGTACGAGCGATGCGACACGGAATCTCCGAGGTAGCGATGAAGTGGGGCTTTTCCCTAACGACCATTTCGTGAGTGTACCTTGAGTATGGGAAATCCTGTAAAACATCGAATTCCGACATCGCAGCATACGGAAAAAGATCGTGCACGAAAGGGATCAACGACGACTGAAGAGAATCGTTCAGCCTGACAGAAATGCATCCCTTCCGCCAATTGCTGTAGATTTCAATGCTGGGCCATCAACAAGTGTCAGGGTGTAGATCATTCAACGAAACATAATCGATCTGGGGTTTCGGAGCCGAAGACCCACTTGCGTGACCCTTATGATTGCATGACACAAAGCTTTGCACCCTGCCTGTGCCTGTGAACATCCACGTTGGATTGTTGAGATTGAAAACATGTTGCCTGGTCGGACAAGTCTCGTTTCAGATTGTGTCGAGCGGATGGACGTGTACGGGTATGGAGACAACCTCATGAACCCATGGACCTGCATGGCAGCAGGGAACTGTTCAAGCTGCTGGAGGTTCGGTAATAGTGTAGGGGGTGTGCAAAAAAAAAAAATTGCTCTGAGCACTTTGGGAGAACTTAGAACTACTTAAACCTAACTAACCTAAAGACACCACACACAACCATGCCCGGGGCAGGATTCGAACCTGCTACCGTAGCGGTCTCGCAGTTCCAGACTGAAGCGCCTAGATCTGCTAGACCACACCGGCCGGCTAGGGTGTGTGCAGTTCGAGTGAGAGTCACATATACGTCTATATGTGACCGTGACAGGTGACACATACGTAACTACCCTGCTTGGTCACCTGCATCCATTCGTGTCCATTGTGCAATCCGACGGTCTTGGGCAATTCCAGCAGGTCAATGCGTCACCTCGCACCTCCACAATCGCTCCACAGTTTCTCCAGGAATACTCTTATGAGTTGAAACACTGTCGCTGGGCACCAAACTCCTCAGACATGAACATTATTGATCATATCTGAGATGGCTTGCAACGTACTGTTCATAAGAGATCTCCACCCCCTCGTACTCTTACGAATTTATGGACAGACCTACAGGATTCATGGTGTTAATTCCCTGCAGCACTTCTTCAGACATTAGTCGAGTTCATGCCACGTAGTGTTGTGGCACTACTGTGCTCAAGCGGGGCGCCCTACGCTATTTTAGGCAGGTGTACCATTTTCTTTGGTTTTTCAGTACACACACATATAATGTTCAATAAATGTCGAATCCTTTGAGAGGTGGTAGTGCTCATCGGAAAAAGATAAATGCGTCCAACAAACATGTGTATAGAAATGCATGCTTTTCGAGATAAGCTCGTTTTTATGTTTTTTATAGGAAGGGCTGCGCAACGCTTGATTGATGATGTTAGCAAAGTCGTTGCACTGTGCCTCCGTCACATGGGCAGGCAAGATATTATGATGTCTTGCTCACTGTACTCTACCTACCATTAGGTGGTCTGCAGTCACTTGTGTGGTTCGAGTAGTATTGTAGGCAACGTTATTGTGTCCTTATTATACAGTACCGTCAACATTGGGTACGTATCGTGGTGTTTTACCTTCTTGCAAACGCGGATTCACTTACGTGCTTACACTTATTGCGCTGTTTGTACGTACAAATAGTACAACATTTATAGTTTCTCTCTTCCACCGTTTGTCAGTAATGGAAGCCTACAACAGGACAAGTGAAATGGCGTATGTGATATCCCACTATTGTTTAGCAAATGGACGTAGCCTGCAAGACCGTGCCCTCCACATTGAAAAATATCCACGGTTCTGAATGCCGTGTTATGCGCTGTTCAGCAGACTTTTCCAGTGCCTGAGGGACACAGGCAGCCTTGCACCTCTGAAGACCAACAGAGGAAGACCCGCACAATCCGCCCGCCTCGCATGGAGGAGCGTGTGCAACGTTCGATGCAGGAAACCCCTGAGATTAGTTAGCGACGATTAGTGGCAGCAGAAGGCGTGTCTCACTCTCTTTTCTGCGAGGTACATCACGAACTACTTCTGTACCTTATCATCTACTGTGCGTTCTGGCCCTAAGGTCACAAGACCATCATGGTAGACAGTGGTTCTCTCAACGTCTGTTGCAGAAATGTGGCGCAGATTCATTGCTCATATCCAAGATTTCATGTGCCGATGAAGCATGGTTCACAACATGTGGTGTTGCATATTTACATAACCAGAATCTATGGCCAGATGTAAATTCCCAAGCACTTAAGGAAAAAGGGCTTCAACACTGATTCTCAATGAATGTACGTACAGGCTTACTTGGCGATAGGTTAATAGGGCCATACGTGCTACCACAAAGGTGAACAGCGACGCATTGCCTGGATTTCTTCATTAATTCTTTGCAAACCTTTCTGGAGGCTGTTCCATTGCACCAACAAATAAAAATGTGGTTCATGCATGATGGCGCACAAGCACACTTTCATCACAATTTACGTGAGTATCTGACGCAGACATTTAAGAACCGCTGGATTGGTAGGTGGGGAGGCAGAGGTGTGGGGGGGGGGGGGGGGGGGTGGGGGGCGGGCGGCAATCCCTGTCCTGCTCGTTGCCAGACCTCAGTCAACTAGTTTTTCGGTTATAGGGGAAACTTGAACGAACAAATCTACGCCAAGCCAATCAATAGTGTGCCGACACGACTGCGACGCCTCTTCATAGCATGCCAGCTGGTACCAGGTGCACTTAAAAGAGTGCATCATTCCTTACTCTGGAGGGCAGAGGGATGCAATGTCTTGGAAGGACGCCACGTCCAACAACTCCTGTAAATACGAGTTTATCGCAAAACGTATGCATTTCCGGGCCTGTGTTTACTGGACTTATTTTCCATTGGAGGTATTGGTACTCATCGAAATAATAAAACTTAGGTGTAACTCTCAAAGTTTACGACACCCGACACCAGGCAGAAGTACCGCAACACGACGTGGCGTGGACTCACCTAATGTCTGAAGTTGTGGTGGAGGGACACACCATGAGTCCTGCAGGACTGTACGTAAATCCGTAAGAGTACGAGGGGGTGGAGATCTCTTATGAGCAGCACGTTGCAAGCCATCTCAGATTTGTTCAATAATGTCCATGTCTGAGGAGTTTGGTGGCCAGCAACAGTGTTTCAGCCGGCCGGAGTGGCCGTGCGGGTCTAGGCGCTACAGTCTGGAACCGCGTGACCTCTACGGTCGCAGGTTCGAATCCTGCCTCGGGCATGGATGTGTGTGATGTCCTGATGATCACAGCAGTTAAGTTCCATAGTGCTCAGAGGCATATGAACCAACAGTGTTTCAACTCATAGGAGTATTCCTGAAGAAACTCTGTAGCGATTGTGGACGTGTGAGGTAACGCATTGTCCTGCTGGAATTGCCTAAGACCGTCGGAATGCACAGTGGACATGAATGGATGCATGTTATCATACAGGATGGTCGCATACGTGCCACCTGTCAAAGTCGTATCTAGACCAATCAGGGGTATCATAACACTGCAACTACACAGGCCCCATACCATTAAGAGCCTCCACCAGTTTGAACAGTCCCCTGCTGACACGCAGGGTCCATGGGTTTATGAGATTGTGTCCACTGCCAATCGGCGGTTTGAAACGAGGCTCGTCCGACCAGGCGAGGCATAAAGATGTGGGTCGTGAGTCATCAAGGGTAGACGAGTGGGTCTTCGGCTCCCCAAAGCCCATATGGATGATGGTCCGTTGAATGGTTCGCACGCTGACACTTGTTGACGGTGCAGCATTTAAATCAGCAGCAATTAGCGGAAGTGTTGCACTTCTGTCACGTTGATCGATTCTCTTTAGTCCTCATTGATCCCTTTCTTGCAGGATCTTTTTCCGACCGTAACGATGTCTAGATCTGATGTTTTATCAGATTCCTGATATTCACAGTACACTCGTGAAATGGTCGCACGGGAAAGCCCCATTCCACCGCTATCTAGGAGATGCTGTGTACCATCGCTCGTGCGGCGACTTTAACCTCACTTTCAAACTCACTTAGATTACTGTAAGAGCAGTAACCGATCTGACAACTGCGCCAGACACTTATTGCCCCATAGAGGCGTCGCCGACCGCAGCACCGTATTCCGGGTGTATACATATCTCTGTATTTGAATACCCTTGCCCATACCAGTTTCCTTGGCGCTTCAGTATATTTACACAATCAATTATCGTGTGAATAGGACACCAGCCTCTCTGAAAATGAATTGTCCTGGCATTGTAACTGATGACGCCTAAACTGCGTTGTCAATAATGTTTCGGTAAAGTACGAAATGCATAAATCACTTGCTACACAAACATAAGCGAAACAACCCCTTAGGGTCAAAAATCGAATGTGTCTAACTGTATAAGAGTTTCCACCATAGCTCAGAGTTCGTGAAATCCTGTGACCTGCCACGTGAGCGGGAAGGCGTTGTAATATTGCCCACAGGCATTTTTTTCAATTGTAGAACTTAGATTAACACGCAGAGAAAAGATGTGGGTGAGAAACGCGTACATACACAAAAAGAGTGGCACAGCGTAAGCAGATAATAATATGTAGAGTATGAATCTAACGCCGTTGCGGCTAATAGTAGCCTAAAACAAATTCGCTTTCGAATACCATCATTATCGTAATTATGTTCTAAAGCTTGTAACCGGCCTCCCCCAAAAATTTTTGCTCATGCATCATTTCAAAAGTTTAGTTTGCCGTGACTGGACATGAGTAAGTGATCGTTGCTATATATTACACGCGTCGTCGCAATTCTACCTCTGTTGCCTAAAACGATGATGTGACTCTTTACTTGACAGATATTAAAAATTTTGTTGGGAAAATGTTGCTTTGAAAAGATAAGAGTGCATGTCATTTTACTTAGTTTACTTACTCTCTCGTAAGTAAAATACTTCGTAACAATACCTATAGGCAGTCATGTTCCTATAAACAACAAATTTTGTTCCACTGTTACAATGAAGTTTGCCATTCCTACTTAACTTTTCCACATAGTGTTGAAGGTTACTGCAGTTGACGAAACCCTTTATAATTGTTCAGCTGTACTAGTAACTGTTGTTGAATGACACAACCGGCGACAAATGCTTTTTGAATGTTTTATTTTATATACATAACCGGTTTCGGCCTACCATGTTCATCTACAGATGACTAAAAATTTCAGTTACATAGATCTTTTGAGCAACAGGATGTCGTCTGCTCCAACACTGCACAAGAATATTCGAATATTTACTGTCACTTTATTTGTTGTTTCATTAATTAAAACACGGTAATGTAAATTTTTGAAATTTGTGGTAAGGACTATGGGACCAAAACTGCTGAGGTCATCGGTCCCTTGGCTTACGCACTATTTAATCTAACTTAAACTAACTTACGCTAAGGACAACACACACCCATACCCGAGGGAGGACTGGAACCTCCGACGGCGAGGGGGGCAGCACGAGCCGTCACAGGACTACTCAGACCGCACGTCTACCCCGAGCGGCCACGGTAATGTGCCTGCCCTTATTTAAATAAAATGTGAAACAGTTGTGTTCAGGTACTTAAGTTCCACTAGATTATGTACGTGAATACAATTGTCTCAGACTGTACCTAAATAACTGCCTACACTTCAGCGTGTTTTTATTAATGAAGCAATTAATAAAGTGGTATTAAATATTCAAATACCCTTGCGAAGGTTAGGGGCAAATGAAATGCTGTTGGTCAAAACATCTATGTAACTGAAAGCATTAGCGATTTGGAGAGGGGAATGGTAGACGGTAACCGGCTTTGGCAGTAAAATGAAACATTAAAAAAGGAGTTGTGGTTGGTTGTGTCATCCACCAATTATCATTAACAGTACTGGCGTTTACAAGATCCAACATGAATAAAATTACACAGACTGACTCTGTGTGGAATTATGCGCACCCTCCGCAAATAAATCGAATAAACTATACAATGGGCCGTATCAATCGACGGAACACAACCAAATTCATATTTCATCACATAAGCTAACTGTCTAAATAATTTTCGATCCGAGTCAACTTCGTGAGATCGTTTCGAGTGAAACACCAAAAAACGGTTCAGTTCTCGCATTCTGGTGCGTGGCCGGTAGCGCTTGAGCACTTTTGAACGCGACACTAAGACAATGACCTCCTCCGGAAAAAGGACACTTTCATATCCGAAAATTCCAAAGAACCAGCGATGCATATAGGGTACGGCTCACTATGTCAGTTCATAATCGACAATAGTAACTTTTGCGCACTTGTGCACGCGTGTTGCAGGGGCGCCGGCACAGTAGCTCAATGTGTTCGGACAGAGCGTTAACTATCTGTAATAAAAAAAAATTTAAATAAAATAAAATTGAGTGAATAGATCAACAATGAGCTTCAACGGATGTCAGAGGACATCCGCCGCTAACAAATGCAACGGACAATAACAAACAAAATGAAATTAAAAAAAGATCGGTAGCGTCTTTGATTAGTAATCAAACCGTTTTCGATTCTGGATTCGAATCCCGTCACTACTTAAATTTTGATTAATAATCATCTTTGGCGACCGCACACTTCCAGCATAAGAAGTCACCCACATTCTGCCAATGGCCTTGTCAACGAGAGCGGAGGAGCGGACAGTGGTTTAGGGCACCCTCTTGTCCTAGGGGAGGGAAACTGCCTCTAAAGGTGGAAGATCAGCAATGACCAACGGCATGAGGATCTAGAAGGGTATGGAAACCACTGCATTAAAGACACGTAACGTGTATCCACAGGAAATGTGGTCTGTAATTGAAGAAGTGTCATGATGATCTCTCCACTGGCAAAAGATTCCGGAGTAGTCCCCCCATTCGTATCTCTGGGAGGGGACTGCCATAGAGGAGGTTACCATGAGAAAAAGGATAAAGTTTTACGAGTCGGGGAGTGGAATGTCAGAAGCTTGAATGTGGTAGGGAAACTAGAAAATCTGAGAATGGAAATTGAATGGCTCATGCTAGATATAGTAGGGGTCAGTGGAGTGAAGCGAAAAGAAGACACGGTTCTCTGGGCAGATGAGTTCATATGGTTCAAATGGCTCTGAGCACTATGGGACTTAACATCTGCGGTCATCAGTCCCCTAGAACTTAGAACTACTTAAACCTAACTAACCTAAGGACATCACACACATCCATGCACAAGGCAGGATTCGAAACTGCGACCGGACTGAGCGCCTAAAACCGCGAGACCACCGCGACCGGCTGGCAGATGAGTAAAGGGTAATATCAACAGCAGCAGAAAATGGTATAACTGGATTAGGATTCGTTATGAATAGTAGGATAGGGCAGAGAGTGTGTTACTGTGAACAGTTCAGTGACAGGGTTGTTCTTATCAGAATCGACAGCAAAGCAACACCGACAACGATAGTTCAGTTAAAAATGACGACGTCTTAAGACGAAGATGAAGAGACAGAGAAATTATATTAAGAAATTGAAAGGGTAATACAGTACGTAAAATTTCGCCCGAAGAGACCATGTATGCCCAACGGTACCACCGGCCGCCATGCCATTATCAGCCTACAGGCGTCACTGGATGCGGATGTAGAGGGGCATGTGGTGAGCACACCGCTCTTCCAGCCGTATGTCAGTTCCAGACCGGAACCGCTGCTTCTCAGTCAAATAGCTCCTCAATTTGCCTCACAAGGGCTGAGTGGACACCGCCTGCCCACGGCGCTCGGCAGACCGGATGGTCTCCCATTCAAGTGCTAGCCCAGCCCGACAGCTCTTAACTTCGGTGATCTGACGGAACAGGTGTTACCACTGTGGCAAGGCCGTTGGAACAGTACGTAAAGGGAGATGAAAATCTAATACTCCTGGGGTAATGCAGATGTAGGGCAAGGAGAGGAAATAAGGTTACCAGGGAATATGAGTTTGGGACAAGGAATGAGACTGGAGAAAGGCTAATTGAGTTCTGTAACAAATTTCAGGTAGTAATCACAAGTATCTCAAGACGAGGAGGTGTAGTTGGAAACGGCCGGGTGATACAGCTAGTTTTCAGATACATTACATCATGGTCAGTCAGAAATTTCGAAATCAGATACTACATTGTAGCAGATATAGACTCAGATCCCAATATAGTAGTGATGAAGAGTAGGCTGAAGTTTAAGACATTAGTCAGGAAGAATCAATATGCAAACAGGTGGGATACAGAAGTACTAAGGAATGACGAGATGCTCTAGAAGCTCTCTAAGACTATACACACAACAATAAGGAATACCTCAATAGGTAGTACAGATGAAGAGGAATGGACATATCTAGAATTGGCCATAACCTAAGTTCCGAAGAAAAACATAGGTACAAAGAAGGTAACTGCGAAGAAACCATGGATAACAGAAGAAATATTTCAGATGATCGATAAATGGAAGAAGTACGGAAATATTCAGGGAACCTCAGGAATGCAGAAATACTGGTCGCTGAGGAATGAAATAAATAGGAAGCGCAGATATGTTAAGATGAAATGGCTATAAGAAAAATGTAAGGAAATCAAAAATCAAAAGATTTTTGGAAGGACAGAGACAGCATACAGAAACATCAATACACCTTGGTGACACTAAAAGCAAGGGTGGCAACATTAACAGTGCGACACGAATTCCAGTACTAAATCCAGAGGAGACAGCGGATAGGTGGGAAGATTACGTTGAAAGCCTGAATGAGGAGGAAGATTTGTCTGATATGATAGAAGAAGAAACAGGAGTCGATTTAGAAGAGATAGGGGACCCAGGACTAGAATCAGAATTTAAGAGAGCTTTGGGGGACTTAAAAATCAAATAAGGCAGAAGGGATAAATAACATTCCATCAGACTTTCTAAAGTCATCGGGGGAAGTGGCAAAAAATGACTATTTACGTTGGTGCGTCGAATGTATGAGTCTGGCGACGTACCGCCTGACTTTCGGAAACATACCATCCACACAATTCTGAAGACGGCAAGAGCTGACAAGTGCGAGAATTATTGCAGTGTCAGCTTAAACAGATCACGCACATACTCGTAAGTTGCTGACAAGAATAATACACAGAAGAATGGAAAAGAAAATTGTGGATATGCTAGATGACGATTAGTCTGGCTTTATGAAAAAGGAAATGCACGAGAGAAACAATTCTGGCGTAGCGGTTGATAATGGAAGGAAGATTAAAGAAAAATCAGGACATGTTCATAGGATTTGTCGACCTGGAAAAAGCGCTAAACAATGTAAAATGGTGCAAGGTGTTCAGAATTCTGAGACAAATGCCGATAAGCTGTAGCGAGGGATGGGTATTATACAGTATGTACAAGAGCTAAGAGGGAATAATTAGAATGGACGACTAAGAACAAAGTGCCCGGAATAAAACGGGTGTAATACAGGGATGTAGTCTTTCCCTCCTACTGTTCAAACCGTACACCGAAGAAGCAATAATGGAAATAAAAGAACGGCTCAGGAGTGGAATTAAAATTCAAGTTGAAGAGATGTCAATGATACGATTCGCTGATGACATTCTTATTCTGAGTGAAGGCGAAGAAGAATTACATGATCTGCTCAACGGAATGAACATTCTAATGAGTACAGAATATGGTTTGAGAGTAAATGGAAGAAAGATGAAAGTAATGGGAAGTAGCAGAAAAGAAGTCAGCGAGAATCTTAACATCAGAATTGATGGTCACGAAGTAGATGAAGTTAAGAAATTCTGCTACCTAGGCAGTAAAATAACCAATAACGGATGGAACAAGGAGGAAATCAAAAGAAGACTAGCAATGTCAAAAAGGCCATTCATGGGCTACAGAAGTCTACCAATAGCAAATATAATCTTAATATGAGGGAGAAATTTCTGAAAATTTTGTCTGGAGTACAGCATTGGCTGGTAATGAAACATGGACTATGGGAAAGCCGCAACAGAGGAGAATCGAAGTATTTGAGATGTGGTGCTACAGACGAATGTTGAAAATTAGGCTGACTGATAAGGTAAGGAATGAGGTAGTTCTGCGCAGAATCGGAGAGGAAAGGGGTATGTGGATAACTTTGATAAGGAAAAGGGACAGGATGATAGGACATCCGTTAACACTAGAACTACCGGACTTCACCCTACCCCTAGTAGTATCATGAGGGTTATTTTCGGCCCACCTTACGAAACCTCCGTTTTATTCGTATTTGGGTGGTGGTTTGCGTGTCGCTGTGCTGAAAATACGTTCAGGAAGGCTGTAAAGTGTAACCGAAGAATGATTTAGTCCCTAAAATGAATAGTACACTATCGAACATAAATTTTAAATGCACTTCTTTTATTTTAAATTTTACAGAAGAAATTCCAGTCTTTCATCAATCATCATTAAAACAAGTAAATAAAACGGTGTTGCAATGTATTTCTTTATAAAAGGGTTGAAACACAACCTAAACATACTGTTTCTTTGAATTCCAATAGTATTTTTACTTTTACAGACAAATTAAGTACCGAGTATTTGTGAAAGATTCTAAAACGCATCAGGTGACTGAAATGCTCTTCGTGTTTTCTTGCTAACTGTTATCGAGGAATTAAAACTTACGAACAAATAACTTCCGTCTATAATCATAAACACTTGGATATATTTAGGAACGAGGACTTGACAGAATTGCCTAAGCTGGGATGGGCTCACAGTTGAGATGCTTGACAAGAATTTTCCTTTCCAGGTTCTGCACACATACTTCTTGCACTTGTTATCCTCTTTGTTCTTTACATGAAACCTGAATTTGGCAACACCTTCTATGTCCATATTGGCCAGCGCCGGTATCGAGTGCCTGCAAGAGGTGATTGGCTCCTCTCTGCAGTTTGTAGAGGGCAGGAAGCTCATTTGCTGCTTTGATTATATTGTAAAAGAAGTGCACAGGCCATCGGTGGGTGCTTGCTCAGACAGTGTAGTGTTTAGCCTTTGGTCAACTATATCGAATCCACACCTAGTTTCATTATAAAACTTCACAGTTTGTGGAAGTTACTTCTCAGTGTTCTCATTCACCTAACATCCAGCATGCATGTTACTCTGAATAAGATTTCATTTTGTCTTTTTCCCTTGGTATGCTGTGAGAAGATTGTCGCCTGATTTGTGTGTAGCATACAATGTTTCACGCCGTAAGATGAACCCCTTTGAGTGATCTCCGAAGAGCGGCAACTAAACTTGTTCCTTTTTCTTTATGCTCATCCGCCCGTTTGACAAGGGTAAGATGTTGTCAGTCGTGATGTTCCATAATGGCGAAGCGCCTGACATCTGCTGTCGTGTAAGAGAACTATTAGCAGTGTCCCAGACAGCAGTGTGGAAAGAGAGGGTGGCCCAGTTTGCCCGCTGTATAATATGTTACTCTATAGCTTCCCAGTGTCACTCCTTGGGCCTGCATGTCTCCTGTCCCTAAAAAAAAAAAAGCGTGAAGCCACGTGAATATAAAGTATCGCCCGACCTCCGAATTCTTCCTATTTCACATTCTTTTCGACCCAAAGTGTCGTAATGTACTCTAACATCTCGTAAATAACGTCGAGGCATGCTCAGAAACTATTATTGCCTATATATCGGTGTTACTGATATCGAATTGCATTTAATTGCTTGTGGATCAAAAATAACCCACATGGTACTGCTGGTATAGCAGGTAACTTTTTCATACTTGTAGGTGGGCTAGGGCGATTAAATTCAGGTGAATTGTACAACCCCATAAATGATGAAAAGTTGCGGGAGCGTTTGGTTCTGAGATGATTATGGACGGGGGTAGGGTCCTCGAAAAACCCTCGTGGGCCAAAAATGACAAGTGGTACTTTTAGTGTTAAGGCACGAGAGAATGACTTCCATGGTACTAGAGGAAGCTGTAGAGGGCAACAATTGCAGAGGAAGATACTGGAATACATCCAGCAAATAATTGAGGACGTAGGTTGCGTGTTGCAAGTGCTACTCTGAGATGAAGAGGTCCACACAGGAGAGGGATTCGTGGAGGGCAGCATTAAAACCAATCAGAAGACTGATGATCCACAAAAAAAAAAAGATCGTACCACTTACAATCTGATGCGATCAAATAACAGCGAGGTAAATAAATGAAGCATTTTGATTATGATAGCCTGGTTTACCTTGACTTTAAAAACAACAGTCGAAGTTAATAGTCAGAAGTAAAAGCCATTCCCTTAGACTGCTCAATGCTTTTCTAGTAGTTACGATCAAACGCATCGCCTGGTACGAGCAGATCTTGGTCCCAGAACAGGACACATCATACTACCTGTACTGCCACTCTGGTCTGAAGAGTCGTGGATTGTAAACGCATACGTCTTCTCGTGATGTACACTAACCTTTGGTTGACAGTATTCCACATAAAATGGCATTTTCGATCCCAGCATAACACAGCGGGTACATCTGTTATATGATATCTTTACATCAACGTTTCAAACAGATCCAAAACAGGAATTCTTTTTTCATGTGTGGTCGACATCGCATTCATTGGATGCAAAGGTATTCGAACGAATGGTGTAGCGTAGAAACATATGAACCCCTATCAAAGGATTTGTATTACCTTTGGCATGAAATCTTTTAGAGGCGTATTGAAAAACCTTGAGCAAACTGGCCAACAGGAGTATCAAATCCTGACTCTCCTAAACACCAGCCACGTGCCTCACTTCGAGAGTTCTCAAAATGGCACTTTTCTGCTTAGGGACCAGTTCACGTACCTTCGTTGAAGTGGGTCGCTAATACGTTGCTATGACTCAACGATTGCCCTTAATTATGATCAGTACGAACTTAAGGCAGCCAAGGTTTTACCGTATTTTATTGTGCAGGCAAACGAGTTTGCATCTTTACATGAAGCTCGGAGATACACCTGCACGAGACAGGAACTGGAATGGACTTCAAAACCGCACAGGTCTCAGCAGATGAAACACACACAAACTTATCCGACAACATTCCATCTGCCTCATATCCAATCACGGCGTTGACATCGATTTGACCATATTTACGTTGTTGCATGCTACATAATTTCACGAGTCATTTGAGAACTCTGTCTATGAAATAGTATTGTTTCTATGCCTTCTTATAGGAATCAGGAAGTGCGTTTCTCGTTAACTTGTGATGTGAAATTCCTTTTCTTCGATGGTATTATGATGATGAAGCTTCATACGTTTCCTCCACTTAACAGTCTTCAAGTGCTAGGCTGATAAATGCAAACCGGTCCGTACAATTCCTAAGGGCGATGAAAACATGAAAATATGTCTGAATTGCAACCACAGACGAAAAAAACACAATGCATAATTGAACGAGCTGTGTTAAAACATCCATGACATAGCACATGCCGTATGCATAACAATAGGAGGCTAATTGTACATTTTACGTCTAGGACGTCTATAACAATGATTTGTGCAAAATTCTTGCGAAGGTCGTTGAAGGCTTACTAAAATAAATATGATCCGGTCTTTCACTGCAATTTTAGGATCAATCGTGGAGAACTCTCTCTAAAAAAATTTTTCATGGATAAGAAACGTGGTCAACCAATCCACGTAATGTACGAAAAGTATAGTAGAAGGTGGGAGGTAGCGTCCTTGCACTAAAACTTTATAAATCGGATTAATTTGTGAGGAGTCTCAGTTTCATGAAATACTAAAGCGATTAATCTCACGGCTTACTTCTCAGGTGGTGAAAAAATAGTATCGCTTAGCTCCCAGGGCGTACAATAATATCCGTCGAATCCTACAGATATCTCAATTATGTACGTAAAAACATTAAAAAACCAGAACATAGACCCGATTTGTTTAAGGGTTAAAATCATTTACCCAAACATCACAAGGCATGGAACACTGTTTGCACACTTGAAGCGGGCCCTCTGCCAATCTTTTCCAGTGAGCCGCCCTATTGTGTAGTAACAATCCGCCTATCTGTGAGCTCATTAATTTCCAATGACAAGACCCGGCCTACGTGTCTCCAACAGAACTTGGCGGCTCATTACTAAATACTACTTGAACTCCATTACAATCGCTTTTATCCCACAGCTTCTTACAGACAAACTTGTGTATGTTTCCTTTTCTTTTTTTAGCTTTTAGGAAAAGCGTTGGTGGAGGTAATCCCGGCACTGTGGTTCGTCATTGTCCTGCAAGCTCCCTCAGTTCTGGTTCTTCACGAATTTTTTTCAAACTCAAGCACAAAGGAACGAGCCAGGGGCTTTGCGCAAGAGAAAAAAAAAGAGAGACTGTGAGGGTCTATTGAAGAAAGAGAGAGAGAGATAGAGACAGAAACCCAGAATCTCTTAAGCTATTGAACTAGGAATGAGAAAATAAAGTAAGCAAGTCACAATAACAATGTGTAATCGTAACCAAAGAAAGCTCACAAAGAAGTTCGCAAACTATATCAAAGCAATATTTTGTTTGTTCTGCCACGGGTTTGAGGATCTTCGACGACCTTGGCTTATTGTTAATTACCATATTTAGGAATGATTTTTTTCTGATATACCTTGTTGTACATAATACTTATCACGCTGCGAATAGTCTTTCACCTTCTTGTGCTCTTTTATCTGAGGCCGTAATAGCTGCAAGGCTGTTCATTTAGAAAATGTTTCTGAAGGTAATTACGAGATTGGTAGTTTTTCCTATGTTTTGGAGTCGGAGTGGAGTCTAAAACGCACTGGTAGGTCTGGTTTGCTGGTCATCTCACATGACGATCAACATCACATTAGATGTTGAGATTGGATGTCTATAATTCAGTAATGTGAATAGAGAAACAGTACAAAGACGGACATCTGAGAAGATCTGGCAGCACAAGACAAGCAGCACAAGAAGGATGGTTGGGCAAAAGTATCCGTTAAGAAGTCTTACATTTCTGAGTAAGCTATTACAGCTTCGGAAGATAGGTAATTCAGTTGAATACAAGAACGGACGTTGGACCAGAATTGTCAGTCACATGCCTTTATGGACCGCCTGTCTCAGGATCCGTAGTAAGTATCGTTGTTATCTGTAGCACACAAACGAGCTACTGTAAGAATATAAAACTAATGCTTATGCAAGGACTAATTTGTAACCAAGATGCCCTACGAACGCGGAAATACTTGAGTATTAGTTTGGTAGCGTTCGGCTAACGTGTTAGTCAGTTTCATGTTCCGTGTATTATTTATATAATTAACTGTAGTGATGTGGAACAAATCACTTTACATTCGTACTGCACACTGATACCTAAACATGGGTGCATGCTATTTACAAGGTTTTCTAATTTGGAACCGTAGTTACTACCCACCACCGTTTAACTACTTACATCTATACTACATTATAAAGACATGTCGTAGTTACCAAGAATCTTGAAAAGTGTTACGTGGTACAGTAATAAATATTTGGACAGACATAGGCTACAATTTCTTAAATATTTTTAGTATACAACTATCTATGTAATATTGTGTAAATACAAAACACTGTTAGCGAAAATCTGAAATCCTTGCTCGATTTAGTTCAAATTTTTGATACCATATTGTAATAAACAGGGGATAGAGAAAACGTTGTTAGCAACAATCTCGAATAGTTCCAGACCGATTTTGAAATTTTTACACAATACTCAAACAAATATTCAGATAATCATAGCCCATATATTTTTCAAACAACAGTATACTCATTTTCTGTAACATAATAATATAAAAAATTCTGTTTATATGTATATATACAAAAATTGTAGACGTAACAATATGTTGTTTTTTTTCTTCCTAGCAGTTGGTTTATATAGGAAAGTTGTATTTATAGTTTATTGGCTTAGGATTAGAATACGACTACGGAATCTAAATCGTTCCAAACTTTGTAGTCCTGCTCGTTTTCAGGTTTGAATCTACTATCCTCACAGATCGAGCAGCATACAATGGTCATAACCGATTTACACATTATTTTTTAAGAGGCTTCACTTCCCATCAAGGATTTGTTTAAAATAACTATAAACGAGGCTCAAAGTCAGAAAGAGTGGGAAGAAGAGTTGGACAGAGATACGGGTAGGGGGAGGGGTAGGAGGAGGAAACGGAATAGAGAGGGGGGGAAGAAGGAGACAGACAAAGGGAGGAAGCTTGAGGAGATAGAGATGGGTGAAGGGTTTATAGAAGGAGAGAGGAGGAGGAGGTTGAGGCATGGGCAGTGAGGTAGAGGGAATGGGTTGACAGAGAAGGAAGAAGTAGGTTAGTACAATTACCACACACATTTCGCAATAGCGAAGCATTTTATGTTTCGCTAGTATTATATAAATAGAAATTCTTCTATAACAAATAAGGAATTATCAATGAGAAACTTTTTCATTTCGTCCTTAAATTTAACTTTACTGTTCGCTAATTATTTTATACCCGGTGGGTAGGTGACCATAACTTTTTTTCCAGCATTATGATTTTTTTTATTTTTTTTTTACGAAAAGTAGCCCTATAGTGGAGAAATGAGTATTAGTCGATCTTCTACTCTAATTATAAGCGTCATTGTTCCTTTTCAACTGTGATGGATTATTTATAACAAACGTCCTGAGGGAATAAATACTCTGAAGCAGCAGTCAAAATTACTAACTCCTCAAAGAACGGTAGTAGGTGAGCACCAAATATTATTCTTATAGCACGTTTTTGTGCAATGGTAACTATGTTTCTTAAGGATTTGTTACTCTATAACATTATTGCATTCAACGTCATTGAATGAAAGTACGCTAGATATGTTAACTTACTGATTTCTCTCTCTCTCTCTCTCTCCCCAAGATACTTAATGATTCGAAATGCAGCCTTAGCTTAAGTGACTTGTTTTGTAATTACAAAAACGTGTTTTTTCCAGTATAAATGTTCATCAGTACGCATCTCTAAAACTTTTGATGTTTGCATCATAGTTATTAGCTTCTCACGATATGTCACATTCATAATAGATGTAATACCTGTAGTTGTGCAGAACTGAATATGTTGGGCCTTTTTAAACAGAGTGAGACCATTTGCTGAAAATTATGTCAACCAACACTTTTATGAACATTATTTACACCTTTTCTGTTGCTGTATACATGTCTTGACTGCTTACAGTACTAGTGTCATCTAAAAAGAAAACAACTCTGCTTGTATATTAGGCCGGACGTTGCGTACATATAAATGAGGAACCATGATGTACCTATGATTGAGCTTTGTGCAACACCGTAAGAGATATCTCCCCACTCAAAAGACTCTTTTTTGCTTAAATTGGTTGAACTGTTAAGTAAATCTTTCTGCATTCTGTTGATTAGGTGTCACAATACCTCCTAGTTGGCTACACCATCAATTCCATAGAAACTCAGTGTATCGAGGAGTATATCGCGATTCACAGTCACATACTTTACATAGCTCACACTGCTCTTTTGTTATTTAATGCAAGTTATATGGTTAAATGCGTTGTATACAACTGTAATGAAGCTCTTATTAAGACCAAACGCGTTTCGCCTTTTCTAAAGCATCTTCAGTTGTCACTGTAATATCGTTTTTATCTATTTCAGTTTTACAATACGGTTTTTTGCTAGAATAATAAACAGTTCACATGCTTTTCTTATTATTCTTACTGTTACTAAAGGTTTTTGTTATTTACCGTCATCCTTCCTGTTCCTCCACATGCATATGTTATATTGTAGCACACAGCACTAAATATATTCACGTTTCTGTGTTGCGAAGAACCACTCTCATCTCGCCATTTCGATTGTGTTGATCTGTTAATGAGGGATGCGTCCGTCTTTTGTTTGTCTTAGTAGTGGTGGAAACGTCTGCTATCGCTCTGTTCGTGAGAGTGTGTTTGTAAATGGACATAGTGTATCCTGTTTACTGTGTGCGAAAATTGTTGCCTTATTATGGTATAGTGGTGGATGGTTTAGTTGGTGTCGGGAATGGGGCGGTGTTGCCTAGTTAGTGATACTATTTCGTGACGTCACGGGGCTGTTCTTTCTGTGAAATATGTTGTATTAATTTAAATAAGGTCTGGTTGCTGATGTTTGTCTACTGATTTATTATATGTTTCTTCTCTGTTATTGCTTTTACAATTTGGAAACTCTTTTCTAGGTATAGGAGATGTTGCATATTGCTGAATCTCATTATTTTTATGTCCTTTTCAATTGCGGTAATGTGGTCTTTTTCTTGCCGGAGGTGTTCTGCAAATGATGGTTTCCAGGTGCCGTATTTCCATACTCTGCTCTTTACACGTTATTTCAAAAGTTTTGCCTTTCTATCCTAAGTATAGAACATTACAGGCGTTACACTGGAGTTGGTAAATATCACATGTGCGGTACATGTCAGTGTGATCTTTCTTTGTTAGACGTTTCTGTGTGGAGCTGTTGCTCTGGTATCATATTTTTATTCCTTGTTTGTTGAGAATGTTCCGAATTATGTGTCTCAGTTTGTTTCCATGTGTGAGTATCTACCACCTTGTCTGTTGAGTGTTTGTGTTGTTTCCTTGCTGTATAGTGGTAGTGATGTTGGTGTGTGTGTTTGTGGTGGGCGTTGTAGGTCTCTGAACTTGTTTGGTGTTCTTTTTTTTAATTTTCATATTTTTCTAGATTGCCTTGTCGAGTTTTGTGACTAGCGATAGTTTGTGTGCATTATTTTTCTCTATCTGAATTATAGTTTGTTTGTCAAGTCATTGTCTAAGGGCTGATACTTTTGGGCCTGTACAACTTGTATAACAACTTGTACATACGCAATGGCGGAAAAAAGAGGGCACAAAACAGACGAGACAACATGTTGTTTAATGTTTGTAAGGGTAGGTGAGTGAATGTTTAAATAGCAGTCTCAGTTCTGAAGTACAAACCGAGAGTAGTTGAGGGTATTAATGTTATTCAGGTAGGATACTGTTCACCTTTTCACAAATTTTAGAGAATGATGTCAGTAGTGAAACGGGCCAGTAGTCGTTCATATATCTACCGATTTCCGCCAGTGTAACTACTACCTGAGGGATATCTGAGTTACTAGTATTTACAAATGCTCCTGGCGTATTAAAACTTTGTGTCTGACTCGGACGCGAACCTGAAACCTTTCCCTTTCAGGAACGAATGTTGTGCAGACTAAGTTGCCCAAGTACAAGTCACAAGCAACTCTCAAAGCTTTATAAATGGTGGGATTATATTTCGGCCATTTGACTGTACAACATTTTTATTTCACATTGCTGTCATGAGTATCAAGTAAAACAACTAGACTTTCTTAACACAACATTGTTGTACTTGATAACGGCTTAATGCTAAACTCATGCCAGTAATATAAAATAAAGATGTACACTCAAATGGAGGAAATACCATTCAAACATGACCACAGGACTGTGACCCAACAATAAGGAATGGTTATCAGCTCCTCTAATGTCATAAACCATACTCAAGAGATAGGCCCACATAATAATGCTATCATGTCTGCCCTAACAAATACTAGGGAAAAGTTGAATATTGAGCCACGGAGCTCGCCCCTATTCCATAGAGTGGAATAGAGTTGATATTCGCGTAATTCTCTCGAATAACATTCCGTCGAGGTCGTTAACGTCTCAGCAGAGCAAATTCTATGCTCCCGAGTTGCGTGATAGTGTTTGTGGAGTTGCTGGGTAAGGGAAAGGGGACGGCACATGAGTGGCAAACAAATGAGCGTGTGGAATAACTACTGCCAGTCACTCTGGAAGTGCTTTCGATGTGTCACATGTGGGCGGGGATTCGACCCTACAAAGAGGAGGATATTAGCTGCTCGATCCTCCGAGTTGACAGTTACCCCGCTTTGGGTAGAGATCTGCGGTTCTTGGCCTCTCCGCTTCTGTCCGCCTTCGTCCCCACCCCCCTCCCTCCACTCCCCCATCACCACCACAACACCATCCCGTGATTTATGATCATGGTTTCTCGGGTATAGACTCCCTACGGCTGTAATCAGGGCTTGTGCCTGACTATAGCCTGAGCAACAAGTTCGCTAATAGCCTGTGACTGACGCAAGCGCTGTCACTGCTAATGAGAGTCGGTCGGAGGCGCCACAAAAGAGTTCAGCCCGTTTCAAGCTAACTGGAGCGCGACTGCGATAGGACCGTGCTGTGTACGATGAACGCAAAAATATAAAAAAATAAAAATAAAAAAATCAGTAATTGGATGTATCGATATCTGAATTACTGCCACTTACTAAGGTTAAGAGCCTTATGTACCGTTACCATCAAAAGATACGTAACGTTTATATTACAGACACAAGTCAAACTACACTGAATTTTTTTTTCAGGTTGCAATCAAATATTTATTGCCTCTGGTGGCTACTGACAGAGTACCGACGTATTTATGATTTATTCTGTCTGTTACCACAATGACCTCCGTTTTAGTGAAAGTGTCTTTACAGCAGCAGAACATCCTGCAGCACGCAGTCATAAAAATATAAAGCAGTACACTCACATATCTATGTACAGATGACAAACTATTCTCATGTCACTGGCGTCGCTGTGAGAACAGCGTTGCGTCTTCGTGCAACTCTTCCACGACATTCAGTGAAACGATACAGGATGTGCATACTGGCCAACCTTTCATCAGTAAACCTAGCCATATTGCTGTGGATCGCTGTTGACGGCAATCAACATTGGTAAGACAGTAATGAGCAGTTCCATTTTTGAACGACAACATTCACTTTCTATGTTCTGCAGCATACTCGTATTCTTGCAGTAGTTTTCCAAAAGGAAAAATTGTTCCAAGGCACTACCAGGTCATGTACCTAGGAAGAAATAATCTACCAAAATTTGAAAGTTTTTCAGTCGAAACCTTGTCAAAACTGCATTTAATAGTCTATCTGTTATACTATCAGTGTACTACATACCAACGATAAATAAGTAAAATCGTATTACATTAAAATATTAACAAGTACTGAAGCTCCCATCATGTAGGGAGGAGGCCCAATTTTCAGCCCTTCTGCACAACCCCCCTCCCCACTCCACCAGCCACTGGCAGCTAATAATATTCATTCTCTTCCGAGTGGCTAGCAGCGAGTTACAGCTAGAGTGTGAGAATCTCGCTCCTGCATGCTGCACTGTTGCCACATTTCGCAACAACCAAATTATTCATTCAACTGTAATTTTTTGGCTTTTTCTTCTTGCAGCGGTATAGCTGTGAATGTTTATCTGTACATGTTTAAGTGCAATTTTTAAAAAAAAGTCAGGTGACGGAAATAAATGTGAAGTGCTTCAGAAGCATGCGATGAGGATTATTTACGCATTTATAACTTTTTCAAACGTGAATTTAAAAGCAGGTCGCCTGCTGTTGACATTTGAAGACACAAAAATGGACTCCAGAACCTTGTGGTATCGGCAAGAGAACTGCAAAGAGAATTGAAAACGAAAGTGTCAGGACTATAGGAACTGTAGAAAAGGTTGGTTTCGTGTCGTCTGGAAAGCATCGAAATCGCAAGGAATCTCTAACACAAGTGGATGGTTTTAACAAAAATGTTTATAGTGCTCCATGTGAATTATGAATGCCCGACATCATAAAAATGTGTTACAGTTATGCAGGAGAAAATTGGCTTCAGGGGTAAGCACTTCGGCAATGTAAAGAATTTTAAAAGACGTTGGTTCCAGATATGTTAAGAAGAGAGTTTTTAGTTCAAAAAAGTAACATAGGGGCACGACAAACTACATACCATATAAAGATTCACGTTACAAGAGAAGGAGGTAGTTCAACAGTGTATTACCTTAATGAGACATGGGTAAATAAGAATCATTCCAGCAAGACCTGCTTCAAAACGAGTGATGGCACTGGTGGTTTTAAAGTTCTCATAGGAGTAGGTTCTTGGATAATTATTCAGTATGCTGACTCTTCTTCTGGTTTTCGATCTACGAGTAAACTTGCATTTACGTGTAAGAAAAACAGCAGTGAGTACCATTAGGAAATGAACGCTGTCAGCTCCGTGACGTGATTCACAATTCTTGTCATACCTTGCTTTGAAGTCGGTCATTGACAGTTATAATTCAACTGTTATTCGACCTGTAGCCAAATTTTCCTGGCGAGAAGGACTCCACAGAGTGCAGTCGCCCTTTACGCCCTGGACAGGTGACGGTTCGGCGAGTAGACGGACCGCAGTCTTTCTTTCTGTCACGAGAGCGCCTGGTCGGTTACATTTTGAGTTTTCTGTGGTATCAAACTCGTGATGACAGTCACCTCTCACGCTCTTGGTGGCGACGGCTTTCCGCCACGCCTGGAGGCTGCAACTTTAGGATACATTCCACTTGTTTGCTAGGATACGATATGTCATTTACATTTGAAATTTTCTGGACGGAGAAACGCGTGACAGCATGGCGGCTGTCCTCTGTTACCAGTAAGCACGCGCGTCTCTATGTATGGGCGCTTTGTCAGTTATTCCGAATTTAGAAGAGGGAATTGTGTGGATGGTCTCCTCTCATGTCGTTAGGTTACAATAGACCACGACCTTTGAGTGGCCAGTGCCGACCTAGGTACATTCTCAAGGTGACTTTTGATTTGTTTCGTACTCCGTTGAGGTTTCCTTACTTGTGTCGATTGTTAATTTAATTTATCTCTGAGAATCTTTGTGTACACGTTTCCATGTGACTGCTTACTACAATGGCCAGTGCGTCTCAGCAATTCTACTGAATACATGAATAGCACCCATTCTTCTCACAGCGTGGTCAGTGTAGTCATTTCTGCAGTATTGGTGAACGTAGCTTCGAATGAGTGTCGGGTGTTTCTCTGACCTTCAATTTCAATCGGCACGTTTATTGGGTACGTCACCGTTTCGCTGGCATGGCACCAGTGCGGCAACCTTCCGTGTTGTCTCGTGACCACTCCTCGCCGAGGTCTTTTCAGTTTGGAAGTCACATAGGCTGTTGGATTATTTCTGCGGTTGTGAAAATAGGTGGACGTTGGATTCTTGCAGGGATATTCATTGATGAATAGAGCGAGCAGCAAATTGGAATCGTGGGTGTTGTTTTACATTGCTTGTGTTTCGTCTCGGCTGTTACCAATGTAGGTTGCTCCTGTCTTCATCACATCGTTGAACTGCGATCTGAGTCGATATTTTGGTTATCCGGTTTATACTCTCCCATGTTCAGGCATTGTGTGTTAGGCTTGTATTGTAGAAGTTCTGATGAACACTCTTCTGGCTTGGGCACTTGTTCACGTAAGTGTTAATTAAATTGCTTGTTGTGTGAAGATGTGCTAGTACGTTTCTGCTACAAGGTTGCATAGTCTTGTGGTAAACAAAGAATGCTCGCCCCCGGTAGCTGAGTAGTATTCTTGGTCAGAGGGCTAGCTGCCCTCTGTAATAAAAAAAACTGAAAAATGGATCAACAAAGAACTGAAATGGATGTCTTTCGACGTCCACCCCGAGCAGATACAAGGAACAAAAACGAACAAAATGAGATTTTTTTAAAAAAAGAAAAAAAAAGTGGTCAGCGCGACAGAATGTCAATCCTATGGGCCCGGGTTCGATTCACGGCTGGGTCGGAGATTTTCTCCGTTCAGGGACTGGGTGTTGTATTGTCCTCATCATCATCATTTCATCCCCATCGACGCGCAAGTCGCCGAAGTGGCGTCAAATTGAAAGACTTGCACCCGGCGAACGATGTACACGACGGGAGGCCCTAGTCACACGACATTTACACCTAATTAGTTCTTGTTTGACTGCTGAAGTTAGGTCTACTTATCTGTGTCTGAAATTTCTTAAGATATCAGTAAGCCAAACATCGTGATGGCCATTATTGTGGAGAGGCTAACCTGTGGGTGTGCCTGAGCGTTGTTTTATGTTTCCAGTGCTGGCTATTACGAATGGCGTTTTTAACCGTACTTACTGTTAATGAGTGGTTATAAGTACTAAAGCGCCAGCTTCCTGCCTTGGTGTATGCTACGATTAGTGTGGCCACACTGAAAGGCGGTGAGTGAGCTCTGTAGGTGTAGGCTAGGGGTAGCTAGTAGAGCAAGATCTGAATGGTGAAGAGGACTAACCTTGATTACTAGTTGCGAGAATATACACTGCGGATTTTCCGCATAGGGCTAGGCAGGTTACTACCTGATTAAGTTGTAATAAGTATTTAAGCAGTAAGTAACAAAGAATTAAGTAGTAATAAGGACAGCGCTGAAAATCTGTGGCGGCGTAATACTAAGCTATTCGCAAGGAGCCCTACCCAGTGCAAGTAGCGCTTCTACGTTGTGGCTGGGAGTGCAATGCATGGCTTCAACAAACCGCATTAGTATTCAGCGCAGACAGCTCTGGGGTGGAATAGCGGACTAAAGGAAGTAACAACAACAGCGTCATTCACATTTGCAAGAAATAATAAAACACTTTATTTGATAAAATATGCAGCAAAATGTGCCAAGACATTTCGCCAGCAACTTAGTGACTCAGAGAGGTGACAGTGACGAATTATTACAAGAGAATCTTATTACAATTGCTTAGGTCATCTCTTATAAATGATAAAAGCTTCTACTTGAAATTCAAAATCAAATACAGCTGTCAAGTTAATGATTTATCATATGTAAAATCCAACAAAACTCATAATGTTAAAAACTCTAAATTAGTTGCGAACTGCATCAACAAATGAATAGTTTAACTTTTAAAAAACAACTGACTGAAGTTGCTTGGCAAACATATTCATGGTCAGAGTTACCAAGATCAAATGAGATGCAACAGTAATAGAATGCTTAAGAAAATGGCATAGTAGGACAAGCCTACGTATGTACACGCAGTGACGTCGCAGTCATCGACAGCAGCGCTAGTGCTCTGTTCCGTCTGGCCGGTTGTTGGTTTGCCCTGCAGCGAGGATTGAAGGCTTCTAGAAAGAGCATCTTGTTTTCCATGCGGCAGCGGTCAGAGCGGCAGGCTGTAACGCGTGTCACAGGTGCGTTGCAGTGAGGCCTGCCTCAGCAGTTAAAAAATGGTTCAAATGGCTCTGAGAACTATGTGACTTAACTTCCGAGGTCATCAGTCCCCTAGAACTTAGAACTACTTAAACCTAACTAACCTAAGGACTTCACACACAACCATATCCGAAGGATTCGAACCGGCGACTGTAGCGCCTAGAACCGCTCGGACGCCCCAGCCGACGCCTCAGCTGTGAAACTGGGTGTTATTTCAAGCGCTGTTCAGTCCTGGTCAAAAATAATTGTTGACGAACCAGTATTGAAATCTGCAGCAATCTGTGGAAGGCCCGCACTTGTGTGAAGTTGAAGGATTCTCTTTAGTTGTCGTTGATCCGTTTCTGGCACGATCTTTTTCCAGCCGCAGCGACGCCGGAGATTTGATGTTTAGCCGGATTTCGGATAGTCCCGGCACACTCTTGAAATGGTCATACGGGAAAATCCCCACTTGATCTCTACCTCGGAGACGCTGTGTTCCATCGCTCGTACACCGACTATAACATCACGTTCAAAGTCGCTTATATCTTGATAACTTACCAGTGTAACAGCAGTAACTTATCTAACAACTGCGCCAGGCCCTTGATGTCTTATATACGTGTTGTTGACCGCAGCGCCGTATTCTGGCTGTTTAGATATCTTTGTATTTGAATACGCATACGTAAATCAGTTCCTTTGACGCTTCAGCGTATGACGTCTAGTGCAGATACCCGTATCTTTACTTCCGGAATTAGATGGAAAACCATTTTCAAGCTGGACTTACCAAATTAAGTGCACTTATAAAGATACGCGAGTGACACATAATTTAGACATACAAATACTTTATGGGAACCAAAACACGAAAATTTCAATTTTCTTGGAACAAAAAGCTTACAGATTGCTCTCTAACAAATAATTTGTATTGGTAAGTCTGGAATTTAAAAAGAAATGACGTCAACTTCTTTCGGAGTGTGGGCGACAAATAAATTGACAGAATGGCCAAGCAACAACAGAATTCGAGGAATCATCTTAAGAATGAAGAATGTTTTCAGAGTTTGAGTTATGGACAAAATGAACATTCAGTTTCTGAAGGAGCCAACATCCAGCCAGAAAACATATAGGGATTGTACAACAAAATGACATCTGGAGACAGACTAATTGATGTTGTTTGCTTCTTGGGCAAGCAAGAGTTTGCATTTAGACGACACCATGAACAGAAACTTCCGGCAACAAAGGAAAGTTCCTTTAATTACCTTGAACAATTACTGGAGCATTTGTTTAGACAGGAACAGTTTATTGTGTTCAGGGAACGTCAAGCACGGTTCAAAGTTAAATGATGGAATTGGTCACCGATGTTGTTAACGATCACATTAAAGAAGAGTTACAGTCATATGAGTTTGTTGGAGTGCAGGCAGATGAAACCCTGGATGTTTCTTGTAGGTCACAGATTATTATTCTCAGTTGTTGTACACACGATGGTCCAATAAAAAGATTTATTGCTTTTCGCAATGTTTCTAGTGACAAAAGTACTCAGGGTTTGTCAGAAATTGTACTCAATGGATGTGATATTCTGGGAGTTACTGACAAAATAGTGAGCCAGACATATGACGGAGCCTCAGTAACAGCAGGTAAACATGAAGGTGTCCAAAATTATAGAAACCAAAAATATCCATGAGCTATAATCTTGCAGTGCTATGCTCGTAAACTTAATCTAGTGCTATTACATTGTTCTAAAATAACATCTATAATCTTGTAGCATTCCGTTCATCTTCAGCTAGTCCTCAAAGAAAACACAAAAACGATTCAGGTTGCGTCAGATGTGTAATATACGTTAAAATTTCAATTCACTTGCTGCTCAGAAAATATATCTTAACTACCATTTTCGAAATTATACCACAGCTGAGGAAGACAGTGGTCTACAGACGTTCAGCAGCGCTCCTGGCTTGCTTAGCATTCTTAATAAAACGCAGTTCCCTTTCCTGCTTCGCCCTTACAAAGGCACATTTGTGTATGTAGACCGTGATATTAGTATGAGGAATGCTAGTGTCAAGAAGACCATCCGTTTGTTAATGGATACGAGATCAGGAAAGACTGTGACTTTATCTGCAGGAAACTGTAACAATTAATTTCACAGAGAAATAAGTGTTAATGAGCGTGACTTCCAGTCCATTAAGATGTTATCTTATGAGATCTTAGAAAATATGATGGTGCAAATAGAAATGTGTTTTGGAGACCTTCAGAATATTTAGGTTATGAAGTTGCTTGTTAAGAATCGGTTTGGAAATTATAAATCAAATTCTCCACCATCGGTATTGAACCGCCTTCTCACAACTTACCCTTTCTTCAAGAAAGAATGACTGTAAAATAAGTTACAAGACATTTATGTTGACAAACATAAATATTTACCATCCATCGACCTTCTTAAATTCGTAATGATCTTCAAAATACTTACAAAGAAGTTACAAGGCTTATCAAATTGCTTCTTACATTCCCTGTTTGCACAGTTTCTTCCGAAAGAAGTTTCAACACTTTAAAAAGAATTGAAAATTGCATTCACAGTTCTGTGACAAATGATGTGTCTGGGCAATTGCCATAGATAAAGAACCTGCTTAAACAACTTACAAGTGATCAGAAATATAAGGATGACGTGACTGATAGCTTTGTTACTAAGAAGAACCGACGTGTGGATCTCCTGTCTAAAAAGACATAAGGTAAGCCTAACCATAATTAATCCATTAGCCTTGCCATTGGTGAACATCCGGAACAAGTGTGGTCCCTGGAGACAACATTTTTCGTTTTGTTCCCCCAGTATCTTGTAGAACACTCACTAGTGGCTAATGTATGATCAGAAAAACGTAATGCTTTCCCTTGTATTTGACGGTTTTGTTCGTCCGTAAATATTCTTTATATTCGGTTTCCAGAGTGTACTTACAAGCGTCAGTTTCATCGTGCAATAACGGAATTTTTTTCTGTTAATTCGTTCCCTATTATTTCATTATTCCGCAAGACCGGCATCCATTATTCATTTACGAAGGGACTTTTCCTTTTAATCTGTTGCGTGAAAGTATCTGAATAAATGGTCAGTCCTCTGATTGTCGGAAATTCTGGCCGGCATTAGGCATTAAACCGACAGGGTACGTCGAGGCTCACGACTGGCATCTTGCAATGAGAAAGAAATTTCTACCATGTTAAATTATAATAACAGTTTCATCAAAAGCATACTTCAAGTGAGAAAATTTTTAAATAGTGGTACCAAAACAGATAAATAAAAGCTTTGCAATGAACTTTTTTTGAACATACCTTAAAGGACTTTTTTTTTGTATTCCTGTGAGTTGTCAGTGTGGAAAACCTTCAAATACCTCTTGCTCATAAGTTATGTCAACCCTTGCATATATCGAGTTACGTCGATTTAAATAAACGCGGTAGATTTGAATTTAATTTCTGTATTATATTTGCTCTGACGATGTAGGCATACCTGCCATGTATATTTGAAGGATAAATTCCGTGTTCTTCAAGATTCAAACGAAACTTTTTTATTGAGTATAAAGTAGTCACGAATAAATTGCAACCTTTCGCACACAGCGACATAAAATAAAATTTTCGAACCAAGTACTAAGTCGAGCAAGTATTCTTCGTTAAGAAGCAGACGTTACAATTGGAAGAAAACCGATAAGCGAATTACAAGGATCTGTATGAATAATGAAAAACTCTCATCGGATTCAAGATTGCGTTATGAAAGCAAAAATGTGGCCAGAAACAGAATCATAAAACTTAAATTTCCATATATTTAATACCCAAATTTAGTTCGGTGTACTGCATTATGTTTTGATTCGTATGTTATTGTCTCTCATGATTTTACAAAAAGGTAGAGTGACAGACATTTGAATGTTGTAAGGAAATGCAGAATGTCTATAGAGGGAGGTTCTAATTAAAGTAGAACTTATAGTAATTAGGGAAGTCAAATAAATATACAGGTATTTATGTCTAGATATTTACAGTTTAATAACAACAGAATCTGTGAATTGTGTAAAAGGTGATAGCTTCAATGTGAATAGATTATGGTCTCCTGAATGACATTTTATTCGAAATCAGGGACAGAATCCACAGGGCTGAACCGATGTTCGTGTCGACGACCATTCTGTTGATTTCAAATGATGATGAAATGCAGAAAACGTATGTGAAAAAAAGAGAAATCGACAAAATATGTGTAGCGTGATGAATTTTCTCAGATTTAATCTATTTGTGGAAACGAAATGGAACACAGAACTACTAGTGCGTTCTTATTGTTTCTAAATTTACCGCCATTCCACACAACAAAGTTTTATTAGGGACAAAAATTTCCGCTCACAGCGAAGGTTTTTTACAGACAGCGATTCTCGAATTGCAGTTTTACACAGCTGAAATAGTGGAGCAGAAAACAAAAGCTGTACAGGGAACTTGACTGTTTACGACGTTTCAGGCCATCATTTATGTCGAGAGGAGAACGTTAGCAGAGCGTCCACCAACACGAGGTAGGCAACAAGTTTTTACTGCTGTGCTTGTTACGTCACAGCCATAGCATTTTATGTATCTGAAGCTACCGACTGCACCATACATTTCACTCTACAATGACTTAAATTAACCTCCCTCTTCGTGTTCGCGTTTCGTTTCACAGAAACACGGATCAACATATTTCCAGTATTTACCAGCACACGTAGCGCCATTGCGGTTTAAAGCACGGCAGCTGCATGCTGCATTTACCCTCAGCTGGTATCTCTTTCATCACGAGACAGTATAAAAGGAACATTGTGTCTACAGACATTCAGTCTACCCATCAATGTACTGCATGGTACGAGGTGAGCTGTAATTTCTAAAAGACGAAACTGGCATTGTAAGTCATCAGTTAGGTCTTATAAGCATCTGTCTACCACTCATGTAGTAGCAGACAGCTTGAACACCATCTGACAGTCACTGTGGTATAGCAACGGCCACGCGATCCGGTAGCCATATTTCGAAACTGTATTAGCTGAAACATCTTTAAGAAATGTAGCTCAGGGATGATTTGTCTCCACAATATAACCGGAGGTAGCTAGTTGGTGAATGCACATACGTTGCGCCATGTGGCTCTCACCCTAGAAGAAACCGATACACAGATTATCAGATGCTACTGCCGTGTGAGAAAACATTGCTCATATATCTATGCCAGATGTCAAGCAGTACGAAATCAAGAGAACTATCAGTGACCAGTGACACTGTCCACCCCTACAACTTCAGAAGTTGCTTGTGTTAACAAATGTACGTCCTGGAAAATTCCTTGTGTTAAATGATGTACGATATGGAGAACTTAGAAAGAAGGTATACGTAACACAAAAGTTATAAGAGATGCTATACGCAAACAGCTTGCTGTGAGACTCCAGCGAAACTCGGGTATCATGGAAATGAACTTTATCTGACTCAGATATTATCTGAAGCTCCATTCCTATCAGGGAATGGAGGGAATTTCATAATGAATATTCATATCTGAGTGCTCTTCTAGTTGACGATGAAACTAATACCGTTAAGAAATTCTAAATTTATAAACATGAGTGAATGAGCACCAATGCCAGTGAATCGAGGGTTAGCAGGATAGCTGAATGTTGGGCAGTTTGCTTACATATATTTTAGTAAAAAATAAATAAACACATCTACAGAGTGCCCCCTCCACCAGACCACCCAGCAACATCCCCTTCCTAACCTCCACCAACATCCTACTATACTGCAAACTCTCGACCGTTCGTACTGGTAGTCATGTTCACGAATCCAGAATATTTTAACGGTATTCGTTTCATCCACAAGTAGAAGAGCGTTGTGATGTGAAAATTTATTCTAAATTTTTACACAATATTAGGAAGGACAAAGTTGGTTGCAACGACATGAAAAGCTTCGCTAGAGTCACACAGCAGGCTGTTTCAGTATTGCAACTTTTGTAACATTTATATTTTGGATGCTTCCTTTCCAAGTTCTCCAGGACGTACATTTGTTAGTTAGTTATGTGTTCCATTGATCAGTCTCAAGGTAACCGTGTCAAATGCATAAGAAATACACACAGGAATTAAGGTTCTTTTTTATTTTTAAGCTCGAATTTTTTGCTACCTACCCCATCGTATATTAAAATACATATATTATACCTATAGATTTATTTATTCCTATTCAAGAATTCATATATGGTGCCTCGATGACAACTCCTTCTGTACCATAGATGGATTCTTGAATAGGATTAAATAAATCTATAGGAATATTATATGTATTTCGTGCCACTTAAGGGTGTGGGGTAAGTAACACAAGCAACTGCTGTAGTTGTAGGTTTTGACGACGTCGCTTTTCGCTGATAGTTCTCTTGACTTCGCATTTCACGACGTCTGGCATGTGCAACGTTTCCTCATACAACCGAAGCATAATCATAATCGGTTCATTAGTTTATTCGATTGCGAGAACCGCACACCCCAAAGTACCTGCATTCGACAACGAGCTGCTTATGGGTATTTTGTACCGACAAATCAGTCTTGAGTTACATTTATTGAAGACACTCCCTAGGAGTACGTCCAAAGATATTTTTAAGTGGTTATTACTGTCCGTTAATAATGACAAGCTGTGTTTTGTTTGCTAGTAACTTTCCGATACAATCACAAGCTTAGTTTGATGTTTCGTATGCTCCTTTTTTTTTCATCGTGCAACAGTGTGGAACAGAACTGAATGCGTTCCAGAAATCAAGGAACACGGTATCAGTCTGCACGGTGATTGTCTGCCGTCTTCTCGGTCTCGTGTATGAACACAGCGAGGTGAGTTTCATGTAATCATTTTCTGTGAAATCCATTTTCACTACAACAGGGGAGATTTGTAGGCCTCTAAAAGCGTCGTAATAAGAGAGTCCAAACTTCTATAATCCTGCAACAGACAATTAGCTGTATTCCTATATCTGTTTGCATCTGTTTCCATTACATGTATGGAAATTGGAAAAACCCTGCGTATTTTGCCAACCATTAGGAATCCTTGTCTCCTGCACTGAACTGTGGTACATAGCTGACAGAAGTAGGAAAATTTCTTTCGTATACTCAATGTAGAATCGTGTAGTTATTAGACCAGACTCTGTCGCTTTTCCGCCGTTTATTTTTCTCCGGCCTACTAAATTATTTGCAACCACTGAATGTATGTTCCTTAGACAACAGGTTGGACTGTGGATTACTACGTGATTGACAGTCGAATCCTCTACATACCTTACACCAAAAGCGGACCGATGGACGTCAATAAAGTAGTTATTTCTCATTGCTCTGAGTAAATACTTTTTATCTGATGTGATTACGTTGCTTCAGGTGATAATTCTGGACGAAAAATTATTCAACCACACGAACCCCCCCCCCCCCCCCCCTACACATATCAGACCAGCAATTACACCGGAATTCTTCAGTTATTAGCTGGATATATTCCAGTCTCACTTTTCGCACTATACAGCTCTCTGCAATGTCAAGGAAACTATTCCTTTCTTCCTGTCATTGTTATTAGCATATTTATTTCCTCGCCTATCCTGTGGGGATCATGTTCATGACTTATCACGCCACCTTGTTTTCAGTATGTAGCATTACAACTCAATCTCTTTGATTATCTTCTTTCCGGTTCTCCTTCTGCCATTATTCACTTCCATACAGTGCACCGCTCCCGAATTTGCAACACAGAATTTTCATCGTCTAATTAATAGCTGTGTTCGATAGTAGTAGAAATATTCAAGGAGTTTCCTTTTTATATCATACATGCTTCACCCGTCACCCATAATTTTGCTTGGAATGTAGAAAAAGTCCTTCATATCCTATATTCCGTGGTCCACAGCTGTGATGTTAAGACTGCCGCTGTCATTTCTGTTACTCCATGTTACTTTTAATTTGCTTTGTTTTACTCTGAGTATATATTCTGTGACCACTGCATTCAATGGGTTCCGCAAATCGTCATCAGCTTCATTGAGGTTAGGAATGTCTTCAACCAATGTTATCATTGATTAGCTCCGATCCACAGTCTTTCCCGGGTTAGATTAGAAAAAAAGCTGTCGATTATGTATTACAGTATTACAATTTCCTACAGCTCCTTCTCTCCCCTCTCCCTGTCCATCTCCTCTTCGTCAATTTCTGCGTTCGTATCCGCCTCCCCTCTCTCTCCTCTTCCCCTCTCTATCCTTCTCCCCGTCACCTCTCTATCCATCTCATTGTCCCCATGTCCGTGTCCATCTCCTCCTTCTCCCACTCTGTCTGTCCATCACCTGCTCCCCCAATATATCACTCCCACTACACAAGGAGGTTGGTGGTTCTTACCCCACATTATTTATTTCCAGATCGTAATAATATGTGTACACAATTTGGTTGAAATCACTATTTTGTCTAAAACTGACATAGTGAGCCGTGGCTGTGTACAATTAGTGTAGGTTGATTCTTACAAAGAAGAAGACAGCAACCAATCACTATTAACACTGCTGTATTGATTCTTACAAAGAAGAAGACAGCAACCAGCCACTATTAATACAGCAGCATTAATAGTGGTTGGTTGCTGTCTTCTTATTTGTAAGAATCGACCTACATTGTTTGAAATCATTCCAAGGCTTTAGGATGAGCTTTTTTACCCATGGCTTTGGCCCGTAGACACATGTCGTATAGATTTAGCATGTATTTAATATATTTCACTAGTATTTGTACACATATTTCTTATGTATCTCTAACGAATTTCGCCGTACACTTTCATTTTCACGCGGCTCAATTATTTTTGATGTTCTATCTTCTGAACAATGGGTCATACAATGATTTAATTTTCTAAATACATCCAGTGGTATGTGTACTGTTTCGGCAGATATTTGCAATTTAACTTTTGCAATGCCTACCTGGAGTCTACTCAAAGTAATTACGCTCGTCTTTCATGCGCTTTATTTACAATTACAAACAATTTCTTAAAGTGGAATTTTACGTGCCCATTCGATAATGCATTCGTAAATATGTATTAACAACAACATTAAAACACCAAATCAGTACTTCAGCAATGACAGATCAGAGCTCCTGCTTGGCGCTAGCAGTCAGCGGGGGTCAGGGTGGTGCAGTCCCAGCTGGAGTTCAAATGTTTCAGATGGCTCTGAGCACTATGGGACTTAACATCTGAGGTCATCAGCCCCTAGAACTTGTAACTACTTAATCCTAACTAACCTAAGGACATCACACATCGCCGCGCAGGATTAGCCGAGCGGTCTTGGGCGCTGCAGTCATGGACTGTGCGGCTGATCCCAGCGGAGGTTCGAGTCCTCCCTCGGGCATGTGTGTGTGTGTTTGTCCTTAGGATAATTTAGGTTAAGTAGTGTGTAAGCTTAGGGACTGATGACCTTAGCAGTTAAGTGCCATAAGATTTCACTCACATTTGAACATTTGAACATCACACATCCATGCCCGAGGCAGGATCCGAACCTGCGACCGTAGCGGTCGCGCGGTTCCAGACTGAAGCGCGTAGAACCGCTCTGCGACACCGGCCGGCTACAGCTGGAGTACTGGTTGTTTTTCGGGTTTTACTGTCGCTGTTAATACACATCAATAGAAGGGGTATCGCACTAGAATCATCTGAGATCGCTCTGTCGAATGGGCACGTAAAATTCCCCTTTAAAAAATCATTTTGTTTCATAATGGGAAACTAACCTACGCTTTCCGTTGACACTTGGCGACGCCCAGGAAACGTGATGAGAGGATCTGTTTCGTTTGACTCCAGCTATACATTACAAAAATCAAAATACAAATATCTGTAGAAACTTTTGTGATAGCAGAAGAGCCAACACCGTGTTACGAGTGGAGGCCGAAATGCACGCGTTTTAGCTCACGCAGGCTGGCGTGAGGAGGGAAGAACAATACTGACGTGAGGTCTGGAACATGACAAGGAATGAGAATTCAGAAAGCGGTCGTAATTAGTTTGATACTTAACTTTAATCCATTAATGATGAACGTCGCTCTTGACCCTACATGATTCACAATATTATCTGTTCAGAATACATTCTTGAAGTAATTATAGTAACTGAGTATGGCGCCTTGATAGGTCGTACCAAATGACGTAGCTGTAAGCTATGCTAAACTGTCGTCTTTGCAAATGAGAGCGTATGTAGACAGTGAACCATCGCTAGCAAAGTTGGCTGTACAACTGGGGCGAGTGCTAGGGAGTCACTCTAGACTAGACCTGCCGTGTGGCGGCGCTCGGTCTGCAATCACTGATAGTGGCGACACGCGGATACGACGTATACTAACGGACCGCGGCCGATTTAAAGGCTACCACCTAGCAACTGTGGTGTCTGGCAGTGACACCACAGAAACAACAGAGAAAAGGCTCCTGACGACTCTTAGAGGTATACCCTTTGTAATGTAGCCTATGTGTTAATTCAGATAAGCTATCTCTCTTCCAGATTTCATCCAGATCCCTCCAGCCGTTTCAGCTTCAAGAAGTAACAAATATATTTACTCTCTCTCTCTCTCTCTCTCTCCCTCTCTCTCTCTCTCTCTCTTACACACACACATACACACACACACTCTGGGTGTTCAGAAACTGTCTGAAAGTCTTGTAATGATGTTGCATGGTGTGTTGTGTTGAGAAATAATTGTTCGGAAAAGAATTCGATCAGTTGCAATGTTCCCTATAGGTTCATTAGCATTGAAGTTAGCCTGTCAGGCCGTTGCGCGGCCCGCCAAAACGTCAGCACTCTCGTTGGCTGTTGTCTATGCTATTACAACAACTGATACAAATTTTATCTGGCGGGCCAATTGAATTTGTGCGCGCCTGATTTACTACGTTCAGTAATTGTTGACTCGTAAATGGCGCAACGTATCGAACTTTTTTCTTGACAGTTATTTCTCAGCACAACATACCATGTAGCACACTTAACATCTGAGGTCATCAGTCCCCTATAACTTAGAACTACTGAAACCTATCTAACCTAAGGACATCACACACATCCTTGCCCGAGGCAGGATTCGAACCTGTGACCGTAGCAGTCGCGCGGTTCCGGACTGAAGCGCTTAGAACCACTCGGCTACTGCGGCCGGACCACCCAGTATAGTATTTCACACTAAATTTTAATCGCACTCATGAATCCTTTTATCATTCATCGTCGCTTGTTCGGTGAAGGGGTTGAACATTAGGTGAAAATTTCTCAGTGTAAACGTACTCAACTATTTCATGCTGTCGAACGCTTTCTATAGGTAGAGAAATCCTCTGAAAGTGTCTGGAATTTTCTTCCCGCGTTAATACATGCGAATCTCCCGTTTAGTTGTGGGTTGCCGTCTCCCGACGAACGACCTCGTGAACAGAGTGTTTGTAGCGGCAGACGGCGACTCCGGCATTCCTCAGGCGCACTTGGCACCGTTGTAGACGGCGGTTGCCGACCTCCGCGGCGCGTGCCCTACCCGGACAGCGCTCGTAACCGGAGGGTCTCGACGGACCGAGCTAGGCTCCACCGCACCGCACCGACCCGCAAACAACGCCCGCCATTAGCACGGACCGAGCCGGCCTGCCCCCTTTATTGCTCCTCACTTGCCTCCACTGCCTCTCTAATCTGTTTCCCAGCCTCCTCTCCTCATCCTCCCTCTCTCCCTATCCCTCTCTCTTTCTCTCTCTCTCTCTCTGTCCCACTCTCTCTCCCCCTCTCTGTATCTCCTCCGTCGATTTATCTCGGTGACCATTCGATATCTCGTCGGCCGACGGTGTGACCAGCAGTGGCTCTGAAAATGAAGAGCCAATCAGCGAATGAGTTCCCTCCGCTCGTCTCTCTCTCCGGCGAACCTGTTTTCGTGTTTAATGAACTGCAATGTCCTGTTGCCACGGCGGCCGGAAAGCCGTGTACGCACGAGCCTGAAGTTAACGGTTGTATCGCGAGCGCGTGTCCGTCGTTACATAAGCGAAGTACTCTGCTGCTGTGTGTGCAACGGAGAAATGACCCATTGCCCTTGCTGCATCTGCTCCCGCATTTTTCCCAAGTGGTGTAGAATACGTAGTCTAGTAGATAAATACACTCCTGGAAATTGAAATAAGAACACCGTGAATTCATTGTCCCAGGAAGGGGAAACTTTATTGACACATTCCTGGGGTCAGATACATCACATGATCACACTGACAGAACCACAGGCACATAGACACAGGCAACAGAGCATGCACAATGTCGGCACTAGTACAGTGTATATCCACCTTTCGCAGCAATGCAGGCTGCTATTCTCCCATGGAGACGATCGTAAAGATGCTGGATGTAGTGCTGTGGAACGGCTTGCCATGCCATTTCCACCTGGCGCCTCAGTTGGACCAGCGTTCGTGCTGGACGTGCAGACCGCGTGAGACGACGCTTCATCCAGTCCCAAACATGCTCAATGGGGGACAGATCCGGAGATCTTGCTGGCCAGAGTAGTTGACTTACACCTTCTAGAGCACGTTGGGTGGCACGGGATACATGCGGACGTGCATTGTCCTGTTGGAACAGCAAGTTCCCTTGCCGGTCTAGGAATGGTAGAATGATGGGTTCGATGACGGTTTGGATGTACCGTGCACTATTCAGTGTCCCCTCGACGATCACCAGTGGTGTACGGCCAGTGTAGGAGATCGCTCCCCACACCATGATGCCGGGTGTTGGCCCTGTGTGCCTCGGTCGTATGCAGTCCTGATTGTGGCGCTCACCTGCACGGCGCCAAACACGCATACGACCATCATTGGCACCAAGGCAGAAGCGACTCTCATCGCTGAAGACGACACGTCTCCATACGTCCCTCCATTCACGCCTGTCGCGACACCACTGGAGGCGGGCTGAACGATGTTGGGGCGTGAGCGGAAGACGGCCTAACGGTGTGCGGGACCGTAGCCCAGCTTCATGGAGACGGTGGCGAATGGTTCTCGCCGATACCCCAGGAGCAACAGTGTCCCTAATTTGCTGGGAAGTGGCGGTGCGGTCCCCAACGGCACTGCGTAGGATCCTACGGTCTTGGCGTGCATCCGTGCGTCGCTGCGGTCCGGTCCCAGGTCGACGGGCACGTGCACCTTCCGCCGACCACTGGCGACAACATCGATGTACTGTGGAGACCTCACGCCCCACGTGTTGAGCAATTCGGCGGTACGTCCACCCGGCCTCCCGCATGCCCACTATACGCCCTCGCTCAAAGTCCGTCAACTGCACATACGGTTCACGTCCACGCTGTCGCGGCATGTTACCAGTGTTAAAGACTGCGATGGAGCTCCGTATGCCACGGCAAACTGGCTGACACTGACGGCGGCGGTGCACAAATGCTGCGCAGCTAGCGCCATTCGACGGCCAACACCGTGGTTCCTGGTGTGTCCGCTGTGCCGTGCGTGTGATCATTGCTTGTACAGCCCTCTCGCAGTGTCCGGAGCAAGTATGGTGGGTCTGACACACCGGTGTCAATGTGTTCTTTTTTCCATTTCCAGGAGTGTAGATTTACCAATAGACCATGTAACTTCTCGGACATAATTAATGCTTTCACAAGCACCAATAACCTTTTTTTTCCTGAGCATTCCGACTAGTTCGACGCGTCCTGCCACAATTTCGTCTTTAGGGCCACTTCCGTCATTTCAAAGCAGCACCTAAACTCAAAGTCTTTCATTAATTTTTCTGTACAATATATTCTCGGCCTTCCCCTTTATTTTCAACTGTCTACGGCTTCCTCTAGTGTTCTCGAATGTCTTAACATAAGTCATGATTCCATGATTTCTGTAACTATTAATTTTTATTTTGTACTTAATTGTATAACCAGTAACGTCACCTTCGATTATTTTAACGCTCGAACAACCATGTACACAGTCCGGCAGGATGAGTTGTAGGATTTGAGTCACGTAGGAAGGTGTCGCTGTTGCGGTTGCTCGAGTGAAGTATGCTCGTGCTGGATTGAGGAAGAACGGTCATTTCAACTAACGGCTCAATGGAATTCATAGCATGGAGCATTCGCCATCGAGGCATATTTCAAAAATAACGAGCCACATATCACATTTAAGCGACTCTTTCGTCGCCATAAACTACTTGATGAAGTCCCAGATTATCGGACCATCGTACAGGGGTTGCAGCAGTTCTGGACTAGAGTTTCTTGTGAAGAATAAGTACACGAAGGACGCAGCGAACCCGCAGAGCAAGTGGAGGAGGCACTCATCTGAAGCTCTCGTACTTCTGCTGCCAGACATGCCTTGGCTATATATGTGTCAGATCGTTCCCTGCGGCGCATCATTCCACCTACACAAATTGCGGGTCGTACAGAAACTAAACGAACAAGATAAGGTTGCCTGACGATCCTTCACTTTGTGTTTCCTGTAACCTTTAACAACCACCCGCAGATGCAAAACAACAGACTGATGTCGGATGAGGTAAAATTTAATGTAGACGGTGTTGTAAATAAACCGAATTGAAGCAACTGAGCGCCACATAATGGGGTAATCCGGTCTGCTGCGTGAGGAACCCCCGACCGGTCTAGGTAGGGAACTGGTTAGCACACTGGACTTTCATTCAGAAGGACGACGATTCAAACCCGCGTCCGGCATCCTGATTTCGGTTTTCTGTGATTTACCTAAATCGTTTGAGGCAAATGCCGGAATGGTTACTTTGAAAGGCCATGGCCGATTTCCTTTGCCCTAAAGTGAGCTTGTGCTCCGTCTCTAATGACCACGTTGAGGACGGGACATTTAACACGAATCTCCTCCTTCTCCTCCTCCTGCAGAAACCCCTGAATTGCGAACATTTGACTGTGTCATGCAGTGTGGTATCGTTTCCCGTCACCGCACTACATTTTATTGAGTATCGTCATGGCCATTCAGTAATGGTTACTAGTGATCGTTATTGTCAAATGTTAAATGATTTTCTCTTTAGAATCTTGACAGTGACAACCAGTTCCAACAAAATTGGGTAGCGGCTCATACGTTCCAGTAGTCCATATACGTCCGGTGACGTCATTTTTCTGGTCGATTGGTTTCCAAATTGGACAGTACGGTCACGCGATTCGACTGCCCTTCAGTTATTCTGGGGATATTGAAGAGTCAGGTGTACGTCAAATGTCTTCATACAGTGGTTTAGATGAACTAAAGGTCTGTACAACTGTGCAGGAGATCCCATTTAAAATGCTAAATTGCGTGATGGAAGCGTGCAGTAATACTCGTCTTCATAACTAATGCTTTTTTTACGATAGTTAACAACTTTATACATGTAGTCTTTGAACACATTAGATTCAGACACAAAAATAAAATTTAAATGCTTACAGAAATGAATCAGGGTAAGCATAAATAATGTACAAGTAATATTAAATTTCCTTAAAGGAGTCGAGTGTCTGAATAACTTAAAGATCACTGCCTCAGAAATGGACGTATTAAACAAAAGCTAAAAATTTTATATTTTCTCAAAATTACGTCTCAGTATGGTAAATAACGAGGACGACACGGCGTTCAGGATGGTCCCGGAAGGCCACTCGTGGCCTGAAGACGGAGTGCATGGTAAATAACATTATCACAAACACCATAGTAGTCACTGGTAAGGCACAACTCCCAATATTTGAGCAAAACTAACTTATAATGAAATCACTAGGATGATTTCAGAGCAGTTGAAGCATGATATGACAGCTGTTAGAAGGGAAAGTCAAAGAAGGTTGTACTCTACATGAGTTTAAAAATAAATTGTGAACAAACTAAGACATAGGAGTTAAAGTAGACAAGGGCGCTGTCCTCATTATTATACTGATTAGAAAACAGAATTCGTGAGTTCTTTAACTATATCTGGGTCAATAAATTTAATCACATCTCAAGTAATAAATTTAACGCCCAAATCAAGAAAGCACTGAAGAGGTGTAGTTGCATTTTTACTCAGAAGCAAACTTCAGAGCGCATAATTATACTCTGCTGAGTATAACCGAAAATTCGTAAGAATGATATTCTCATCCATCCCCTACTTAAGGGTATAGACAGTCCATAATATTTATTAAATTAAATGTTGAATTTTTTTTATAAAAATTATGCTTACGAAGAAAACAACAGCTGGGTTATCAGATCAGAAATATCCACATCCCAGAGAAGGTGTCTCTTTTGATTTTATCGATCTATATACCAAAATACTTATTGAAGAAAAACATACAAAGGGTAGCTTAGGTAAAATATGTGAGCTTACTGAACTTCTACAGCTAAGTTTTTCATTCAACTGTTTTGGATTCCAAGGCCAGATATACAGTAGCTTGGGCGTTTAGTGGCGGGTAACTGCCTGGCAGGGATTCTAGCTGGCTGGTTCAAATGGTTCAAATGGCTCTGAGCACTATGGGACTTAACATCTGTGGTGATCAGTCCCCTAGAACTTAGAACTACTTAAACCTAACTAACCTAAGGACATCACAAAACACCCAGCCATCACGAGGTAGAGAAAATCCCTGACCCCGCCGGGAATCGAACCCGGGAACCCGGGCGTGGGAAGCGTGAACGCTACCGCACGACCACGAGATGCGGGCAGGGATTCTAGCAAACACATTCATAAATGCAATCAATATAAACTTCATACAAGTTGACATACTATAAACCGATGACACATTGGTCCCATCTAACGGCTCTCTTACAGAAACCAACCATAAGTAGTTCAAATGGCTCTGAGCACTATGGGACTTAACTTCTGAGGTCATCAGTCCCCTAGAACTTACAACTACTTAATCCTAACTAACCAAAGAACATCACACACACCCATGCCCGAGGCAAGATTCGAACCTGCGACCGTAACATCAGCGCGGTTCCAGACTGTAGTGCCCAGAACCGCTCGGCCGCACTGGCCGGTTCATAAGTAGTCACAGTTGAATTCTCTGCATTCAAAAATTAATTTCTGTAGTAAAATTCTGTTGTTGATATTAATCTATACGTTTGTATGGCCAGAAATCCTTATCTTCGTGTCATTTCACTTCATTGTTTGGAGATATTCTATCTTTCCTACTACGTTCAACATTCAGTCATTCCAAGCTCAGACTCATAGGATGTTATCCCGTCGTCGGTTCATCCATCTTTCTCTCATTGTCACCTGCCCCTTGGAAGTCCCCTCCCAGATATCAGAATGGGGAATTAATATCGTCACATGTCCTGCGGATACAATTGATGTGTCTTTAGTGGGGTGGTTTCCATTACCTTCTGCATACTCATGCGTTGATCATTCCTGATTCTCCCGCCTTTTAGGGGCATTTTCCCACCCCAAGAGAAATAGAGTGCCCTGAAGCTCTGTACACTCCCCCTCAGCCTTCTTCGAAAATGCTGTTGATAGAAGAAGGGCGCCTCCATTGCTGATAATTTGTATTCAAAATTTAAGCAGCGTCTGGATTCAACACTGGAAATGAGGACGTTTCGATTACTTTTCAAAGATTCTATCTCTGTATCATGAATGAATTGTAATAAATAGCTCAAGAAAAACCATGGTGACTGAAGACGTTTCTTAACCACAACACTCGTCTTAATTTTGTCTATACAATCATGTAATTGGTTTCTCAGTAACTAGTTCGGTTCACTTCCTATTCGATTTAATTTAATATTTAGGCTGGTCTATTCAGCCACGGTGGTTACCCTTCCCACGTCCCTTGTTCGGGTTTTCCCGACCATACGTTTACCTGCTAGCTGTTCTGCGGACGTGGTAGTTCTCATACTGTGTGTCCGCCAATCACTGTGGCAACTATTTATGACTCAGGTGTGCCCATCTCTGTAGGCACGTCCCCCCCTCTCCCTCCCCCTACCCAAACCCCCAGCAGTCAAAACATACAGAACTCGCACGTGCATGCAAGCGTCTGTTTTTAAAGTTTCGAGTCACTGTTACACGGATGTACATTCTCAAGCACGAATGCTAGTGTTATTTCCGTTTAATATATTCAATTCATTAAGTTATAAATTGTGTAAACCCTGTAATTAAATTTATGTGGTCGTTCTGGGAGAAATCTGTTTATTGCTCATGTCACCTGGTACATATTTTTCAGACATCCACAGGGGTATATCGATAACTCAACTGTAACCATGACCGCATCTAAACAGAGACTAAGTAAACCTTATATACTGACGGACAGGGACCACCGGGCCTTGCGGTGAGTAGCTGCAAATAACAGCATGAAATAAGCGGAATAAGTTCCAAACTGCTACCAACAATACAGGTAGCCCTACGACTGTGCTTAGTGAGTTGAAAAGAACGTGGTTCATTGGCCGCGCTACACCTCGTAAGTCATGCATACACTGCTGTAGTGTAAGTGACGTTTGAGGAGGTGAAAAGGACGCCTCTGGAATTCGGATGACTGGAGACGAGTAATTTCGTGTGATGGATCACTGTGGTAATCTGATGGAAAGTTTTCGATCCAGCGAATGTCTGGAGAATGTTACCTAATGTCACGTGTAGTGCCAAAATTGAATTACCGAAGAGGCGATGTTATGACATATCGGTGTTTCTGTTGTTAGAGTTCGGTCTCCTTATTGGAGTTAGTAAGCCGCTAAATGCGGAAGGGTATGAGTATATTTTCCAGCACTGTGCATTGCTTACATCAGAGCAACACTTCCGAGACGATGATTATTTGTGTCAGCCTGACAGTGCACTCACTTATAAAGCAGAATCTCCAATGAGTTTTTTGGACAACATGGTTGTGGAGATGAAGCAGCGATTAGTATGATTGATCAATTATTCAAAAACAGTCTTCACCGCATTTATTATTATTATAACGCCAACCGGTTTCAACACGACGTGGGGGTCATCTTTTGGGCGTTTACACCATTGGTCGACTGCTGGTGGTGTCTACCGTTATGTAGACTGGAGTGACACCACCAGCAGTCGACCAATGGTGTAAACGCCCCGAAGGTGACCTCTACGTCGGATTGAAACCGGTTGGCGGTATAATAATAATAAATGTGATTAAGACTGAGTAATTGATCTTCTATGAGGTTTCGGGATTGCAACCGTATCATGTTGACTTCTCGCCAGCCGAAATGTTCTGGAAGGAGTCGGCATGATCCGGCTGCTATTCCAAAACGTCATAGGATATTCGGTACGCCGGCGGAGCTTCAAGAATCGCAAAGCACCATCCGTACGGCAGTGGTCTGTGAACAGTAACATTCCTGAAGTGGACTGGCCTATCCTTAGTCTCGACCTGAACAGAAAGGAACCTTTGGGATGGGACCTCAGCGTCAGACGTGACTATCTTCCCTGCTTGCGGCTCTTGAGGGTCCATTTGTCCTCAGACATTGAGACACCTCACTGAAAGTGACCCTAACAGCGTTCAAGCCGTCATAAGGGCGAAGGGTGGGCACACCTCATAATAAAATCCATAAATACACGCTGGGATACATTTAATCAGGTGGTGCATATTTAAGAAGCACATAGATTAATCAAGGAAATTAGAGGAGTTATATAACATAAGCCGAGTAAGTTACAGGATAATACAAAAAACCGTATTCTAGCCATGAGAAAACGAACAAATTTTTCTAAAATCATCATATGGAACCGAGAGGCATAAGAGTAATACGCGTTTTACTGGTGTAGGTTGAGCATATTAACTATTCTTATTCGTCGATTTAACAATATTACACTCACAGATATTACTCATACGATTTCTGCTGTAACGAGCTTCATTTGCAGCAACGCCGTGTCTCTAGAAGGTTGTTAATTACAATTTAAACTGGTAATTGAGTGACTAAAACTTGTCACTGGAACGTCGTTAACAAAAATTTGAAAGAAATGGAATGATTACATCAATTACGGCATTCTTTAAAACTACATTTTTGTCACTTTAAAAAAAATTGTTTTCTTACTATCCATGACGACGATTCAAACCCGCGTCCGGCATCCTGATTTCGGTTTTCTGTGATTTACCTAAATCGTTTGAGGCAAATGCCGGAATGGTTACTTTGAAAGGCCATGGCCGATTTCCTTTGCCCTAAAGTGAGCTTGTGCTCCGTCTCTAATGACCACGTTGAGGACGGGACATTTAACACGAATCTCCTCCTTCTCCTCCTCCTGCAGAAACCCCTGAATTGCGAACATTTGACTGTGTCATGCAGTGTGGTATCGTTTCCCGTCACCGCACTACATTTTATTGAGTATCGTCATGGCCATTCAGTAATGGATACTAGTGATCGTTATTGTCAAATGTTAAATGATTTTCTCTTTAGAATCTTGACAGTGACAACCAGTTCCAACAAAATTGGGTAGCGGCTCATACGTTCCAGTAGTCCATATACGTCCGGTGACGTCATTTTTCTGGTCGATTGGTTTCCAAATTGGACAGTACGGTCACGCGATTCGACTGCCCTTCAGTTATTCTGGGGATATTGAAGAGTCAGGTGTACGTCAAATGTCTTCATACAGTGGTTTAGATGAACTAAAGGTCTGTACAACTGTGCAGGAGATCCCATTTAAAATGCTAAATTGCGTGATGGAAGCGTGCAGTAATACTCGTCTTCATAACTAATGCTTTTTTTACGATAGTTAACAACTTTATACATGTAGTCTTTGAACACATTAGATTCAGACACAAAAATAAAATTTAAATGCTTACAGAAATGAATCAGGGTAAGCATAAATAATGTACAAGTAATATTAAATTTCCTTAAAGGAGTCGAGTGTCTGAATAACTTAAAGATCACTGCCTCAGAAATGGACGTATTAAACAAAAGCTAAAAATTTTATATTTTCTCAAAATTACGTCTCAGTATGGTAAATAACGAGGACGACACGGCGTTCAGGATGGTCCCGGAAGGCCACTCGTGGCCTGAAGACGGAGTGCATGGTAAATAACATTATCACAAACACCATAGTAGTCACTGGTAAGGCACAACTCCCAATATTTGAGCAAAACTAACTTATAATGAAATCACTAGGATGATTTCAGAGCAGTTGAAGCATGATATGACAGCTGTTAGAAGGGAAAGTCAAAGAAGGTTGTACTCTACATGAGTTTAAAAATAAATTGTGAACAAACTAAGACATAGGAGTTAAAGTAGACAAGGGCGCTGTCCTCATTATTATACTGATTAGAAAACAGAATTCGTGAGTTCTTTAACTATATCTGGGTCAATAAATTTAATCACATCTCAAGTAATAAATTTAACGCCCAAATCAAGAAAGCACTGAAGAGGTGTAGTTGCATTTTTACTCAGAAGCAAACTTCAGAGCGCATAATTATACTCTGCTGAGTATAACCGAAAATTCGTAAGAATGATATTCTCATCCATCCCCTACTTAAGGGTATAGACAGTCCATAATATTTATTAAATTAAATGTTGAATTTTTTTTATAAAAATTATGCTTACGAAGAAAACAACAGCTGGGTTATCAGATCAGAAATATCCACATCCCAGAGAAGGTGTCTCTTTTGATTTTATCGATCTATATACCAAAATACTTATTGAAGAAAAACATACAAAGGGTAGCTTAGGTAAAATATGTGAGCTTACTGAACTTCTACAGCTAAGTTTTTCATTCAACTGTTTTGGATTCCAAGGCCAGATATACAGTAGCTTGGGCGTTTAGTAGCGGGTAACTGCCTGGCAGGGATTCTAGCTGGCTGGTTCAAATGGTTCAAATGGCTCTGAGCACTATGGGACTTAACATCTGTGGTGATCAGTCCCCTAGAACTTAGAACTACTTAAACCTAACTAACCTAAGGACATCACAAAACACCCAGCCATCACGAGGTAGAGAAAATCCCTGACCCCGCCGGGAATCGAACCCGGGAACCCGGGCGTGGGAAGCGTGAACGCTACCGCACGACCACGAGATGCGGGCAGGGATTCTAGCAAACACATTCATAAATGCAATCAATATAAACTTCATACAAGTTGACATACTATAAACCGATGACACATTGGTCCCATCTAACGGCTCTCTTACAGAAACCAACCATAAGTAGTTCAAATGGCTCTGAGCACTATGGGACTTAACTTCTGAGGTCATCAGTCCCCTAGAACTTACAACTACTTAATCCTAACTAACCAAAGAACATCACACACACCCATGCCCGAGGCAAGATTCGAACCTGCGACCGTAACATCAGCGCGGTTCCAGACTGTAGTGCCCAGAACCGCTCGGCCGCACTGGCCGGTTCATAAGTAGTCACAGTTGAATTCTCTGCATTCAAAAATTAATTTCTGTAGTAAAATTCTGTTGTTGATATTAATCTATACGTTTGTATGGCCAGAAATCCTTATCTTCGTGTCATTTCACTTCATTGTTTGGAGATATTCTATCTTTCCTACTACGTTCAACATTCAGTCATTCCAAGCTCAGACTCATAGGATGTTATCCCGTCGTCGGTTCATCCATCTTTCTCTCATTGTCACCTGCCCCTTGGAAGTCCCCTCCCAGATATCAGAATGGGGAATTAATATCGTCACATGTCCTGCGGATACAATTGATGTGTCTTTAGTGGGGTGGTTTCCATTACCTTCTGCATACTCATGCGTTGATCATTCCTGATTCTCCCGCCTTTTAGGGGCATTTTCCCACCCCAAGAGAAATAGAGTGCCCTGAAGCTCTGTACACTCCTCCTCAGCCTTCTTCGAAAATGCTGTTGATAGAAGAAGGGCGCCTCCATTGCTGATAATTTGTATTCAAAATTTAAGCAGCGTCTGGATTCAACACTGGAAATGAGGACGTTTCGATTACTTTTCAAAGATTCTATCTCTGTATCATGAATGAATTGTAATAAATAGCTCAAGAAAAACCATGGTGACTGAAGACGTTTCTTAACCACAACACTCGTCTTAATTTTGTCTATACAATCATGTAATTGGTTTCTCAGTAACTAGTTCGGTTCACTTCCTATTCGATTTAATTTAATATTTAGGCTGGTCTATTCAGCCACGGTGGTTACCCTTCCCACGTCCCTTGTTCGGGTTTTCCCGACCATACGTTTACCTGCTAGCTGTTCTGCGGACGTGGTAGTTCTCATACTGTGTGTCCGCCAATCACTGTGGCAACTATTTATGACTCAGGTGTGCCCATCTCTGTAGGCACGTCCCCCCCTCTCCCTCCCCCTACCCAAACCCCCAGCAGTCAAAACATACAGAACTCGCACGTGCATGCAAGCGTCTGTTTTTAAAGTTTCGAGTCACTGTTACACGGATGTACATTCTCAAGCACGAATGCTAGTGTTATTTCCGTTTAATATATTCAATTCATTAAGTTATAAATTGTGTAAACCCTGTAATTAAATTTATGTGGTCGTTCTGGGAGAAATCTGTTTATTGCTCATGTCACCTGGTACATATTTTTCAGACATCCACAGGGGTATATCGATAACTCAACTGTAACCATGACCGCATCTAAACAGAGACTAAGTAAACCTTATATACTGACGGACAGGGACCACCGGGCCTTGCGGTGAGTAGCTGCAAATAACAGCATGAAATAAGCGGAATAAGTTCCAAACTGCTACCAACAATACAGGTAGCCCTACGACTGTGCTTAGTGAGTTGAAAAGTACGTGGTTCATTGGCCGCGCTACACCTCGTAAGTCATGCATACACTGCTGTAGTGTAAGTGACGTTTGAGGAGGTGAAAAGGACGCCTCTGGAATTCGGATGACTGGAGACGAGTAATTTCGTGTGATGGATCACTGTGGTAATCTGATGGAAAGTTTTCGATCCAGCGAATGTCTGGAGAATGTTACCTAATGTCACGTGTAGTGCCAAAATTGAATTACCGAAGAGGCGATGTTATGACATATCGATGTTTCTGTTGTTAGAGTTCGGTCTCCTTATTGGAGTTAGTAAGCCGCTAAATGCGGAAGGGTATGAGTATATTTTCCAGCACTGTGCATTGCTTACATCAGAGCAACACTTCCGAGACGATGATTATTTGTGTCAGCCTGACAGTGCACTCACTTATAAAGCAGAATCTCCAATGAGTTTTTTGGACAACATGGTTGTGGAGATGAAGCAGCGATTAGTATGATTGATCAATTATTCAAAAACAGTCTTCACCGCATTTATTATTATTATAACGCCAACCGGTTTCAACACGACGTGGGGGTCATCTTTTGGGCGTTTACACCATTGGTCGACTGCTGGTGGTGTCTACCGTTATGTAGACTGGAGTGACACCACCAGCAGTCGACCAATGGTGTAAACGCCCCGAAGGTGACCTCTACGTCGGATTGAAACCGGTTGGCGGTATAATAATAATAAATGTGATTAAGACTGAGTAATTGATCTTCTATGAGGTTTCGGGATTGCAACCGTATCATGTTGACTTCTCGCCAGCCGAAATGTTCTGGAAGGAGTCGGCATGATCCGGCTGCTATTCCAAAACCTCATAGGATATTCGGTACGCCGGCGGAGCTTCAAGAATCGCAAAGCACCATCCGTACGGCAGTGGTCTGTGAACAGTAACATTCCTGAAGTGGACTGGCCTATCCTTAGTCTCGACCTGAACAGAAAGGAACCTTTGGGATGGGACCTCAGCGTCAGACGTGACTATCTTCCCTGCTTGCGGCTCTTGAGGGTCCATTTGTCCTCAGACATTGAGACACCTCACTGAAAGTGACCCTAACAGCGTTCAAGCCGTCATAAGGGCGAAGGGTGGGCACACCTCATAATAAAATCCATAAATACACGCTGGGATACATTTAATCAGGTGGTGCATATTTAAGAAGCACATAGATTAATCAAGGAAATTAGAGGAGTTATATAACATAAGCCGAGTAAGTTACAGGATAATACAAAAAACCGTATTCTAGCCATGAGAAAACGAACAAATTTTTCTAAAATCATCATATGGAACCGAGAGGCATAAGAGTAATACGCGTTTTACTGGTGTAGGTTGAGCATATTAACTATTCTTATTCGTCGATTTAACAATATTACACTCACAGATATTACTCATACGATTTCTGCTGTAACGAGCTTCATTTGCAGCAACGCCGTGTCTCTAGAAGGTTGTTAATTACAATTTAAACTGGTAATTGAGTGACTAAAACTTGTCACTGGAACGTCGTTAACAAAAATTTGAAAGAAATGGAATGATTACATCAATTACGGCATTCTTTAAAACTACATTTTTGTCACTTTAAAAAAAATTGTTTTCTTACTATCCATGTAGTTATAAGCACAACTGTCGTGAGTCGTCTCGGATTGACGTTCTCTTTATTCGTTCCATAACTACCAAAGTCTATGTGTTGTTAACATAGTTATTTCCTCCTTACAATTCTGTTGTTTCTTGATAAAAGGTATATTTTAACGCTTTAACTGCTGTCAACCGTATGATGTCACACTTTCCACATCTACTGTTTTCATCCGTTTTTCAATCTCTGTACTGCTTGACAGCTGCTGATTCACTTTCAACATCGACTTCCCATTCACGTTGCTTTATCCGCTAAATTCGAAAGCTATTTCCATTGACTGTTATTATCATTGGCGTCATTAGAAGTTTACTCCACTCACATACCATAATGCCGCCTAGTACAATAAACAACCTATCTTGACTTCTATATAGCCACACTTGCTGAAAGAAACTAAGTTCTCCAACAGAGTGCCATGCTATCATGAGTTAGGAGTGAAAGATAAAAAAAGTTCACTACGTATTAACAAAGCAACAGTAGTTGCTGGCGGTCTCCCCTCAAGTCTGCCTATTTCCAGCGTTTGAAATATGAAAGCTATGTAATCCCTTTAATTACACCTTGGACGGAGAACTCTGCAGCGTGCTAGAGGCATCACGGAGAAAAACCCTTACACAGAGGCACAATACTTTACTGCGTGGCTAATGGGGATCTAAATGAACAATCACTGCTTTAGTCCCATTTATTCCCACAGCTAATCCGCAGTGAGAGAACCATCACGTTAAACAATCAAAATTTCTCGATCTTATTCTTTTGGAACAAGTATGAAATTCAGAGACATTGGATCAGAGAGGGATCTAATACGTTTCATACGCTGACAGATAAAAACCGCAACACTAAGAAGGGTTGTGCGACATAAACGGAAGTTCAAAGGTGTGCTCCTACATCTGGAAGATGTTGTCTGTTCAAATTTCACGCCAGTCGCATAAGAGTGGTGAATTAGCGCCACAATAGGGATCGATATCTGGTTTGTTTTAAACACACGCTCTAACGGTTGTCAGATTTATTTTTACCTTTGAGGTTCAACGTGCTGAGGTGTTCGTCAAGCGATGGAACATTTGAGGGCAGAATGGCACATTAGAGAACAGGCTGAAGGTCGTTGTCGTTCCAGACGAAAGCTCCTTCTGTCTCGCAGCCATCACTGGCAGCTGAAGGCCTGCAACCAACCTTTCTGCGTGCTGGACACACCGGATCTACACCTGGAGTTAAGGTGTGGAGTGCGATTTCGTATGACAGTTTCTTATCGCATGCACCCTGGCTGCAAATTTTTATATCAGTCTGGTGATTCGACCTGTTGTGCTGCCATTCACGAACAGCATTCAAGGCCATGTTTTCCATCAGGGTGACGTTCACCCACATACCGCAGTTCTAACTCAACATGCTCTGCAGAGTGTTGACATGTTGCTTGACTTGCTCGATCACTGGCTCAACACCTTTACAAATACAATGCATTCTAACAGTCACACCGGTTATTAATACATCAGCATTTCACATTTGGAATGGCTTATCTCTCGCTTAAATTAACCTGCGATCTTGCAATCATATTCGCTTAAATACGCAACGACATTTTATGACTCTACATGAATTATTTTTTGATGTTGTGATTTTGTTTCTGTCAGTGTCATAGTGGGCATACTGCACGAGTTCTTACTTGCGTACTTGAGCGTGCAAGTCAACTTTTGTATCCCAATATAGCGTCGATTTGGTAAATCCTCTGTAGGTTTACAGAGGCATGTAGTGCAAGATGCTATGCGGAAGTCACGCAATTCCCGTAAATCTTGGGCCAGTGTTCTGTGAGCGTGTAGCAGGCGACCGATAGCAGTGAAAATATGTTCCATCGGATTCTGATCAAGGGGAATTTGCTGGCCACAACATGTACGTTAGCCTTTTGTCATGCTCTTCAAACTACTGGAACACGTTTCTGACCTTGTAATACGGGCAGTTTTCCTGCCAGAAGTTATCATCGCCGTCGGAGAAGTCCCGAATATGAAGAAACGCAGTATATCAGCAGTAATGGTCACGGCCCACATCTGCCATGGTGCCTTCGGTAACTACTACATGCACCATGGAAGCCCAGTTGGATGTCCATCACATCATAATATTGTACACATCTGCATGAGAACGTGGCACGTATCGGGAAACCGTAAGTCTAAATTCGGACAAGATGACCGAACTGGTATAACAATAAGCGTGAATGACGCGAACAGGCAACACGTTTAAATTGATGCACGGCCAGTCTCGATATCCGGGTGCCTCATTGCAGTAGTAACTAACAGTATCAGTGGGTGAAAGTGGGAACACATATGGGTCATTCCGTTGAAGAGCCCCGAATTCAACAATGTTCTCGGATCACTATGCTTCGAACACTTGTGACTGCACTTGAATTGTATTCGGTCGTCAAATCTACCAGTTTACAGAAAGGGCTAGCCTTCGCCCTCCACGATCTGTCTTGATGCATGAACATTCAACACCTAGATACCTACACGTGATTAAACCGTCTTTCAACCGTTTACCATACACGCTCGAAACAGAAGCACGTGAACAGCCATCAATTTCGTTGTTACCGACGTGCTCGTTTGTAGGTGCCGAACCACTACAGTGTGCTGTTTGCCACTGTCGCTTATGTCAGTGTATGTACGCATTTCCTCCCCGTATCGTCATTAGAATGATTACTCATACGTCTCTGCTTCGCTTGCATATGTTCCTCACCGTGACACGTGTACGTATTGCCACTATGCGGCGTTCAGTCTCACGGTGGGCAGTGATCATAACGTTTTTTTGCTTAACAGTGAATGCTACGTGCTTACAAAACACAGCCTCCCATCAACGTGTGGGCATCTGTTATGCTTCAATTTTAATCTGCAAAAAATCATCACCTGGTTGTATTGACGTCCATTGTTTTAAGCCAAACTATGAGATACTTCACCAGTTCTGTTGTATATTGTGGTACTGACACTGCTATTTGAAAGTAAAGTGACGATGGTTAACGAATCGACCCAAGCTTTTGCCATCAAATATATGCTAGCCTCATCTTCCTTTCTACAATGCAATAGATAGTTACTTCCATATTCTATAGAACGTTTCCATGATTTATTTATCGAAATGGTGTGTAACGAATCCGTTTACAAGGCACATCTACAAGATTAGTGTCAACATAAGTGAAGACAGTTTCTTTGTCCTACTCATGCAGCTACACAAAAGAATCAAGAGTTTTTTCCAGGCTGCCGCCATAAATCGAAATATATCCATGGAATAGAAGGAGTTGTCCAAGCGAAATGATGTTACGCTAGATTTAAAACTTGCTTTGCTACCTGTCAGACATTTCATGTTATTTGACAAATGCTCAAAAACCATTGTTGGTGTGTGCTGAACTGCTTTCCGAGGCACTAGTAGTTTCGATAATGGATAATGAAGACCATTTTGCCTCTAGTGTTGTAGGTACAGACATGTTCATCTGAAACTGCGATGGATTTTTAGTGGCGAATTCCTTTTGCGAATATATGTATTACGTCAATTCAATTAAAACACCTAGCTCCTTGAAGAGGATCATACAGGACTTCTATGGATGAACAGCACATATTACTCTAACTGTTCTCTTTCTTGCAATCAGTATTTTCTTTCGAAGTGATGAGTAAACCCAGGAAATTAATCCATTATTAAGTGGAAATAAGCAAAATACGTCAGGAGAATGCCTCGCTCGTTTCAAAGAATAGCAGTTATACGAAGAGCAAAATCAGCTGTACTTTCTTAATTACAACGGTTCCCTACTTGCTGCATGGTTACACTTGTTTGATTCCTGGACGTTGCTCAGACACCAAAGTCTCCCGCGGTCGCAAATTAAGACTGGCTGTCCGTGTTTCCTTTTGCGGTGTTAGTGCTCGTAATTGTAATGAATAGGAATCTGCGTAGTCTTTGATTTAAAAAAAAAATATAGATAACTCATTTGTGTCCTCAGTCCTCATCTGCTAAATTAGTAATCAAATTGTAATTAATCTTAACACTCGAGATGTTTTAAAATTTGTATCAAATAATTCCAAATTGACTGCAAATATTTTCTGTGTTATCGTTCAATTTTTGTCTCAATTCATTTTCAATACACACCAGAAAAAAATGCAGAACCTCAAGGTCTATGTCCAGTGAACGAAACGGTGCAATGCGTTAATACTTACGGGTTGTAGTGTTAGTAATTCATTCGTCACTGTCATCGGCGATCGAATGGCGCTCACGTGGCAAATCTGTGAACCCTCTGTTTTGAATCTGATGGCAGTAACTGCGCTGAGTTTAGAGATGAACAGCGTTTGCAACATTCAGCTTATGATACAAGCAGGCCCCACCGATGACTGCATATTTGTTGAAGAGCTTCAGCCATTAGGACGTGTTCGCACTGTGGACCTGCGGGAACCTGGGTGGATTTGTCGACAGACTGCTGCACTTGTTGTGTACAGTGGTGCGTCGCAGCTTCCAGCAGAGGTTTGTGAAACATTTAAATGCTCGCCGACCTGGTTATGGACGTCTGCGTAGTGCAGAGGCGCATTAAGATCGACGCATTGTGCGAGCAGCGGTGGTCCATTCAACATCATCCAGGGACGAGGGAATTCGTACCGCCTGCTGTTTCAACATTGGCTTCTGGAAATCGTCTTCTTGCAGCAGGATTAAGATTACGTATGCCTCTCGCCAGACTACCACTGACAACACGACATCGGTCAAAGATGCTTGATCCGTGTGCGGCTCGCATTCTTGCCGTTCATAGCTTGACGTCGTGTAATAGCGGTCGTGGCGTCTCGATAACTTCTTGTGTTAAGGGTGCCCCTGAGTTGTTAGTATTGTTTGTCCGTGAGTGACAGCAGCAGCAGTTATCGAAAGCCAGTACTGAGGTACTATCTTTGGTGCCACGGCTAGTATTCCGGGTCTTCGTGTGTGTCAGGCAGGTCGGCTTCGGACGGAGCAGCGAGGAGGTCCACAGCGCGAGGGCAGGCCGCGACCGCTCGTGGCGTGCAGGCTCTGTCGGACCGAGGGGCTGCAGCTGACAACTGAAACCAGGATGTTTGAAGTTGAGTGAACCGTGCCCAGTACTGAAACCTCCAGTGTTTGAGATCTCACTGTTGTTTCCGTGTTGCTGCTCCCAGGGTCGGTGAGGCCAACCACAACAAGTGAAGTCTGTCTGTTTGGCGAAAGCTATTAGCCGCCTTCTACTCCTTGATATTAATTTGGATTTAGTATTATTCTTATTAGTGAAGTGCAACCAGCGGCATTTTCTGCCTTGTAGCCGCTAACGCCCCAATTACCTGCCCTGGAGGTTAGCGTACTTTTCCGGCAGTATACCTTTTCTCGTCGTGTTGATGCTGTCCGACATGGCGTGTAATTCGGCAGACTCTTGAATTATACTGTGCATATGTTTTTGGGGGTCTACCTTGGATCTAGTGTTTCCCTCCGGCCTTGGATGTGTTTCTGAAAACGTGGTGCTATCCGTCCCTTCGCCCTTGCCTAAAAATATTCCATCGTTCTATCGGGAATCGGACGTTATGCGGATTATTAGTCGGTAGGTCGGCGCTTAAGCTAACCTTAGTGTGAGTTTCCATCCGGTACAACTCTTGGCTGCTTGTCTCACCGCTTACACACATGTAGTCACATTCTTCAGGTCAGGGAGCATTGTCTGTGGATCACCCCGTCTTATTCGGACAAGTTGTCATAATTGTTTAAAATTTACTCCAATGTTTTAACATGTTATTGCCTTCCCCACTTTTAATTCCGGCCTCCAGCCGTTAATTGTTTGTACCACTGCTTATGGCCTTCAGCCAACAAATTATTTTCAATTTTCTCTTAATAAGGTCTGCAGCAGTCACTATAACATGTTACAGTTAGTTAAGATTGTTTCAAAACGGTCTTAGTATTTTAGCATGCAGCTGCCTTCCTTACTTGTCATTCAGGCCTTCAGCCGTTGAGTATTCTGAAAGCAGCTTGTGGCCTTCAGCCCTCAATAATTTTGAATCCTTAATTAATCAGACCTTCAGCCGTTATTTGTTGTAACATTGCTTGTGGCCTTCAGCCGACAGTAACTTGCAATTCTTCTAATAAGGCTTTTAGCCGCCAGTGTAGTAAAATCTTTTAGAAATAATAGTTGAGAATTTTGTTGTTTGAAAATAAAGTGTATGTGTTTCCTGTGCAACCAACGGTAACTGATTAGGCCCCGTCCACACCATTTCTGATTTCCCAAAGTCCCACGTCTCAATGTTTACTCTGTTATCGTAAAAAAGTTGACTGGAGAGTGGAATGGCGCTCTGTTATCTTCAGTGGTTAGAGTAGGTTCTGTCTGTATGTGAGTAACAGGCGTACACGAGTACAGGGTAGACCTGGTGAGAGCACATTCCAGAGCGCATTCGCCCACGACATACAGGTTCCACTCCAGGTTTCATGGTTTGGGGTGGGGGAGGGATGGAGGGGTATCAATTACAACTCGCGATCTCTTTCGGTGTTGCTGTGGAGCAAACTAACCAGCGCCCGTTACAGTGTGAAGGTTAGTTTCCTCGTCCTACTGCCATTTCTTCGACAGGGAGGTGATACGCTTTTTCAGCGGAACAGTGCACGTCTACATACAGTTGCTCCGATGCAAATTTCTCTTCGTGGTCCATAACAACTTGCTTGGTTACCAAGATCACAAGATCTCTCGCCCGTTAAACACGAATGGGACATGATGATGCGATAACATATTCATTCCTCAGAGCCAGGCCCTTTTAGAATACACGGTTGCGTTGACGCCACAGGCAGATGCACCGTGTATTGATGCGATTGTTTGGACACCGTTCACTGAGGTATGTGTGTTTCATTTGGTGTGGGGATTGGATTCATATACTTCTGCAGTGATGAACTACCCGACACCTTACGCGTCTGTATAATGACCATGTCCATGAAGGTGTTGCATTTCCTTCCCAGGAATAACTGTTGATGGCATGATCATCGCCGTCAGCGAAGCCAAATATTACGTTATTCGTCTCCTGGTTTAAAACATTAAGAAGCTGCAGAACCATGAATAGTGAATAAGTTTAATAACAGGAACTTCTACACTGTTAGCATCAAAGTGAGTATGACACTACTAGTGATGTCACTCTTCGTAAACTACCAATCTACCTGTTTTATCTTTAGGGCTGTTCAAGGGCTTTCTTTGTTTCTATTCTCAGTGTGAGTTTTCAAGCAGAGGAGAGCAACCAGTGAGCAGACAGATACAGGAACATCATCGCAAGCGGACCGTAAAAGATGTATGCAACCGATTCCTAGTGCCTCGCCCATTTCCGTTATTCCTTCGCTTGTAGCAGAGAGAAGCGGATATATCTCATAAAGTTACGGCCTGTGACCGAATGACGTGGGTGTTAGAGAGACAGATCCAATTTCCGTAGAATATGTGACTACGGACAACTCTGTGCATTAACAGTCCCACTAACTTCAGCACCGGGACTATTTAGACATCGTGGAACACAGTTCACCACACTGCCATCGTTGTTGTTGCGCTCCGAATCGTCCGCATCAAATCTAGGCAGTAGTAATTATTTAGCAAACAACCATTATTAAATGACAACTGATGATGTAAGAAAATGAGGGTGCGGCAATAATTTCTTAAACGAAATGTTATATTGACGGTGAATAAAGATGTCGTACAGTGATCACTATTTCTATAACACCCTATTCAAAATATAAACAATTTGTTTAAAATTGCCAGCAAGTGAAGTATAATTGTACAACAGTCTATTTTATCCTTAAAACAAGTGGTAGGTACTGAGTTTGTCACTTCCTGCGCTATGAAACGAACAATGATTATATGCACTGGTAATTTCTTTACTTTTTAAGGTTGGTTTCTTGCACAATAGTGTCTTTAGTGTACCTGGTGAAGGTGTAATAACCCTCAACCAGGCTGTAATCTAAAAAAATGTTGTTGGAAGTGAAAGTGTGTTGTTATTTTTCATCTTCAGATATGAAATCCCTTTACCAAAATATGAGGGAAGAAACCAAACATATGAAAAATTGTGCATTTTCAACTTCTCGCGGCGTAATGAATAATCCACTAAATTTCGGGCATGCAGCCGCGCAAATAAAATTTCCTCTACTGATATTTCGGCCGCGTATCGTCCGGCCATCTTGAGAGCGAGTCACAAGTCTTGTGACTCGCTCTTAATATGGCCGGACGATACGCGGCCGAAATATCAGTAGAGGAAATTTTATTTGCGCGGCTGCATGCCCGAAATTTAGTGGATTATATGAAAAATTGGTTGAGACTATCTTACAAATTATAATAGAGGCAGTAAGCTGACATCGAAATTTTGTTATTATTTGAACAGTTACTAGAACGTTTAGTGGTATACTACGAATAAACCTTGCTCCTGTAGTCGAGATTTTTAACCCAAAATGAGACTTGCATTACCAGTATTTGTCTACAGTGGAGTACGTGGCAATCCGCCGCTGGTCACAAGGGTATGCACGTATCTTACATCTATATAAAAGCACAATATTTATTGCGTTACGGCGTATCATACTGCTGATGGTGCTCCGTCTTTCGGAGAACAATGTTAATCAGTAGGAACCGGTTTTCAAAAGCAGATGGCTATTCCACTCATTAGTCACACGTACAAGGAAGCAAGATCAACGCTGTACAAGCAGCCCTCACATTTGTTTACAAGGCGCAACCAACAATCAATTTAACCAGAAATCTAGTGGAAACAAGAAGGACACAAAATCTATATTTCACTATCTCTCCGCATAGCTCTGAAAATCAACCTTTGCCATCTCGTTCAGCCAAAGCCGCGTGGAAACACAATGAAGAACACATATGGGAGAAGAACAAAAATCACTGGGTAACGTCTGGTAGTTAACGAACGAGCTGTGTTAGAATTCCATGCAATGTGATGTTGGTCGTGTCACATTATTGGGAGAAATTCGATACTTCGGGGAAGAATTTCTCGTGTCCCTGTAGTACCTCATGCAGTCTGCTCACCTGCTCTCTGCCACACCCCTGCTGCCAGGAATAGCTAATGTAGTTTAGGACGTTGTTCCCTCGACCGATAATTAAGCTTTAATGCAGAGGAGAGCTTACGGCCAACGTTCGTGGACTCGACGGAAAAGAGAATTACCCTTCCAGTGTACAGGAAAGAATTAGGTTGCCTTAACGGGGATGGACAAATCCGATTTTAACATGTGGTACTCTATGGACAGCCCCTTTTGGCAGCACATACAGAATGCAATGAAAAACTTCTAGGCCTTATGAACTGATTGTGGAAGGCCATAAAATAATCAGAGTCTCAATAATTTAAAAGTGCTTTCGGCATATACGATTAGGTGGTTAATTTATCATACACCAAAGAAAAGGTATGTCTACCATAGCCATATACACTCCTGGAAATGGAAAAAAGAACACATTGACACCGGTGTGTCAGACCCACCATACTTGCTCCGGACACTGCGAGAGGGCTGTACAAGCAATGATCACACGCACGGCACAGCGGACACACCAGGAACCGCGGTGTTGGCCGTCGAATGGCGCTAGCTCCGCAGCATTTGTGCACCGCCGCCGTCAGTGTCAGCCAGTTTGCCGTGGCATACGGAGCTCCATCGCAGTCTTTAACACTGGTAGCATGCCGCGACAGTGTGGACGTGAACCGTATGTGCAGTTGACGGACTCTGAGCGAGGGCGTATAGTGGGCATGCGGGAGGCCGCGTGGACGTACCGCCGAATTGCTCAACACGCGGGGCGTGAGGTCTCCACAGTACATCGATGTTGTCGCCAGTGGTCGGCGAAGGTGCACGTGCCCGTCGACCTGGGACCGGACCGCAGCGACGCACGGATGCACGCCAAGACCGTAGGACCCTACGCAGTGCCGTAGGGGACCGCACCGCCACTTCCCAGCAAATTAGGGACACTGTTGCTCCTGGGGTATCGGCGAGGACCATTCGCAACCGTCTCCATGAAGCTGGGCTACGGTCCCGCACACCGTTAGGCCGTCTTCCGCTCACACCCCAACATCGTGCAGCCCGCCTCCAGTGGTGTCGCGACAGGCGTGAATGGAGGGACGAATGGAGACGTGTCGTCTTCAGTGATGAGAGTCGCTTCTGCCTTGGTGCCAATGATGGTCGTATGCGTGTTTGGCGCCTTGCAGGTGAGCGCCACAATCAGGACTGCATACGACCGAGGCACACAGGGCCAACATCCGGCATCATGGTGTGGGGAGCGATCTCCTACACTGGCCGTACACCACTGGTGATGGTCGAGGGGACACTGAATAGTGCACAGTACATCCAAACCGTCATCGAACCCATCGTTCTACCATTCCTAGACCGGCAAGGGAACTTGCTGTTCCAACAGGACAATGCACGTCCGCATGTATCCCGTGCCACCCAACGTGCTCTAGAAGGTGTAAGTCAACTACCCTGGCCAGCAAGATCTCCGGATCTGTCCCCCATTGAGCATGTTTGGGACTGGATGAAGCGTCGTCTCAGGCGGTCTGCACGTCCAGCACGAACGCTGGTCCAACTGAGGCGACAGGTGGAAATGGCATGGCAAGCTGTTCCACAGGACTACATCCAGCATCTCTACGATCGTCTCCATGGGAGAATAGCAGCCTGCATTGCTGCGAAAGGTGGATATACACTGTACTAGTGCCGACATTGTGCATGCTCTGTTGCCTGTGTCTGTGTGCCTGTGGTTCTGTCAGTGTGATCATGTGATGTATCTGACCCCAGGAATGTGTCAATAAAGTTTCCCCTTCCTGGGACAATGAATTCACGGTGTTCTTATTTCAATTTCCAAGAGTGTATTTGTTAAATGACATTTCGAAGTTTTCCACCTCTGCTGTTCAAGTCAGAAAATGACCCGTAAGCCCGTAATAGTGCAATTGTGCAAGATGTAATCGATTGAATATTTCTGAAAAACAGTTGAGGCAGAACATTTCAATATATTCTTCCACTGAGTACTTTCACAGATAGTGAAACAGAAGAATACGTCATCCAAAAAATGTGACACTTCTTAGAATCAATATTTTATCCAGAGCTTGCACTCTGTATCATCCATATTGCTTGACCTGTGTACGATACTTCGATATCATTCTCCCTGACCAGATTCCAATTATACTCTGAGGTTACAAAATCCTGAAAACAAATGATACGAGTCTATAATCGCGAAAAGTTAGTTCCAGTCAACTCGTGTAAATGTAAAAAGCCAGGAGCCACTGGCAACACATGAACACTGTCGCTAGCCGGTCTCCACTGAAAAGTGCTGGAAGATTCGGGGCGTCTTGCTAAAATAAATGTGAACAGTTGAAGCGGCAAATCACACAATACAGTACGGGGATAGTATGAACCGTCCTGTTCTGTTCCGAGAGGGCAACAGTTCTGAGTCTCTCCTAGAGGACCACAGACGCTGTCATAAGTTTGTTACTGAAACGAGTTCTGAAACTGCTTAATTATCTACAACGCCATAATCCACTTCGTATTTCCGACCTACAACCACTGTGTAGGATTTCTTATTGCCATAAGGAGCTCGGAATGCGTAGAAGGTGTGAGGGTTGTGTTTAACGCACCATACGCGATACAGGAACAGCTACAGAGCAGCAGCGAAGAATCAGAAAATGGGCCTTGCTGTCACCGAAGGTACGACAGTAGACTCACGTGAATAAACTCAGATACAGTAAATGAAAGAGTATCGTTCAATTAGTGGTAGAGAACGACAAGATTAGGAAAAGGAACACAAGTCTGGGTTATGGATAGTTGGTGTAGGATACCGACTGTATCATTTTCAAAGGGATCGTGCTAGCCTTATGCTGTTTACAGAAAATAATCGAATTTTCTGGGAACGGGCAATGAACATCAGTTCAATGTACACGATTGTGCCGATCAGTGATGACCGACATACCCTTCAGATAAATTCAGGTGTATGTAGTCTCCCTTTTTTTGTACCGACTGAGTCATCTGTTCTCGTAAGTTTTGTACCATTGTTAAGAACTGGCACGTGCTTCCGCAAATGAATGAGAACGACAGTGCAGCCCGGCTGCGACCTATTATAACATAATTTAGTTTGTATAATGTTTCTGATTTGTATAATGTTTCAGAAGTGCTGAGTTATTCCGCCAATGATGGAGGCTGTTGCTCCTCGAACGACTTTATTTTTCTCCAGTTCATCGATTATTTCCTTTCACTTACAGAATTAGTTGAATTTCACCCGAGTTCTAAAATGTCACTGTAAGCGGATTCCATCGGTCCTCTGGCTTCATATATGCACACACGAACAAAAAAGTCACGACCATCTGCTCAACAGCGTATTGGTCCACGTCTTGAACGCAGTACGAAGGTGAACCTACGTGCATGAAATAGACAAGCCCTTGGTTGTGCTTCGGCACCGGATGATTATTTCCTGTAAATTACGGATCATCGGATAGAGCATGCGGAGCTGCTGCATTACAGGGTCCCTTCTTTGTCCCAGTTACATTTGACAACCAAGGCACGAAAATGAACTTATTGTCATGCTGCTCAAAGCATTGTAGCACACTTCCGCCCCTGCGGCACCGACATGCTTTTGGAAGATGTCATCGACAAAAGGAAAGAGATAAGCAAGAAGGAAGGCAGGTGGTCCGCGAGGAGCTCCTTTCAGTATTTGAAGCCAGTTTGGTGTTTTAACGAGTTTTTGCAATTATGTATGTCAAATAAGAGGTGTAGCGTGTTTCAGATGTTGGCAAAGTGCCAAAGATAACATTAACATACATCAAAGCAATGTAGCCTGATCCAGATGAAAGCTATTATGTAACAGTTAGTGTCGCACCAAGATTGTTATTCTTGTAATGGTAATGGTTTAAAATGATGATTTAGGCTTCTGTAAGAGACACTCTCTCTCTCTCTCTTTGACGTTTCGACTTGGTACATGGAACTGTCCTGTAACTGTGAGCTGTTTTGTTTCAATTATAAGAGCATAAAAGAATTCCTATTTTGATTCAAACAATTTTGAGCATACAGAGTGTCCATTTAAATAAATACTTCCGGCATTAATTATTGTGTTAGCTGACGCTTCTGTGAAATTGCATGCCGGTCGGCATTTTCGACCTGTATTAATTTCAGCGTCTGCAAATGAGGACATGCTTTGTTCATTATTAACTCGAGGAGTTCGATACTTTTAAATGGGCTACAGTGAATGAATCTCTTTGCTTATTTCAAATCCGTCTTAACGTAACCACACAGAGTAGATGGTTTTCAGTAACTTTGGCTTAAAACGAACTCAGGTAAATAATAGTAGCTAATGTATGCAGAATTCAGGAATAAGAAAGTTTCTTTAAAGTAACAGAGAATTACTTTCGCTTCAATCATCTAGAAAGGCAAAAAGCCTACAAAATAACAGTTTCTGTTTTTTATGACTTTAAATAATATAACTTTCTCTCCTGAAGTACTACTTGAAAGCAATTGTGCGTATTCTTGTATTTCACCAGGGGTAACAACCTATTAGGTTCGGAAAAGATACATCCGCAATAATTATCACGGGGTCCACAGCAGTCACTGTGCCTTCAATTACCATAGCCTACGCGAATGTCTGCCATAGCACAATACTGGCACCACGCCTGCATTAGCGGGCTAGTGCATTCATTCGTCTGGATGACGGTGTTACCGCACACTACTGTTCACCCAGAATAACAAGAAACACGAATCATCCGACCAGGTGACAGGTTTCCACCGATCCACGATCCAACACTGGTGGTCTCGTACCAACTACAATCGTAATTTATCAAAAAAATGTTAAAATATGTGTGAAATCTTATTGGACTTAACTGCTAAGGTCATCAGTCCCTAAACTGACACACTATTTAACCTAAATTATCCTAAGGACAAACACACACACCCATGCCCGAGGGAGGACTCGTACCTCCACCGGGAGCAGCCGCACAGCCCATGACTGCCATGCCTTAGACCGCTCAGCTAATCCCGCGCGGCGTAATTTATCATGTTGTTGGGTCAACATAGCAACATTTGTGGCTGGTATGATTCGGTGCCCAATGTTCAACAATATTCTTTAAACGCCATGCTCCGAAATATTAGTGCCAGCATCACATTGTACTCTGTTGTCAGTTTTGCCATAGATCGCCTCCTTCGATCTGCGACATTCTGTGATGAGGCTTGTACGTCCTACTCCTTGTGTCCTACTCGTAGTTTTACTGTCCTTCCAACATAATATGATCACGTGAACGGCCAACCAGCTTCGCCGTTTATAATAAGATTTTTCCCAGACGCCGGTCCATGACAGTCCGCCCCTTTTCTAATACGCCTATGCCAGTGGGTTGCCCTTTATGTGGTCTGTATCGCCGCTAGAATGATTCCTCCGTCATACACTGCTGAGCCAAACATTATGGTCACTTGTTTAATAGCTTATCTGTCCGTCTTTGGAACGAAATACTCGTAACATCACTGATTCTGAGTAACAAGGATTCGATAATTTGTTGGTAGATTTGTGGAGATGTGTGGCATTAGATGTGTAGGCACAGGTCATGTAATTCGCGTAAATAACGGGCGGCTGATTTACGTACGCGGTGATGGCACCCGACAGCGACCAACATGGGTTCCACAGGGTGGTAATCAGGTTAATCTGGTCATCGAAATATCAACGTGACTTCACTATAATGCTACCCAAAACCATTGTAACATGGTTCTGGCTCCTATACAGGGGCAATTATGCTGCTGAAAGAAGACATCGCAGTCGGGGAAGATATTAAGCATGAAGAGATGTAGTTGGTTCGCACGTAACAGCGTGTCTTCGGTTACTACCACAGGTCTCATGCAAGCGGGGGCCATCGAACGAGGTGTCACTGTGGTTGGCATACTGGACTCGAATCAGGGAGGACGACAGTTCAAACCCTCGTCAGGCCATCCTGATTTAGGTTTCCCGTGTCATCCCTAAATCGCTTCAAGCAAATGCCGGGATGGTTCCTATGAAAGTGCAGGGCCGATTTCCTTCCCCATTCTTCCCTAATCTCTCGGGACGGATGACCTCGCTGTTTGGTCTCCTCCCCCAAATCAACCAACCAACTAAGCACAGGAGAATGTTCCCCGTAGTATAATACTGCTCCCACAATCCTGCATAAATATCAGGCCGTACGTTTCCACTCGCGTTTAGCTCGATGACGGCGTTTATGGAGACGATCATCGCCCTAGCGTAAACGGTCGAATCCCGAATGGCCCCGTGTCCACTGCAATCGTAATTGGCGATGTTGGGTCAACGTGTGAACACGTAGGGGTGGTCTGCTGCGAAGCTTCATGTTCAAAAAAGTGCGATGAACGGCTTGCTCCGAAACACCTGAGCGTGCATGAGAATTGTGCTCTTTCGCCAGAGATTCCACACATCTATGCTAACTTTACAGAGAAGACAAGCCTCCATACTCCGCATTCTATGAAGAGTCGTTAACACCAAACCGTTAGCGTATAGTGGTAATTACACTGTTCTACCTCTTTCCGTAGACGTGCACGACAGCAGCACGTGAACATTCGACCAGCTTCGCCGTTTTCGAGATAATCTTTCACATACTCTGCGTAATAATAATGTGCTCTATGACGAACACTTATCTCAATGGATTTCCCCGTTATGAGCCCACATATACGGGAGGGTGATCCCGCGCCGGTGTCTGCTCCGCTTCTGTCACCGCGTCATATACCCGCAGCACCAGCGGGCCGCATCCAATGTCGCGTGGACAGTGGTCATAATGTACTGGCTTATTAGTACATTCCTTCCTTACCGTGTCATGTGCCAGCAACGCCACCAGCGGTCGAGTGCACCAAACTCGATTAAAAGTTAACCGCGGTACAGTCGGCACTTAATCCTGTTAAACGCTAAATTCCAGTCCACCAACGTCGGTCAAAGTTAAGCGAAGGAGTAGACTTTGGTTTAATTTTGCCGTGTGTCACGTCCGACTTTTCTCGATGTGACTACGGTTTTTTGTGGGTGGGTTCAGATGGTGAGGCGCTTCGATGTAGTGAGACAGATACAAGGCATCGTATACTGTATCGAATGAGTAGGATAAACCCAGCAAGTTTATTAATTTATGAATCAATCTTACCAGGAGTACATTTCATTTGTGCCTCGAAGTGTGAATACATTGGCCGTTTTTATCTAACAAATGGATTTCGCTACAGCTTTTACATTCATGGCTCATGAAGGTCAAATCAAATACACCTCATCCAAAGAATATCAATGCAACTCTCAAAAATTCTCGAGAAGATTGTCTTCTGAATATTCCGACCAAGTTTAGTATTCTCAATATAGTATTATTTTCGACAAGCATCGTGGCTCCGTGGTAGAGTGACTGCTCGCTGTGTTCGCTGGGGTTCGATTCTATGCCGATTTAAATTTTTTTTTAAAGTAGCATGTTCCATGAGCAATTATGTGAAACGTAAATTAAAGAAACGAAAAACAATTAAATTTGCCCTTTACTTTAAGAATGCAGTCTTGATTATCAATCTTTTATAAAAGATCTGTAATGAAGATTTTTTTGTTTACAGTGATAAGTGGATTTTTTGTGTGGTGTGTGTAGTTAAAAATAAGAAGCCATGCATCTTTCATAAAAACGATAGACGAGACAATTAGCATTTTTTTTTCTTTAAATCTCATGAGACTTAACTGCTACGGTTATCAGTCCCGAAGCGTACACACTACTTAACCTAAATTATCCCCATGCCCGAGGGAGGACTCGAACCGCCGCCGGGACCAGCCGTACAGTCCATGACTGCAGCGCCACTGACCGCTCGGCTAATCCCGCGTGGCAATTAGCATATGCTGCAAAAGTTTTATATTTAAATGACGTAGGGATTTGTACTGAAAGGAAAAAACATAAAGGCTATGACCGAAACGAGTCTGTGTACGTATCTTCTTTTATACTGCAGCCGTTAGCTATTTTGTTATCAAGAATTGATGCATTAGTACCGACTAATTCGAGAAGTATAGTGATTTCGCACTTCCAAAAATTTGGTGGTCTTCTTTTCTTTCATGTTTTGCTAAACATAAACGGACGGGCTAGTAGCGAGGTACAGACATACTTCAGTTTGTTGAGGAAAGTAAGAGAAAGTGGCAAAGACGTCACTCACCAGCGATTGTCTACAAAACTTACTTATGTACGTGGCTGTGTGCAAATTCATGGCAAACTTACACTTCTATTAACATCTGTGCATCCATAGGGCGCCTCCCTTGCATTACATGGAGCTCACTGCGGTCAAAAGCGAGGTTGGCAGACGAAGGTTTGCTGACCGGTCACCAAAGTTGGTTCAACGCAGAGAAAATTTAAATGCAGTTTACTTTTAACTGTGGTTGCAGGACCTTGGTTAATTGCGTTAATTGCTTTTTAACGAAGGCTGGTGCACTCAGCCACAACGGCAATGAGTCTATAGGCTGGCAGAGATCATAAAGTTTCGGTCCATAGACGCATATTTTCTTTCAATAATTGCTGGCCTCTTCCCATTTCGTATAAAAGCGGGCTGTAATGTGGTTAACCTCCCAAGAGGCTTTGCTGTCCTTTAATCTGCTCACGATCAAAGTATCTATGAAGAACAAGAACTACAACAGACTATGCTTATCTCCAGAACTTAGTGGGTAGGTATAGGACAAGGAGCGATGTCGAGTTAATTTCATGGCTGCCTTGTTCATGGATTTATGGTAAGGGGTGTACGGGTGCGTGGCTAAAAGTAATACTTAGTCAAGAAGGCAGGCTTCACAATATTACAAATATACATTAACTGAGTAGTGTTACGAAATCACATTGTGCTAATAATGAGATTGTTGCACTAGGCGTTAGTTTAGTTGGCTGTCTTATGGTCACGCATAACGCTGGCATAAAGCACGCTAGACGCCAGTAGAAACTTTCTTCTAGAGATCTATACTGGTGGACTAAGTATTCTTTACATCTCTAAAAGATCACTTGTTACAAGAAAATCTTATCAATATTTTATCATTCAGCACACACGAATCTGTCATTTCAGTTACATTTAATTCACATTAGTATGTACTCAACTCTCCTGACTAATGCCCATGCCATATAGCGGAACAGCTGTCAGGAAAACTCTAGAATCGTCTGGAAATAGATAAAAATTCTACATCTGTTTAGATTATATCACAATCGCTCTATAGGGTACCATACGGTCGCTTCCATCATCACCTGTAAGAAGTATTGCAGGTGTCGATATCTCGTCGCACATGCATCCATTCTGAAGCATTCTGATAACGTTAACACACACTGAACCAATGCAAATTCTATAACGAAACGCAAATGTTCCGTTTTTCCACGAGAATACATATACGGGGCATTCAAATGAAAACGAGACAGATGGAAAAAGTGTTGCTATTAAATTGTTTATAATTTCACAAGTAATCACCACAACTGTTAATACATTTATTCCACTATGGGACAAGACAATCAATGCCTTCATGGATAAATGTGCGCGGTTGCCTAAGGAACAATAATTCTACCCAGACGTAATCTTCTTCCAAAATATGGAAATCGCATGGGGAGATATCGGGACTGTACGTGTTAGAGTTTCCCAGCGAAACTTCTGCAGCGTAATAGAAACAGCATTGGCAACATGTGGGCGGGCAATATCCTGCAACAGAGTGACGCCGTCCATCACTATTCCTGGGCCTTTCCACTTTCTGACGCGTTTCAGATTTTGCAGAGGGTCTATGTAGTGATGTGCGTTAATTATGGCCCTGTGCTGCAGACAATCAATATGCAGGGAATCCTTGAAGTGGAAGAAAAATGTCATCGTGACTTTCCTGGAGCTCGAGAGCCCGCAGAAGCTTCACTGGACAGCAATAACACATCCTACAGACAGTTCTGATTTCTCACCATGCGATTACTATGTCTTTAGAGCCATGAAGAACGACATTCGTGACGATCGTTTTGCTATGGACAGAGAGGGTGCACGCCTGGGTACAATCATGGTCGCTTAGACAATTGCTCTTCCCTATGAAGGCACACACAGTCTCGTTTTACAGTGGGTTAGTAACAGTTAAGGCTCTTACTTATGAAATAATAAACAGTTTCCTTACCTGTTTTCCTCGTGTCTCTTTTTCATTTGACTGTCTTTACAGATCTGCTGATGTAGAGTTCAACAGTGGGAACTCTCCACCACAACGTCATGTATTTCTTCACGTCATATTTCTGACTTGTAAATAAATATGAGCAGAATTTTCATATGTACTATGACTTACCATGCTGTTAGTCTTTGATGCTATGTAAAGGAAATAAATCGCATAGGTAATAGTGGATGCAAGGCAAGGTTGTAGTTCTTGTCCTTCATAGATACTTTGATCGTGAGCAGATAAAAGGACAGAAAAGCATTTTGGGAGGTTAAGCACATTACATCGCGCTTTTATACATACAGTACAAGTGCTTGAAAGACGAGCTTAGTAATCATTTTGGTGCTGACAGGCTGTTGATGATCTAAAAGCAACGGAAAAAGTAACAAGATTAATGACAATAAGCTAGCGCGATTCAGCTTTCACCGAAGCACACAGGACGTTTTTAATTAATGGAATACGTGTTACTACAACGTAGCATCATATATGATGATTCATTTATGACGACCATCAGAAACTGAAAACCTGCCATAAGCGTCGAGTACTAAAGAGGATTCGTGCAGTTATTCAAGTGATATCAGTCAACTTCTGTACTTTCGTTTATTCGAGCAGTCGCTGAGGCCAAAAAATACAGGGACTGTGATTATCTGTGTCGTCGTCATTATCAAACTGATAATGAAAGACTGTGTGAGGGATAAAGTGAGTGGAGGGTCACGACAGTTTGGCTACAGTTATCAAGTTCAGTCGGATGTGGAGTGCAGTGGTCACGCAGAGATGAAGGAGATTGAAGAGAATCGTTTAGCGTGGAGAGCTCTCCCATATCTGTCGTACAATTGAAAGCTACAACGATAACAATCACCAGAGAAAGTGACCACAAACATAAACGTCCTAAGGAAAGGAGGGAAAACAGAATGGTTGAAGCAGTATGTAGCGGGTCTATACGAGAGAGATATACTTGGAGGCAATATTATGGAAATGGAAGAGGACGTGGATGAATATGAAATGGAAGATATAATACTACGTGAAGAATTTTACAAAGTACCGAAAGACCTAATTCGAAACAAGGCCACGGCTGCAGACATCATTCCGTTAGAGCTACTGACAGCCATGGGAGAGCAAGCTGTGACAAATATCTCCCATCTGGTGAGACAGGCGAAATACCTTTTGACTTCGAGAAGATAATAATAACTCCAATTAAAGCAGATAATTACAGGTGTGAAAATTACTGAATTACCAGTTTCATAAGTCACGTTTGGAAAAAACTAAAACGAATTCATTACAGAAGAATGGAAAAACTGGTAGAAGCAGACCTCGGGGGAGATCAGTTTGGATTCTTTAGAAATGTAGGAGCATCCTACGACTTCTCATAGAATAGTAAACTAAAGAGAAACCTACAATTGTAACATTTGTAGACTAAAAAAAAACTTCTGACATTGTTGACTGGAAAACTCTGTTTGAAATTATAAAAGTGGCAGGAAGGGAAAGCCTATTTACAGCTTGTAACAAACCAAATGGCAGTTATAAGAGTCGAGGGGCACGAAAGGGAAACAGTGGTAAAGGAGGGTGTGAGACTGGATTGTACCTTATCCCCAATGTTATTCAATCTGTATATCGGATAAGCAGTAAAGGAAACAAAAGGAAAATTTGGCATAGGAATTAAAGTCCAGGATGAATGAATAAAAACTTGGAGATTTGCCGATGACATTGCAATTCTGTTAGAGACAGCAAAGGACTTGGAAGAACAACTGAACGGGATGGGCAGCGTCTTGCAAGGAGGTTTTAGATGAATTCAACAAAAGAAAAACGGATGTAATGGAATTAGTAGGATTAAATCACGTGATACTGAGAGAATTAGATTAGGAAATGAGACACTGAAAGTAGTAGATGTGGTTTTCTATTTGAGTAGCAAAGTAACTGATGACTGCCTAAGTAGAGAGGATATAAAATGTGGACTGGTAATGACAAGAAAACCGTTTTCGAAGAAGAGAAATTTCTTAACATCGGGTGCAGATTTAAGGGTCAAAATGGTTCTGAGCACTATGGGACTCAACTGCTGAGGTCATTAGTCCCCTAGAACTTAGAACTAGTTAAACCTAACTAACCTAAGGACATCACAAATATCCATGCCCGAGGCAGGATTCGAACCTGCGACCGTAGCGGTCTTGCGGTTGCAGACTGCAGCGCCTTTAACCGCACGGCCACTTTGGCCGGCATTTAAGGGTCAGGAAGTCTTTTCTGAAAGTACTTGTGTGGAGTGTAGCCATGTATGGAAGTGAAACATGGACAATAAACTGTTTGGACAAAAAAGGAACAGAAACTTTTGAAATATTGTGCTACAGAAGAATGCTGAAGATTAGTTGGGTAGATCACTCAAGTAATGAGATACTCAATAGAACTGAGTAGAAGAGAAATTTGTGGGACAAACTGACAAAAAGAAAGGATCGGTTCGTCGGACATATTCTGAGACGTCAATGGATCACCAGTTTAGTACTAGAGGGTAGTGTGGTGGGCTAAAAATCGTAGAGGGAGACCAAGACATGAATACAGTAGGCAGATTCAGAAGGATTTAGGTAGCAGTAGTTAGTCGGAGATGAAGAAGACAGATTAGCATAGAGGGCTGTATCAAACCAGTTTTCAGACTGAAAACCAGACACAATGACAACACGTATGACTGGCTACGTGCTTCCCTACAGAGATTTCTCTCTAATAACTATATCGTTAGAAACCACATCAGTGAAAATGACAACATTTTGAGTGTAGTAATTATTAAGCTCCTTGCGATACAAATTCTCATGCTATCGGGCTTCTAATTTTGGCGAAATATATCAGTTATGCATGGAACTGCGCAGCCAAGCAGGAAACCGATGTGCGTTCATAACTTTCGGTTCAAAGTAGTTGGTGCACTAATTATACTGTACGGTCCGGTGCGTTACACACCAACGCACGCGCCTCACTGTGCAGATCAAAGGACAAACGGAGCAAGAAACGACGCGGTATAATTTGTGCCTGTGAGCACTCGTCTCTGAAATACACCGAAAAGACCCACCACGTCACATAATAACAGATCTTAACTAAAGCAATTACTTACATATACTTGGGAGTCAAAATTGTAAAAGGATAAGGGATTTTTACGGGGTTTGCACTGGTAGTTGACAACTATATTGTGTGATAAAATTAATGCAGTAATACAAATACAAGACACTCCGATGTTACTGAATGTTGGAAGACTAGATGTGACTTAAGGAAAAAAATTAAAAATATCAAACAACAAACAAAACAGCAGATTTCGTAAAAAGAACACATTATTTTGTTCTGGATCGAATTTGCAGTGAAAATCATCTATATTACCGCGTGAAGCCATAAACATTGGAGCACTAAAAAGAATCCGCTAAATTTCAGTTACACAATAAATCACACAAATGCAAATGCTGTAAACTCAACGTAACACTTACGGATTACGGTTATGAATCACTTAAACTGGAACGATCACATAGGTAATATTGTAGGGAACGCAAACAAAAGACTTCGATTTATTTGCAGGACACTCTGAAAAGCTAATAGGTCTACTCAAGAGACTGCTTTCATAACGTTTGTCCACCAATTTTTGGAATCTTGCTGTGCGGTGTTGGATGCGCATCAGACAGGGTTGACGGAGGACATCGAAAAAATTAAAAAAGGGAAGCTCGTTTTGTATTATAGTGAAATAGTGGAGAGTGTCCCACGGATATTATACAAAATTTGGGGTGGCAATCATTAGAACACAGGTACCAACCTTCTCCACAGAGTGTGAAAAGATTTTGTTGGCGCCCACCAAACAAGAAGAATCAGAGCTCGTACTGAAAATTTAAGTATTCGTTCTTCCCGCTCGCTGTTCGAGAGTGGAACGGTAATATAGCTAAAAGGTAGTTCGATTAATCCTCTGCCACCACTTCATTGTGAATTACACAGTAATAATGTAAATGCTGATGTATTTTCTAGAGATTTTGACAATAATAAAATGTAAATAAGTGAAAAAGCTGAAATACTTCCGACACTTAACACAATGGAAGAAATTAAGCACAGGAAATAAAGTGGAAATAAATGAAAACATTTATAAAGTACAAGAAAAAAGGAATTAATCGTTTAAAAATGCAGTTTTAAAAATAGTGCTTATTTAGCCAAAATACTATGTTGCATTGAATTTAAATTTGCGTTCGCTGTCAAACACGTATACGCCTCGTATTTCCTGTTTATTCCATGTATAGTGTCATAGGTACTTCTTCCACAGCAGAGGTTCTTTCCTCCATTTCCATATTAACTATTCCGTGATGTCTCACGATATGTCCTTTGTTTTAGTTAAGCTGCACGATTCAGCTCTTATCTCCCCACTCTGGTTCAGCGGCTCTTTACTACTTACTCGATGTACGCTTGCAAACAACGTTCTAATACAGGGTGCAGAAAAACAATTTGACCAAGAGGATAGGGCAGAAAGGCAGCAACAAATGAAGGAATTCGAATATAGAAACTAGTAGTTGCAGTTGATGCCAGACTGAAAACGGAGGTCAGTTAGAACATTTGCTACGACATAATTAAATATAGGCAAGTCTTTGTACTAGGGCATACTCATTTTCATTTACTTTGACCTTTTTAGAACTGAGTCCGCCCCCCGGTAACTGCGTGGTCAGCGCTGCGGAATGCCACGCCAAGGGCCTGGGTTCGTTTCCGGCTGGAGCAGGAGATTTTTTCCACTCAGGGACTGGGTGTTGTGTTGTCCTCATCATCATTTCATCCCCATCTCCGACCCGCAAGTCGCCAAATGTGGCGTCGAATGCAATAAGTATTTGCCCTCGGCGGACGAACTTCTCCGAATGGGGGACTCCTAGCCCATAATGCCGTACGCTCATTTCCATTTTTCAGGACGAATTGAAAATGAACCACGGACATAGGATTGTTTGGATTTCTAAAGAAATGCCGCACGGTACGTCAATGTAGTATGAGATACGTGTAATAGGTGCTTTAAATTTTTCTTGTTCTCATCGTGACAATTTATTCGTTCAAACATTTTGCTTACCTATAACTTATCAGTGAATTACTTCACATTTGGAGCCCACAAAACACAATCAAGACTGTGGCCGCTCTATTAATTTTTTCAAGAATCTCGTGGGATCCACTGCAGCAGTGGATCCAGCAACGGAAAATGTGAGGCTATCGAAATAATTAAACGCCCTAACATCATTAACAGGGAGAAGAGCTACGAACGAGCCTGGTTGCCAAAGATATTAGTGCATCTGGCAGCGTGGATGTGAGCCAGCCAGCGGCTCCACATGACTGGATTGAACGGTATGAACAAGCGGCCACAAAAGATTGTTGTGCGGCGTCAGTGTCACGCTGCACATACCTGCGGGTACAAACAGCCGATCCACTGTTGCCTACGTCACTCGGCAGAGCAGCTCAGAAAAATGCCTGCCGTAGAGCCACTCCTACTTGACAGTCTTCGTTACAAATCGTCCACTTGTATACAATACTGTGACACCGGTAGCCATCTGACAACCAAAAGAAGATCATCACCAGAATCCAGTAGTTATTCGTCTGGAGGAGGACCTGTGCAAAGTTGGTCCTAGTGTCGGCATTTCAGTTGTCTTGAAGTTTCTAATGACGCGGCCTAACACCCAAAATGATTTCATTCAGTTCAGTGCCAGAGGAAAAGTGCTTCTGTCGAAGCACAAAAAAGGCTAATATGTTCCTCTTTAGTCTCTGAGAGGAAAAATAGGGAAGCTGTAGCCTCTATCCTCATTCCACCTTCGTCACCAAAAATTTTGTCATACGGTCATATTCGCGCTCTATTAACACAGAACGTTCTAAATCTTTCTAGCTAGTCTCTCTTCGTAGTTAAACCATCATAGTGTCTACATCTCATTCCCACTGTCTATATACGTCTCACTCTCATTGTCTCCTTTTTCTCCCATTGAATTACTGTCACCCCACTGCGACAGTCTCCTCTCTCACGTACACTGAATCCGTCTGCCTTTCTATCCCACTGCCACTGTCTCCAACAGATCTCACAAGATCAAAAATTCATAAATGCACCCTCCCCTACCCCTACTAGTTAAAGTTCACTGGTTTGGGAAGATCAGACACCCCACGCACTCGAAATGTCTCCATTCATCCATATTTCCCACTTCCATTCTCTCCTCTCTCTTTTGCTCCCACTGCTTCCTTCTCCACCAATCTCTCTTTCTCTTTTACTGTCACTGCTTCTCACTGACCATCACCATATCCTCTCTATTTGGTTCTAACTGTTATTGTCTTCAACTATCCTTCTTTCTCTTTCAGAGCACACTTTTTCTTTCCCATCATCGTTGCCCCTTTCTCTTTCTCTTCCACTAGTACTATCTCTTCTCTCATCCATCGTCACTATCTCTCTGCTATTCTCTCCCGCCTTAAAAAAAGCGCGAATGTATTTGCATATAAAATTATTTGGTGAGGCAGGTGAAGTGAGGATTGAGTCAGATGGTCCCTGACTTTCTGTCTTTTAAAGACGAACATACCGCTTTTGTGCTCCAACAGGGTCGTTTTCACACCGGTTCCCTTCTTTTCTTTTGCTTATATAAGACGAATTCCATAGATCAGTAAATTTTTGATACTCTATTGACATTTTCCGACTCATTTATATACTCTGACTCATATAAACAACAAATAAGTAGGCATAAAATGAGATTAACTCAAAATCGTTTGCCTTACTCTTTTTTGCATATGTTGCTCATCGATCACAATTCATCGAAAGAAAACACCCACCTTATAATTAAAGAGTAAAACTACTGGTATCAGAAATATTAGAAACATTTTACTGAAATTGTAATCTATTTTGGCCATTTTTTTTTTCACGGCAGTACGCCTTTGGGCATATTTGTATGTGCCTGAAGTGCTGATATCACAGATACAGGACATCAAAAGTTTTAATGGTGACAAATGTTGAATAAATCGTAACCTTTCCGATGTGTTCACTACGTCAATTAAAACTACATCAGCACTTCATGCCGGATATTAAGTGCATATTTTACGTCCATATGTACCGTAATTATGAACCTCTGGATCTCGGTAATGGGAGTTTCAAGCTTTCCAAGAACATCATATTGAGAACAACATATAGTAAAAGTTAACCATTTGCCACGAAAGGAAATGATAGAAGTGGCCATCTCCACAGTCCGTACATTTGGTGCCCAACAATAATGCTTCTTTTGGGGTATCTTGGCAATGGGCACTGGTTTTCGAAAACAAGAAAATGGCCATTGCCGGCCGCGGTGGTCTAGCGGCTCAGGCGCTCAGTCCGGAACCGCGCGACTGCTACGGTCGCAGGTTCGAATCCTGCCTCGGGCATGGATGTGTGTGATGTCCTTAGGTTAGTTAGGTTTAAGTAGTTCTAAGTTCTAGGGGACTGATGACCACAGATGTTAAGTCCCACAGTGCTCAGAGCCATTTGAACCAAAATGGCCATTTGTAGATGAATGTCTCAACAAAACAAAGTTAAAATTTGAGTCTTTTGCTATCTTTAGGCATTTAGATAGTTTCGGCCCACGGTGCTGTTTTCTACACAATTATGGAAACTTTAACCGGTGAATCTCGGTTACGGAGAGCTACATCGAAAGATATTTGGAAAATCCCTGAAGACATCATTTTAAGAACACGTGACAAAAATTTCGACGGTCTGCATGAATGGGAATTACGGACGTGGCAACTCCCATGATGGGTAGTATTCGTACCCAAAAATCATGTTTTATCGGATGTTCTTAGGAACTGTCCATAAACAAATGATACTTTTATAAGCTAACTAAGAACTATCCTAGATCACGCCTAATGCGAAACAACAGACCGATTTGCTCAATTTACCTGGGCTGGAGGAAATGCGTAATATTCAAATTTTGATCCTGTACAGTTGGATAACTTACAGGATGCCCATTCCTCCGATTAGTATAAAAAGGGTCACTAGGCTAAAGCTACCCAAACTGCATGACTCTTTGTTCCTCATGTTCCCTCAACCCCACACACTTAAAAATCGTATTTCAACGAACAGCTTTTTCGATCCTACTGGTGCCGTAATCTGTCGTGCAAGAACCTATTCCTCTGAAACACCACATGTCAAAAGACTTTTTTCTTCATTATGTGTATTCTTTATTGTCGGCGTTTCACTATCCACAATGTTACACCCACAAAATACTTTCAGAAAAGATTAATTAACAACTGAATTTGTGTTGCTTGTTACCAAATTTCTCTTTATTGGGGCAGCATTTATGCTGTTCGCCAATCTACATTATGAATATTATCTGCACACCCGCAATCATTAGGTGTTTCGTTGCCCAGATACTTCGCTACCATTTTCAGCTTCACTTCTGTGAATGCAGTTTCCTCAACATCACAAGACTTAATTCAACTCTTCTCTATTTCCCTTATTGTACTTTCCAAGCACTATCCTTTCCATTTTCCTGATCTGCCAGTCATTTACCGTCTCTGACAATATCGGCAGAACATTAATTTGCATACCCCGTGAACATTATGTAGTGCTCAAAACAGATCAAATTGGGAGATAAAGTACTACCTTTTTTTTGTGGATTCTGCATAAACTGTGGGTAACATTTCATTTGGTTCGTATCATCCCTGGTCACTTCAGATTTTCAAGGACTTTATTGAAGCTTACAGTGTCAACATTTATAAATGCTATAACTGTGGATTTGTCTTTCTTCATCCGATCTTAGAAGGTAAGTTGTAGAGTCATTACTGCTCTGCGTGTTCCCACATTTATATGAAACCCAAACTGACTGTTCTCCAGCTTATCTCCTAGCGGTCCCTCCCACCTTATTTAGATAATTTTACTTGGTGTTACATAGCAATGAATTAATTAGCTGACTGTTCGGTAACATTCAATCCCGTCAGCAGACGCTTTCCCTATTATTTTCATTGTTACCTTGGATCGACTTTACTTTCTCAATGTTTCACAACATATTTCTACTTATATTCTTCCAACTCCACTTCACTTTTTATAGTATTACCATCAAATTTCTTTCTTATCCGAATGCATATACCGTCTACACACACGGTCCAGCCCATTAAGAGGACCTGTACCTGAATATCTGCCAAAAAATGGATTTTTTAATTTTTGTCTTAAGCCATTGTCTCTAGTTTTCTGAACGAGAAAAGGTTTACTTCCAGAAAATGGACCACAGAAAGTACCAAAATTAGAGGAATTTAAAATAGGCTGCACGAACCACGACGTCTCCACGGAACACAGTCAGCTCTGTTAAAAATAAAGTTTTGCTCTGATTTGTTCTTATGACTTTTTAGTCCTTTATGCTAGATAATGTGCGAAAACTCTTTAGTTGCTTATCTTTTGTTTATACAGGGAGTTTAGTCATTGTTTGCTGTTGTTTTGGTGTGAATATTTTGTTTACAGCGTAGTTATTGTGTGCGCGTATTTCTTATTGTGTGCATGAGTTTCTTATTTCACTTGAAAGCAATGAGAAGAATTAAGAAGTTCGGTTTTGAACAACGTAAATTTTATATACATCGGTTCACCAAACGGATTAACTCTGCTGATACCGAAATACAACGTGATACAACATTTGAATCGGCTTCATCTACTTCAAACGTTTCGAAGCTAAAACTGAAATATTAGGACAATGGGCTTGACAGTATTAATGCCGATAATATAGAGGCACCAACTATTGATTCTGCTTTACCAGAATTAATAAATAAAGCTTTGCAGTGTAAGGAATGTGGCAACACTGGTGTGAAGGTAGTTGAGGAAATACGTGCTAGAAGAGGCTGTGCAGCAAAATTATGAGCGGTCTGTAGTTTTTATTATTTAAGTGAATGTCTTTATACTTGTAGCGTAGCTAAAGAGAGAGTTTATAACAAATATTAAACTTGTTTATGCCATGAGGCGTATAGGCAGAAGGTACATTTCTGTGCTCTTATAGACCTACCTCCCCCTACGAGTGTTGACACGTACAATAAAATTTTTCTACAGACTTTTGAAGAAGTAGAAAATGATAGTATGAAAAATGCTGTTCAGAAAAGTGTAGACATGAATGACAGCAATACATGTATGTCTGCACCCCTTAATGCATGCTGGCAACGAAGAGGCTATAGTTCCCTAAAAGACGTAGTGACTGCTACCTCCTTGGACAATGGCCGGCCGCGGTGGTCTCGCGGTTCTAGGCGCTCAGTCCGGAACCGCGTGACTGCTACGGTCGCAGGTTCGAATCCTGCCTCGGGCATGGATGTGTGTGATGTCCTTAGGTTAGTTAGGTTGAAGTAGTTCTAAGTTCTAGGGGACTAATGACAACAGATGTTAAGTCCCATAGTGCTCAGAGCCATTTGAAACATTTTTGAACAATGGTAAAGTCACTGGTGTGGAATGTATTACTAAGTACTGTCATTACTGTACTAGTGGAACTGAAAATCATAAATTTTTGATCAATTTTAGTGGTTATATTGGGGGGATGAAATCTGAAGACGTTGTGAAGGTATTTCTCAGGTCAGTGGACAAATAAGGTGTGATGTATACTTCTTACAAGGAGATGGAGACTCAAAAGGGTACCAAAACGCTTGTGAGTCCATATCTTATGCTGCCACAAAAATTGAAAAAAAATTAAAGCGTTGGACATGCCCAGAAACTGTTAGGAACAAGATTAAGGAACTTGGAGAGGAATTTGAAAAGAAGGAAATTAGCTGATAGTAAGTGAATTAGTGGACTTGGTGGGCTTACAGATGAAGAAATAGACAGGTTTAAGTATTATTATGGACAACCCATAATACAAAATCCTCCACAGGTGATAGCACATGTCGTGCACTCTGCCCCACCTGGCAGTGATTCCTGGTGTGGCTGCCAGAGGACTGTTACTCAAGGTGAGACCTACAACCATAAACATTATTTTCCATTTGCTATAATGGAAGTTGTAAAAGCTGTATATATGGATCTCAGTGACACAACATTATTAGAGAAATGTTTACACGGTAGGACTCAAAATCCAATGAAAGTTTCAGCAATTCTATATGGGAACGGATACCAGAACTTGTTCTAGTAGGATGAAACACTTTGAGATGCTGTTCTATGTTTCAGTGATGGTGCAGTGTGAAGGCTTAATGTTATGGAACAGATGGAGTGCCTGGTGGACTACAAATGCATAGAGCTCTAACAGCCATTGACTGAAGTGGACTCTTCGAAACAGAAAAATCAGATTGAAAGCCAGCAAATAAGCAAGAATAGGAAGAGGAAGTGTAAAAAGAGAGAGGAGGAAGAACAACACAGGAAAAAAAGCCGAATATTGATGTGGAATGCATTATTGCCATGCAATTTTAATAGAAAAAGCAAATTTTAAATTAACTTCGATTTCCTGAAAGTTAAATTATTGCATGTTCTGATACACTTTGGGTAAAAACTGTTAAAGATGGAGAAATGAAATTATGTTGACTGTCTTAAAACATGCTCAACTAAAAAGTAGACTATTCTCGTGACTTACCTGGAAATAACATGCTTTTCTGAAGAAATACCGTGAATTCATTTCCAAAATTTTTGATAATTTACTTAAAAAAATTTTTGTACCACAATTGGTAGCAGCACCATCTTTTCAGTAGTCTGCTTTAAAGATAGTAATGTAAAGAACTTACAGAAAAAGTAAACCTTCCACTTAGATTGTATTTTGAGTAATGTATACCTATGATATATATAAGTAATTATCATGGTATATTTCACGTGCAATAAAAAAACACAGTTAAAGAATGGGAGCTGAAGCTGTGGATCGTACATAAAAATGTTCCCAAAAGAGGTCTTAAAAGATGGTAAGCACGAAATGTGCTTACAAATGTTATTCCTTGAGTTGCACTGTTTAGAAAACTGACAATTTTTTTTCAAGGTTTCCCCTGGTATTCACGGACCAGTACCGTTAATGTGACCGCTGCATACATTCGACGTCAGCGTGCAACGATCACTCACAGACGCAGGTGGGAGCTCTAACATTCGAGAGTAAAGCGTGTTGGAGTAACGCAGAAAACATCCAGTCGTTGTAATGTGGAGACGGATTGGTTTATCTGACGTTCAAAACGGCATGCTCATTGTCTTTCGGTCCACGGGTGGAAGCCTTTCCGAAACTGCTAAATCTGTAAACCGTTCGCGTGCGGCCGTGTTAAAGCATACCGTGAACGGCAAAATGTCGCTATCCAAAACCGGCGCCGAGGCAACAGTGGTGCACGGCGGGCCGTAGACGACAGGGCTGTGTACGGGCGGACAGTCGTGAAACTGTTGAGCGACATATCGCCCAGATGAACTAAACGGCTGCCAACAGTGTCTCCGCACTGACCAATGAGCTAACATTGCTACGTATGGGATCCGCAGCAGGCGCCTGGTTCACGGATCCATGCTGACTGCTGTCCGTCGGCGACGAAGCCTGGAATTTGCAGACCAGTTCCTCAGCTGTATGTTCCACTGAGTTGCGACAGGTAGCTTTTTCAGATGAATCAAGTTTTATGCTCTATCGGACAGATGGCTGTTGGCGCGTACTGTGTGAAACCTCTGAGAGAAAAGGGTCCAGGTTGGAGGACGAAGCATTATATCGGGGGATTGTGGGTGATCTCGTTGGTCTGGAAGGTATCTGATCGAGGGCTTTCCCGGCGTATGTGATGTTTCCAGTGCTCTCGGGTGTCCAGCCGGATGCGATCGGTAGAGTCCCACGATATTTCGGCGAATAACCTTTCCGCCATCATCAGGTGGTTCTGATGGAATGGTCTGTCTGACCCCTCTGCTCTCTGGTATGGACAACCTCCCCTGAGGTGGTGTAGAATATCGGAGTCTTTGTCTGTTGACATTTACTCTACAAATATGCATTACTGGCTATTAAAATTGCTACACCAAGATGAAATGCAGATGATAAACAGATATTCATTGGACAAATGCATTATACTAGAACCGACATGTGATTACATTTTCACGCAATTTGGATGCATAGATCCTGCGAAATCAGTACCCAGAACAACCACCTCTGGCCGTAATAACGGCCTTGATACTCCTGGGCATTGAGACAAACAGAGCTTGAATGGAGTGTACAGGTACAGCTGTCCATGCAGCTTCAACACGATACCACTGTTCATCAAAAGTAGTGACTGGCGTATTGTGACGAGCCAGCTGCTCGGCCACCAATGACCAGACATTTTCAGTAGGTGAGAGATCTGGAGAATGTGCTGGCCAGGGCGGCAGTCGAACATTTTCTGTATCCAGAAAGGCCAGAACAGGACCTGCAACATGCGGTCGTAAATTATCCTGCTGAAATGCAGGGTTTCGAAGGGATCGAATGAAGAGTAGAGCCACGGGTCGTAACACATCTGAAATGTAACGTCTACTGTTCAAAGTGCCGTCAATGCGAACAAGAGGTGACCGAGACTTGTAACCAATGGCGGCACACCATACCATTACGCCGGGTGATACACCAGTATGGCGATGACGAATACACGCTTCCAATGTGCGTTCACCGCGATGTCGCCAACACGGATGCGACCATCATGATGCTGTAAACAGAACCTTGATTCATCCGAAAAAATGACGTGTTGCCATTCGTGCACTCAGGTTCGTCGTTGAGTACACTATCGCAGGCGCTCTGCGATGCAGCGTCAAGGGTAACCGCAGCCATGGTCTCCGAGCTGATAGTCCATGCTGCTACAAACGTCGTCGAACTGTTCGTGCAGATGGTTGTTGTCTTGCAAACGTCCGCATCTGTTGACTCAGGGATCGAGACGTGGCAGCACGATCAGTTACAGCCATGCGGAAAAGACGCCTGTCATCTCGGCTGCTAGTGATACGAGGCCGTTGGGATCTAGCACGGCGTTCCGTATTACGCTCCTGAACCCACCGATTCCATATTCTGCTAACAGTCATTGGATCTCGACCAACGCGAGCAGCACGATAAACCGCAATTGCGATAGGCTACAATCCGACCTTTATCAAAGTCGGAAACGAGATGGTACGCATTTATTCTGCTTACACGAGGCATCACAACAACGTTTCACCAGGAAACGCCGGTTAACTGCTGTTTGTGCAAGAGAAACCGGTTGGAAACTATCTTCATATCAGCACTTTGTAGGTGTCGCCACCAGCGCCAACCTTGTGCGAATGCTCTGAAAAGCTAATCTTTCGCATATCACAGCATCTTCTTCCTGTCGGTTAAATTTCGCGTCTGTAGCACATCGTCTTCGTGGTGTAGCAATTTTAATGGCCAGTAGTGTAAGATAAATTTGACTGAGATTAAAAGGATTAGCTAAAACATGTCTGAGCTCGACAGGATAAAATACTGTAGGTGCTAGGATACCAGCGGTGTGAGGAAGAGGAATGTTTGTTCTTCTTCTTCTGCTTGGCTACTGGAATAGCAGTGATTATGCGTTTCCAGTCATTCTCGGTAAAGATAGGGAAGCGGTTTATAAGGTCCAATTCCCTCGTAGGAACGACGGCGATCAAATTTGCAGTTGCCCAACCGAAGTCATAAGGCTTGTGGGGCAGAGGAAGTTTAGGGTCATGGGAATCGGTAAAATGGTAGGGGGTATTGTGATGCGTGTACGTTTTGTCACGCAATGATTTTGCGACCATCTCCAGTAGTCCTGGCGCAGTGACGTCTGTCTCTGCTGGCGGCGTATGGACTACCTCGTCTGTGTCCTGTTCTTTGATCGGCACAGCAGTTGTGACTCATCTCCCAACAGCTTCCGTTCCGCCTTGTCCTCAGGAGGGCGGGCATACGGTCTTTGGCCACATCATCCCGTGGTGCTGGCTCGGAATCTTGTTTCCGCAGTCCGTCCCCTTTCGAGGAGGGGGCAGACATCTCCATCGCCACCTCCGTGGGCACCTTCGCAGCGCCCTGCGTTACCGCAGGAGCCGGGAGAGCGTCCGTCTGAGTGGCGATGGTGGCAGTCGTAACGTCGCGCCCCTTGTGAGACTTGCAAGCCAGCAGCTCGTAGAGCTGCGCGAGCTGTAGGAGCACCTCGTCCACCTCAGCCCGAAGTGCAGCCCTCTCCTCTGCCACGGAAGATTTGAGAGCGGCAACTGCGTTGGCGACAGCATCATCGATCCTGCGGATGCTGTCGGGATTGCAGCAGCACGGCCCTCCACTCACGCCAATACCGGCAGAAGTGCCAATGGCAAAATGTGCGGGTGGAGTATTTACCGCGTCTTGGTCCTTTTCCGCCTGCTCTTGCGCGGTAATTCGCCGTCAGTGTATTTGCCGCCTCTTCCCGCTGCCACCACTCTTGAGATAACTGCAGCCACCGTAGTTAGCGGCGTGTGCGCCGCCACAGTTGGAACATGTAGCGGCGGCGTCCCTAGGCTTCGTGCAATCGCGTATGAGGTGCGACTTTGCACACTTTAAACACACGAATACGCCTGTGCAATCCGCAGCGAAGCACCGTACAGGCTTCTTCCTCTTCTTCTTGCTGTCCAGCCCGAGCGCTTGGCCCCGGAGTCTTACGATCGCAGCAACTTGTTCTCCTCGTTTTCAAATGGTTCAAAATGGCTCTGAGCACTATGGGACTTAGCTTCTTAGGTCATCAGTCCCCTAGAACTTAGAACTACTTAAACGTAATTAACCTAAGGACATCACACACATCCATGCCCGAGGCAGGATTCGAACCTGTGACTCCTCGTCTTCCTTTCGGGCTTCCAGGCATGTTGGCGCGGAAAGCGAGAGTAGAAGCTAGCAGCAGCGATGTGACCCGCAGTGAGTCAGCAGCAGAAGTCGGTCTGCCTGCTCACTTCCCTTCCTTCTAAGTTTACCCTTCCTTGATGTACTTGTAGAGCGGAGATCTAATGGCACATAACGTGTACCGCAAGTCTACACATACGGACTTACATTTATATGCCTCGAGCTGCCACATCCTACCCAACTCAACCGGATCCTAAAGACACTGGTTCATAGGGCATACTCGACATCAGATGAAAAAAATCTACACAAAGGACTTAAACATCGAGAAAATGTGTTCCGCAAGAACGGGTACAGCAACAGACAGATCCAGACAGCCTTAAGACGACGGACACGCAGCAGAAGCCCAGATGAAGATAAGTCTAAAGATGGCGAACCAGGCTTCGCCTTTCTACCGTATGCAGGCAACGTAACGTCAAAAATTGGGAGATTGCTAAAACAACACAAAATTGACACGGTCTACCGACCACCGTCCAAGATAAGCGCCTTACTGAGGACAGTGAAAGACGGATTTGGACTCAAGAAAGCGGGCGTATATAATATTACATATGTTTGCGGCAAATCCAACATCGGTCAAACGATCTGAACAATCGAAGACCGCTGCAAAGAACACCAAAGTCGCACGTGCCTAGGCCAGACCAAGAAATCGACAATGGCAGAACACTGCTTGGAAATTGGACACAACGCAAAATACGAAGAGGCCAAGATTATGGCCCCTACCAGCTTCTACTGGGACGGAATCTTTAAGGAGGCCATTGAAATTCGCATAACGGACAACCTCATAAACCGAGTCACAGGTTTCGATCTGAGCAAGGCATGGAAACCTTTACTTATCTCCATCAAGGAGTCACGCCTCAAGCGAACACAAGATCTATCCATGACGGCCGCCGGGGACATTCCACGGGATTTTGCATCTTCCATCACCCAGCGTGACACCGGGGACGGCGCTGACCTGGGTCGGCGGCCGCAATCGGAGCGTCGGCGCAGGGACTCCAAACCCGACTCACGGACATCAGTAACACCGACAATGAGCAGACAGACCATTCACTCCCGCAGCACGCATTTGCGCTGTGGCTGCTGAAGCGCGCGGACGCTCTATACTGATGCTGCCGAGGCTAACACTTTGCACGTGATTTCGTAGCGACCGGGCGCGCGGGTTCACGCAGTTGGCTACTCGCCTTGTGTATCCTCGCTCACCAGCGTTCTTCCAGAAACTACATCAGCCTGCTAGGGCCTTTAGGGACTCGGGTGACAAAATCCACGAGGCGTGCCGATGGTACTGTTACTGACGACTGTGCCGCTAAAGCGGAGTTATTAAACGCAGTTTTCCGAAATTCCTTCACCAGGGAAGACGAATGGATATTCCAGAATTTGAAACAGGAACAGCTGCTAGCATAAGTTTCTTAGAAGTAGATAACTTAGGGGATGCGAAGCAACTCAAATCGCTTGATGCAGGCAAGTCTTCAGGTCCAGATTGTATACCGATTAGGTTCCTTTCAGATTACGCTGATACAATAGTTCCCTACTTAGCAATCATATACAACCGCTCGCTCACCGATAGATCTGTACCTACAGAATGGAAAATTGCGCAGGTCGCACCAGTGTTTAAGAAGGGTAGTTGAAGTAATCGATCGAACTACAGAGTGATATCATTGACGTCGGTTTGCGGTAGGGTTTTGGAGCATATACTGTATTCAAACATTATGAATCACCTCGAAGGGAACGATCTATTGATACGTAATCAGCAGGTTTCAGAAAACATCGTTCTTGTGCAACGCAGCCAGTTCTTTATTCGCACGAAGTAATGGCCGCTATCGACAGGGGATCTCAAGTTGATTCCGTATTTCTAGATTTCCGGAAAGCTTTTGACACCGTTCCTCACAAGCGACTTCTAATCAAGCTGCGGGCCTATGGGGTATCGTCTCAGTTGCGCGACTGGATTCGAGATTTCCTGTCAGGAAGGTCGCAGTTCGTAGCAATAGACGGCAAATCATTGAGTAAAACTGAAGTGGTATCAGGTGTTCCCCAGGGAAGCGTCCTGGGACCTCTGCTGTTCCTGATCTATATAAATGACCTGGGTGACAATCTGAGCAGTTCTCTAAGGTTGTTCGCAGATGATGCTGTAATTTACCGTCTAGTAAGGTCATCCGAAGACCAGTATCAGTTGCAAAGCGACTTAGAAAAAATTTCTGTATGGTGTGGTAGGTGGCAGTTGACGCTAAATAACGAAAAGTGTGAGGTGATAGACACGAGTTGCAAAAGGAATCCGATGGAATTCAATTACTCGATAAATAGTACAATTCTCAAGGCTGTCAATTCAACTAAGTACATGGGTGTCAAGCGAACAACTTCAGTTGGAAAGACCACATAGAGAATATTGTGGGGAAGGCGAGCCAAAGGTTGCGTTTCATTGGCAGGACACTTAGAAGATGCAAAAAGTCCACTAAAGAGACAGCTTACGCTACACTCGTTCGTCCTCTGCTAGAATATTGCTGCGCGGTGTGGGATCCTTACCAGGTGGGATACGGAGGACATCGAAAGGGTGCAAAAACGGGCAGCTCGTTTTGTATTATCAAGTAATACGGGAGAGAGTGTGGCAGATACGGTACGCGAGTTGGGATGGAAGTCATTAAAGCAAAGACTTTTTCGTCGCGGCGGGATCTATATACGAAATTTCAGTCATCAAGTTTCTCTTCCGAATGCGAAAATATTTTGTTGAGCCCAACCTACATAGGTAGGAATGATCAGAAAAATAAAATAAGAGAAATCAGAGCTCGAACAGAAAGGTTTAGGTGTTCGTTTTTCCCGCGCGCTGTTCGGGAGTGGAATGGTAGGGAGATAGTATGATTGTGGTTCGATGAACCAGCTGCCAAGCACTTAAATGTGAATTGCAGAGTAATCATGTAGCTGTAGATGTGGATCACGTGGCAAAATACTGCAGGACGCCTGAGCGCGGCTGTAAGTGCGCCGAGGAGCACCAGTCGCGGGACTGCCTGAAGAAGCGAGATGACCGGCCGAAGTGCTGCAACTGCAACAGGGATCAAGTCGCGTGCTGTCGAGGATGCACCGCATTCAAGCGCGGGAAGCGCGCCAGCGGCGTAAACCCGAGTCGCAGGTTCGAGGACGTCGCTCAGGGGAAGCCGGCCGCCCCCTCGGAGTGGCCAGAGCGGGTCGCAGGGGAGGCCGCAGCGGCACCGCAGCCGTCGCAGCTGCCTTCGCCGGCGGCGCCGGTCGCAGTCGGGCAACCGGCTTGCCGGGGCCCGGGGCTGCGAGGAGGCTTGCCGTCCGCGCAGGGCGTTCCCAGCACGCCGCTACGGAAAACGTCGCGATGGAGTCAAAACTTCTCAAAACAGCGAAGGAAGACACCATCGAGATGGCCGCGCTTTTGCGGTCGCTCAACCAGCTAATGACTCAGCTACCGGTGCTCGTGGGAGCGGTGACGACGGCCCTCCAGGCCACCACCAGGACAAGCCACACTTAAAAATGGGTAACGACCATATTTATGGGTTAACAATTTGCACGTTCAACGCTAGGGGCCTCCACCCCCCGTAGGCGGTCGACAACTGCCTTGCGCAGGATACCTTCTTCAAACCTGGTATGGACGTTTGCTGCTACCGAGATGACAGACTCACCCACGGGGCAGCACTGCCCTCTACGGGAAGAATTCACTGCGCCACCACCGGGTTCAACTGCCGGCGCTTAATGCGCTGGAGGCCACAGGAGTGGCAGTCAACACCACCGCCGGAAAGATTCTTTTCGTGTCGGATTACCGGCAGCCTGGCAGACCGCTAGATGAAGCCGACTTCGACGCCCTGGTGTCGTTGGAGGGGCGAGCTTTCATTGCCGGGGATTTCAATGACAAACACAACGAATGGAACTCGCGAAGTGTCAATTGCAGCGAGCGCCGCCTCTCCCGGGCTGTTCACCGTAACGGCGCGGTCACCATGGGGTCGTTTGACCCCACGATCTTCCCTATACGGGGATAACCGGACGTGCTCGATATTGCTCTTCTCAAGGGCATCGGGCAATTCGTGACCGCCGAGACGCGAAATGTCCTGTCCAACGTTTACGTACCGGTCATTTTTGGCCTCGACGTGGTCGAAGCTTCTCTTCTCGAGAGCCGTCCGAGCTATCGCAGGCTGGACGCCGAGCGCTTTTGGACGAAAGCCCTCGAACTACTCGAGGAAGCGCCAAACACCGCAGAGGTAGGGGCAGGCGCCCCCCTAGCATTCGTCACCCAAAGAATACTCCGAGCAGCAGATGAAGCCACGCCATCGCCAAGGGCCACGAGACTTCTCGCGACAGCTACCGCGTCCTATTCTGGAACCGATCACCGACAAGAGCCGACTGTTTCATGAATGGCATCTCATTCGCCAACCAGACACGGAGCGCCGCTTAAACCGCATGAGACGGGAAATAAAGGCAGCAGTCGAGCAACACCGGAACCAAGAATGGGCAGACCTTGTGTCTACCCTCAGTCCTGAGTATGATAGTCCGTAGAGCGTGGTAAACTCCTTCCTACGCCGGTGACAGCGAATACCGCCCTTACAGGTCGGGAACGACTTCTCCAGCGACCCGGACGCGACAGTCAGCGCTCTGACTGAAGCATTCGCAGCGAACTTCACACCGGTGGCAGACGTCATCGACGTGGAACACATACGGCGGTTCCACGAGCAGCTACCAACCTTCCGCGTCGCAAGGAACGAAGGCGACGTTATTGACCCGATAACGGAGGAAGAAGTTGCTGTGCAGCTTCACTCGCTGAACCCCAACAGGGCTGGAGGCAGCGATGGGGTCACAAACCTCCTGCTGAAGAACCTTCGCCGGGCTTACACCGGCAACTTGCCGATGTTTTCAACGAAATCCTCCGATCAGGTGTCTACCCCTCCGCGTGATACCACGTGGAGGCTGTGGCCATTCTGAAATCCCGCAAGGACCCACGCCAGGCATCCAGCTACCGACCCATCTGCCTGCTCTCGTCCCTCTCGAAGGTTTTACGAGAGAAGACTGATGCGACACGTCACCCAGGAGGGCATCATCCCGGACGTGCAGTTCGGGTTTCGAGAAAAGTATGCCACTTCCCACCAGGTCCTGCGGGTGGTAGAACCGGCGATGAGGGCACTGGAAACAAGAGGATACCTTGGGGCAGTGTTCCTCGATGTCTCCCGACCGTTTGACTCGGTGTGGCACGACGGTCCCGTGTTCAAACTTTTTGAACAAGGGATACCGACGTCCCACATGACGCTACTGCGGTCGTACCTGCCCGAGGGCCGACGGCGGTACGTCCACAGACCGGCAGATACGTGCAGGAGCGCCGCAGGCGTCAGTACTCGGCCCCTCGTTGTACTCCCTGTACACTGCCGACTTCCCGAAAGTGGCAGGAGTTGAACTGGCGCTGTACACGGATGATAGAGCTCTTTTCACTCGCAGCATGAACGCTCAAATGCTGAGAAACCGCCTCCAACGCGGGTTTGACACCTTGGGCTCATAGGCAACAAAATGGCGGCTGAAATTCAACGCCACAAAGAGCCAGGCAATTGTCTTCACCCTAAGACTTCTGCTGCCATGGCTTACGCCAGTCGAAATCCTGGGAGAACCTATCCCATGAAGTGGTATGGCCAAATGCCTAGAGGTCACCCTAGACCGCAGGCTCACCTGGAAGCATCACATCCGTGATGTCAAAGGGAGAGCACTAGGAACTCTTCGCGCCTGTAGCCGCTGATAAACCCCCAATCGTCATTGCCATCGAAACACGGCATCACGTATACCTAACATTGGTCCTCCCACTTTTACAGTGTGAGGCCGTGGTCTGGAGGAAAGCCGCAGCTGTTCACATTGTGACTCTGCAGCGGATACAGAATCGCGCCCTGAAGACTGCCATGCATCATCTGAGGCGCTACTCGACGCGCCAACTCCACGAGGACACCGGTATTATGCCGCTCCGAGATCGGATCCGCGCCTTCGGCAAGAAGTTCTACGAGAAAGCGGGCCTCTCCCGCAAAAGGCTCATCCGGTGACTGGGCTAACGATCTCATCACAGGCCAACCACTCGTTGGCCTGACCGCTGACGGATGAAGTTTTACTAATTCCCCTTCTGAGTATGTTTACCTCTTTTACAGGCTACACCAGCAAGGACAAATCAACAAGAATGGTAATATCTTTTCTCTCCTTCCTAGCAACCACAGGAGTGACAATTTTATCTAAACTGCACCATCTCTACCCAAGGACACGCTCGTATTTTCAGCGTCAGCCAGATCATGATGATGGCCGACAGGTTATTCGCCGAAATATCGTGGGACATCAACGATAGCATCCGGCTGGACACCCGAGAGTCCTGGAAACAGTCTAAAAGGTATTATGGATTAGCACACGTATTCATCTATCCTTGAGGACCATGTCCACTGATACATTCTGTTTGATTTTCCTCGGCATGATATGACTTGCTGCACGTTTCGCAGCAGTGCGCGCTGCAAAAGGCTTATGATAGGTGGTTACATTAATGTAATTGGCCGGTGTAATCCTCACACATTTGAGAATTCTCTACATTGCTTACAAATGGATTACCATTGGATATCCTGGCATCTCTACAACCGTAGCGGTAGCGCGGTTCCAGACTGAAACGCGTAAAACCGCTCGGCCACAACGGCTGGCGACGTCTCTACAGCTGCTTCAGTGTCCTCTAAATGTTTCTTTTCTTCCTGTACGTTTTAAATCTTTTATATGACGTGAGAATATCTGAGTTATGTTAGTAACTTGTAATCGGCTTATTGTGTGAGTGGGGCTGTGAACTAGGGCTTCATTCTCTTCAAAAGGTATTTCTGATTATATTGATTGTTTTCTCTGGTATCTGCTAAGATCGTTGTCAACAAAATTTGAAAAGCTGACACACTGCAGTCCACTCAGTTATATTAGATCGCTGGCCTCGTTTACGGGTATAAGTGAGTCGTCACCATTCATCCGTGGACGGCAAGATGGGCTAAAAGTCATAAGGTACCAGACGGACCCTACGATTCAGTATGGTCTTCTTGGCAGTTAAAAACGATTACTAAGTTTTTGGTAAAGTGCAGTCTGTGATCCGGTATTTAGCTCGAAGTCTACCTTAAGACGCAGCCGACATTGACCTGCGTAAAATATGTACATAAATCCATGTCAGTGTCATTCACTAATACATGTGGACGTGAGATTGGCTGAAGTAATACAGGATACGATAGAACGTAAACAGTGGACGTTAGGAGATTATTCACGTAGTAAAGCTGAGAGAAAAGGTTTCGATTTCCTAACTAGGTAATATTATAGAATTAAGCGAGATTTCAGCCACTCGACGTGTGCAGTGACTGAAAATTTGAAAGGAATAAATAACTGACCTGTGGTATTTTACGAGATATTTTTATAGGCTCAGGAGTCATTAAGAGCTCACAAGAGGTTGTTAACAAGGCCAAAGAGACTATTAAAGCTAAACCGACGGAACATGAAACGTTGAATTCAAATCGAGTAATCACGGCTAAAAGTCTGTAATAACCAAGGCGGGAAATTTAACATTTAAATCAACCATAAGACGCAATATTCAATAAGAGTGGTGGACCTTAGGTAGGAGAAGTAATAATAACTAACTACGTCTCATCTAAGCACAGGTACCAATGAAGCAGAACAGAAGATAGTGTCAAGTGGAGATTATGCTCCAAATATGATGTGAAGAGATATGTAGAGATACGGGAGACGGGCTGGTAAAAGTTGAAATACATAGTTCTTTACTACAGCTGCAATATTGAAACGATAAAAAAGTGAGTAGTATTCCGTAATATTTTGTGGAAATTATGTGAAACTGAGAAGTGTACGGCTGTTATCAAAAAGTATCGGATGGACAGGAAACGCAAGCCGTGAACAGCCTCTTCAGAATAATACGTGTAGCAGTAAATTACTTTGAACACACGATAAAGCTGCCCCATCCAGAGACGGAGATTCCAAAAGCAATAAGAAAGGGATTCCGTGATGGAATACACACTTTGCTGAAAAAAGAAGCAATTATGAAAATAAGGATTTAAAACAGGAGGGTGGGGGGAATGTAAGATGTTTACAGACCAGGTTTAGGGTATCGCTAAACATATTAGTATGGAAAATGTTAAAACGATCGTAAACACTTATTCGTAATTATTTTCTCGAATAATGATAACCCCTTGTATTCGAGGAAAGGAAACGTCTCTCGTATGTGTAACGGCTGATTAATTTATCTGTGCAAGTAATTCTTAACTATTCTGATGTCTTCTAAACTTTCCGTTTAATACTTGTCATAGAAGCATTTTTGTATTAAAAATAACAGTAGTAAATGTAGTCAATAGCCGGCCGGGGTGGCCGAGCGGTTCTAGGCGCTACAGTATGGAACCACGTGACCGCTACGGTCATGGATGTGTGTGATGTCCTTAGGTTAGTTAGGTTTAAGTAGTTCTAAGTTCTAGGGGACTGATGACCTTAGCAGTTGAGTTCCATAGTGCTCAGAGCCATTTGAACCATTTGTAGTCAATATTCTATGAAATTATGTTTGCAACACATGTAAGCGCCATGCAAACTGGAACTTTATCAGACTAGTAGGCGCGTCTGGTGTCAGTAAACTTTTCCCCTCCGTAATATGTCCTAGCCTTACTTCACTATATAAGCTGTCAATATTATGGAATGATGGATCTAAAGAAAGACAAAGATGAAGATGTTACAAGACCAGGTTTTCTGATTAGACTACATAGGGTCGCAGATAATGTGTTCAAATTATCTTATTCTATACTATAGAGGATAGAAATGTAGCACAGTTTGGCATTCTAATAGACGTTTGTGAAATAACACTCTGGTAGCTGGACAGCCGTCAGGTTACCAATTGATGAGGTTGTTCATTTCTGATACTTAGTCAAACTAGCAAGTATGTAGTGCATGTGGCTGGGGAGCTTATAACGCTTGTATTAAAATAAATAAGATTATTTAAATAAATAAGTATCTGCGTATATTTACCTTCAGCATACTTCTGGCGTGAACGCTATGCGAAAAGAAGAAACTAAATTTTAAACCTATCACATATATGTGCGCAACATGTTCATACTGCTGAGACGCTCTGTGTCATACGTAACAGCAATTTCATTAGCGGGGCTGCCAGTTGCACAACTTACTTATGTGATACAGAACCTAATGTTGACTAAGATATGCATGGGAATGGTATTGTAAGTAAGTACAAAAATCTACTATGTTCTCAGGCTACCGCCTTGCTACACAGTCCGCAGCCTTACAGTGTGTACCACACATTGCCGTAGCTCTGATCCGCAATCGACACTACTACTAGATATAGTCACTTTCTGTACCCGGAATGGAACATCTAATCTCTCTTCCTTCAAAACTCTGTTTTGACGGCCTTGCAAGTACATGAAAATAGATCTTCCGCAGTGCAAAATGTTCCATCCTTTGGCAGATGAGCAAATGTTCAATCTTCTGTAATTCACAATGGTTAATTTCAGAGTAGCCCACTTAACTGTATTTACTTCATATTTTATGGCTCCTGTTCTTAATCCACCCACTGCGCTTCATATATTATACTGTAGTTGCTGCCCTTGTGTGATTTTCTCCTTGGGATATACTGTTGTTTTTTTGCTAAGTGTTCAACTGTAAGGATACACGGCAGTCTCAGGTCGAACCATTGGATAAAGTTCTTCGTTGACTTAAGACGGGCTGGAATTGGTTGTGGTTACACATTAAGTGCCGTGGGTCTGTATTCTGCCCTTTCCTCTCCGTTTCAATGAATACTTTGCGTTCGAAATTTGGTGGCGCTAAGACCGCAAAAAGAGTCCCATTCTTGTGGTCGAAGAGCATAAGGCTGCATTCCCCAGGTTTGTCCAGTCTGTTTTGGTATAACATTTTTCCTTGCACGTATCATCTGTGAGACGCCCACTAAACTAGAGGTGTACAAATTCCCCTTGCAGCCTGATTGCCCCTAGCTCCTCTGCAACCATTCATGCAGGTCACACTGCCTGATGTAAACACAGAAATGCGCGTGTACTGAGGCATAGTGGGTAATGCGGCCGCCACGGGCGCCCGCAGGCCTGCCAAGCTTCACGGGACCCGCTCAGCTTGCTGCGCCTGACAACAGGTTGCGCTGTCAAACTACCGTGGCTAGAGTAGCCAGGTAGTTAGCCCGCAGTTCATTTATCGCAACGGTGGGGGCAGCACAATGAATAGGTCGAACTTTAGTGAGATTGAAAAAAAATTGACAACTGGCGAATAAAAAAAATTGACAACTGGCGAATACATGCTGGTAACGAAACGGAGCACAAGTGCCGCATGGGAAACGTTTTCGTGTGTTTATGAGGCCGCTTCAAATAAATCGGTAGGTGTGTCTCAATGCAAACTATGTAAAAAGCTCTTAAGTACTTATTCTGGAACCTCTAGTATGTTACGACATGTGTGCAAATTTGACAAGCAGTCCCCTCACTCCGTAAATATCTTGAAAGAGGACAAAGATTTAGTGACCGAAAAGTGCGCCGAATTGTGTGCTAAGGACCTGAGACCAAGTAGACCATGTAGCAGAATAGAGGAAGAGGGATTTCTTAATTTAGGGCTGACACTGATCGACATAGGTAAAGAAATATGGCTCAGTTGATATTAAAAATGTTATGCCTTCCCGAGTGACAGTAGCTAGGAAAGTTCAAACCTCAGCTGATAAAGTCGCAGCAAAATGTTCCCAGATATAGTGAATACGATTCGTTCTGGTATATGTGCTAGTACAATTGATCTATGGACAGACAATTACAAAGGGGTGCATTACATGTCCGTGACGATGCATTACATAAATTCAAACTGACGTTTGAATAAAAATGCACTGATGTGCTCCGAGTTTCCTGACTGCCCAAAAACTGGCTCGAATATTCGAAACGAGTTGGAAGATGGCTTAGAAACTATAGGTGTTTCTCTTGAAGACATTGCCAAAATTACGTTTGTCACAGACCAGGGCAGTAACATTGTCAAAGCTCTCGAAATATATATGCTTCTTCTATGCATGGCTAATAGTATAAACACAGTCTTGAAACATGTTCTGAGCGAACAGTTTTTGATAGAAAATGTTCGAAATGTATTAACCACTCTTAATACAGTGCGGGCTACGGTTTCCTACTTCAAGAGAAGAGGTCTCTGTGTGAGACTGAACTCATCTTTAAAGCTGTGGGTTTCAACTCGTTGGAATAGTTATTTTGACATGCTTGTGTCAGTCCATTCTCAGACTGATTCAGTGATGGGACTCAACAATAAGTTGGTGATCGAAATTTCATATATACACTCCTGGAAATTGAAATAAGAACACCGTGAATTCATTGTCCCAGGAAGGAGAAACTTTATTGACACATTCCTGGGGTCAGATACATCACATGATCACACTGACAGAACCACAGGCACATAGACACAGGCAACAGAGCATGCACAATGTCGGCACTAGTACAGTGTATATCCACCTTTCGCAGCAATGCAGGCTGCTATTCTCCCATGGAGACGATCGTAGAGATGCTGGATGTAGTCCTGTGGAACGGCTTGCCATGCCATTTCCACCTGGCGCCTCAGTTGGACCAGCGTTCGTGCTGGACGTGCAGACCGCGTGAGACGACGCTTCATCCAGTCCCAAACATGCCCAATGAGGGACAGATCCGGAGATCTTGCTGGACAGGGTAGTTGACTTACACCTTCTAGAGCACGTTGGGTGGCACGGGATACATGCGGACGTGCATTGTCTTGTTGGAACAGCAAGTTCCCTTGCCGGTCTAGGAATGGTAGAACGATGGGTTCGATGACGGTTTGGATGTACCGTGCACTATTCAGTGTCCCCTCGACGATCACCAGTGGTGTACGGCCAGTGTAGGAGATCGCTCCCCACACCATGATGCCGGGTGTTGGCCCTGTGAGCCTCGGTCGTATGCAGTCCTGATTGTGGCGCTCACCTGCACGGCGCCAAACACGCATACGACCATCATTGGCACCAAGGCAGAAGCGACTCTCATCGCTGAAGACGACACGTCTCCATTCGTCCCTCCATTCACGCCTGTCGCGACACCACTGGAGGCGGGCTGCACGATGTTGGGGCGTGAGCGGAAGACGGCCTAACGGTGTGCGGGACCGTAGCCCAACTTCATGGAGACGGTTGCGAATGGTCCTCGCCGATACCCCAGGAGCAACAGTGTCCCTAATTTGCTGGGAAGTGGCGGTGCGGTCCCCTACGGCACTGCGTAGGATCCTACGGTCTTGGCGTGTATCCGTGCGTCGCTGCGGTCCGGTCCCAGGTCGACGGGCACGTGCACCTTCCGCCGACCACTGGCGACAACATCGATGTACTGAGGAGACCTCACGCCCCACGTGTTGAGCAATTCGGCGGTACGTCCACCCGGCCTCCCGCATGCCCACTATACGCCCTCGCTCAAAGTCCGTCAACTGCACATACGGTTCACGTCCACGCTGTCGCGGCATGCTACCAGTGTTAAAGACTGCGATGGAGCTCCGTATGCCACGGCAAACTGGCTGACACTGACGGCGGCGGTGCACAAATGCTGCGCAGCTAGCGCCATTCGACGGCCAACACCGCGGTTCCTGGTGTGTCCGCTGTGCCGTGCGTGTGATCATTGCTTGTACAGCCCTCTCGCAGTGTCCGGAGCAAGTATGGTGGGTCTGACACACCGGTGTCAATGTGTTCTTTTTTCCATTTCCAGGAGTGTAGATCGTGCCACATCAAAAAACGCCAATGTTGTAATGATTCCCACTCCAACTCCTGTATAATTTCCGCGACACTCTTTCCCCTGTTCCACGATAATACCAAACCAGCTGCCCTTCTTTAGACTCTTTCGACCTCTTCTATCAATCGTACCAGAAAAGGCTCTCCAACTGCGTAGCAATGCTCCAAAAGAGCGTTTTTTCATTAAAACGCCTACAACATTTTCTGTGTGACCATTCCTATTTAACTAGGTCGTAATTGTGATCAGAGGTATTAGGTAGAATCTACAGCCTTTAGATTTGACTGGTTGAACTTGTGAACGAAGTTTAACGGACTTAGTTTAGTACACACACAGATAACCTCGCTCTTTTCATTATTTATTGCCAAATGCTAATTTTCTCACCAAAAATATATACGGTATTTAAATCATCCTGCAGTTAGTTTTGATCTTCGGTTGACTTTATTGGACGATAAAGGATAGCATCATCTAAAAACTATTATAATTTCAACTATGTGTAGTACGATCTTCACATTATTCTGCAAATATTGATTGGAACCTGTATAGTTTCAGTATAAGTGCCCAATCACACCACCCAAGAAACAAATCCAGGGTCGTACAAAATGGCGAAATTTGAGGACTGGCAGAAGAGTCCCCTCTCCTACATGAGGAAGTCAGCAGATACTTGCAATAACACTGTGTGAACGAGGGAGATATTCTACAGTGGTGGAAAAATAGCTCCCAACAACTTCCTCGACTTGCGTGTGTGGCAAGAAAAACATTAAATATACCAGCCACTAGTGCCTCTGGTTAAAGAATTTTTAGTTGCGCTGGAAACCTAATTAGCGAGAATGATCACGTCTTAATGCAGACAGACTTAACGATCTCGTCATAATTAATTCAAACACTAATCAGCAGACACATTTAGAATAAAGTAGAACATTAAACAGGAAACTACGAGTTTGAGTGCAAATTTACTAATGAAGAGTGTAGATTCCTTTCTTGTGCTTTCTGGCGTCAATTTCTGAGATAGAAATTTTTTAATGTATACAGTTCATTTTTATTTCAGACTAAACTTTTACATTTCAATCCTCCCAAGTGACATTTATTATTGTTTGTAAACCATTTTCTGTTACTTGTGTTTGCAAAAGTAGCCAAATATTTTTAGGAGTATCTGGTTTGGCTTAAATAATACTTTCCGGGGGAACTGAAGGAAATTTGTAAATATTTTATATTGAAAAGTGTTCTGCAAAATAAAATATTCATATGTGGATTAAGGCAATACACATTATGAGTTTAAATTACAATTTATTTTGTTGAGTTCCACACACATTGCGGAATGTAATTTTATTCTAGTATTTCTATATTAAGGGGAATCCCACATGCAGGGTCAATATGCTGAAGACCTAGACACTACAAATGCTTTTAAAATGAAGCGCGTCTTTTTCCACGAATGTATTGTAGAAGAATGTAATGGAAACTCTGAGCCACTCTCCACAGCGACTACATCTGCGTCATGAGAATTCAGACTCGTCGTTTAGGTCTGTGTTATGGGGGTCTACAGTCGTCGTTTAGGTATGCATCATGCAAGTAAACACTCGTCGTCTAAGTCTGCATCATGAGCGTCCGAACTATGGTCCCTCATGACGCAGACCTAGACTACAAGTGTGGACTCTCATGACGCAAACGTAGGTGCCGCGAAAAATGGCTTAGGGTCGCCATTGTATTCCCAGTACTATAGCTTAGACGAACTGGATACGAAACAAGTGCTTCGATTTTGTTAAAATGCATTTTGGCAATTTAGAATGATTTTGCCAACTTCGAATGAATTCAAAGAACAAGTAAAATACATCCAATTATATAATTGGTGTCATACTTGGCTGAAACATACTAAAGTTAAAGAATCTAGACTTCCAAAATCTTAATTTGGTTCTAATTGTAACACAGTGGTTATCAGGGGCGTAGATAATTTATTCATCTGGGGAGGGGACCAATCTCCTTTTTGGGGGTGGAGGTTCACTTCTTTAGTACAAATATCTATCCGTTTCAGTATTGAAAATTTCAACACAGACTGCATTGCGTTGCCTGGGCATTTATTTATTCCATACTCGCTTAGTCACTCTTCCCTCCCCTATTTTCTCTCTATCCATTTATTCCTCTCTCACCGTCTGTTCACCTCCCACCCACCCCCTCTCCATCCCTTGGCCGGCCGGAGTGGCCAAGCGGTTCTAGGCGCTATAGTCTGGAACCGCGCGACCGCTACGGTCGCAGGTTCGAAGCCTGCCTCGGGCATGGATGTGTGTGATGGCCTTGGGTTAGTTAGGTTTAAGTAGTTCTAAGTTCTAGGGGACTGATGACCTCAGAAATTAAGTCCCATATTGCTCAGAGCCATTTGAACCATTTTTGAACCCATCCCTTGGCCCATCTCCCCCCCCACCCCTTCCACCCTCTATCCTTCCGCTCGTCCTCTCTATTGGACTCCGCCACCTCAGTTCATATCCTTTTCACCTATGTATGAAAACTTATATATATATATATATATATATATATATATATATATATATATATATATATGTCAACTTTTGTGGTATCAGTGAATCAGTGTCAAAGTTTATTGCTAGGTAGCATTTATTGTAATACATTTTGATACGCAGAATTGATGGTTTTGTTTTCTGGTGTGTAAACAAATGATGTTGCAGGTGTCCCGACAGGGGAATATGCGGCATACAATTGACCAGGAGATAAACGTGATTTTCAAGACTGATGCCACAAACATAACGACTGCCCTTGCGATTTATCTATCGACATGGCAAATGTAAGCTGCACTGGAAATTATAACCGTTTAAAGTCGAATGGCATGTCGGTCGGAATCATAGTGATACGTGGAATCAAACTGTCTTCGCCTTTGTACTTTCCTTTTTAAATTGTGGCTTCGATTACGTTCTTCTTTAATTTCTTCACCGCAAGCCGGGTGCCATTACAAAGACGTGGCTGGTTTACCTTTCGCAACATGATTGCCGATCCGAGTTAATTATAGATTGGGAGGCGGTAATCCGGGGAAATCGAGCGAATTTAAAAATTTCGTAGTATAGTTGACTACATCATCTTGGTTAGTAACAGAATAAACCGACTTGTATGTCATCAATTCGCCAGGTGTCACATTTTGAATCTGAAATTTCATTTCGTTAACATCATGGTTTTTTGCAGCCAATATAACACATTCGCTCAACCAAAAATGGTTTGCAACTGTTAAACGACATTTGCTGTGCGCGAATTGACAAACACGATGACTGTGAATGTGTCAGAAATCTCTCAAATTTCAAAAAGATCATAGACGTTTCGTTTACAAGAAATGTATGTATATATACATGTATATACGTATACATGTATATACGTGTATATACTTATACATGCACATGGAAATATTCAAAAACCTTCACCATGGAAACATGCATACATGAGAACTTTCACGGTAACCCGCAAACGATGTCAAAATCTTTTGTAAGGTACTCTATTCGATGTAATGTCGGAAATATTATGTAGACAGTGATGTTCCTCTTGATGGTCAAGTGTGCCAAATTTCATCAAGATCGGAATAAAAACGTACAATTTGTCGAATTCCGTTAGGTAAAGTAACCTCTGCCATGCACCATACGAAATTTTATGTAGACTTCCTCTTGGTTTCAAGGTATAGTGTGCAAAATGTCATCCAGATTGTATACAATACAAACACACGGACACAATGAAAACGCACTTTCAGTTTTTCTCAAATTTTCCTATTTTTCGGTCGATTTTCCAAAAATTTTATTTCATAAAAACCTTGTCCTGAGAATTACAAACTTAGCAAAAAAAGTTTGCCGAATAAGTCCAGCCGTTCTCGAGTTTTACGCTTATCAACACATTTGGCAATTAATTTTTATTTATATTGGGCTTCTGCCTTTAAAGGTCTATGGTCATATATTCTAAATTTTTAGAAATTGTGGCCCTCAGCGATTTGTATTTCACTCGGGTATGTTGTTTTTCAATTATTTTATTGCTATCTTAATTGGATTTTTATCTTGTTAAGATTTCTTGCTGGAGGACTTCAGCCGTGAAAGAGTTGCTAGATTACAATAAATGACAATTAGAAGCAGAAAATGACCCCAACCCTAGGCCTTTCAACGATCCTATTACTTGTTCTGCCCAACGGGTTTAGTGTGGTGGTGTACATGTTCTGCTTTTAACCCGCCCATGCTTGCCCGGTGGCCAGGCGGGCAGGCCGTCGCTCATTGTCAACAGAACGGGCAGGCTGCTTCACTCCCAGCCAAGCCAAGCAGAACCCAACGGCAGGCTGCGGGAAACTTGCTTGTTGCCCATATTTTAAACCCAAAAGGCAACAACATATGCATGGCTGAGGGCTACAATCAAACTTCAAAATTTCAAAATATATTACAATAATCCTTTAAGGCAGAAGTCCGCAGTGTTTAAGCTTGAAAAATAAATTTAAAAATTAATTTCGTTAAATATTAAGAAACCAATAATCATAAGCCTAAAATTTAAAATAGCTGACACAGATAATGAAACACCGGTGGCACCCAGAAGGCCTCCAGGGAGGTCGGTCTGCCCTCGTTCACTTAGGTGAGTCAGGTGGTGAGCCCAAAGTGAGGACACTCACGGATCGACCGACAAACCGCTTGCTTGCCACGAAAGAGTACATGAGTATTCAGACCAAAAGTTACGAGCGTCACTACCCATAATCAAATACATGTGTGTACTAAGCTGCCAAAACTACACACCTTGTTCGACAGCAGCTCAGGTGAGGAAAGGACACTCCCTAAAATTACGTTAGCGGCCAGGGCAGGTAACCAGAACACTAACGGCCACAAGGCAGAAAGAAATTCTGCTGATGCACTTGAACAATAGTAAATTTAATTCCATCCTATGGCTGCTATTTCGACCACTTCAAACACTCGTTGTTGCTCACAGGAAAACTCCGCAGCAACCGACCGACTAGCCCCAGAATGCCGACAACATCTAAAATAGTCGTCAGGAGAAATAAGGACAACTTCACACACAACCTGACAAACACTTGCACGAAGACCTGAACGATACCCAACAGTAAATAACATACACAAAAACAAATCGGGAGTCGATGCAAACTTGCACGCACGCGCACACACACACACACACACACACACACACACACACACACACACTCTCACACACACAGCCAACTCATGAACGATCGGCGAGCCAAAACGCGTCTCCGGTAGGGCGACCGACCGACGATTCACAAAGACCTAGGCTCGGCTCAAGTAATCCACGGCGGCAATGGTCGGGCGAGCAATGTCGATGCAGACCTCACTGCTGCTCCAACCCGACTGCACTAGTGCCCCATTGCAACTCCCCGACTGGCAGGTCCGGACTGCGCTCCAGACACGATCCAACCGACTAGCAGGAACTCGCCACCCGAACTCCCTATCCGATCTCGTGACGAACCCGTCTACGATAGAATTTTTTCTTTTTTTTTTCCTTTATTGAGTTTCGATTCCCCCTAAAGGTGGCGGGCTGGCAGCAGCTTATTACGCCGCTCTTCAGTCTACAGAATTTGTTTTAAAAAGATGAAGAGAAGAAAAAATAACAGTTGGCAATAAAATCTGTAACTTAAAGGTAAAATGGCAGAAAATTCTGGGACATAAAACATAAAACACAGGCTTGATTATGCTAATAAAATACACAGAAGCAGAAAAATAATATACAGACAATTAAAAAACACGGCGACAGTCTGGTTTCTGTTCGCAAGAGATATAAAATGCACACCCAGCGACAGCATGATTTCTGTTCACAACACTGTGGAAAGACGCACAACACTGAACACTCACTTAAACACTGCACAAAAAGGTGGCACAAATACGACATACCACACCGAGAGCAGGTGGGGGGAAAATGGACAGATGACGGGAAAAAAAGGGGGGGAACGAGAGGAAAAGTGAAAGGGGGGAGGGAGGAAAGGAGCCAATGGAAGATGAGGATCCATAAGAGGGGTGGAGGTTGCTGAGCAGACGTGGCAGGGAGTGGGGAAGGCAGAGGAGGGGAATACAAAAGGACTCAGGGGGGCGGGAGAAAGGAGATATGGAGAGGTTAGGTGGGGAGAAAACACAGGATGGAAGGGGGGAGGAAGAGGGAGCCCAGGGAAAGGACGGAGGAAAGGAGGGGGGTGTGGATCAGAGTTGATAGGAGGGATAAATGCAGGGAGAGAGGGCATCATTTGGGAGGGGGAAGTGATGGAAGCCACCTTGGGAAAGGAGATGTCGGGTGTAGAGATGGTGGGTAGGGGGGATACAACAGTAAAGACGTGGCAGGTGGCGGGGATGGGAGAGGAGAGGAGCAACCAGGGGGTGAGGGGGTTCAAGGCGGCGGGAGGTGTAGAGGATGTGGATATGTTCGAGGAATAGGAGCAGATGGGGAAAGGAATGAGATCATAGAGGATCCGCGTGGCGGACGGGAGGCGTATACGGAAGGTGAGGCGGAGTGCATGACACTCAAGGATCTGGAGGGACTTATAGAATTTGGGGGGGGGGGGGCAGACATCCAGGCTGGACTGGCATATCAGAGGATGGGATGGATTAAGGATTTATAGATGTGGAGGATGGTAGAGGGGTGCAACCCCCATGTCCGTCCAGAGAGGAGTTTGAGGAGTCAGAGGCGGTTGTGGGCTTTGGATTGGATGGAGTGGAGATGAGGGATCCAGGTGAGGTGACGGTCAATGGTGAGGCCAAGGTAGGTGAGGGTGGGGGTGAGGCAGACAGGACGGGCGCAGAGAGTAAGGGAAAAATCCAGGAGCCGGAAGGAGCGAGTGGTACGACCTACAATGATTGCTTGGGTCTTGGAAGGATTGATTTTCAGAAGCCTCTGGTTACACATGCAGCAAAAAGGTCAAGGTGATTCTGGAGAAGGCGCTCGGACCATTGGAGGGTAGGAGCGAGGGCGAGGAATGCGGTGTCATCAGCATATTGCATGAGGTGTTCTGGAGTGGGGGGGGGGGATGTCTGCCGTGTACAGGAGGTAGAGGAGAGGGGTGAGGACAGAGCCCTGGGGCATACCTGCAGAGGGGTAGAAGGTGTGGGAATTGGCATTATGGATGGTAACATAGGAGGGGCGGTGGGAGAGGAAGGAGGCCATCAGATGGATGTAGTTGACAGGAAGGGCGTAGGTTTGGAGTATAAACAGGAGACCGGGATGCCAGACACAGTCTTAGGCCTTTTCGAGGTCAAGGGAGAGAAAAATGGCGGAGCGACGGAGTTAAGCTGGAGGGAGAGGAGATGAGTGAGGCTGATGAGTTGGTCATCAGCAGGGAAGGAAGGTCGAAAGCCAAATTGGGTGTTGGGGAGGAGGTGGTTTTGGCGGAGGTGGTGATGGATGCGCTGGGAAAGGAGGGATTCCAAAAGCTTGCTGAACACCGATGTGAGACATATAGGACGATAGGAAGAGGCATCAGATGGAGGCTTCTTGGGTTTGGAGAACATCAGGATACGGGAGGTTTTCCACAGGTCGGGATAGAAGCCAGTGGCAAGGATGACATTGTAGAGGGTGGCAAGGATTGAAAGGAAGGAGGGAGGGCAGTGTTAGAGGTGGCAGTTGGTAATGCAGTCGTGGCCGGGAGCAGTGTTGCGTTTAGTGTGGAGTGTGTGGCTGATGTCCTGTGTAGTGATGACAGTGTTAAGTTCAGATGGTGGTTTGTGGCCCAATTACTGGAAGCTAGGAGCAAGGGGAGGAACAGAGGTATTCGTGCAGTCCATGATGTCGGGGAAGAGGGAATAATCAAAGTGGGGATCATCTGGAATGGAAAAAACATTGGAGAGGTGAGAGGCAAAGTGGTTGGCCTTACTGAGGTTGTCAGAAAAGTGACGGTCATTATGGAGGAGAGGGTACTGGGGGGTGGGGCGGTTCCCAGTAAGGCGGTGGAAAGCAGACAAATACTTGGAAGAGTTTATGGGGAGTGTGGTGTTGAGTTGTGTACTTATCTGGCGCCAGGCAAGGTGTTTCTTCGCTGTAAGCAGGTTGTGGATGTGTCGTTGTAATTGCCAGTGGCAGGTAAGTGTATCCCGGTCACGAGTGTGGAGAAAAGAGCGGTATAGGCAGTGCGACTCTCGAAGAAGGAGGACAGCCTGTGGAGGCAGGGTGGGGCAGTGAGGGTGGATGGCTTTGGTGGGGTTATGGGTGGCGACGGCGTCAGACAAGGTCTGGTGCAGGAAGGCAGCAGTGCAAGAGACGTCATCAGAAGATTGGAGGGTAAGGTCGTGGCCGGCAACCTGGGTGTGAATGGAGTCCCAGTAGGCATCCCAGTTGGCGCCGGAGTAATCATAGACAAGTTTAGGAGGAACGTCAGGGTGAGGAGCATTGTGGGGATGGCGACCATTAGAGATAGTGAGGAGAACATGTGCATGGTCACTGCCAATGACGTCAAGGACATCTGCAGTGATGCCCCCAAGGAGGTTGGCAGAGGCAAGGACCTCATCGGGAGTGGTGTTGGATTCGGGTCGGGTGTGCTGAGGTGGGGGAACCAGGTCTCCCTGGAGGGTGGTGAGAAACTGATGCCACTGCTGGATGTCGGCAGGATCACGTCTGTGGATATTGAGGTCGGCGGCAATCGCGTAGGTGGAGAAGGTGCAGTCAATAAGGGCTAGGAAATCATACGGGATGGGGGTGCGAGGGCGGACGTAAATGGTGGCACAGGTGATGGTAAGGGTGAGGAAGAAGAGGCTGTGGGTGAGATGCTCAGCAAGATTGTTAAGGAGAGGTTGGGGCCAGACAGGGAGGTGCATGAGGTGGCCTATAGCAACTCCGCCACTTGCCAGAAGGTACGGGTTATCGGTGTGGTGAAGGGTGTAAGGAGTCGTGGAGATGGAGATACGGGGTTGAAGGAAGGTTTCGTTTAGGACGAAGGCATCCATGCGGTGCTGACAGAGGGTGTGGAGGAAGAGGATTTTGTGTGGGCAGGGAGCGAATGTTGTGGTACAGGATATGGTAGGGTTGTTGTACCGTGGGAGGGGAGAGTTAAACGAGGATAGTGAGGGGGTGAAGGTGAAGGGGGCCTGATTGTGGGAGTATGTGGCATAGGTGGTAAGATGGAAGATGGAATGGGCAGCGAGGGCGATTTGGGAAAGGGTGTGGGAGCGCTGGAAGGGATGGATGTTTTGGAGCACAATGGTGATGAAACGGATGATGTCCTCTGCAGTAGGTGGAGGGCAGAGCGAGTTGTTGGGGTGGATGGGGTCATCAACAGGACGGACAGGGACGGTGAGCTCAGGGGTGACTGGAGGAGGTTTAGCTTTACACTTCGAGGAGTAGGTAGAATGTGGTTCGTTGCAAGTGTTGCAGGAGGGGGGAGAGGTGAGGTTGGGGCAATTCTTGAGGAAGTGTGAAGCTTTGCAGTGGGGACAAGTAGGGGGGTTCTTGCAGGCAGAGGTAACATGGTCGTTTTACGTGAGACAGTGTTGGCAGCGGTAGGATTCGACTGGGGAACGAGAGGGGTCCACCTTATGATGGCGATTGTAGATGAGGACTCCCTCGGTGTGCTGGTGGTCAACAGAGGAGGAGGATTAGGTGAATATCCGCATGAGAAAAGTCGGCCCGGCATCATTGAAGATGTGACGGGCCGAGCTGATTTCAATGTCGGGCTGGGAGATGAGTTCCGCCAACACCTCAGCCTCCGTGATCACGGGGCTATGCTTTGTGGTCACAGCAGTGAAGGTTGGCGGACGTCGGCAAGGCTCAGGCTGACAGGAAGAGGACGGGGTGTGGTAGGGGGTGAGGGTTGCACGTCGGCCGAATTGGATACAGGGGATGTGGGAGAGGAGATCAGTGTGGAAGGAAGCATTGGGGGATTTAATGAGGACCAAGTCCTTGCGAGGAATCAGAACGAGATGGGGGCATTGGAGTAGTATTTCCGGATAGCGAGGGTGAGGGAGCGGGGGTCACGGAATTGAGGGTCAGGATTGAAGAGGACAAAGGTGTGGGTGGCTGGCGTGGCGGGGTCGGGGAGCGGGGTCGTGTCCATGGGGGTGGGTGGGTCATGGGGATTGGGGTTCCTTTGGAGGAGATTGCAGGGTAAGGGTCCACATTTGGGCGCTTTGAAGGTTTCGTGGTCACGACTGGGTGAGGAGGGGCTGGGGAACGGGTTGCAGGGGGAGATGGCGAGGGGCAGGACCACCCTGAGCAGCGGATGACGCAGAGGGAGGGGGCGCGGGTGTCACAGAGGCAGTGGAACGTCGAGCCGAAATCGGCGCTGGCTTGGAGCCTGTCGGAGGCGTTGCAGGGAGCGGCGGAAAGTCAGTAGCGGTCGATGGGGCGACAGTGATAGGGGAGGGGGAGTTGGGGGTGGTTACAGCCGAAAGTGGCGCAGGGGTGGGGTGGGCAGGGGGAGAAGGAAGTACGGGAAGAAGGGTGGAGGGTGAGCTCCATGTGATGGTGGTTGGAGCAGCGGAGGGAGAGGTGAAAATGATAGTGGTGGTGGGTTGTGACATGGTGGCGGCGCGCGAGAAGGGCGGCGGCGGCTGCGGCGGCAGTCGGAGGTGGCGGCGGTGGCGTCGGCGAGCACCGGCACGCGGCGACCGAGTGGCGGCGGCGGCGGCGCGGCGGCAGGCGGCGACGATGGCGGCGACCAGGCAGCGGCAGCAGGCAGTGACCGAACGGCGGCGGCGGCGGCGGCGGCGAGGAAGACCGGACGGCGAGCAGTAGTGACGGCGAGCAGACGACACGGCAAGGAAATAATGGGGCTCTTCCACGTCGAAGATACACCCTGAGAGTAGCCCAGGCAGTGCGAGTCCTCGATGAAGAAGTGAGGGAATCCAACCCTCGAATCGTAAGATAGACAACGACCGGGAAGTAAATGGTAGTCGAGCAAAGACACTACGAGTGGGGATATATCGATACCCGCTGCTAACGCCGCTCACGGTCAGGCAAAGCAGCAACTCAGTGACAGTAGTAACTAAAATTAACGTAGTGAGGTGGAAGTACGTTAAAAACAGGGTGTAAAGACACATGACGGCGGGAACACAAGCCGAGCACGGCTCAATCTGCATAGGTCAGTACAGTGTTTTAATATGACAATTTACAGTTCAAGCTGTCCATTCCATTTCCAACTGCCTTGTGGCCACTATGTTATGCAGGTGGAGCACACATACAATACTTGAGTTTTTTCTTAATCAAGTCGCAGGTAATTTTCTTCATAGTATTTCCCGAAGGCATCCAACGCCTCTATCAGTTTCCTTCTGGAAGCAGAGTGACAATCTGCCAACCATACAACATGCCGTGTTGTTTTCAGTCGAGTCTTCAGCTTCTGCCACAATCCCGTGTGGTGGCCAAGCTCGCCGCCACAAGAGTACGCCACGACGCAAACGGTGCTGCTATTACGGGACAATCTCACTTCTCCGAGATCACGAACACATCGAGTACTAGGCCAGTATAGTTGCACCTGCTGAGCAATCAGGTCGCCGCGAATCCCACCATTCCAAATCGTCAAACCTAATGAAGAACGTCGCACCTCACTGTAAAATTCTGAAGCAACCTATCGCTCACTGCCGATCACAGCCTCATGGATTTTGTCCATCTTCGAGCGTCTTACCAATCTCCGCCGACCGCCGCCTCATGGACCTCGTCAGTGGAAAACCAGTCCATTGCAGTCGTCAATTAGTAACTTCTCTGTCCGGAGCCATTTCCCACGAAACAGTGGTACTGTATTCTGTTCATTACACTTAATGAACATAGATTGCTTTTCGCTATCTGGGGGTTCATTTTATAGTGCAGCGTTTCCCCTATGGACGCCGGCCGCTGTGGTCGAGCGGTTCTAGGCGCTTCAGTCCGGAACCGCGCTGCTGCTACGGTCGCAGGTTCGAATCCTACCTCGGGCATGGATGAGTGTGATATCCTTAGGTTAGTTAGGTTTAAGTAGTTCTAAGTTCTAGGGGACTGATGAACACAAATGTTATTCCCATAGTGCTCAGAATCATCTGAACCACTTTTTACTCCCAATGCTGTAGATCTCTTAGCCTGCCTTCCTACTTCTCATATTTTCAAGCTCAGCCCCACACCAAACAATCAACAGCACTCCTTAGGTTCTGGGTGGACCTAATTCCTAATTACCAAGTCACCAACAACGTCGACCACCTGCCCATCCGCGTCCGGATTGTCCGATTCGAGCCTTGCCCAAGCTGCTTGCGACCTCATCCTTGTTGAGAGTCGTCTGCATCATGCTGTGAGATGTTGCATGCCCCTCCTCTCATCTCAATGACGTTCCACCCACAAAGGTAACACCCCTTATTCTTTCACGTTGTTTACAGACGAGCGGCATGGCGGAACACACTACACTTACCATTGGTCTACGCTTTGTGCACCCCTGATTGGTCACCTCTCCAGTAGTGCTCCAGTATGTGGCAGTAGAAATCTCTTGTGCCGCACAGGGTTAAAGTGGTGCACGAAACGTATGTAACTAGCTGGACTTCTCCAGTCCCTAGTTGTGAACTCCTGGAAATTTCAACAGAAACCCCGGCCAACCTAGGTCACACCTTTGTCAGTGCCTCCAGTATGTGTACAGGCCTTTCAAGAAAACGACAGTCTACCTCTGTTACCTCCAGTGGCCCCATCGTCCTTTGTTGATACCGAAAAAACATCTGTTTCAGAATCACCTTCGCTGTCACTGATAATTCACGCAGGAAAAGATTCTCCTATCCTGAGGAGCCTCCTCGCTTCGCCTACCACTTCGAGATGGCTCCGCCATTTCTCCCTTGTGGGGAGGAGGTTGGAGAAATATTGTGTCCCTACCCCAATGCCCCACGACAAATCCACTGACGTTACAATTATGTACCATGAGTTGCTGAAACTCCGGCCCGCAAATGACGCTATTTCTGAACGAAAAGATGCTAATAGTCACAAAAAAGCGTGAGGCTCTTTTCCATCGAATCTCCATCCCCCGTTGTGGTATCGTTTTGCACAAGCCTCGATACTAGTTGCGCGAGCATCACCGCACACACTGCTGCCAACGTGGCACTATCGAACTTCCTTGATTCACGAACCCTCAGAGTGCTGAATGGAGATTTAGGACAGGTACCCAGATCATTGATCGATCACTCTGCAGTCATTTTACACTCCAGGCTTACGGAGGCCGAGCGTAGTAGTCCATCAACCGGAGTTTGCGTCAAGCCAAACGGGGAACGTCACACAATGTCCGTCCTCGAGCACCCTACCGCTCACTGCCGACCAAGGCCTAATGGATTTGGCCCATCCTCTAGCACTGTACTGCTCACTGCCGACATGGCCTCAGGAACTTTGTCCATCCTCAAGCACCCTATTGCTCAGGCCCGAGCATGGCCTCATGGACTTCGTCAGTTCTCGAATAACCAAGCCATAACAGCCGCCCAAGACCTCACCGATCTCATTAGCGTAAGAGCACTCCGACGCAATCGTAAGTATTTGAGCTTTCAGACTCAAACAAGTAGTGCGACTCATGTTCCAAGAAACTTTGCTACTATATTTTTTTCATTAGTCTTAATAACCCTACATTTGATTTTTGCTACCTAGGGATTTTGTGTTGGAGTGTGTTGTTCCCCCGGTCATAAACACCAAAAATTCTTATTCCTCTCTCTTCTCGTTTAAAGGAAAACAACTTATAAAAATATGAGGCACAAATCGATTGCAACCTACCATGCCAAAATCTACACATGATTACTGAATTGATTTACTCTTTTTCAGGGAAGTTTTACCATGCAACATCAGTGAGAGAGCTGGGAAAATAGTGTCACTTTGTACAAGGGCCTATTTTTTCAGCCTGATCTGATTCCTGGAGAAGCTAGTGTAAGCATTCACTGAACGATTTTATGCTGTAAATCATATCAATAAAGATGTAATGCTACATTACATTGTGACTCAAAATACTAACTGTTCTGATGAGTGATTCATCTCAAAGGCTGCAGCGGGAGTGAAAACAATCACGTTTAGTTTTCAGATGAGATAGGATTTGAATAAAACTCCCTGGTGAAGCTGATCTGTGCTTTGTTACCTTATTTTTCTAGTTATGATGAAACGAGGCACAGAAATCGCTGTAGGAGTGCGATATGTCGTGTAATAGTTGACTATGTTAAAACGCAGCACAATGCGATGACATATGTCACAGTGCACAGAAAGAATAATCGGACTTCCATAACGAATTAATTAGACTCCTTGTTCAAAGAGAAAGGATGCAGACGTTATAGCACGCCGATGGCACGTAGTCGTCCCATCACTGAATTTTCGCTTCCCAGTGGTGTTGAACAGCTGTAACATGTACCGAACTTGTACGGGGAATTTATGATATTTAAGGTACGTATTCAACAAGTAGCAAGTCATTTACCTCAGCATTAAGAATATTATTCATATTTAACTTAGGACTAAAGACATGGCGATTTTACATCCACCTAATCAGAGGAAAGGGTGTGTAGCAGATAGGAATTTAAGGAAATTCGTTTTTTCACACAAACAATGACAAAATTCTAGCGCATCGAGTTCAAGGATATACTCTGCATGGTACTTAATCAAAAGATAAAAATTAATTTGTTATAACGTGATAGTTTTCCATTTATACTTGAATGCTTAAACAGGAAATATACTGCTTCATATGCGGGTACCAAATTAACTTATTTAACGTTTAAATAATAACGCAGAATTTCGTGTTCAAGAAGGCAGAAGTAATTTGTAATTAACACAGGCATTGTATTTTCGGTTTTTTAGTAATCTCTACTGTCAGTAATATTTTTTCCTTTATTTCCAACGGTGCAAAAGCTACACCATGCGATGTGTTTTGACTTCCTTCTGAACAAAAATTGTTATGTTTAAAATTTCAAATGTGGATTTTCTTGTTTCTCTGCTTCAAAATTGGTAAACGCCCGAGTATGTTGTCTTTTCTTACAATGTAATTGAATAGACTATTATTCGTTAGTCGCATTCAAAGCGTTTTAACTGTCAAAGATGTGAGGGCGCTGTTAATTTCGAATGCAGCTCTCTCAACATTGCCATTAGTTTCGGAACCAAGAGGACGTTGTCTCACGAATTCAGAGCTACAATAATTATGTCACGAATGCAGTGAACAGCACTGAATTGTCAGTGGAGATACGTAGTATACGTCGGTCCGAACAATGTCGAAGTTCATAACTAAACTCAGATTGAGGAAGCTTATTTTCTACCAGAGCCAAGTGCTTTAACTGTATAACGTGGCCACAACAAACAAAAACCAGATAAACAGATTAAGAAACTTGGAATATACCGAATAAAACGTTTTACGGTGTAAACAGTATCTCTTTAATATGTAATGGGAACAAAAATCCGTAATATCAATGAAAATTACCTCCTGTAAGTGGTGCTTCCGCTACATTCGGTGCATTGACAACATTACAAAATGCGCACTCGGTGTAAGAATATCAGCTCTTTGGTTCTAAAATTACAAGAATTAACCTTGGCAGCTGCATGGTCAGCACAGCGTATTGTCGAGCGAATGGCCCGGTTCCAATATCCAGCAGGGTCGGAGATTTTCTCCGCTCGGGGCCTGGTTGTTGTATTGCCATTACGCTCGTATCGTCATAATTGACATTCCGCTCTTGAGATGGCTGCATGGGCACGTTCCGAAAGACAGAGATAATGAAGCTGAGCGACGAAACTTCGTACCGTGTAAACGGGGTTAGTCTTCTTGTCGTGTGGCTCTCTGATCATTACAGGGTGGGCGACATTTAGCTGCCATATTAAAAATTGTTTACAACTTTTTCTCACTTAACCAGTTTTCATGAAAAATAAATATTTTGCTTCTTACTGGCGGAATTGTTATGCACTACTAAAATTCAACATAAGGAGCACCATTATTCACTTTTTTTTTTCTTTTTTGGTCATCAGTCTACTGACTGGTTTGATGCGGCCCGCCACGTAATCCTTTCCTGTGCTAACCTCTTCATCTCAGAGTAGCACTTGCAACCTACGTCCTCAATTATTTGCTTGACGTTTTCCAATCTCTGTCTTCCTCTACAGTTTTTGCCCTCTACAGCTCCCTCTAGTACCATGGAAGTCATTCCTTCATGTCTTAGCAGAGGTCCTATCATCCTGTCCCTTCTCCAGTGTTTTCCACATATTCCTTTCCTCTCCACTAGTGTTCGTAAACGGATGTGGGTGTTTGCAAATTATTTCTGCATATAATTTAGCGATACTTTTCCATAATTTGGTGAATTCGCTCCTCCAATTCATTAAGAGTTTTTTGATTTTTTGCGATAAACTTCGTCCTTCGCCCACCTGCAGAGAAAAAAAACCAGCAAGGAATTAGGATTCCTTGCTAACAGTTCAAGGATCCAGCTGTCCCAACCAGCGTCCTGGGAAATAGGTGTCTAGCCACTGGCTCACAGGACATGCGAAGTGAGGCTAGGCCCCATCTTACATAAAGATTAGGTCATTGTCCCATTTGGACGCAGTACCCCGGACATAACCTTGAAGCATATCAAGGTACCGTTCTGCGTTCACTGTGTACCGAATGACACATGGACCCACATCTTTCGTTGATATCATGCTGTATCACTTTATGATCGTTGGGTTGATATTGGCTTTGTTCAACAATCACGGTCGGGTCATCTGCTGCTCAAATAACACACTCCCCAACATGAAACACCACTTAACCTGACCATAGGATATTGCCGAAAATATGGGACCAGTCTCCATACCAAGAAAGCATCATTTCCCCATATTCCAACCGATGATCACAATCCTCCGGCGATAATACCTGGAAGTAATGTGCTTTCTGTTACCGAAAGCTGAATCCTTTCTTCAGAATAGTTCGGATTGTGTATCTGGTTAAACCACATCAGTGAGATGCCTGTCCTTTTTATTTCTGGGGACTATGAGAGAATATTTCCTGAATCACAGGAACATTTTCGTCCGTCCTTGGTTATGAGAGCAGATCGCTTCCTTTAACATCTGATACAGAATCTGTGCCCACTATGTTTCGTTGGCAACTGCTAATGTTCTTTGCATCTACCGAGGAACCAGGTCCTTTAACACTTCGCCACCATCTCTATACTTGTACCACCATACTTCACATCGGGGTGCAAGCTGAACCCGCTCAAGTAAGCTTTCACGCAGCGCCATGGCCTGTCTCTGATGTCTGCAATAACATTAATGAGATATAATGTAATAAAGAGAATTTTTTTGTTTCAATAAAACTAGTGAAACATTCAGAAAGCTATAAACAATTTTCAGTTGTGAGTTATCTCGCACATCCTGTATGTCTGCGCGTACACATGTGAGACGACAGTGCAAGTGGAGTGCTCATCACAGCAGATGATCGTTTTCCATTTTGTACGATCTAATTTAGGCCTTTTTTAAACCATGACACCTTAATTTAGGTATGAAATTCGGAATTCAGACAAACTAAGTAGAGATTACTCACCGGTGGTAAATTGTTCTTACCGTGTATTTATTATCCAACACGTGCGTAACTTCCTACAGTAGGGTAGTACTGCTGAGAATTGCTCACCAAATGATTACGTGGGTTGTGTAATTTTACTCTTGTTAGTTATAATTCATCAAATGAAAAATATTTCTGTCTCATGGAATCTTAGACCTGCGACCTTCCCGAAGACTTGCACTTATTTGCACTTTCTTAATATCTACAACTTCACGGAGTAACCAACTTTCTTGTTACTACACATCTCTCCTCGATAAGTCACTGCAATAATTTATGCTCGTTAGTCATCATTGGAAAGTACTGCATTAAAGACACGTAACGTATATCCACAGGACATGCGTCTTGTAATTGAAGAAGTGTCACGATGATCTCTCCATTGGAAAAAGAGTCTGGAATAGTCCCCCATTCGGGTCTCCTTTAGGGGACTACAAAGGAATAGTTGATCGTGAGAAAAAGACGGAAAAGCCAACGATGGGATAGCGTTCTACGAGTCGGGGCGTGGAATGTCAGAAGCTAGAATGTGGCAGGATAGCTAGAAAATCTGAAAATGGAAATGCAAAGGCTCATTCTATATATAATAGGAGTCAGTAAAGTGAAATGGAAAGTTGAGAAGAATTTCTGGTCAAATGAGTATAGGGTAATATCAACAGCAGCAGAAAATTGTATGACGGGAGTAGGATTCGTTCAAAGTAGGAAGGTAGGGCAGAGAGTGTGTTACTGTGAACAATTCAGTGATAGGGTTGTTCTTATCAGAAATTACAACAAACCAACACTGACAACGATGGTTCGGGTATACAGGCCGACGTTACAAGCTGAAGAAGAAGAGATAGAGAAAGTATAAGAGGTTATTAAAGGGTAATACACTACGTAAAGGGAGAAATAAATCTAACAGTAATGGGGGACCGGAATGCAGTTGTAGCGGAAGGTAAAGAAGAAAAGGTTACAGGAGAATATGGCCTTGAGACAAGGAATGAGAGAGGAGAAAGACTGAGTTCTGTAATAAATTTCAGCCAGTCATGGCGGATACTCTGTTCATGAATCACAAGAGGAGGAGATACACTTGGAAAAGGCCGGGTGAAGTAGCAAGATTTCAGTTAGATTACATCATTGTCAGGCAGAGATTCCGAAATTGGATACTGGATTGTAAGGCGTACCGAAGAGCAGATTTAGACTCATATCTCAATTTAGTTGTGATGAAGAATAGGTTGAAGTTTAAGAGAAGAGTCAGGAAGAATCAATACGAAACGAAGTGGGATACGGAAGTACTAAGGAATGATCAGATACGCCTGAAGTTCTCTGAGATTATGGATACATAAATAACCAATAGCTCAGCAAGCAGTACAGTTGAAGAGGAATGGACACTCTAAAAAGGGTGATCACGGAAATTGGAAAGAAAAACATAGGTACACAGAAGGTATCTGCAAAAAAACCATGGGTAACAGAAGAAATACAACAGCTAATCGATGAAAGGAGGAAATACTAAATGTTAAGGAAAATTCTCCTGAATTACAAGTCTCTCAGGAATGAAATATATTGGAAATTCAGGGAAGCTACCGCGAAATGGTTGCAGGAAAAGTGTGAAGAAATCGAAAAAGACATGATTATAAGAAACAATTGACTCAGCATATAGGTAAGCCAAAACACCATTCGGTGAAATTAAAACCAAGGTGGTAACATTAATACCGCAACGAGAATTCCACTGTTAAATGTGGAGGATAGAGCGAATACGCGCAAAGAGTGCATCGAAAGGTGCAATGAGGGGGAAAATTTGTCTAATAGGGTAGAACAAGAAACAGGAGTCGATTTAGAAGAGATAGGGGATCCAGTATTAGAATCCGAATTTAAAAGAGCTTTGAAGGATTTAAAATGAAATAAGACAGAAGGGCTAGATAACATTCCATCGGAATTTTTAAAATACTCCCAGCAAGTGGCAAAAAAAGACTGTTCATGTTGGGGTGTAGATTGTATGAGGCAGGCTTTCGGAAAAACATCATCCACATAGTTCGAAGACCGCAAGAGCAGACATGTGCGAGAACTATCGCAAAATCAGCTTAACAGTTTATGCAAACAAGTTGTTGACAAAAATAAAATACAGAAGAATGGAAAAGAAAACTGAGGATGTGTTACATGGGGGCTAGTTTGGCCCTAGGAAGGCTAAAGCTGACAGAGAGGCAATCCTGACATCGCGGTTGATAATGGAGGCAAGACTAAAGAAAATCAAGACACGTTAATAGGACTTTTCGAATCGGACAAAAGCAAGATGTTCGAAATTCTGAAAAAGTAAGGGGAGAGGTGGCTAATATACTATATGTATAAGAGTAAAAAGGGAATAACAAGAGTGCACAGCCAAGAACGAAGTGGTCGGATTAAAAAGGGTGTAATACAGGAATGTAGTCATTCGCCCCTACTGTTCAATTAATACACTGAAGAAGCCATGATGGATATAAAAAAAGGTTCAGTAGTGGAATTAAAATTCAAGGTGAAAGGATATCAATGACGCGATTCGCTGATTATATTGCTATCCTGAATGAAAGTCAAAAAGAATTACAGGATCTGATGAATGGAATGAGTAGTCTAATAGGTGCAGAATATGGATTGAGAGTAAATCGAAGAGAGACGAAAGTAATGAGAAGTAGAAGAAATGAGAATAGCGAAAAAGTTAACGTCAGGATTGATAGTTACGTAGTAGATGAAGTTCAGGAATTCTGGTTCCAGTTCTAAATTATCTCCTTGCCTCGGCGCTGTACTTCGGTCATAATCTCCGGTAATTTCTTACTAAGGTTCACTCTACCTTCTTCACGTATCAGGCACATTCTACGTCCACTAGCTTTATGAGTATCCCTAACTGTTTAATAATTGAAAACACTCTCCCAGGTACTATAGCCAAATGCCTTATTAGAATCAACGACCAATGCAGGCAAATCCCCATATGGCCTCACGTCTATTCAACAAGCTGCCACACTATATGATCTACAGTGCATTGTTCCTCCCCTAATCCTGAAGTCAGTCCACAGGTCTTGTCGGCCCGTCGGTAGCAACCAGCCGTCGTGACATCCTGCGCCAATAGCGTCGTTGGATGCGATATGGAGGGGCGTGGTTTCAGCAGACCTCTCTCCTGGACGTTGGCAGTTTTTATGATGTGGAGCCGCTACTAATCGGTGAAGTAGCTCCTCAACTGGCCGTACGAGGCTCAGTGCAGCCCGTTCCAACCCACCCACCATGGAAAACTCCCTGACAGTACCGAAAATAAATCCCGGGTCCTTCGCATGACGGTGAGACACGCTCACCACTCAGCTATGGAGGCCCACTCCTCCCAGGAAATCACGTTTAATTTCCTCAGATACACGTTTTGTGGAAGATACACTTTGATAATATCTTGTATTAACCACTGAGGAGAGAAATTCAATGTTAGTAATTGTTTTCGAGAATTCAGCAATCAGTGCAGCCTTCCAATTCTCTGGGATCTTATCCGTAATCCAAATCATTTTAGTGGAGAAATCTTTTGAAGCATTCTTCTTTTTCTTGCATAACTTCCATCGGATTTCCATTCTACCTTGGGTTTTAGGTTTCAATTAGTCACTATATCTGTTTCTCAATGTTTTTAAGATCAGGTTGTATACATTCTGGATTGGAAACACGAACATCTCCTTAGATTTTCACCGTTTGACAAATATCTGAAGCAGTCTCTCCATCTATCACCTATGTTACTGTCATTAGTCAGTATTACTCTAACATTAGTCTTTATATAAATCAGGCGCAGTGTATTTCCGTTCATTTGCAACTACTTCGCTTGAAACACGGTTCATTTCATTCGAATCAGGCGGCTCCTTATGGGTTTCAGGTGAGTCGGCAGTCGGTGTCTAGGCGACTACAAACATACGTGGAAAGCTGATTGATTACATGGCAAAGTCTTTTTCACTGCCATCTATCGCTTATTAGCACTGTGACCATTAAGCCTCTCATACATCTGAACCTCGTCATAGCTTGTAAAAAATTTTACGTTTCGGCTGTTGAATTTTGGACTCTTTGGTCAGTTTTATTCGTTATTCTGACGTGTTGTATAATTTAGCAAGCATATGGCTCCATTTTATACGTTCACAAAGTAATGTTGTGGAACAATAACTTATATCACTGAATACGAAACATTCTATTGTTATCGGATGAGGTGTTTCCCTGTGCAACCATCGTTCTAACTCGTGCAGGAGAATTTTGATCGTTTCATGTAAATCTGATAGCAATTTGGGGGATTGTTCCGACATTGCTGTAAACATATGCCATAAAATACGAGGGAACCAGAACCAGATGCTGTTATCGCAGCGTATCGATTGTTAATCCGCCCATGCGTGGCCCTTCGTATGTGTCACAACGACGAAGAGAAGAAGTTCACACTTTACCGCGTCACTACATATGTGAAATACACGATTGCATGTATGACCCTTTGCATGTGAATTAATAGGAACGTCTAGGAACCAATGTTTTAGGCTGCTTGGCTGCATGGCACGCCATTCACATAGTACCAATAAACAGTACACATCAATTGTAGTAGACGCCAGTAATTACAATTAGCATATTCAGTTAACGTTTTATGGCTATAAAGCGACAACACGCCACTGCACGATAAAATTTTTTGTAGTACTTTAAACGACCTATCTTAACATGATTTTTAAGACACTGAATTTCTAAAGAACGGCCTATGAAAACCATGTATTTTGAGATGCTTAATTTATAAGTAAGTAATTCATTCCTTTACACCAAAATCGAAGCATGATTACGTTACGTAGTACGCAGATTATCTTGTAAGACAGTTACCAGATGGTCTACAGCGTATCGAGACTGAAGTACTCTGTGATGCAGTGATCCTAGCAGACAAGAAAGATGACCTACATAAAGGAATCTACTTGCTGAAACAAGTTAGTGCAAAATGTTACACGGAACTTTCAAAAGAAAAAAAAAAACTAAAGACAAAGGCCTTTCATGGGGAAAGAACCAATCAGAACCAAAATAGTGACAGATCAAAAGCTTTTACAGCAAGTAAACAGTTTCAGTTACCTCGGATGTGAAGTGACATATGGCTACGGAAGAGATGTTGATATTAAGCTTCGTAAATTCAGCCAGGTATGCCAAACAATAAACAGAAACAAAAAAAAAGAACAGGAAATACACTCAAATTAAATTTTACAAAATGTTGAAATTCCCACACTGCTCTATGGAAGTAAGACCTGGGTGATTACCCAGAAGTATGAAAGCCTGATTCAGGCACAAGAAATTAAATTCCTTAGAGATGTTAAAGGTTGCACAACAGAAGACAAGCTAAGAAATCAAGAATTAGAGAAGAACTGCAAATCTTTAGCCTCAATAGTAAAATTCTATATAACAGAAGAAAATGAAACGAACATCTACAAAGAATGGAGAGTGAGAGACTTCCCTTAGAGGCAAAAAATTGTAAGTGCCATAGGAGAAGAGAAAGAGGAAGACCGGCAGAGATGGGTACCCTAACAGGCAATTCCTGCCAAATACCTGAAGAGAAGTCCGCGCCCAGTAGCTGACTTGCCGGCACGGTAGCTCAGCGTGTTCGGTCAGAGAACTGGTTGGCCTCTGTAATAAAAAAACTGAGTGGAAGGATCGACAAACGAACTTGAACGGATGTCATGTGACGTCCGCAAGGATCAAACACAACAACAACAACAACAACAAAAAAGTGGTCAGCGAGACAGAATGTCAATCAAGGGCCCGAGTTCGATTCCCGGCTCCGCTCAGGGACAGGGTGTTGTGTTGTCCTCATCATCATCATTTCATCCCCATCGACGCGCAAGTCGCCGAAGTGGCGTCAAATCGAAAGACTTGCACCCGGCGAATGGTCTGCCCAACGGGAGGCCCTAGTCACACGACAGTTACATTACCTGGAGAGAAGATGAAGTTGAACTAAGGTCACACATTCACAACCTAATGAATTTTTAAAGCTGGAAATATTTTTCATGTGAATAAACGGTTATAAATGTAAAATTAAACAGCGGTAATGTAAGTTTTTGGCTGCAAGAAACGTACCCTGACTGATAACGATTATTTACTTTTGTTTGATATGATCTTCCGTGCCTCAGTGGTGTAAACGGCCATACCGTACGTGCAACAACAACGGAAGGGTATCTATTAAACCAGATAAACGTGTGGTTCCTGTAGAGTGGCAGCAGCCTTTTCAATAGTTCCGCGAGCAATAGGATGATTGACTGACCTCAACTAGTAACATAAGCCAATATGGCCTTGCTGTTGTGGTACTGCGAACAGCTGAAAGCAAGGGGGATGTGCAGCAGTAATTTTTCCCGAGAACATGCAGTTCTATTGTTAGGTTAAATGATGATGGTATCATATTAGATACAAATTGCTACAGAAGAATGCTGAAGATTAGATGGATAGATCACATAACTAATGAGGAGGTACTGAATAGAATTGGGGAGAAGAGGAGCTTGTGGCACAACTTGACTAGAAGAAGGGATCGGCTGGTAGGACATGTTCTGAGACATCGAGGGATCACCAATTTAGTATTGGAGGGCAGCGTGGAGGGTAAAAATCGTAGAGGGAGACCAAGAGATGAATACGCTAAGCAAATTCAGAAGGATGTAGGCTGCAGTAGGTACTGGGAGATGAAGAAGCTTGCACAGGATAGAGTAGCATGGAGAGCTGCATCAAACTAGTCTCAGGACTGAAGACCACAACAACAACAACAACAACAACAACAACAACATCCTATTTTTATTCAGGAGGTAAAGTAGTCCCCTCACTCGGATCTCCAGCAGCGATAACTGAGAAGGATGTTGACATCAGGATGAAAAGAAAACAAAAGAGAACTGACATTTTACGAATCATTATGTGTTGGAGGTATTAATACGGCATAAAACTTTTTGAAGTTAGGTATCGGGGAATTATCGACGTTTGGTGACGAGAGGAACATGTCTTTTGTTCAGGTGACTAAAGGGTTATAAATGTAAAATCAAACAGCGGTAACGTAAGAGGAGATCTAGGACCAGTACTAAAAACATGGATGAGGATAAACTACTGTGAACGCATCATCGTAGCCAAGGTAGATGTGGAGCAAACACCTACTCCAGTAGTACAAGTTCATATGACAACTAGCTCCGCAGAAGATGAAGAGGTTGACGAAATGTGTGTTGAGATACAAGAGATTATTCGGATATTTAAGGTAGAGGGACTGGAATTCGGTTTTAGTAAGAGGTCTCGGAGAAGGAATGAAAGAGACATCCGCCTGGTACAATTTTACACAGAGTGTAATTTAATCGTCGGTAATACTTGGCTTGATAATCATGAAAAAAGGCTGTATACGTGGAAGAGACCTGGAGACACCGGCTATAATGGACATAACTATTGCTGACTGCAGACGGTATGAAACTTCCTGGCAGATTAAAACTGCGTGCCGGACCGAGACCCGAGTTCGAGTCTCGGGCCGGCACACATTTTTAATGTGCCAGGAAGTTTTATATCAGAGCACACGCCGCTGCAGAATGAAAATCTCATTCTGTGGACGGTATGCTCAAAACATTAAGTATTTACGCTATTTGCAGGCTAATAAATATAGCCATTACAAATCGCTTGTTTTAGATTGGCTAGTATCTCCTAGTACACTTCACAAGAGCAAACCATTAATGCATGTTTGCCATGGGCAGCAGGTCAGCAGTTGAAGTGTGAACGCGTGGGCGCAAAACGGGTAGTCTATACTCACAGGAATAGTCCACTTAGTAGTGCAGTGCGACTAGGCAGGAAACATGAGGTTGTAAAGTTTATGACGTGTTTGTGGGAAGTCTGTTGGACGCAAAGAAAGAAACATCGAGCACACTGATGTGTGTACATAATCGGTTACCACAAATAAAAATAATTGCTCCTACATCCTTTGCACCCCATGTAATGGTAAGACACACATTTCTGAACTATATAGGTAATTAAGGAGGTGGAACCTGAGTCAGTTGAAAGCACCAGAGGTTGTTGGGAGTTTCAGAGGGACCATTTGGCAAAGACTGCCTGCAACAGGGGAAAAGAATACAGTAGAAGACGAATTGGCAACTCTGATAGATGAAATGGAGAAAGCAGCAGAGGATCGACTAGATTAAGGAACAAAATCTACTAGAAATTACAGGAGATATTGAGTTTAGTTGATGGAAGGAGAAAATATAAAAATGCAGCAAATGAAACGCGAAAGGGAATTTTCTCTTTTTTTAGTCATCAATCTTCTGAGTGGTTTGTTGCAGCCCGCCATGAATTCCTCTTCTTTACCAACCTCTTCATCTCAGAGTAGAACTTGAAACTACGTCCTCAATCATTTGTGGCTGTATTCCAATCTCCGTCTTCCTACACAGTTTTTAACCTCTACAGCGCCCTCTAATACGATGGAAGTTCTGATATCGCTGGACAAGAGTCGTACAATAAATTTGGAGGAACACACCGCCATTTGACTATTTTATTGTTTATTTAAGTACAACCAAGGATTTCAGGTACTTGATTTTTTGTCTTTAACATATGATCAACTTTGAGCTTGACGACATGTTAGATGCCTGCAATACATGTTACAGACATAAAATCTAATACGTGAAAATGGCATAAAAGGCCAGAACCTGAGTTGTACTTCAATAAACAATAGAACAGTCAAATGTCAGTGTGATCCTTTGAAAAACGATGGAAGTTTTTCCCTGCTGTCTTAACAGATATGCAACCATTTTGTCTCTTCATCTAGTCAGTTTTTACCACACATTCCTTTTCTTGCAGATTCTGCGGATGACCACCTCATTCCTTATCTTATCAGTCCACTTCATTTTCAACATTCCTCTCTAGCACTACTTCTCAAACGCTACGATTCTCTTGTGTTCCGGCTTTCCCACAGTCCATATTCTACTACGATACAACTCTGTACTCCAAATTTACCTTCTCAGAAATTTTTTCGTCACATTAAGGCCTATTTTTGATATCAGTAGATGTCTGTTAGATGGGAAAGTTCTTTATGCCAGTGCTAATGTGCTTCTTACGTCCTCCTCGCTCCGTTCGTCATGGGTTATTTTGCTGGATAGACAGCAGAATTCCTTAATATCATGTATTTCGTCATCGTCTATCCTGATGTAAATCGTGTCTGCTACTTCTCGTTACTTTCGCCTTTCTTCGATTTACATTCAAACCACATTCTTTACTCATTACTGAATTAACCGTTCAGTATCCTTGTATACTTCCGCTGTCTTTACATCAAACGACTTCTGTATGAATACTGGAACTGCTGTTGTCAATGTTGGTCTGGTGTGGATCCTGATGAGAACAACCTTGTCACTGAACTGTTGTCAGTAAATCACTCTCTGCCCCACCTTCCTATTCATAGCGAACAGTACTCCTATTATGCTTTATTCTGATGATGTTGGTATTACCCTATACTTGTCTGAGCAGAAATCCTTATCGTCTTTCCATTTCACTTCACCGTCGTCCACTTTATCTAGATAGAGCCTCATCATTTCCCTTTCTAGATTTTCTATCTTCTCTACCACTTTGACGGCCGGTGTGGCCGAGCGGTTCTAGGCGCTACAGTCTGGAACCGCGCGACCACTACGGTCGCAGGTTCGAATCCTGCCTCGGGCATGAATGTGTGTGATGTCCTTAGGTTATTTAGGTTTAAGTAGTTCTAAGTTCTAGGGGACTGATGACCTCAGATGTTAAGTCCCATAGTGCTCAGAGCCATTTGAACCATCTACCACTTTCAAACATCTGACATTGCACTCCCCGACCCGTAGAAGGTTACCCTTTCGTTGGTTATTCAATCTTCCTCTCGTAGTCATGTTCCCCTTAGCAGACCCCTTCAGGAGATCCGAATGGGGGACTAGTCCGGAATCTTTTTCCTTCGTGACACTTTTTCAATTACAAGCCACATGCCCTGGATGCACATTATGTGGCTTTAATGCTGTGGATTCTATTTTCTTCTGCATCCTCTTGTATCTGACCATTGTTGATTGTTCCGCCTTGTACGGGCAATTTCTTACTTCAAAGACAATAAAGTGCCATGAAATTCTGTCCTTTCCTCCACCCTCCTTCTCAAGGCCGTTTTCGGAAGAAGGAGGACTTCTTACGACAGATGCCTTCCGTCGCTATTGCTGATGACTTTTATTCAAAATTTTAGAAGCTGCAAAATTCTAACCCAGGGTTCAGAGTCAGAGACGCTACCCCTAGACTACAGATACGCTACGGAAATTATAATAAAATACGAGTATAAGTATCGGTGATACCTCTCAGATACACTGTGGATTGTCTCTGCATTTACACTTACATGACTCTTCCAGCCGTAGTATTGATCTAAAGACACGAATGAACCTCTCTTCTTTAGTTAACTATCACGATTTTTACATCGCGTGTATGTCCCAATTTGTTCTCCACACCTCGCTATCCTACCGGTAAATTTAAATGTATCGCTACGGTCGAATAGCAAAACAGCGGTATGCTTTGTAGTGTTAATAAGGAAAACGAATGTGTTACTTTCATGTATACTTGTTTATTTCTGTTCCATCTGTCATTACAATTATTGAGAAGTACACATGGTTTCAAAATTCACGTGATTGCTTTATCTATGAACACAGAAACCTTCGCCATGTTAGGAGAACAACATTTCGCGCATTTTTTATATGTAAGAAACGACCAAGCCTTTTTATCTCTTCATTACACGTTGACCTGCAATCACATAATCGCTTTAGCGCTTGTAGAAAGAGTTTTATGGGTTAAATGATCAATCTTACTTCCTTTCTTGTGTCTGATAAACACGTACATACCATTCAGAGGTTAAACGTTTTTGGTGCTTTTGAAATCGGAACACAGTGGCGTTTTATTGCATTTGGTGTGAAGCGTCATCGCAATGACGTGGAATCAAATAGCATCGACAACGTCATGCAACTGGAATGTAATTACTGATGGCGTCGAACAGGCAAATTCACGCCCACGGCTAAATTTCGCCAGCCACAATTATCACTTTCAAAGCGCTAGGTCCGTTTTTCGGCAAAGAGGTATTAGGCGAATGGAAGTAATCAAACATTTCGAATATGTGAAGGAGACAAGCACTCTGCTTAGATTAAATTACCTCGCTCCTTTGAGTATTTTTGCTCCAAATAGCAATTTCCTTCAACCGTGAGATTTATCAAAATAAACTACACCACGTCAGTCGCACATAATATGTATTACAAGTTTTCAAGGAATCATCATGCTGTTCGCAAAATTGTTATTTTTTAAATATTTAATTTTAATCTAACTTGTTTCTGTCTTGACGATCGTCATCCGTCAATTATATGTATTTGAAATGCAAGTAACATTCTACTTAGAGAGAATCAGGAACAAGGAAGACGTGAATGATAATAACATGTAAAGTTAAAGTTATAATAACGTACAAAAGGATTTACGCCATACGTGGGATGCAGAGACGCCAAAGGACCAACCAACACACCTATATCAAGACACACAGTCATCGAATGCTAATTAGTGCAGGAACGCTATGCGTTAAGTAGGTGAACCTCCACCCATCAACTACTGAATTACATGGCAGGAACCTATAAGACTACTACGACGATAATGTGTTAAAAGGCTCAGAATGTACAGTCTGGGAGCATTACAAAAGAAGAAGAATAAAATAGCAGTTTAAAATAATTCAAAATTACCAGCTGTAAGAATCTGTATATTTTTAAACGGAAACTGTTAAAATTAAATGGACAACCAATAAGAAGAGTTACAGGAATCGTAACTGCAACATGAGTGCAAACCGTGGAAGTAAAAAAAAATATCGTGGAAGCGTGATCGATGCAAAGATGACTGCAGAGGATGCTATCAGTGGTCATGGAGAATGGATACTAGGACCTTGTAGATACATCGCGTCTGTGGTAAGCCAGACGACAAGCCAAAGATATGTCGTTGACGAATGCCGTCGGTCACCGTGGAGGCAGAAAAATCAATGACTCGACAAGTATCTTTGTACTGAGGTGTTTCTGAAATTACTTTCTATCTGTCGATTCCGTTCCTTTAAGTATGAAGCTGTAGAGTTTATCTGCAAGGAAGCCCTGATTTTAGTCATAAATCTAATTATGTACTCGGTAAGCTTGTATTTTGCTCATTAATCAAAGGTGGAGATCTGCATCAAATGCCTTCCTGAAGTCAACTTCGGCGTCTTTGCCTACGACGCATTGGATCTCATGGACGAACAGAGCGGACTGAGTTACGTCAGAACTCTGGCTGCACTCTAGATCTGCCTCATTTCTGGTTTTAAATTTGTACGAATGATATTACTATATATAAGTTCACTTCGCAAGCATTACAACGCAATGGCAACATGTGATGTTCTCGTGACCTGCCAATGACAGTTGAGAATGGAGACTAAATGATTTTGTTACAATGGATTGTTTTATAGAATTAGCAGGATAAATATCTATTGTTTTACGGAAGGCATAGGCAGCGGTATATTACATGATCCAACAACTGTAGTCAGATCAGCTTTTTCTCTGTGCAGCGAAATTATTAGTGGATGTATTGGAGGTCCGTGAGATTCAGTCGCTGTTTTTGCTGGTGGTAAGAGAACTTTCATTTGAGAATCGAAATATAAAATAATTATTTTTCTCTAGCAGCACGAGTGGTAGCCTTAAACCCAACAGAGATTCATCAACAGAGGAAACAGAAAATAATATGCACAAAAGACTTATTGATTAATTTTCTTCAGTCCCTCTCCAAATTGTAGACCAAATTTCACAATATTCAGTTCTGTACAACAGTGTGGACCAAAACCGCTGATGAAATTAAACCAAATTAAACATTTCATGAAAAATCGAAATCGGCACCCTTAGCCGAACGTATTCAATCTATACTGATAATGGAAGAAAATTTATTTTTGCCTTTACACAACTTGAGCCAGTCGCTATTGCACTTGATTGATTCTAAGTCTTGTAAAAAATCAAAAGAAAGTAATAATGTACATTCTCACTTTAATTCAATCATGTTTTTATAGATACAGTTCTGAGGCATATTATTTATTTATTTTATTTATTTATGCATTTATTTTACCTGGCAAGATTAGGGCCTTCAGGCCCTCTCTTACACCTAACCAGGCATACTCAGATTCAACAAATTTCAGTGTCTACAGAAAATTAGGACATATAACATGTTATACAATATTAATGTTAAAGAAAAAAATAGAGATTATAAAAGTAGTACAATGATAATTATAACAATCAAAAAATAATTATAACAATCAAGAATAATAAAAATAATAATAATAATGATAATAATAATAATAATAATGACTATGTATATGAAAGTAAACATGTTTTTCTTTTATGAGTGTCAGTCCTATTGCTACTTGGGAATTTTCTCGTTATATTCTTGCAGCTTGTGAGTTATTCTCATCAAGCAGAGACATAAGACGATGGAATGGGGTGAAAGAGATATAGAAGAGGTAGACAGGTTACAGGAAGAGAAATAGAATGGTAAAATTCGAAGCTATGATGGAGAGGAGAAAGAAAAAGATGAGGGGGGGGCACAACAATGGTGGCTATACCGTCCCTAATATGTAAGTCTTAAGTTCCCTCTTGAATGTTGAGTGGCTTTGGATAAGACGCAGATCACAGGGGAGCGCGTTCCATAGTCGTATGGCTGAGATGGAGAATGACACGGAGAAAGATTTTGTGTTATGTAAAGGTACAGCCAAGATGCTAGACGTATCCGATCTGGTATTGCGGTTGTGGAATGATGATAGGTGTTTAATGTGAGAAGATAAGTATTGGGGGCACCAGTGGCTAAGAAATCGATGAAGTAAGCACATCGTGTGGAGATCGCGTGCCTTATGTGGGCGTATCCAACCAAGCTGGGAGTATGAAGGACTGATATGATCATACAACCGTATGTTGCATACGTATCTAACACAAGCATTCATCACTAGCTCCAGGCATCTCGAATTTTCATTATTTGTGCCATGTTGAACTACATCACAGTAGTAAAGATTAGGCAAGACTAGTGTTTGGACTAATTTTTGTTTAACATGGGTTGGAAATATTTTTCTAAATTTTTGAATTGCATGTAGGGAGGAGAGCGATTTCCGGCAAGCTGTGACTGTTTGTTCTTCCCAGTTTAGGTGTTCATCCAAGATTATTCCAAGGTCTTTTACTGTTTTTTGGTATGGTAGTTGGGTACCATTGAGGAGTATTTGAGGGACTGTTTCGCGAAAGTACCGACTGATTAACTTTGGATGAGATATAAGTATGACCTGGGATTTCTTGGGGTTTAGTTTCAGACCTAGATTCTGTGCCCATCGAGAAACAGAGCAAAGATCTGCGTTCATACTCGCTACTGCGTCAGCAATGTTCTTGGGGCTTGCACTTATGTACAGTTGGATGTCGTCGGCATATAGATGGTAGTTGCAGGAGTGAATCACTGAAGAAATATCATTAATGTACAGTGAGAAGAGTAATGGACCAAGGACGGAGCCTTGGGGAACTCCAGAGCGCACGTTTTTCCATGATGACTTTTCCGACCCACAAATGACTTGTTGACTTCTGTTTTTGAGGTAGCTGTCGAACCAGTGTATTGCGCTGTTTGAGAAATTCAGCTGCTTCATTTTAATTAGTAATATATCAAAGTCAACTGTATCAAAAGCCTTATCAATAATACTTGCATTGCGCCCACGCAAGCAGTAAAAGTGTTATACGGTGTTCTCTCCCGATCGTCGTGCTTGGAGATAGGTATATGAAGAAAATTCTCCCTGCAACTACTATAACTAAGTCATTACAGTCTAGAAAGTATAACCACGTCCAAAGGCAAAATATTAAAAGGCAAAAAGATAGGCGTGCATTGTAGTTAATAGACATAATCTAATATTACTGGTACTCAAATTCTTCGGCACTTGCCTAATGTAAAGAAATAGTTCAGTGATAAAGTGAAATTTAAAGGGATACTAAAAATTTCATTCTGGAAACTACTTCGATTCTACTTTGATCTTATATAGCGTCAAATACTGTTACTAAACTAGATAACATTTCTTTATTGCGTCTACTTATCTACAAACCGTCGGTATTCCATCAACATTAAAAATAGATGTAGTTAGTAATTTGCATCTTAAAAATTAAAGGAATTACAAAAAGGTAGGACATTAAGGAGATGGGACCTGGATAAGTTGAAAGAACCAGTCGTTGTGGGGAGTTTTAGAGTAAGCATTAGGCAATCTTTGACAAGAACCGGGGAAACAAATACAATAGAAGACGATTGGCTAGCTTTGAGAGATGAAATAGTGAAGGCAGCAGAGGATGAAGTAGTTAAAAAGCAGAAATACTTGGATCGTACAGGAAACACTGAATTTAACTGATGAAGGTAGAAGATATAAAAATGCAGTAAATGAATCAGGCCAAAAGAAATACAAACATCTAATAAGTGAGACTGACAGAAAGTGCAAAACGGCTAAGCCAGAATGGCTAGAGGACAAATGTAAGGATTTTGAAGCACATATCACTAGGAGAAAGATGAATACCGCCGGCAGGAGAAAAGAGAAGCAGCTGTATGAACGTCAAGAGCTCAGATGGAAGTTCAGTCCTAACGGAAGAAGGAAAGCTGAAAGGTGGAAGGGCTATATAGAGAGTCTATAGAAGGGAGATGAACTTGTGGGCAAAATTATAGAAACAGAAGAGGACTTAGATGAGGATGAGCTGGGAGAAATGATACTGAAATGATACGAGAAGAATTTGACAAAGCACTGAAAGGCCTAAATCGAAACAAAGCCCCGTGTAGATGACATTCCGTCAGAACAACTCATAGCCTTGGGAGAGCCAGTCAGGTCAAAACTCATTCATCTGGTGTGCAAGAAGTATGACACACAGGCGAAATACCCTCAGACTTAAAGAAAAATGTAAAGTTGCAATTATAAAGGAAGCAAGTGCTGAGAGGTGTGAAATTACCGACCGGAATGGTTAGCGTCTTGAAAAGAGGATATAAGATGAAATCAACAAAAGAAAAACGAAGATAATGGAATGTAGTCGAATTAAATCAGGCGATGCTGAGGGAATTACATTAAAAATGAGACATGTTTTGCTACTTGCGCAGCAGTTAGGATATAAAGAAGAAGAAGAATTTGTTAATGCCGTGTATAGATTTAAGTGTCTGGAAGCCTTTTCTAAAGGTATTTGTACCGATATAGTATTTATGGAAGGGAAACAGTTTAGACAAAGAAAAGAAGCTCTTGAAATAATGTGGTGCTACATAAAAATGCTGAAGATTTCACTGGCAGACAATGTACTGAATAGAATTGGGGCGAAAAAAAACTTGGGCCGCAACCTGACTAGGAGAAGGGATTGGTTGATGGGACACATTCTGACAGTCAAGGGTACACCCGTTTAGAGCTGGAGGGAAGTGTGTGTGGGGGGGGGGGGGGAGCGGGGGGTGATCGTAGAGAGAGACCAAGAGGCAGATGCAGTAAGCTGATTCAGAAGGATGTTGGTTGAGTGGTTATTCGAAGATGAAGAGGCTTGCGCAGGGTAGACTAGAATGGAGAGCTGCATCAAACCAGTCTTAGGAATGAAGACCCCGACAACAACAATCTGCACCTTTACCCTATCCACGTCTTTAAAAAATATCGCTTTAGATAACTCACGAAGTACGTAACTAACTTTGATATTATTACCCAGATTAGCTGCAACATGAAACGTCATTTTTGTGAAACAGTGATGCCCACTCAAGACACCTGTTGCCGCTGTGAATTCATCGTTCCCTTCTATATGAGTAGCTATTTGATTCAGACTTAACTTGGTTTAAAAGTACCATCACTTAAGAATTCACTAGAGGAGTAACACTGGCTGTTTTAATAGAACCTTACCGACTTTGAATGCAAAATATTTGACAAAGCCAGGAATAAAATACATATGAAGACCCCCATGGGGGTTGTAATTCCGCTGTCCTCTCACCCATTACCCACGCGTTCGTTAGTTGTCAAATATCCTCCGGATAACTTGGTAGGTTGATAATAACAGGAAACCTGTATCCTCTGTTTTTATACTGAAACGATGTGCTATTTTATATATAATATTCACCTATATCAATTTGCTTTTTCGTTTCTAACTTCAGTGTTGTATTCCATCTTGGCACAATCTGATAACAGAAGGGTACCAGCTAAACGCCATGCAATTACCTGCCGGCTCATCGAATCTAAATCATGCAAGATGACAGAAAGGGCAATAACGTTCTAAAAATTGTATGTCAGTTACGCGAATTGGCAGAAATGTGGATACGGAACTAAGAGCTTCAGGCAACCTCGACTTGCAGATAGAATATTGAGGCATATACACAATGTTTCCTTTAAAAAAAGGTGTAATGGTTGCAGAATGAAGAAACAATATACAATGATAGTTTTGAAATTAATGGAGAGTACACAGTAGCATCTAAGTAAGCGCTTCATGATAGATAGTCACAGAATAATGTGTTGAATGTATAGTAAAGCTTATAACATTTCTCATCAGCTTTAGAACAGGAGTCTGTAGGCGATGGAGAAATTTCGTTGTACAGCTGAATGCTTTAGCTGCCAGTTTTTCAAATAGCCCACGGCCTTCAGTTCATAAGTAAACACCCGCGATCTGTTCGCCGAATTCTCTGTGTTGATTTAAACTGTATTTTTTAAATTGTCAAACATTTGCTGCTTCCAGTCAGACGTTTTGTTTGTGTAATATATCCTACGCACGAGGCGTTTCGGAAAATAATTTCCGTTATCACAAGCGCTTATTATATATTAATTGCAGTGCTTTCTGACTGACAACCATTCTATAACTGATTAAATTAAGATTTGATCTGTTAGCCTGCAAGGATGGCATTAACGATACCCTCACACGCGAGCTCGCTTCCAGGCATGTAGCCGGCCGGTGTGGCCGAGCGGTTGTAGGCGCTTCAGTCTGGAACCGCGCGATCGCTACGGTCGCAAGTTCGAATCCTACCTCTGGCATGGATGTGCGTGATGTCCTTAGGTTAGTTAGGTTTAAGTAGTTCTAAGTTCTAGGGGACTGATGACCTCAGATGTTAAGTCCCATAGTGCTCAGAGCCATTTGAACTAGGCCTGCGAATATCGTTCCTTTTCTAGAAAATTCTTCTGGCCAATGGCTGTCGTCGTCAGTTGTGTGCTCTGGACGTCGTACAGGTTTCAACCAGGTAGAGTCAGTGATACGAACTTGTCGAGCATAGACACGTATCGTCTGTCAGTAACGCGACGACGTTTTATTTATTTATTTTCTTTTTCGGTCGTCAGTCTTCTGACTGGTTTGACGCGGCCCGCCACGAACTCCTCTCCTGTGCCAACCTCTTCATCTCAGACCAGCACTCGCAACCTACGACCTCAACTGTTTGCTGGAGTATTCCAATCCCTGTCTTCCTGTACTGTGACTGACCTCTACAGCTCCCTCTAGTACCATGGAAGTCATTCCTTGATGTCTTAACAGATGTCCTTTGATTCAGTCCTTTCTTCTTGCCAGTGTTTTCCACATATTCCTTTCCTCTCTGATTCTGCCCAGAACCTCCACAACTTTACCCTATTAATCCATCTAATTTTCAACATTCGTGTGTAGCACCACATCTCAAATGCGTCGATACTCTTCTGTTACGGTTTTCCCACAGTCCATGTTTCACTACTATACAACGCTGTGTTCCAAACGTACATTCTGAGAAATTTATCCTCAAATTAAGGCCAATGTTTGGTACTAGTAAACTTCTCTCGGCCAGGAATTCACTTTTTGCCAATGCTAGTCTGCTTTTGATGTCTTCCTCACTCCGTCCGTCATTGGTTATTTTGATGCCTGAAACCAGCCCTTCCCCGCCCCCTCCCTCCCCCCCCTCCCACCGCCACCCCACGCGGAAGTTTACTGGAACAAGTATAAGGCCTGAAAACAACATGTGCTTCGCATTTCGGGGAATGTGAGCTTATTATCAGGTTGAGATAGTAGGTGACACAAATGAATATAGCTAACAAGATTGGATTTCTGTTAAAGGAAGGAAAGAGTGAATACCTCTTAATCAGACGAGGATAAGACAATGATGTGGGACAACTCTAGACTTGGCTATCGGGAAATGGTCGTATGCAGAACTCTCAGAATAAGAATAACTGAACATGATGTCCAGGAGTGATACAAGACACTAATCAAATCCAAATTGTCGTATGAAATTATTCGAAGAGTGCTTTACAGCTGTTTACTTATTTCATAACGGAATGAAGGGAATTAAACTCTGTGCCATGGAGAATTGTCCTCATCCCATGGTGGCATCATCGGGAGTCGTAAGGGGAAGAACTGCGCAGGCAGTGTGAAGTCGAGAGGTGGAGGGCGGTGAAGCAGCACATGATGTCCCGGTATAAACGAGTACTGCTGACTAGTTAAAATAATTGTCTGGCGAACAGCATGGGTTTGAGTTTTGGACTATGGCAGGGCTTACCTGGATTGGTGGCTTAATGTGCATATGGAGATGTCTTACAGTTGTTAACTAAGACGATGTGGATTGTAGATTACTGGGCTTGTTCATTGGGAAGAATCCGGATTGCATGTTAACATGATGACTCACCACTGCTTTTTTATTTAATATGTTTTAATTTTAGTTAAAGTTCGTCAGTTTATGATATTTTATATCCTGTATTAGCGTATACTTTTTATGACACGTGATGAATAACAGAAATAACAATCTCTAACCACACACGAATACTCAGATAATGACGCTTAATACTAATAATGCGCACCAAGGACCAATATTTCCAGTCATAAGGAGAGTACGTCAGCTTTTAGTCCAGTAATTTGTCTGCCACTACTACAGCCATCAAAGGGTGATGATATCGGCACCTCTACGCAAAAGTCTTAACGAATGTGGAACATGCTAGTGGCGGGTGCCACTAGTTGGACTTTCACCGCTATTGACTGGCTGGAGCGATTAGCAGGCGGCAGAGCAGCACCTGTAAAAGGATTGTAGGTCAATTGCGGACATTTTGCTGTACGGCTTACTGCTCGTTTATTCTCGCAATGGGCAGCTGGAAAGCGTTATCGTGCCTCGTACGTGAAAAGGGGAGGCAGTTAAATTGATGGTACGTCTTTCACTGGCCTCACACTTTCATGTGTTTCCAGGTTTAACTTTGCGTGTTCGTATCAATGGAATTAATTCCCCTTACGCTTATCTACGGCCTTGTATATGATTGTGTATGATTCTTCCCTCCGTGTCACTGTCGATCGATATAACCGCAAATTTCTAAATGTTTACAATATTCAGACGGCTCTATCGGCATCCTGATCCCATAAAACATGTCTGGTGTCAAAACGAGCGAGGTAGCACATTGGTGATAAAGTGATCTCAGATTAGGGGGATCAGGATTGTATTCCTTGCACTGGGGTTAATTGTATATATTCCGTGGGTTTTTTCAACTAAGAGGATTAAGGAGACTACCAAGACGACGGTCGGAATAATTTCCTTCCCTACACCTACCCAATTTTTTTCGTGTTCATTGTTTAATTACTTCGTCATAGAGTAATTATGAGATACTATTTTCATTCCTTCCTTTCCCCAGTAGCCAGTTCATATTCCAGAAAGCATCTTCTTAGAATGCTGACGTCAGAATACAATGCTGGAAAAAACTGATTTGGAATAATGAAATTTTGGGAATATTTCTTTGTGACCTATTTAATTGATTGACATTGCAAAATCCGAGTGCAAGATAAGCTGCTGCAAATGTGAATGCTGGTACGTTAATAACTGTTGTAGAATCCATGAGGTTGAATGTAAGCATGCAAACGTGCGTGCGTTCTGTTGCACACATGCCGGATGTCAGTGTTTGGAATGGAGTTCCATGTATGTTCCTCCTGGTCTGGGCGGTTAATGCTGGCTGTGGATGACGCTGGAGTTATCCGATGATGCATCATACGTGCTCGATTGGAGACAAATCCGGTGATCGAGCAGGCCAAGGCAACATGTGGACACTCTGTAGAGCACGTTGGGCTACAACAGCGGTGTATGGATGGGGGTTATCCTGGTGGAAATCGTTGTCTGGAATGCTGTTCATAAATGATCGTCAACATTGGTAGTGCCACGTACCCATTCAGATTCCCGTTTACTTGCGACCGTACACTCTCGTATGACCGCTGCCAGCTTCATGTACAGGGGCAATGTTCCTGCCAAGTATTTCTGAAATATAGCAGAAGGAACATTCGTTTTCTCGCAGACCTGTTACACGAGCACTTTCAAACTCAGTGAGGTGTTAGTAATGGTGTCTTTATCACTTTAAAAGCATTCTTACTTGCATAAACTCACCACGTCCAATCTCAAAGAAAACTAACGCTCACAGCCATTATAGTATGTACTTTTAACAAGCCTGATTTGCATCCTCTTAAGCTACTGGCGTGAAGTTTGAATGGACATAATGTTCCAGATGTAGAAAACCGCCTAACAACTTTCGTTTATGTCGAAAATCTTGATATTGTAATTTTTTTTCGTTAGTGTAATATAAGTGCATCATGACTGAGATTCGCTTTTTATGGCTTTATAAGTGACTATTATAGACCACATCTTGCATTGCTTTATATGCTACTGAGGTCTATCGAGCTCTCTGTGGTCGTAACCCTCTGTTGGACGAAACTGCCACGTCTACTAATTCTGACTTTATGTTACACATCTAATGTGTCATGTTACCATATCTTGTCACTTTAACTTATTTAGATACTCTAGATTAAAATAGTTAGCGTTCGCATGTCATTGTCGGGGGCATCATGGAAATGGTTTGAAAGAGTGTGAAACCAGGACTAAATATCCCTCACTGTCTAGTGTTCGACTATAATGACTTGTCTGGAAACTAGAAATCTACTCTGTAGGAATCAGCATGGGTTTCGAAAAAGACGATCGTGTGAAACCCAGCTAGCGCTATTCGTCCACGAGACTCAGAGGGCCATAGACACGGGTTCCCAGGTAGATGCCGTGTTTCTTGACTTCCGCAAGACGTTCGATACAGTTCCCCACAGTCGTTTAATGAACAAAGTAAGAGCATATGGACTGTCTGACCAACTGTGTGATTGGATTGAAGAGTTCCTAGATAACAGAACGCAGCATGTCATTCTCAATGGAGAGAAGTCTTCCGAAGTAAGAGTGATTTCAGGTGTGCCGTAGGGGAGTGTCGTAGCACCGTTGCTATTCACAATATACATAAATGACATTGTGAATGACATCGGAAGTTCACTGAGGCTTTTTGCGGTTCATGCTGTGGTATATCGAGAGGTTGTAACAATGGAAAATTGTACTGAAATGCAGGAGGATCTGCAGCGAATTGACGCATGCTGCAGGGAATGGCAATTGAATCTCAATGTAGACAAGTGTAATGTGCTGCGAATACATAGAAAGGAAGATCCCATATCATTTAGCTACAATATAGCAGGTCAGCAACTGGAAGCAGTTACATCTATATCTACATCTACATGATTACCCTGCAATTCAAATTTAAGTGCTTGGCAGAGGGTTCATCGAACCACAATCATACTATCTCTCTACCATTCCACTCCGAAACAGCGGGAGGGGGGGGGGGTGAAAGAACACCTAAGCCTTTCTGTTGGAGCTCTGATTTCTCTTATTTTATTTTGATGATCATTCCTGCCGATGTAGGTCAGGCTCAACAAAATATTTTCGCTTTCGGAAGAGAAAGTTGGTGACTGAAATTTCGTGAATAGATCTCGCCGCGTCGAAAAACGTCTTTGCTTTAATGACTTCCATCCCAACTCGCGTATCATATCTGCTACACACTCTCCCCTATTACGTGATAATACAAAACGAGCTGCCCTTTTTTTCACCCTTTCGATGCCCTCCGTCAATACCACCTGGTAAGGATCCCACCCACACCGCGCAGCAATATTCTAACAGAGGACGAACGGATGTAGTGTAAGCTGTCTCTTTATTGGACTTGTTGCATCTTCTAAGTGTCCTGCCAACGAAACGCAACCTTTGACTCGCCTTCCCCACAGTATTATCTATGTGGTCTTCCCAACTGAAGTTGTTCGTAATTTTAACACCCAGGTACTTAGTTAAATTGAAAGCGTTGAGAACTGTACTATTTATCGAGTAATCGAAATCAAACGGATTTCTTTTGGAACTCATGTGGTCACCTCACACTTTTCGTTATTTAGCGTCAACTGCCACCTGCCACACCATACAGCAATCTTTTCTAAATCGCTTTGCAACTGATACTGGTCTTCGGACGACCTTACTAGACGGTAAATTACAGCATCATCTGCGAACAACCCAAGAGAACTGCTCAGATTGTCACCTAGGTCATTTATATAGATCAGGAACAGCAGAGGTCCCAGGACGCTTCCCTGGGGAACACCTGATATCACTTCAGTTTTACTCGATGATTTGCCGTCTATTACTACGAACTGCGACCTTCCTGACAGAAAATCACGAATCCAGTCGCACAACTGAGACGATACCCCACAGGCCCGCAGCTTGATTAGAAGTCGCTTGTGAGGAACGGTGTCAAAAGCTTTCCGGAAATCTAGAAATACAGAATCAACTTGAGATCCCCTGTCGATAGCGGCCATTACTTCGTGCGAATAAAGAGCTAGCTGCGTTGCACAAGAACGATGTTTTCTGAAACCATGTTGATTACGTATCAATAGATCGTTCCCTTCGAGGTGATTTATAATGTTTGAACACAGTATATGCTCCAAAACCCTACTGCAAACCGACGTCAATGATATAGGTCTGTAGTTCGATCGATTACTCCTACTACCCTTCTTAAACACTGGTGCGACCTGCGCAATTTTCCAATTTGTAGGTACAGATCTATCGGTGAGCGAGCGGTTGTATATGATTGCTAAGTAAGGAGCTATTGTATCAGCGTAATCTGAAAGGAACTAAATCGGTATACAATCTGGACCTGTAGACTTGCCCGTATCAAGCGATTTGAGTTGCTTCGCAAGCCCTAAGGTATCTACTTCTAAGAAACTCCTGCTAGCAGCTGTTCGTGTTTCAAATTCTGGAATATTCCATTCGTCTTCCCTGGTGAAGGAATTTCGGAAAACTGCGTTCAATAACTCCGCTTTAGCGGCACAGTCGTCGGTAACAGTACGATCGGCACTACGCAGCGAAGGTATTGACTGCGTCTTGCCGCTTGTGTACTTTACATACGACCAAATTTCGAGACAATGTTTCGTTGTGGAGCCTATTAAAGGCATCTCACAATGAAGTACGTGCCAAATTTCGGGCGTCTGTAAATTTTAGCCAATGTTCGGGATTTCGCGTTCTTCTGAACTTTGCATGCTTTTTCCGTTGCCTCTGTATCAGCGTTCGGACCTGTTTTCTGTACCATGGGGGATCAGTTCCATCTCTTACCAGCTTATGAGATATGAATCTCTCAATTGCTGTTGCTAGTGTATCTTTGAATTTGAGCCACATCTCGTCTACATTTGCATAGTCAGTTCGGAAGGAATAGAGATTGTCTCTTAGGAAGGCTTCTGGTGACACTTTATCCGCTTTTTTACATAAAATTATTTTGCGTTTGTTTCTGGTGGATTTGGAAGAAACGGTATTGAGCCTAGCTACAACGACCTTGTGATCACTAATCCCTGTATCTGTCATGATGCTCTCTATTAGTTCCGGATTGTTTGTGGCTAAGAGGTCAAGTGTGTTTTCGCAACCATTTACAATTCGCGTGGGTTCGAGGACTACCTCCTCGAAATAATTTTCGGAGAAAGCGTTTAGGACAATCTCGGAGGATGTTTTCTGCCCACCACCGGTTTTGAACAAGTATTTTTGCCAACATATCGAGGGAAGGTTGAAGTCACCACCAGCTATATCGTATGAGTGGGGTATTTATTTGTTACGAAACTCAAATTTTCTCTGAGCTGTTCAGCAACTATATCATCGGAGTCTGGGAGTCGGCAGAAGCAGCCAATCATTAACTTAGTCCGGCTGTTAATTATAACCTCCACCCACACCAATTCGCACGCAGTATCTCCTTCGACTTCGCTACAAGATAAACCACTACTGACAGACACAAACACTCCACCACCATTTCTGCCTAATCTATCTTTCCTGAACACCGTCTGAGACTTCGTAAAAATTTCTGCAGAACTTACTTCAGGCTTTAGCCAGCTTTCTGTACCTATAACGATTTCAGCTTCTGTGCTTTCTATTAGCGCTTGAAGCTCAGGGACTTTCCCAGCACAACTACAACAATTTACAACTTGAATTCCGACTGTTCCTCGATCCAAGCACGTCCTGTGTTTGCCATGTACCTTTGAGAGTGCAGCCCACCCCGTACTTTCCCGAGCCCTTCTAACCTAAAAACCGCCCAGTCCACGCCACACAGCCTCAGATACCCGTGTAGCAGCCAGCTGAGTGTAGTGAACTCCAGACCTATTCAGCGGAACCCGAAACCCCACCACCCTTTGGCGTAAGTCAAGGAAACCGCAGCCAACACGGTCGCAGAACCGTCTCAGCCTCTGATTCAGGCCCTCCACCCGGCTCTGCACCAAAGGTCCGCAGTCGGTTCTGTCAACGATGCTGCAGATGGTGAGCTCTGCCTTCATCTCGTAAGCAAGACCGGCAGCCTTCACCAAATCAGATAGCCGCTGGAATCCAGAGAGAATTTCCTGAGATCCAAATGACACACGTCATTAGTGCCGACATGTGCCACCACCTGCAGCTGGCTGCACCCTGTGCTCTTCATGGTATCCGGAAGGACCCTTTCCACATCAGGAATAACTCCACCCAGAATGCACTCTGAGTGCACACTGGATTTCTTCCCCTCCTGAGCTTCCATATCCCTAAGCGGCCCCATTACGCGCCTAACATTGGAGCACTCAACCACCAATTATCCCACCCTCTGCGATTGCCCGGACCTTGAAGGCTGAGAATCATCCTCTGAAATGGGGCAGCCATCTGCATCTGGCTCAGCCAGAGACAGTATCTGAAACCTGATTGTCAGACGCACTGGGGAGGCTTTCTGATCAGCCTCCAGGGACGTCTTTTGCTGCCTGCCACGCCTTTGAACGACCTCCCAATCAACCAGAGGCGAGGGCTCAGCCCCACTGCGGGCAGTAACCGGGGTAACCACAGCGGCACACCGATCTGGGGACAGACGGGACGAGGTTGACATCCCCATGATCCCCAAGTCCGGCTGCCCACAGTGGTGCCCATTGGTAACAGCCTCAAGCTGCGCAACCGAAGTCAGCGCCGCCTGCAGCTGTGAGCGAAGGGATGCCAACTCAGCCCTCATCCGAACACAGCAATCACAGTCCTTGTCAATTCTAATCGATGTTGAACAACAGTTACTGAAACACGAGTGCCTAGATAACGCAAGGGAAACACGCAAAAAATGTATGAACTAACCTGTACAAATGCCCAACGACTGCGCTACAATCTGCCTGAATTTACGATTACAGTAACTAAAACTCGAAATAACACCTCCTATATGAAACTCACACGCAATTTAAGTAAGAATCTACGAAGTAAAGACAGAAAAGAAGCTATATACGTATCTTTCTGCGCTGTCGATGTGCACCAACTGGGAGCTCAGGCGGCAGGGAGCACACAGGCTGTGACCAACCGATACTGGCCGTTCAAAACAAAAACACAAGACAGGCGACTACGCGAATTTACACTATTCAGGTACTAAAGCGCGATGCTACAACTCACAAATACTACAATACGCCAGAAATTTATGAATTAAAGAATAGAAGTACCCCAAAACACGCAAAGAAATTAGGAATTTCACTGTGTAACAAATAAGTAAGCTGGGAGTATATGACTTGCTGCTGGCAGCTGCTTATCCAACGGCGGTAGGGAGCGCACTGGCTGTGACCAACCGACACTGGTCGTTAAAGACAAAACAGAAGACAGACGACTACGCGAATTTACACTATTCAGGTACTAAAGCGCGCTGCTACAACTCTCAAATACTATAATTCCATAAATTATCTGGGAGTACGCATTAGGAGTAATTTATAATGGATTGATCATATAAAGTTGATCGTCGGTAAAGCAGATGCCAGACTGAGATTCATTGGAAGAATCCTAAGGAAATGCAATCCGAAAACAACGGAAGTAGGTTACAGTACGCTTGTTCGCCCAATGCTTGAATACTGCTCAGCAGTGTGAGATCCGTACCAGATAGGGTAGATAGAAGAGATAGAGAAGATCCAACGGAGAGCAGTGCGCTTCGTTACAGGATCATTTAGTAATCGTGAAAGCGTTACGGAGATGATAGACAAACTCCAGTGGAAGCCTCTGCAGGAGAGACGCTCAGTAGCCCGGTACGGGCTTTTGTTGAAGTTTCGAGAACATACCTTCACCGAGGAGTCAAGCAGTATATTGCTCCCTCCTACGTGTATCTCGCGAAGAGACCATGAGGATAAAATCAGAGAGATTAGAGCCCACACAGAAGCATACCGACAATTCTTCTTTCCACAAACAATACGAGACTGGAATAGAAGGGAGAACCGACAGAGGTGCTCAAGGTACCCTCCGCCACACACCGTCAGGTGGCTTGCGGAGTATGGATGTAGATGTAGATGTAAGGCAGGATGGACAGAGATCTGTGGCAGATCTGACAGCAGAGTACAATGCTGAGGCAGCCACCGATTCTTCGGAGTATTCCGTTCAGCGCATATTTCTACCATGGGGCTCCGCTGCAGACGGTTCTAACGTGTTCCCATATTGGCCTAAGCACATCGTCATTTATAATTTCAACAGCACGGCAACATTGACGTTCAACTGTAAATCCATAGAAATGTGTCGCCTGGTCGGATGAATACACCAGGTCCACGATCGTAACCGGATACGTCGTTATCCAATCGAAGGGTTGGTCGAAGCGTACACTGTGCCACAGACGCAGGCCGGTGGGTGACGTACCATGCTGTGGGCAACATTCATCAGAGCGTCAGTGGGATCTATTGTAGTAATCAAATGCACAGCAACAAATCTAAAATGGCTCAAATGGCTTTGAGCACTATGGGACTTAACATCTATGGTCATCAGTCCCCTAGAACTTAGAACTACTTAAACCTAACTAACCTAAGGACATAACCCAACACCCATCAACAAATCTGAGATCTGTGAAAATTAGAGGTGACAAAAGACAATGGATATTTACAGATGGTTGGAGTATTGTGTAGTGCATTGGCGCAGCTGTCCTCCTTACTCAGGTGATTCATGTGAAAGATTTCATCGTGATTATGGCTGAACGACGGGAGTTAAAAGACTCTGAACGAGGAATAGTAGTTGGAGCTAGAAGCATGGAACATTTCATTTCGGAAAACGTTGGGGATTTCAATATTCCGAAATCCAAAAGTGTCAATAGTGTACCGAGTCCACTAAAATTCGGGAATCATCTCTCACCACGGACAATGCAGTGGCCGACGGCCTTAGCATAACGTTCGAGAGAAGGGGGTTTTGTGTAGCGTTGACAGTGCTAAAAGACAAGGAACACTGCGTGAAATAACTGCGGAAATAAATGTGGAACGTACGGCGAACGTAACCTTTTGCATAGTGCAGGGAAATTTGACGTTAATGGGCTATGTCAGCAGACGACTGACGCGAGTCCTTTGCTAAAAGCACGACTTCGCCGGCAGCTCGGGGCCAGCTAGTGAGTAGCTCTTGGCTCGTGACCATACGTATAAGTCGGACCACAGGCTGGAAAACAGTGTCCAGGTCAGACGACGCCCAAGTTCAGTTGGTAAGAAATGACGATATGGTTCGAGTGTTGCGCAGATCCCACGAAAGCATATATCCATGTTGCCAACAAGGCACTGTAGGCTGTGTTTACATGGAATGAACTGGATCCGTTGGTCTAACTGAACTGGTCACTGACTAGAAAGGGCTATGTCCGGCTACTTGGAGACCATTTGGAGCCATTCATGGACCTTATGTTCCCAACAACAATGGAATTTATATGGATAACAATGTGCCATATCACCCGACCACAAGTGTTTTCGATTGGTTTGGAGATTATTCTCGACATTTAGAATGAATGAATTGGCCATCCAGCCCGATACAAATCCCATCTAGATGCACAAAAACCTGCTCCGGCAACACTTTCGCAATTATGGACGACTAAATAAGCAGCACAGCTCAATATTTCTGCAGGGGACTTCCAATGACTTGTTGAGTACATGTCACGTCATGTTGTTGCTCTACAACACCTGAAAGGAGGTCCAACATGATATTAGGCTCTGTTCAGATGCAGGCTAAGTTGGCATCCCTTCGCGCCCAGCTTCAGGCAGTGTTGGCATAGGTCACACAGCTTGAGGCTGTTGCCAATGGGTATCACTGTGGGGGTCCGCATGGGGGTTTGCCGGGGACGGCCAGCTCGCCCCATGCATCCCCCGATCGGACTACGACTGTGGTTACCCGGGATACTGCCCGCATTGAGGCTGATCCCTCACCTGTGGTAGAGTGGGAGGTCGTCTCAAGGTGTGGCAGGGGGTGAAAGACATTTCGGAGGGCTGAACGGAAGGCCTCTCCAGTTTGTCTGACGAACCGGTTTCAGGCTCTGTCTCAGGCTGATACTGATCTTCGGCCTGACATGGCTGCTTGTCCTGTTCCAGAGGTTGCCCCTGAGTCTCTGCAAGATCCGGGCGGTCGCAGATGGTGGGTTTACTGGTAGTTGGGAGCTCCAACGTCAGGCACGTAATGGGGCCCCTTAGGGATATGGCAGCAAGAGTGGGGCAGAAAACCAATGTGCACTCGGTGTGCATACCGGGGGGAGTCATTCCAGAAGTGGAAAGGGTCCTTCGGATGCCATGAAGGGTACAGGGTGCACCCATCTGCAGGTGGTCGCTCATGTCGGCACCAATAATGTGTGTCGCTATGGATCAGAGGAAATCCTCTCTGGCTTCCGGCGGCTATCTGATTTGGTGAAGACTGCCAGTCTCGCTTGCGGGATGAAATCAGAGCTCACCATCTGCAGCATCGTCGACAAGACTGACTGCGGACCTTTGGTACAGAGCCGAGTGGAGAGTCTGAATCAGAGGCTGAGACGGTTCTGCGACCGTGTGGGCTGCAGATTCCTCGACTTGCGCCATAGGGTGGTGGGGTTTCGGGTTCCGTTGGATAGGTCAGGAGTCCACTACACGCAACAAGCGGCTACACGGGTGGCAGGGGTTGTGTGGCGTGGGCTGGGCGGTTGTTTAGGTCAGATGGCCTTGGGCAAGTACAGAAAGGGCAACAGCCTCAACGGGTGCGGGGCAAAGTCAGGACATACGGGGACCAAGCAGCAATCGGTATTGTAATTGTAAACTGTCGAAGCTGCGTTGGTAAAGTACCAGAACTTCAAGCGCTGATAGAAATCACGGAAGCTGAAATCGTTATAGGTACAGAAAGCTGGCTGAAGCCAGAGATAAATTCTGCCGAAATTTTTACAAAGATACAGACGGCGGTTATAAAGGATAGATTGCATGCAACCGGTGGTGGAGTGTTCGTCGCTGTTAGTAGTAGTTTATCCTGTAGTGAAGTAGTAGTGGATAGTTCCTGTGAATTATTATGGGTGGAGGTTATACTCAACAACCGAGCTAGATTAATAATTGGCTTCTTTTACCGACCACCCGACTCAGCAGCATTAGTGGCAGAACAACTGAGAGAAAATTTGGAATACATTTCACATAAATTTTCTCAGCATGTTATAGTCTTAGGTGGAGATTTCAATTTACCAGATATAGACTGGGACACTCAGATGTTTAGGACGGGTGGTAGGGACAGAGGATCGAGTGACATTTTACTGAGTGCACTAGCCGAAAATTACCTCGAGCAATTAAACAGAGAACCGACTCGTGGAGAAGACATCTTGGACCTACTGATAACAAACAAACCCGAACTTTTCGACTCTGTATGTGCAGAACAGGGAATCAGTGATCATACGGCCGTTGCAGCATCCCTGAATATGGAAGTTAATAGGAATATAAAAAAATGGAGGAAGGTTTATCTGTTTAGCAAGAGTAATAGAAGGCAGATTTCAGACTACCTAACAGATCAAAACGAAAATTTCTGCTCCGACACTGACAATGTTGAGTGCTTATGGCAAAGTTCAAGGCAATCGTAAAATGCGTTTTAGACAGGCACGAGCCGAGTAAAACTGTGAGGGACTGGAAAAACCCACCGTGGTACAACAACAAAGTTAGGAAACTACTGCGAATGCAAAGAGAGCTTCACTCCAAGTTTAAACGCAGCCAAAAGCTCTCAGACAAACAGAAGCTAAACGATGTCAAAGTTAGCGTAAGGAGGGCTATGCGTGAAGCGATCAGTGCATTCGAAAGTAAAATTCTATGTACCGACTTGACAGAAAATTCTCGGAAGTTCTAGTCTTACGTTAAATCAGTAAGTGGCTCGAAACAGCATATCCAGACACTCCGGGATGATGGAATTCAAACAGAGGATGACACGCGTAAAGCTGAAATACTAAACACTTTTTTCCAAAGCTGTTTCACAGAGGAAGACCGCACTGCAGTTCCTTCTCTAAATCCTCGCACAAACGGAAAAATGGCTGACATCGAAATAAGTGTCCAATGAATAGAAAAGCAACTGGAATCACTCAACAGAGGAAAGTCTACTGGACCTGACAGGATACCAATTCGATTCTACACAGAGTACGCGAATGAACTTGCCCCTCTTCTAACAGCCGTGTACCGTAAGCCTCTAAAGGAACGGAAGGTTCCAAATGATTGGAAAAGAGCACAGGTAGTCCCAGTCTTCAAGAAGGGTCGTCGAGCAGATGCGCAAAACTATAGACCTATATCTCTGACGTCGATCTGTTGTAGAATTTTAGAACATGTTTTTTGCTCGAGTATCATGTCGTTTTTGGAAATCCAGAATGTACTATGTAGGAATCAACATGGATTCCGGAAACAGCGATCGTGTGAGACCCAACTCGCTTTATTTGTTCATGAGACCCAGAAAATGTTAGATACAGGCTCCCAGGTAGATGCCATTTTTCTTGACTTCCGGAAGGCGTTCGATACAGTTTCGCACTGTCGCGTGATAAACAAAATAAGAGCCTAGGGAATATCAGATCAGCTGTATGGCTGGATTGAAGAGTTTTTAGCAAACAGAACACAGCATGTTGTTATCAATGGAGAGACGTCTACAGACGTTAAAGTAACCTCTGGCGTGCCACAGGGGAGTGTTATGGGACCACTGCTTTTCACAATATATATAAATGACCTAGTAGATAGTGTCGGAAGTTCCATGCGGCTTTTCGCAGATGATGCTGTAGTATACAGAGAAGTTGCAGCATTAGAAAATTGTAGCGAAATGCAGGAAGATCTGCGGCGGATAGGCACTTGGTGCAGGGAGTGGCAACTGACCCTTAACATAGACAAATGTAATGTATTGCGAATACATAGAAAGAAGGATCCTTTATTGTATGATTATATGATAGCGGATCAAACACTGGTAGCAGTTACTTCTGTAAAATATCTGGGAGTATGCGTGCGGAACGATTTAAAGTGGAATTATCATATAAAATTAATTGTTGGTAAGGCGGGTACCAAGTTGAGATTCATTGGGAGAGTCCTTAGAAAATGTAGTCCATCAACAAAGGAGGTGGCTTACAAAACACTCATTCGACCTATACTTGAGTATTGCTCATCAGTGTGGGATCCGTACCAGATCGGATTGACGGAGGAGATAGTGAAGATCCAAAGAAGAGCCGCGCGTTTCGTCACAGGGTTATTTGGTAACCGTTATAGCGTTAGGGAGATGTTTAACAAACTCAAGTGGCAGACTCTGCAAGAGAGGCGCCCTGCATCGCGGTGTAGCTTGCTCGCCAGGTTTCGAGAGGGTGCGTTTCTGGATGAGGTACCGAATATATTGCTTCCCCCTACTTATACCTCCCGAGGAGATCACGAATGTAAAATTAGAGGGATTAGAGCGCGCACGGAGGCTTTCAGACAGTCGTTCTTTCCGCGAACCATACGCGACTGGAACAGGAAAGGGAGGTAATGACAGTGGTACGTAAAGTGCCCTCCGCCACACACCGTTGGGTGGCTTGCGGAGTATAACTGTAGATGTAGATGTATCGTATGACGTTTGTCACGTTAGTGTGTAAGCAGACCAGTGAGGAGTGGTGAATCATTATAGCGGCTACACGGGAGTCCACTGATATAAGTAACTTCGCCGGATAGCAGATTGTTATATGCCGGCGTCTGGGAACCATCGTCTCGGTGCTCGCGTACCGCTGTCTTGAGCTTTTATGGAGAGTGTTAAACCACGACTCGACAACCAGCTCTAAAATGCAGTATAGATACAGTCCTGAGGCAGGCACCGATGCTTCTGAGTACTACGTTTAAAGCACAGTCTTGAACATGCTTGATGACTCACAACATTTGCACGGAAAAATGCTTTGATGATTTGTGGACAAACTGAAAGGAGCTACCAAAGTAATATTAATGATGTTGACGATAGAGAATTGCCACGGTGCGTTCTTCGCTCAGAAATGTTCTCTATACAGTGATTAAACTCGCTAACAGTATTTCACAACCGTCATTTTTCATATTTTTACTGATGAAATGAGAAGTTACGGGCTAATGTCGAACGAGTGAAAAGAAAAGAAAACCAAGGAGGAGCGTTATTGACTATCTCATTGTTTGCCTGGGTGTAAACAAACTTCAGTTTCTGAGAACATCTCTTTAAGACTTTCGTCCTTTGTTTCCAATAACCAGACACGGAACGAATGAAGCACTTGCTTTTCCCGGAAGTTTTATGACCTCCAGCACGGCTATCAATACCATCCTCCTGTAGGTTTGACAACTAAGAGTTTCACAAATAGAAACTACTGCAGTGCCTAAACACAGTGCCCTGTAAATCAATGGATGGCATCTCCTACAGTTGGGCATCACAGAATAGCAGATAATTAGAATTCAGTGTGGCGTAGAACATTTACTTGCTGACAAATGAGAGTTCCGGCTAAAATTAGAAGAGGAGCTGGAACGATCGCCATTTCTTAGTGGATGACAAGTTTTAAAGTGCTTCTTGCAGTGGTAGGGAAGAGTTTCGAGAACACCAGAATGAAGCGGAGATTTAAGTTCATGAGGACCTTGAAAAATCAAAAAATTTCAAGGCAGCCGGTTGTGGAGGTATGCTAATGCAATTATTGAAATACAGAGGAACTGAAGTAGTAGCAGCACTATTAACTCTTGATTAAGTGCTTCAAGGGGATAAAGTGCCCCACGAATGGAAGATACACATTGCCGCCATATATGAGAAAGAGAGCAGGAGAGATCTGATTAATTAGAGAGGAATAATTGTAAGGACTTCGGTGAGTAGTTACGTCGGTAGTGTAGCTAAGGTCAGATTTGAAAAGACTGGGCACGTAGTTGTTTCGCAAGAACAGTTTGGTTTTACTGCGGGAAAATCTGTGTTGATAACGTCTTTCGTGTACGTCAGATGTGTCAGAATATGAACGCAAAAAATCAAGATCTCCATTTAGAATTTGTCTGATCAGAAAAGGAGCATAATTCTGTACCAAGAAGATTACTGACCGCTCTGAAAAAGGTTGGAGTGGATGGTGCATTAATGCCATGGGTGAAAAGAATTTACCACCAATTTGACACAGCTATGATGGTTGGCTATAAGATATCGGAAAGTTCTAATACGATTGAAAGTTTAAGTCAAGGATAATATATGTCACGAACATTAATTATGATGTATGTGGAAGATATTCCTGGTTACTGGAATAGATAGTGCACAAGTTTGGGTGTGACAGTACAGCATCAAAGTTTACATTCGTTACTGTTTGCCGACGATCAAGTATTTAAGGCTCCGAATAAGGATGATGCACTGTTTCAAATGAGAAAATTAGCAGATACTCTTTAACAATGGGGACTAACATTGAATGTTGTTGTTGGAAGTGGACAAGGTGAGGATTTGGATTTTGAATTAGGCCGAGTAAGTGATGTGGAAGTGTTCAAGTACGTGTTCACTAATCGATACGACAGTGTGACCTGGGCATATTCCACCGCATAAGTTAAGCGAGGGTTACTATTATATAATTAAATCGTGTCTTTTGGAGTCGCCACATATCCAGACGAACAAAGAAAGTAGTGTTACGAGATATAGTTGAAAGCACTCTGACATATGGCTGAGGGTGTTGGACATAGAACGAGAGACAACGGGAGAAAATTGAGATTGTCGAATTGGACGGGTTACGGCTCAGCATGAGTGAGAACGCAGTGCTATGAGAGAAGGCCACTGCAACTCTCCCGAACCATCTGTTTAATTAGTATTTTAAATATATTGTAAAGTGAAATGGCAGTATACCCACAATATAATGAAACCGCCCGTGGAAACATCCGCATTAGTGATGGCATTGTAGGAACAATTATAAAGACATTACGTTTTACTGGGCAACTGACAGGTCAGTGTTGCAATGCCGAATACTTGGTGTTTCAAAATGAATGTCGGACTTTCGAAGCTTTGTAGCATTTATTACATTCAACTTAAAATTGCAAATAACATCTTAAATAGAAGATCATCTGAATCACTTCTTACTGCAAGTCTTCAATGTGAGCACTATTCTTTACAAGGAATACCTTCAGTCGATAGGCGAGTTCTTCGTAAACCTTGACCAATGTCTCTGGCGTAATTGCTGCGTCTTCAGTCCTGTTTCCTAAGTTCGGTAGATCAGCTGGTACGGATCATCTTTTCTGAATCCTCAAAGGCAAAAACTGCATGGCGCCAGATCAGTTGAGAGAGGAGGCCATGAGGAACAAGCTCTGTCTTCCAACCTCTTGCGGGCAACCCAGCAGTCGGGAACAACGTCATTTAACCAGTCAGGTGCTGAGATATGCCAGTGAAGCGGTGCACCATCTTGGTGCCAAATAAATTTCTCTAGTTCAGCTACTTCCAGTTGAGGAAAGAGCCACCGTTCTAGCGCACTAACGTGAGAAACACCAGTTAACAGTTGCTTCGTAGAAAACGAAATCCCTTTAAACTTTCCTCTGGGACCCTCCACAAAAAACATTTAATTTAGGGGAGTCTCGTGGAGATTTGCTGATCCTCAGACGTGCACATTATGCGTGTTAACATTTACACTTACGTAAAATGTCGATTCATCATTGAAGACGATAGTATCCAGAAAGTCTTCATCTCGGGCAAAAACATTTCGTTTGCAAAGTCGGCACGTAAATCGTAGTCTGTAGTCTTTAGAGCTTGTAGCAACTGTAAACGATAAAAACGTAGTTGTCAGGATTTCTTTCAAAGTCTACACAAAGACGTCACTGGAACTGCTAATTCGCGAAGAGGCTTCCGAACTGATTTCTTGGAACTATGCGTGAAAAACTCACTTACTCGTTTAATACATTTTTCAGTCACTCCTCGCCGTCGCGGACGCGCTCAGGTATACAAATAAAACTGTATAAGTTGCTCTTTCATTTGATGTATTATTACAATTATAAACTGAACGTAAGAAACACCATAACCCAATACTCATTTTCATAACAACGTCTGCAGAAACAAAATAATGTAAGTAATAAATCCTTCGACTCTGTGGTCATGGTGCAGCAACCGTGATACATTTTCAACAGAAAAAAAGAGTGTAGGTTACAATGACAGCAGAAGTTCTGTTGATGCGTTTCTCCTTTTTGAGGCAATTTTAGGGTTTTTACGTGGGAAAAATACGTAAAGACAAATTAGGAGTATGGTCCTATTTAGCATGAGAAAGTGATAAAAACTTTTTTAAAAATACTGCATAAACACTAAAAATAAGTGGACTTACATCTACAAAATGTGCGTAATGCGTTAGTCGTAAGTACCCAATACTTATCGTATGCAACTAAAATGCAAGCGTGAAAAAATTTAAAGGAAAAGAAAGGAACATCGCCCAAGATTGTCAACGAAAAGTCAGTCGTAGTGGAACCGTGAAGAGACGACGATGCTTATCTTCGGCGCAGGCATTCAGCTGTGCTACGATAGGGCCATACTTCTAATCTAGACACGTAAATATTGGAATGGCAATTATAGCATCCGTGAATGCATGACCGCATATGCGGACGCTTCGTGAAACTGGCAGGCAGGAACGTGCCAACTCAGAGAACGGAAATTTTCCAGGCGGTAGTTAATTGTTCGTAAGTACAATGCATAAGAATAAAGTAAGACACTTAGTGGTAGTTAAGATCAATGCTGACGAACAATGATTAAAATAAGTAATAGAAGTAAAAACAATACTCAAGGAATGAAATATCCGACACATGGAGCCATCTATAGGTGCCAGGTGTAAAAACAAGACGAACGTAAGAAGTACACAGATATTACAGCTCATTTAAAAACCAGACATAAATATGTACAAAAAATTTCCGTAAGCCAAATATAAAATATAGGATATAGAAACAAATAATATCTTAGTGAGGAGAGTTAAGGCAGCACTTAGCTTCAATCTTTCAAAAATTATCACCATTGAATCACAAAACGCCTGATTCTTGATAATCTGTCGGTTATTGAAACTTACATCTCTAGCTACATAGAATTGCTTTTCAGTCTCCTTTCCTCTAGAAAAGTGCATTTTTAGTTCTTGGGTGCACGACGTAAAATTTGGAGTGATTCCGACACAGGTTTTGGGTGTCCGTTAGCTTCCAAATACTAATCGAAAGTTTTGCTGCAAATAATACGCAGATGTACCGTAGGGCAGTGAGACTGTTCTCCATAAACGTGAAAGGTGTTCAGTGGTCCCACGAAGCGCCACACCACATGGCACCTTATTTCATCTGTGGGACACAGTGCTGGAGACTGATATTGCCGGTTAGTCTCCAGACTCGTTATCTGTGATTGACAGTGTACGAAGAGATCCGAGTTTCGTTTGTAAACAACATCCGAAGCTAATCCTGGGGCGTCCGTCTTGCATGATTTCTTGCCAATCTCTAACGGAGTCCTTTGAGTTGTGGTGTACCATGTAGTGTTCGTCATGATTGTCAGGAGTGGAGATTTGCTTCGTGGAGTCTTTTCTTAAATCTCTGATTCGATACATGTCATCACTCTCAGAATTCATTCTGGAACATTCAGCTCACGTTTCCTTCGACTCAGAAGTCGTAGATGTCGGTTACCCTGTGTACCTGTCTAACGCGGAAGGCCTATGTGGTGTAAGTCCTCACAATACATGTCAACTGGTACAGACTGCATGTACACACCACATCACTTCGACTCTTGCGCACAAGTCGAGCAACTTCCCTAGCTGACAAGCCTTCCGTATGCAGGGTGATGATGTGGACCTGATCTTTGGTCGCGATTCTCCTTCGTGGCTAGGTAGATATTCACTCTACTGTTCTACAGACGTCTGTAATGCCCCCCTAAGGGTGCTTTACTTTCAAATAAAATGCAATCCATTCGAGTGCGGTATTCTACCCGTAGGTGTACCTGTCGAATGCGGACGGCCTATGTGGTTTAAGTCATGGTCACTGCAAGTATGTTTACCAACAACGTTAGTGGTGACCTTCGGATCAGTAAAGCAACAGTCACAACTTCCACACACTTGCACTACACTTCTGGACGGTACAATTATTTTTGACGTATGTAATATGTTTTGTAGAACCACCTCAGAAATGGTATACTAATGAACTTTCATTTGCGCAAGAAATATCTAATTGAGGCTGGCATCTCTCTCTGTCTCACTCTTTTTCTCATTTTACTTATGGCTGTAAATTTACTTTTGTAGTTTCGTTGTATTGATTGCGCAGTGTTGTTTCTAAGTAGCAATCATACGAATCATCTCGTGTGATGAGAATCTATCATGTTTGTTTTGTAACAAACTCTTTATAACCACTGTGGTTGAATATCAGAAATGTTCAAATGTTTTCCACATTTCTTATGATGTGTTCTCGCCACTTTTTTTGACTAGGCTCTACATGTAAAATTTAGTCAAACATTCGACTACAAACTTATTGGTGGCATTATTGAATGACATCTATGTTGATTCTGGGAGTAATGTGCTCTTTTCAGAGAAGGCGGCATGAACGAACTGCTAAAAGTATTTTGATGGTATTAACATATGGCGTCAGCCTACTGGATGAAAAAGACCCATAAAGGATGGTAGTTTCCTTTACAATTCAACATTAACTTTTTTTTTAAATGCAGCTCTAATTTCATGTTACTACAAACCCGATGCATTAAATGTCACACTACATCACTGGCGTTAGGATGGATTCACACGACCTCCTTATTTGGTGGTTCAAAACCATACCTGTTTCACTTCTGTAAGCGTTTACCTGCAACAGCTGCAACAGCTGCAACAACCTATAATCGCTACACATTCTGAGCAATTCCATAGCTCTGATTCTGAAGGAAAAGTGTTCAAATCTCGGTCCATATTTAGGGTTTCAGTATTGTCGTATGTCACGTAAGGAGATTACCGTGACTATTCCGTTAAACAGCCAATTCCTTTTGTCTTTCCTTAACTCCAGCCTGATTCCCATTTCCAACGAAATTGTGGTGTACGAAATGTAAGACCCTAATCCAGTTTTCACCTTTTCTACCTTTCTTACATGCAACTAATTGGAGTCAGTCGGGAAATCATTTTCCAGCTCTGGTGTTATTCGTTCAGCATAACTGCGATACATATTATGTCTGTGTTTGCATTCGAGCTGCCGAACTGTGGACAATATTTTGTTAATGTGTGTACACGCAGCAGCATTGTCATGTACTTCGGGGATGAAAATTGCTGCCGTGAGAAGTGCTTGCACAAATTCTGAGAATGTCTGATTACACAGTAATATGGTCGATTCAAATAAGATAATTGCGAAGGCGTAAACTCACATTTCGGTGACAGAACGTTGGATATTTTGTAGAATGGACTTTATATTGTCTTTACTGCATAGGAAGTCACGAATAAACGTATTTGAATAGAATAAGAAAATTCAAACACATCTAGGACACTTAAACGGCACTCACGTAGTAGAGCAGTTTGTCCAATAAAAGATAATTTTACAATCTGAAGTCATCGCGACAGAGAGAACATTGTTGATTTCTTATCTGTGGAGAAGATTTATTCACTGGCCTGTTGTGTATAAACGAAAGCACGGAAAATGTAAAATAGGCCTGCTCCTCGAGAAAACTAGTTTTGTGTCGTTGAAAGATTGCCACGTTCAGTGATACCAAACATCTCTTACTTATTTTGCGTCCGCATGAGGCAAAATAAGAATACAAATAATACAGTGTAATGGGAAATTAAGATTGCACGGCAGTATTGTCTATTATGGATGTTTTCTTTATTCATACCCTCGGAAATATTGGTTAGGGGAGGGTGTTGTACTTACAGGAGAGTGTACCTAGGTATGCACAATGTTTCTTGGTCGGTGTTTCAATCTAGTGGATAATTTTAGAATCACGTGTAGGAATGCGCACTAAAATCCACCATAAAAAGTTTCCAGTATTTGCTATTGTTTTTGTTGTTGGGAAAGATGAGGGTGTGTTTTGAACAGCGTTTGTAAATATTACGCGTACTACATATTTAAGTGCTATGTAGTATAAGCTATTCAAGATATTCCGTGGATATTGTTAATTCTTCAATTCCAGAGTTTAATGGTGAGTAAAATTCCGAACCTTTTTAAAATAAGTTACGTAATGTGTGGACTGTGTGAGCCATACTTCGTCGGTTGTATCCCATGTTGCACGTTGAAATGAAAGAAGGTCCTGAACCATGGAGCACATGATATTTGCCAAGTAACTGAGTTTCTTTAATCTCTTAACAATTTTTGTGTCTTGAATGTGGAAATTTATGTTCTCAGTACGTTCTACTTCAAAATTATTTTGTACACTGGAATAGTTTTCACGTATGGAAAAAACTTACTTTGCCGTAGTAATGCAGTGAGTGCTAGCATTACAAAATGGATTAATCAAATACCGTAAATTCGTATTACAGGGCAAGGTAGAGGCGAAAGTTTGCAAAGTGTTCCATGGTGAAACAGCCTTTCTTCTTGAGACGTTAGTACTTCGTTCAAGAAAAGAATTACCTTCACAAAAAAGTGACCCTACGACAAATGTAGAAAATCTTATCAGCCTAATAAATGTGCACTTTCGGCAGCTGACTCCATTTGGGGAGCTATTATTCAGTGAGAGCTTGAATTCAAAGACTTTTTTCCCTTCCTTCTAACATGAGTAAATATGAAATTCTATCAGCGTAAATACCCCTGTGGCGTGGTCAACACAGTGAGTAATGGTTACGACGCTGGTGCCGTGCCAGCTTCTCCTAGACGATAAAGATAAAACAGGCTACGAAGTTTGGCCTTTCGCGAAATGCTGAACCAAGATGCTTTGAGAATAAATCTTGAAGAGAAATTTTGTAACCGAGCTACACAGCACAATCGGAAGATAAACAAGAGTGCAAAAATATCGAAAAGTGAATGTACTTTGAATTGCATAAAATTCACCTTTACCTGTCTATTTTGCTATGAATCCATAAGAATTCGAGCAGGTCTAACCACAAACCATACCGTGATGAGTTGGCGTATGTGGCCCTGGAATACAGATAGCAACTAAAAGGAAGGAGGAACAGAACATCCAGTCGGTAGAACATCATAAATGTCACATGAAATTGGGATAATGCAGGAGCAGGTCTAAGGTATTCATTGAAAATGTGAAGATAAGATAGCGGGTTATGAATATGTACTAGTAACAATTAAAGATCACTCAACTCAATCAATCAACTCCTAGCAATAACAACAACTTATGCATCAGATTAAGAAAAATTGAAGATTTCAGGGTCTTTAAAAACGGTTACAAGTGATCTAAAACAGATACAATAAAAATGATATTTTACTTATGGCAGATTTGAGAGCTAGAATTGGAAATATAACAATTCCAAAAGTAGTAGACACGTATGGCAAAAAAAAAAAAAAAAATGTCGTCACGTAAATGGAATCATAGAGATATTTCTGTCTTTAATCGTTCAAAAACTAGAATATTTTCTTTACGAAGAAAGAAATACACAATTTACCCAGTCAGCAAGAGGATATTTACTGTAGATTATATAATAATAAATGAGGGGTGTCCTGGACGGACTAGAGATTCCAGAGTTTGTTGAGGAGTGGGTATTGCATGACATCACTTCCTGCTTGTGTCAATAACTGACGTCTATGCAAAACAGAGGAAACTGAAGAAACCAGTTAAGGATCAAAAGCAAGAAAAAGTTCTTATAGCTTCTTTAGAAGACAGCAGCACAAGAGATGTACTCCAAGCGCACGATAAAAACATTAGAAAATTTAGGACGACTTGAAAGAAGAGTTGAATAACTTGAAACCAGCCGTATCAGACACAGCTAATGAGATTGACGGGAGTAAAATAAAATACAAGAAACGTAGAGAAATGAAAACCGTAATGAATATAAAGAAAAGAGACACAATGCGAAACACATAACTCGGAAAGTGCATGCAGAATCACGGGAACGCTTTATTAACAGTACAGAACATAATTTATGTGACAGATAGACTACTACTTGTAAAGTGATGAAATTACTTGAAGACAAGAAAATGATCGTATACACGTTAATCAATAATGTAGGAGATGATGAATGAATAACTCACTATAAAAAATTGTGGTATGATGATACTTTAATTCAGATGTTACCTGAACTGAATGACTCAAAAGGCCTGGATGATACTGGTATGAGAGGAATGACGGAAGCTGTAAGTGCTACACAAACTAGGAAAGCCATTGATTTGGACGGTATTAATAGGCAACTGCGGAAATATGGAGGGCTATTCCTACATCAAAGACTTCTTCACATATTGAATCAATGTTTGAGAAACAAGAAGACTGGCTGACATCCAAAGTAATATCTATCTTTAGAAGGGCAATAAAAATAAATGTAGTAACTATCGAGGTATGAGCCTCCTGGATTCAGCCGATAAATTATATGCCAAAATCCTGAAAGCAAGACTTAAGAAAACGGGAAAGCCCTTATCTAACGATATATCAGGTTTTCCGAAACGACGATCACTGTTGACAACACTTTTACACTCTAACAATGTATAGAAAATAGATGACAGTTCAACATAAAAACTTACCTTGCTTCTCTCGATTTTGATAAAGCATTCGATAACGTGAATATCTAAATGCTATGAAGTATTCTGGCTCAATGTCATCCATTTTACCCCAATGATACTATTGGTCGTCTGTGTACAAACACCGAAATTGTTACAGATATGGGAAATATAACGACAATGTCAATGAACACAAAGAAAGTCATATGCCAAGGATTTTGTATTTCTCCAATACTTTTCAATATATGAATTTATAAACAAACGAAAAATGTTGAACGTAAATGGAGTTTCTTAGTTAGTGAAACTATAGTAAATTTAAGTTTATAAGCAGATGACCTAACTCTGATAACAGGGAATGAAGATGAACTTCAGCTGGGAACCTGTAAGTTGCAGTAGACAGCCTCGTATTACAACCTAACATTATCGGTTCGTAAAATGAAAGTGATGGCATTTCAGGGAAGACTACCAGGAAGACCTAAAATAGTCTTGAACAATAAAATCTTGTAACAAGTAAAACATTTTAAACATATAGACTGCGACGTTAATTACGAATATAACCATGATGCGGACAAAGAATTAAATAAATTTGGTTCCATTTGTGGAACCATCGTAAAACGTTTTGAGAATGAAGCCAGGAAAAGACAACTATCAGAAATTTCATACTACAATAACAGTACCAAGCCTTACTTATAGAACTGCCTCAAGGTCAACAAGACGCCAAGGAAGTAGAATACAGGCTCAGTAAAGGAGAGTGGAAAGTTGTACAAATGAAGATTGTTAAAGAAATGAAGATATAAAGAAAGGTTTAGGAATATATAACTTAAACGAAAGAAAGTGAAGGAAAGTAGGAGAAAATAGAAGGAATATGTAGACCATATGGGTGGAGAATGATTTCAGTTAAATGCTTTCAGTTATAAATGCACAAGGAAGAAGAAACGTACGAAGACCACACAAGTGATGGAGCACAATATCAGGAAATTTGCCTAATACATGAAGCGAAGAAGAAGAAGAAGAAGAAGAAGAAAGCCAATACCGAACAATAATTCAGGAATACGGGTGAACTACTATGAACAGAATATTTAATGAAGTATAATAGCCAAAATGGGAACACCTGCCACAGGAGTGGCTGCGCAGACGACGAAGAGGCTAAAACAACGTTGGATGAGATAAAATAAATAATTGAAATAGTTAAGAGAGACAAAGATAAAATTGTGATGGAGAAAGCGCTTCCTTTAGAAGGAAAGGAATAGAAGGTAAAACTGTAGGAGGACTTCGATTGGGGAAAAGGAATTATTAATGGTTGGTTTAAGAATAATTAATGCGGCTTGGAGACATGCGATGGTTTCATATAGACTATGCAGGGTTTAACTGGTATAGGTGCAGATATCTCCAGTGTTCACTGAGGACGGTTTACTGAACAACATTATATCAGTAATTACTTCATTTGCAGACTAACAATCATAGCTATTACAAGTCTTATGTATTTAGGTTGGACAGTACCTTCAGGTACATTTTGTAATAATCGGTGCAAAATTGTATGAGACGTCCCCATCCTCCCATTTCATTTCTTTCTCTTGCTTATTTTCCCCTGGGCAACAGGGCGGGTGTTGAAGTGTGCATGATTGGACGCAGAAAGGTTAATCTATACTGACAGGCGCATTTCAGTTTGTGATGCGGTTACGACCACGCAGATAGCATCAGGTTGTAAATTATGAAAACTGTTGCACTCAGAGAAAAATCACAGACATGTGTACATATTAAGGTAGCACATCAAAAAGTATAACGTAAGAAGCAAAACTGTAGAAAACAGAAGAAAATGAATTTAACATCTCTGAATGCACAATATCAGACTGCGTAACAAAGCCAGAAATTACAATCCGGTAGGCCAAAGAAGGTTTTGAAGGCGAAGAGAGGAATGGGCATCGTAAGAGGCAAAGACTTAAGGGGCTCTGGAAAGCCCTATCTTTCCAATGTTAAAATAGCGCTAATAAATTACATGTTTTCTCAGAAAGTATTTGAGTAGAAAATAGCAATTCTTACAGTACAGGGCTATTACAAATGATTGAAGCGATTTCATAAATTCACTGTAGCTCCATTCATTGACATATGGTCACGACACACTACAGATACGTAGAAAAACTCATAAAGTTTTGTTCGGCTGCAGCCGCACTTCAGGTTTCTGCCGCCAGAGCGCTCGAGAGCGCAGTGAGACAAAATGGCGACAGGAGCCGAGAAAGCGTATGTCGTGCTTGAAATGCACTCACATCAGTCAGTCATAACAGTGCAACGACACTTCAGGACGAAGTTCAACAAAGATCCACCAACTGCCAACTCCATTCGGCGATGGTATGCGCAGTTTAAAGCTTCTGGATGCCTCTGTAAGGGGAAATCAACGGGTCGGCCTGCAGTGAGCGAAGAAACGGTTGAACGCGTGCGGGCAAGTTTCACGCGTAGCCCACGGAAGTCGACGAATAAAGCAAGCAGGGAACTAAACGTACCACAGCCGACGGTTTGGAAAAGCTTACTGAAAAGGCTAAAGCAGAAGCCTTGCCGTTTACAATTGCTACAAGCCCTGACACCCGATGACAAAGTCAAACGCTTTGAATTTTCGGCGCGGTTGCAACAGCTTATGGAAGAGGATGCATTCAGTGCGAAACTTGTTTTCAGTGATGAAGCAACATTTTTTCTTAATGGTGAAGTGAACAGACACAATGTGCGAATCTGGGCGGTGGAGAATCCTCACGCATTCGTGCAGCAAATTCGCAATTCACCTAAAGCTAACGGTTTAAAGTTTACGGCCCCTTTTTCTTCTGCGAAAAAAACGTTACAGGACACGTGTATCTGGACATGCTGGAAAATTGGCTCATGCACAACTGGAGACCGACAGCGCCGACTTCATCTTTCAACAGGATGGTGCTCCACCGCACTTCCATCATGATGTTCGGCATTTCTTAAACAGGATATTGGAAAACCGATGGATCGGTCGTGGTGGAGATCATGATCAGCAATTCATGTCATGGCCTCCACGCTCTCCCGACTTAACCCAATGCGATTTCTTTCTGTGGAGTTATGTGAAAGATTCAGTGTTTAAACCTCCTCTACCAAGAAACGTGCCAGAACTGCGAGCTCGTATCAACGATGCTTTCGAACTCATTGATGGGGACATGCTGCGCCGAGTGTGGGAGTAATTTGATTATTGGCTTGATGTCTGCTGAATCACTAAAGGAGCACATATCGAACATTAGTGAATGCCTAAAAAAACTTTTTGAGTTTTTGTATGTGTGTGCAAAGCATTGTGAAAATATCTCAAATAATAAAGTTATTGTAGAGCTGTGAAATCGCTTCAATCATTTGTAATAACCCTGTATATTTGTTGGAGTATTGGCTACAACTTAACACTGGGATTTAAAAAAATTTAATTCAGTTGTTAGAGATAAGCTTTTCTCTTGTAATGAAAATTGATTATTTTTGTACTATTTTTTGTTTATTAATTCAACAATATACAGTTTCTTGGAAGAAACTGTGGTAAGTTTCGCAGAATGGATTTGTAACATTTCCTGAAAATGTTAAGCAGATTGGTTTGGTAGATCCTGAGAAAACACATAATTTGTTTGAAAACGTAAAACTTTTGGGAATCGAGCGACTAAGTTTGGATTACATATTTAGGGCATTCCAGGTCATAGGATGGATTATCTTCATCTTCTGCAAACTCCTCCTCCAGTTTCCTCTTTGTCCTCCTCCTGTTTACTCTGGCTTGTATTTATAGGTTATTTACAACCCTATCAGCAGCTCTAAGACGTTTCTTGTCTAAAGCAAGCATCGTTCGCGCAGTACTGAAAGCTATCTTAATTTCCATATTTCGAAATACTTAGCACCTTATAACATTGCCATCATTGAAACACTTTCATTGGAGTTTTCAGTTTTTCCATGAACACATATTTTTTTCAGCAGGTCATGTGGCTGCTAAGCCTCTGAAAATAGGTTTTATCACCTCCACTACCGCATTAGGCAGACAATGATTGCGTCTTGACATAAATCGCGCGGCTCCTTGCGTCGGAGGTTCGAGTCCTCCCTCGGGATGGGTGTATGTGTTGTCCTTAGCGCATATTAGTTTAAGTTATGTTAAGTAGTGCGTAAGCTTGGGGACCGATGACCTTAGCAGTTTGGTCCCATAAGATCTTACCACCAATTTCCAATTTTCCAGACCATGTTTATGAGTGCACACTACACCATTCAGCAACCTCTTTTTGTACCTACTCCAGCTGCTTTCTCCTTAGTTGAAAAGTATAACCCTTTACCACTACTGAATTTTTGTTTTTTGTATGAAGCTTTCAGTCAGCGAAGTCTTGATCCCATTAGTTTCTGTACGTGTCCAGGACACTCAAATTTCAGCACTACAACGTCATCACCATAGGGCTTCAGTTCTTGAATACGTTAAAAAACTTTTAGAATCACCGACCTTTGTGTATTCCGATGGAAACTGAATCTGCCTCGGTGCCAGTAATGACCGCGTGTTGATTAGAAGGAAGCTCGTTTGAGGGCTTGCAACCAACCGATTCACGCGCTGGACACAATGGATCTACACTTGGAGTTATGGTGTGGGATGCGATTTCGTATGACAGCATAATGCTCTCGCGGTTATTCTATGCACACTGAATACACAATTTTGTCAGTCTAATTATTCGACCTGTTTTGCTGCTATTCATGTACACTTTTCAAAGGGAGGGGGGAGTTTCAAGTGGATAACGGTCGCCCATATACTGTTATTGTAACCTAATATGCTCTACTGAGTGTCGACATGTTGCCTTGGCCTACTCGATACCCAGATCTGTCTCCAGTCGAGCACATATGGGAGACCATCGTTTAATAACTCCAATGTCATCTACAACCGGCATTACGCGCTCCTGTGTTGACCGACCTTGTGCAACAGGCATGAAACACCATCCCACAAACGGACATCCAGCACCTGTACAAGACAATGCATGCACGTTTTGTGTGCTTACATTTAACATTCTGTCCGCATACATACCTTCAATCAACATTCTGGCGGCTACAACAGTTATTAATGTACCAGCATGTCACTTATCTTTCGCTGACATTAGCCTATGATTCTGAAATGTTAATCACTTAACTGTGTTACCTAGACAAATATAGTTCCGATATTTTTTTACTCTGCATTAATTATCGTTGGGTGTTGCGATTTTTTCCGTAGAATGTCGCCAAAATCAATTGCATGCTCACTGAACAAAATATTAATAACCCTATATAAAAATCAAGAAACTTGTTTTTCAGGGGTGCAGATGATAAAGAACCATGAATGGAACTGTCACGTGACCATTCACTCTTGTCATCAAGTTTGCGTTCATGTGCTAGTCAATTGTAGTGAATCATTCCAATGAAATAGGTGACAGAGTTGCAGAATGGGACTACGAGGTTTGTACCTGGCCACTACCACACCGTGAATAAAGTTGTTCAGTTCGCTGCTGCTTCAGCGAAGAGTGCCCGGAGCGTGTGAAAGGAATGGTACTTCACTCCCAGCCATCTATAACGGCTAATCGTTTATTAAGATCCAACCAGTAGCGAAGTGGAGACCATGATGAGAACCATTATTTTTAATTTTATTTTCAGCAGTTAGCTACACTGTCCAACTATTTATCCACGTAGTCACCACACCAAAATAGACATTTCTTGTAGCGTTATATCAAGTTTTCACAACCTTCATTATAGAAGGCAGCCACCTTTGCTTTCCACCAATTCTGCACTTTGATCTGCGACTCATTGCCTGTGCCAAAATATTATCTTCATACCCAGCGGTTCGTATGAGCAGAGAGGAAAATCAGATGGAGGCAAGGCTGGGCTGTGTGGTGGGTGACCAAACACTTCCCATCGAAAAGGCTGCAGGACTCCACCGTGTGCCCAAGAACTCTTGCGAAAGAGGTAAATGGAAAAAAAACATGACACTTAAGTTCCATGGCCTGTATGAAATCAGGCGAAATCTCCCAGCAGGTACCTACACCTGGCGGGAGACATTATTTTGTAGGCATGTTTACTTGCTCACTATGAGTGCAGATCTAAAAATAGCGAACGCGATGCTATTGACGGGAATACTAGAGACAATTCTGAAAACGTCTACGCAAAGTTTCTTCGGGTCTTCACTGTGGTTTCAATTTTTGGGACCGATGGAACGTTGATATTAGAATAGCCCTCGTAACAAGGCGTAAGAACAGTGGTTATAGAACCACCAAAATCGACAGGATTCGGAGACGAGTCTCGCGCCTTCTGAATGGCCTTCTGATTCCTATGACAGGAAAGGAACCTGCTACAATCGGTAAATGTACATTCATTTCAACGAGGCTCCGAACATTATGAAAGGAACTACGTGGGTAGGTCAGGAGCCGGTTATTTGCAAAAAAAAAACATTGTTCATAGCGGGACGCATGTCTGCACGTCTTAAAGAGGCAAATAACACAGATGTGTAGCATGGTCCAGCGATAATCTTTTTTGCCTCATTTAAAGTGAAGCTTGACGTCGAGTCCAGCGACGTCTCAAATGGGCGTTTAACCGGCAGAAAATGGAGGGTGGGGTTCAGGCTGAAGTGCTTCTGTGATCTTTCGACGACTTTTTCGTACAATTGCTTGGACTCTCTCACTCAGGTTACCGCGAATGTGAGCCAACAAATTTGTTTCTTCTCGGTGACTAAATGCTCTGTTACCTCCTAAATCATCGTGATGAGCATGCTTTGGACATTCGTGTCTTCCACGATGACAACATCCGTTTTCCCTTGGCGGCATATATGCGTTCTTGTTTTGACGAACACTCAGGTCATCATGTCATATGACGATTGAGCTGCTGAATCACCCGCTCTTAGTTCTACAGAAAATGTTGATGATTAATGTTAAAAGCAGGTAAAACGTAGTAATCAACATTCCAGGAGTTTGGAAACTCCACGGTGTCATCAGTGGGTGGCTTCAGCTGCTTGTGACATTCTGAATATACTTGCGAGCTCTTCATCTGCTAATTGAGACCAATATCAACGCCAAAGGCGGTTTTACACGCTACTAGCACGGTGGGCACAGGATGTCACTAAATTTTTGTTTGGTGTTCGTGTTTAGTTTGATGTATCGGACGTTAGTAACTGCCGAAAGTACGGGTGGCGTGCAGTAAGTAAAGATAACACATTTTTTTTCTCTGCTAGTAACGATTGAAAAAATGATGAATTTGTCGATGGACAGCGTGAAATATTCCCGCTTCAACCGATATAGCTCCGACAGGTGGGGGAGTTATACGTCGCCCTCAAAATGGTGTCTGTAGCAGAGGTGTACTCCAACCAGAGAACTGTCATTGAGTTCCTTTTGGCGGAACACCAGAGTGTCGCAGATATTCATAGGCGCTTGCAAAATAGCTACGGAGACATGGCAATGCCCGAAAGCGTGGTAAGTCATCATCGCAACATAGTCTCGCAGACCTAACCGATCCCCTGCTGGCCGGCCAGTCGAACGTAGGTGCGACTTCCGCACGAACGGACATTCTCATTGAAGTTGATCAACGGATCACAATGAAATCCCCTCGTTGCTCAACTGACACACTCGTCCACCAATTGGGGTACTCAAAGGTGTGTGCCCGCTGAGTTTCTAGCCACCTAACAGAAGCCCATAAAGAGCAAGTAAGGACAATATGTGCGGAATTGCTTGAGCGACAATATTTTGTCAAACATCGTCACAGGCGATAAGTGGCTCCACAGCAACTCTCCTCGGAAGACAAAGGTCAAATACGGTAAAGTTATGGCGACGGTCTTCTGGGACTCAGAAAGGATTATTCTGTTTGACTTCGTCCTCACGGTGCAACGACCAACTCTGAAGTATCCTTCAGAATTTTGAAGTAACGACTTTAGCGTCTTCTTCGCCACAAAAATGCAAATAAACTTCTTCTTCTGTAAGACAACACGTGGCCTCAGACAACACTACGCACCCGGAAGGAGCCCACACAACCCAAGTGGACTGTTCTCCCTCATCCGCCCCACAGCACGGATCTAACACATTCTGAGTTCCATCTATTTGGCCCAATGAAGGATGCAGTCTGCGGGAGGCAGCACGTAGATGACGGGGAGGTTCTTGATAAGTAAGATTTTGGCTCCGACGTCGATTAGTAACAGGCCGCCCCAGTAATGTTGCGTAAGACAGTCGCACTGAACGTAGATTATGGTAAAAAAGAGATTTTTGCAACCAGAAGCGAGGGGAGTTGTACAGTTTACTGGAATCCTGAATAAAACCAATCTGCTTTCAGGAACAGAAAATGTGTTGCATTACTCGCTGAACGCCACTGATTATTTCAGCTACTAAAATATACTACAGGCTATCCGTTCAACGTCATATAGTGTGGCACTAAAGTGGGAGAATTCATCCTAAGGACCGAGAGCTGATACATTGAGTCCGTCCGCTAAAGCTTATCGGTTTTGCAATAATGGATTACAGATATTAATTTGCAGCACATTACAAAATAACAGGACGCTGTTTAATTACTTGGTATTTACAAATGAACGGCGTTTACGCATTCAGCTGTGAACATTTATTTACGTAGCTGCAATCTGAAATGCTAATATACTGACGTCAAAATTATAGAGGAGAGATTTTGGAAAGTCTACAGTTTTGTTATGTAACACGGTGTGGACAGGAGGGAGATAACCGTTTTACCGTCATTTCGCTACAGTAAACGTATCTCATCTCAATGCTAAATTTTGATTTACATACCTTGATGTCTGTAACATGCAGCTCTATTATAGTGCAAGAGACCCGCCCGCTATATATGTAGAATTACGTATCTGCTACTCAAAACAGCAAAAGTCTTTAGCGGAGGTTTCGTGCACGTTACGATCAGAACGTATGAGTTTGTAGATACGCTGCGTTGCCATGTTGTGACACAGCTTCTTTAACGGAAACCCGAAATCATAAATGTAATTGGATGACAGAGTGGCGACAACAAAAGAACGGGCGAGCTTTGTGGTGGCCGTGCGTCATCGGTCGCGGCATTCTACCGCCCTCTGGCCACGTCACGAGAGTTAATTATTTGCAAAATGTGCCGCCTTTGAGAGACAGCTTTCTCTCGTGCTGCCAAACACTATTCCATGGATTCGCACTTACTGCACATATCTTGTCATAAAAGGAAAGCTGTAACGATCTCTATTGTAGAGTTTTATTAAAACTTTTTCGTCACGCGTCTTTCGATAGGTAGGAAATGAAAGTCAAGGATTGTAGCTTCCTTACCAAGTTCTGTTATGTATCAGCTCCAAGGCAGTACTCAAGCGCTGTGAATTTATGTTGTTCGTAATATCTGTTTTCCTCAAGCTCCAAGTTCGAACTTTTCTCAAGTAGCAAATCATAAATCTAAACAGAATAAAGTCATTTCAATAGAAATATCACTGTTTACTATCACGACGTCAAACAGAAACACGGAAAAAGGAATAATTGTTTTCGTTATTATATTGAGATATTGAAAGCGGAAATATATTTTTATTGATAAAAATTAGCATCTGAAAGGCATATTCCTTAAATCACCTTGTTTTCCTCCCACCCTCAATGTAAATCAAAACTAAGGCTTGAAGAAGGAAACTTCTGCGAGAAACTACATAAACAAAGCGATTACTACCGCGTTTCGCCGACACTAAATGGTTTACTAGAAGGAAATGATATCTGAGAAACTGAAATTTGACAATGGAGATAGAGGTTTAAATGGGACGAAGTCTTTTCTGAAAGCATTTATACGCAGTAAATGTTTTTATTGAACTGAAACGTGGCCGATAAGCAGTGTGGACAAGAAGAGGTTGAAAGTTTTTGAAACATGGTGCTACTAAAGAATTATGAAATGTAGATGGTTGGTGTGATAGCTAATAAAGAGAAATTTATGGTACGACCTGAGTAAAATAAGTAGTCGTTTGCTAGGACGCATCTGAGGCTTCAAAGAAGGCTTCAAGGAACAGTAGAAACAAACAGTCCTGGTTGCAAAAACAGTATAAACTTTGGTGACTCGTTTCACCTTCTTGATGCATCTTCAGAATTTATATGGGAACAGTGAATAACGCATTAATCATAAGTAGTTTAAATTTTGGTGTACATTTTCGGTGAAGGCATATAACTATGCTTACATAGAGCTGCTAATATTGGTATACAGATTGTAGTGGCCTTGAATACATGACCGCATCTGCGCAAGCTGCGTGAGGCTGGCAGGCAGGATCAGTCTTACGTTCCTATACAAATTCTGAAGATGCCTCAAAAAAGCGAAACGCTTCAATAAAGCTTATGCTGTTTTTGAAACCTGTACTGTTTTCTTTCTACTGAAAATTCAACATGGTTGCTGAACCTTGGCCATATGGTACGAGGATTTATACTTCAAGGAACATTCGGTTTGCTGAAGGTTGGTACAAACTGTAGAAGGACACCAATAATTGACTGCACTTAACAGGTTCAACAGCATGTACGCTACAGCAGTTATACGGAGATGAATGGGCTTCCACAGGATAGAGTAGCATTTAGAGGCACATCGAAGCAGTCCTCAGGCGGAAGGCTACAAAAACAGCAGCAATTGTAAACTCTCTGTGTGTCGTCCAGGGTAGGGCCTACTTTTATTTATTTCTCATAATATCCTTCCCAAAGTGGATTTAAGCACATATGAGTCCAACGTCGCTGACTTGTTGTAGCAGTAATGCGAAGCGTTCGATGTTGTTTGATGTTTTGATTTTTTTTTTTAATTTCTACCTCCTGACTTGCTTCTGAGGGATAGTTGCAAAAGACAGACACGTCAAATGATGACGAGAGATCTACCAACCTTCAGGACCGAACACATTAACCAGTCCAGAAAGACTGTCCAAATTATAAAAAGCGTATAAGCTCACATGGAAACAATACAGCGAGAAATCTATTTCTGGCAACGCAAAACTAGGTTATTACAGCAAAGTAGTTCTACCAGGAGCAGTCTACGCTGCAGAAACTACGGTGATTCATGGTCCGAGACTGAAAAGCGGAAAGGAAAATTCTAAGGAAAAAATGCGGACCAGTTTTTCTTGAAGTAATCTAGATAAAGAGCCCACCAGGAGACATTTACAAACAGGTAGAAACAATATTAAAAAAATGTTCAAATGTGTGTGAAATCTTATGGGACTTAACTGCTAACGTCATCAGTCCCTAAGCTTACGCACTACTTAACCTAAATTATCCTAAGGACAAACACACACACCCATGCCTCAGGGAGGACTCAAACCTCCGCTGGGACCAGCCGCACAGTCCATGACTGCAGCGCCTTAGAAACAATATCGGACACCTTTAGATAGGTAAGGATGAAATTTTATGGAAAAATCGTTACGACTAATAACAATAGGCTCTCAGGGCAAATATTTGAGGTAGCAAACACTAACCGAAATAACACAAAATTGATCACTGAAACGGAAGAAGACATTAAAGAACTGGGAATCACGCAACATAAACAACCGAGAACAGTTTAGAAATATCATAAAGGAACGTAGACTTAAACAAAACACACCGAAAAAGGAACGGGAAATAAATGGTCGGGGGTGTGCAAGAGAGAACGCAGTGTTACTATGAAGAGAATTTGGTAAGAACGAAGGAGAAAGAAGAAATAATTATTCCAGTTCAATTGCTCTCCTAACAAGGAAGAGTCGAAATGATATATATTATCCAGTATTCACACACCGAGACTCACATGCCCCTGATCTCGAAGAAATTATGGAGATAGTCAAACTGTCAAAAAATAGCAAGGCACCAGGGGAAGATGGAATCATTCCTGAATTCTGGAAACTAAAAAAATGGTTCAAATGGATCTGAGCACTATGGGACTTAACATCTCAGGTCATCAGTCCCCTAGAACTTACAACTACTTAAACGTAACTGACCTAAGAACATCACACACATCCATGCCCGAGGCAGGATTCGAACCAGCGACCGTAGCGGTCGCGCGGTTCCAGACTGAAGCGTCCACAACGGCCGGCTTCTGGAAACTAAACGATACTATACTTATGCAGAAAGTATATCCATAATATCAGACATTTGGATGACGGAGCGAATACCAGAAGACTGGAAAGGCGCTCTAACTCACTCGCTACACAAAAAGGGCGGCAAGACAGACATCAACATTTATAGAGGAATTTCCCTGTTCCCAGTCGCGTATAAAATTCTTTCCAAAACACTTTCAAACGGGATAGAATCACAAGCAGATCCACTAATTAGTAAATACCAGGTCGGATTCAATAAAAGACGATCTGGGGCTTAAAGACGATATTACAAATTGGGATATGCAGAAACACAGTAATTACGTTCATCGACTTCAGCAAAGCCTACGATTCAGTGGACCGTGAAACCCTGTTAAAAATCATGGAAGAATTTGGGATCGACCGAAAGACACGAAAAATCACAGAACAGATACTTGCAGGAACAACATCCAAAGTGAAATTCATGGGCGAAATACCAGAATCCTTAGAAATCAAAACTGGAGTCCGAGAGGGGGACGGACTGTCCCCAATGCTTTTCAATATTGTTCTAGAAAAGGTCATCATTGAATGGGAATCTCATGTAAAGGGCATCCAAATTGATATAAAAAAAGAGAACCGAATTGAAGTCAAGTATCTTGCTTTCGCTGACGATACTGCAATAACAGAACAGAAGCGATTCACGAAATGGAAAAAGCTACATGAAATTTCACACAAACCGGACTGCAGATATGGAAAAACCAAATATATGGAAAGACAGCCAGAAAATAAATCCCCTTTACTCACAAAACATGGTAAAATTGCACAAGTCTGCCATTGTATACACCTCGGAGAAACTATATAGTCCACGGGATTAAAACGGAATCGCCAATGAACGAAGACTCACCAAGCTCCAGAAGGCCTACAAGCTAACATGGACGCATTGCAACACGAAGTGCATTTCGACAGAAGCAAAATTGAAGCACAATAGAACAGTCTACGCAGCTGAAACAATGGTGATTGATGGTCATTCAGAAGTTAGGGAAATAGAAAAACAGAAAGAAATGTTCGGGAAGATTTACGGGGCAGTCAACAAGTCAACAAAAACGGAATTTGGATGAAGAGACCACAAAACGAGCTCTATATAAAGACCATCACAGTAACAGACGAAATCAGTAAACGCCGAGCCCAATTTTATACAAATATCTACAGGATGGAAGACTCAAGAACAGCAAGGAAACTTTTCAGTATTATAACAAGGAGTAAAGGAGGCACAGAATGGATGAAAGGAGCCCAGAGGCATCTACAGCAGATGAACATAAAAAAATCTCGAAGAGCGCACTGAGTGCCGGAATAAAATCACAAGTGTGAAGTTTGAGGAAAGAACATCGTGCCAACCTGGTAAAAAATGGACAGAAGAACGGAAGAAGGAGCACTGTGAGGGGATGAAGAGTTTTTGGGAAGCAAAGAAGAAAAACGCCGTAGTGCTTCAGCTAACGATACGACGCCATGGGAATCACATGCGAAATCGATATATGGAATATTTTTACTAACTTAACTTCTTGAAGTAACTGTCTATGAATCGTTACCGAGCGAGGTGGCGCAGTGGTTAGCACACTGGACTCGCATTCGGGAGGACGACGGTTCAATCCCTAGCCCGGCCATCCTGATTTAGGTTTTCCGTGATCTCCCTAAATCGCTTCAGGCAAATGCCGGGATGGTTCCTTAGAAAGGGCGCGGCCGATTTCCTTGCCTATTCTTCCCTAATCTGAGCTTGTGCTCCATCTCTAATGACTCTTTGTCGACGGGAAGTTAAACAGTAATCTCATCATCATCTCATCTCTATGAATCGTCGAAGTTCATAGGTTGGAATCTTTGTCCTGAGGATGAATTTGAAAACGAAAAACTTATCCACTTCGACGATTCAAAGGTGCTTTAAGAAGTTACGTTAGAAAAATATTTCATACATCGATTACACATGTGGCTAAACAACCTTGCCTGAGATGAAGGAACACAACAATAGTGATATTAGTATGAAGGCTTTCACGATCGGACATATCGTCTGATAAACCTTCCGTGATGTAAGGTCTTGGTCCATGAAACTCTTCAGCTCCCAACGTTTCGTCCAGAGCTGCGCTGGACATCTTCAGAGGGGTGTATCTTCTCCGGTGAGCCTTGCCGACTGACGGGACGGACGTCTGAGAGCGACTTTCTACGATATATAAGTCGCTCTCAGACGTCCGACCCGTCAGTCGGCAAGACTCACCGGTGGAGATACACGCCTCTGAAGATGTCCAGCGCAGCTCTGGACGAAACGTTAGGAGCTGAAGAGTTTCATGGACCACGACCTTACATCCCGGAAGGTTTACCAGAAAATAGTGATATTTCTTTCATATTAATGCCAACTGTCTACAAGGCAGAAAAATATTCCCATGGAGTCGTATCGTTACCTGAAGTACTAAGAAATATTATAACAACGTAATATTTTTGTTACCGTCATTCTGCGAACTTTATTTTTCACGTGTTATGTCGAGAAGGAGCAACGGAAAAACAAAGTTATACTCAAAACCGTACATCAACAGGCATTATATAAGGTTCGTATGCATTGTAGCTAATAAAGAGAACATGTCACATTAGAGAATGTGTAAGGAACAACGTAAATTGCAAAATTACAGATAGACAGTGAAACCAGCCTAACTTTCGCTGTATTCCTAAATTACTGATCCCAGGCAGAGAGCCGTCATGCATGAAGAAGCAAGAAATTACAGGCGGTTGGGTAAGGCATTGTCTTCGACGGAAACGTTATGGAAATTGCTGTATGCATATGGTATTAGGAACCACGCTCAGTAAGCTGGCAGAATCCGACTCAGGTTCTGAATGTGGGCGAAAGCGTCAGCGGCAAAGGCTGGATGTCGCGATCAGCTTATGGAGCACATTCTCATAATGCGAGAGAGACACGACCTGTGCAGAGAAGGCGCCCGACTACAGTGAATTACAGGATTCTGCAGAGGAATACACCAACAAACTGTCAGTAAGGGAGTCACTAATTCAGACTTCAAGCGGTCGATAGACAAGTACTGTTTTTATAATCTGAAAAATATGCTTATTATGTGCAATTAAATATAACGAAAAACACACTTACTACATGAAAGTAAATGTAATGAGAATTTATTGTAGTTGTAGAACTATAAACCTTTTGTCCAACAGAACCTAACTGCTCCCTTTCCTGACTGACAAATTTAGAAGATTTTTCTTGACTGAAACAGACATACTGTTTGAATTTTGCGTTTGATCGATATATTTATATCTCGAACGGTGACCCGTTCGGACATTCTGTACTGCCCAATCCGTACATCCTGTTGCTACCATTTTCAACGAATTTGTCACCGTATAATTTCAACATTCCTCCGTACAGAAGAGCTAAGGAGCTTATCGAGGTTCACAGTATGTCAAACATCTGTTATGTCAACCAATAACTGCGATAATATTTATAAACTCTGTTAAGGTTCTAGTGGAGTGAACACACAATTCGAACGTTTATCTATGATAGTATCAATGAATGTATGCTCTGTTATGCTATGTAGGTTTATCAGACTGCGTTGGTACACAGTAATGAGATATCATACGGTTAATTTTCTCAAAAACCATTAAATGAAAAGGTTTATATTTATGGTGGTGGAAACTTATTAGATACATTTTTCTTTGCGAAACAGTGCTTTATGGAAGAATGTCAACAATTACATCAGTACGTATAACAAAATTGATAAATATGTGGGCCTTTGGTAAAATTTTCGTTGGTCTCTCTGAGTCTAGTCAAAATCGCCGAATTGAAAAATGAATTAGGCAATGACAGTCCCAAAATCAAAACTACTCTAATGGGGCTTATAGGGTGATTAAATTGTACTTAAATTTAAAATTAATTTCATTACATATAGATTAATGTGTAACCAACATAACGAGAAGGAAATAGGACAAAGTAACAAGAAGATTCATGACTTTCTGTATTACGGGCACTTGAGGGAAATGTATACATTTACAGGATAACAAATAATGTATAATAAAGTAAAACTTACTTTATGTAAACATCCTTTGATTTTTGGTGTACTTCTCTTATAAGCTTTGTGTCCTGTTTTAGATCGTGAGGAATAAAGTATTCCTTTGTTGCTCTTGTGGTGTTCAGTGTGTTGCTCTATGAAGAACGCTACCATGTAACCAACGATTGTAACCCCCTTACTGGCAATAATAGATATCCGCTGGAAGTTACCAGAGCGGACAGCACAGACACTGCAGCGATGGCTCTTCCTCCTGAGCAGCTATGAAATTCACTGCAAGCCCTCAACCTAATACGCTAATGGAGACGCGTTGATCCGCATGCCCATGGATATAACCCAACTTTCATCGTAGGGCAGAGGTCTGCTTCCAGATCGGCTCATCAACCCACTGCTCTGTACAAAACTTTCGCATAACAGCCCACTAGGTAGCGCGTGCCACAAAACTAGTTTCGTGAAAGCTGGCCTCTCAATTTACCAGCGTCCACAACTTCGGATTACGGGCCCTCTATCACCTTTCAGTGATTGACTCAGCTGTACCAATGACCACGGGTTACAATGGTTTTCGTGTGGTGATTCTTCATCATGGCAGTGACAAATGTTACGTCTTATACATCGCAACGATTGCGGAACTACCCGCGTGAGGAGCACAGCGCACAGACCTCGTTATTCCCCGCAGAGCGATAGAGAAACAGGACATAAGAAACGAGCATATACCAGATGCGGTGAACATCAAGCAACCCCTTCACGAAAATTCGTACCATGACAAGCTCCACGACAGATATGGGATAAGAGCACATTTGCACCTTCCTAAAGTCTTCATCTTCTTGAGCCAATACAGAATTACGCATTATGGCTTGTTCTGGCACAGGAATCTCTCACTCAGTCTTCCTACACACTTCCTCCCAGTAGGACTGTGCTCCATTACTTGGAGGGATTCTCTGAGATGACATACACTATACGTGCTCCTTTCGTTGCTCAATTCTTGCAGTTAATGGCTGTACCCCAAGTCACCCAATGTGGCGTCGCACTCAATAAGACTTGCACTTGGGGGCCGAACTTCCCGCCTGGGAAAGGCTCATGTTGTCTGTAGTTCAACCATGCCTAGACGGCCAATACCGCGGTTCGATCGAGTCCGCATTGTTACTTTGTGCAAGGAAGGGCTCTCAACAAGGGAAGTGTCAAGGCGTCTCGGATTGAACAAAAGCGATGTTGTTCTGACATGGAGGATATACAGAGAGAAACTGTCGATGACATGTCTCCCTCAGGCAGCCCAAGGGATACTACTGCAGTGGATGACCGCTATCTTCGGATTTATGACTCGGAGGAACCCTGACAGCAACGCCACCTTGTTGAATAATGCTTTTCGTGCAGCCTCAGGGCATCGTGTTACGACTCAAACTGCGCGCAGTAGGCTGCATGATAAGCAACTTCACTCCCGACGCCCATGGCGAGGTCCATCTTAGCAACCACGACACCATGCAGCACGGTACAGATGGGCCTAACAACATGCCGAATGGACCGCTCAGGATAGGCATCATGTTCTCTTCACCGACGAGTGTCGCATATGCCTTCAACCAGACAATCGTCGAAGACGTTTTTGGAGGCAACCCGATCAGGCTGAACACCTTAGACACATTATCCAGCGAGTGCAGCAAGGTGGAGGTTCCCTGTTGTTTTGGGGTGGCATTCTGTGGGGCCGACGTATGCCGCTGGTGGTCATGGAATGCGCCGTAACGGCTGTACAACGCGTGAGTGCCATCCTCTGACCGATAGTGCAAACCATATCGGCACCATATTTGCGAGGTAATCGTCATGGACGACAATTCGCGCTCTCATCGTGCACATCTTGTGAATGACTTCCTTCAGGATAACGACATCCGACATTTTCTCCAGACATTAACTCTATCGAACATGCCTGGGGTCGATAGAAAAGCGCTTTTTATGGACGACGTGACCTGACCCACCAGCAACTCTGACGGATCAACGCTGAATCGCCGTTGAGGTGTGGGACAATCTGAACCAACGGTGGCTTGATGAACTTTTGGATAGTATGCCCCGACGAATACAGGCATGCATCAATGCAAGAGTACGTGTTACTGGGTATTAGAGATACCGGTGTGTACAGCAATCTGGACCACCACCTCTGAAGGTCTCGCTGTATGGTGGTACAACATGTAATATCTGGTTTTTATGAGATATAAAAAGGGTGGAAATGATGTTCGTGTTGATCTCTATTACAAATTTCTGTCCAGGTTCCGGCACTCTGGGAACCGAGGTCATGCAAAGCTTTTTTGATGTGTGTTTATGTTCTGAAATGTCTGGATGACACAATTCCTGTACTTTCATTTCTCAGGACCGTGAACAATTTACCGCACGACCTTTGACAAGAACTTTCACTATGAATTATGCTTTGGTCATTAACTAACTCTATTGTAATTGCTTGTTCCTACACTTTGTTATTAATTTATAATTCACATGAAAAAGATAGTCACTCAAAAAATGCACAGCAGACAACAGAAATGACCACTCAAAACAAATGAGGTTAAATACGCGAATAAACCGCCAGAGACACTGCAGTAGACACTCTTCTATTGAGTAATCAGTTGAGACAAGAAAACTGATCGTGCAGAAGCGGTTTTAGAAAACGATGCCAGTCAATGGTCGGAACCACGTACCGTCTCCAACTACCTGTAGTTCAAACCTTCCTCGCAAGTTTGCACAAGACAGCACCCCAAGTCTCCAGGGTACCAGCTAGGGGCGAGTTGTCTTCCCTCAAATTCTGGCTTAATATCAGTGACGTCAGGGACGTCAGATGCATGCCGTATCTCCCGACGACATCGAGATTGTACGCCACTGCAGTCTTCAGTGGGCCCACAAAGCGACGCAGCAACAGAAGCTGGATGTGATGAGGTACCAACTCAATCTGCCCTTCCGGTATCCCCACAACCAACATCATACGTGGTGTGGAAACCAGTATTCAAGTACTGGTGGAACCAATCGCCATCCTGCTACTAAGAAGAGGGACTACCAACCAGCACCCAAGTTCATCCACACTCTCGCAAGAGGAGCCATGCAGTTTCTGGCAGGGATACAAGCACTTTCTGCGACTACCCCAAGGCCAAGATTGGCAGTACCGGTCATGCTCACCAGTTAAAGGGGAGATGAGATCTTGCATCCCAGCCAAAATGAGAAGATAGTAATACGGCCCAAGTTCCAGAGACAGACTGCAGTAACACAGCCCACCGACGCGGCAGGTGTATAGTAGGGGTCTGTATCCGCGTGGCGAAGTCGAGTGAGCAGCATTCATTCCCCTCTCGTACTATCCAGTCGGTCCGGCCGCTCTCTCTGTCTCAAGAGGCCAAGCACTCGCCGAGTGCCACCTAATGCGGCTGAGGAAACAAGGCGATTAGCTATGACAGAAAGCAGTGTGAGGTATAGAGGTAGATCACAGATGCTGCTTACAAATTGACCTTCGGACTGTAAGGAAATATTTAGATAGCTATTACATTCCCAACGCAATCGCTGACGTGAACTACATTCTTTTCTAGATAATAGACGAACGATTCGACTTCTGTCTCTTGTCACTTCTCGTCTGGCTGTCTCTCTCTTGTAGCATCATATCATATAAGCATCCTTGTAATTACACTAAAAAGTTTCGTAATATTAATAATAATCACTGCTCTTGTCTGTGTTTCACTTGTAGCTCACTCTTTTCTTTTGTCACCAGTGTTATAAGAAGTTTCTTTATCTCAGTGTAATTGATACATTCGCCCGTAAACATCTCTGCATCCGTCGTTCACCTCTGTCATCTACAGCTTGATGTGTACCACTGTTGCCTCAGCAGCGGTTTTGGTTAGCGCCGTTCTACCATGCACAGTAAACTTTAACCACGAAAGCACGCGAACAGTTTACAAATTTAGCCGTTTCGGAAATGCTTCCACGCTTGGTCCGAAAGACAATCATCATGTCGGTTTGGACATCAGATAAATCGCTCCTTTTCCCCATAACTACAACGCCTGCAGTTCTGTCCACGTCCTTTATATACTCTCCACTTCTAGCGCTGCCACCAGGAATCTGTGAGGGTTAACTGCACGTTGACGTCGAATAGGCGTTTTTCTTTTTTCTTTTTAAGAACTGTGAAATTTGCTGACGTAGTATTTTTCCCAATCTAAGTTGATATTAGAAGTCTGGTTTCCTGCTTTGCTAGTTCTCAGGCTCCAAGTCGTTGTTGAAGAACAGAGAAGTCTGGTGACGGTGGGCCATGTTAGTATTCAGTACCACACATTACGGTAAATAATATGTGTCGGACTTCGTACAATAAATTTAGATTTCAAGGTATCGACGTTTCTACAGTGTACAACTCAGCACGTAAAGGCGCGTTATTGACGTGAAAACTGTCCGACAGGGCATACAACGTGATTTATCTGAAAAGGCCTAAAAACCAAATTAAAATTTACAGAAAATACGCATAGGTATACAGAGAGCATGACAAGAGAACAAGCATAACAAAATTTCGGCGAGGCTAGCTTCAAAAAAACATAATGTTTTCTAGGTAGACAATTTACGCCACCGGTAGGCGGTTGATGCGTACATAGGTGGTACCGCATAGCGGCGATAACAGAATGATACCTTTATATACATAAAAACTGTTGAATATAAAACACACTTTCAGAAAGGTATATAAAGTAAAGAATTTACACAACTCGCCGAACTACAATTTGTACATTGGTATAAAATCCCATCAACAGAGTAGACATATAAAATATTGTGCGTAAGCATTATAAACCAACTACACAAAATATAAATTACGTGCAAATGACGTATTGACATATAATTCCAATGTTAAAAAAAAAGAAAGGAAAACAACTGTGGCCTGCGACACGAATACATGCCCTCACAGGATCGGCTAATGGAAACAGCACAATTGAAATATACTAAAATAAATCAAGAGAATGTTGAGATACATAAAATACTATAACAACGCCCCAGAATACGATGAAGTAAGGTGGATGTAATAATCCTTTGGAAATGCTTTAAGAGTTAACATAACAAAATATTACAACAAAGAAGCGCCGGCCGCGGTGGCCATGCGGTTCTAGGAGCGTGAGTCCGAAGCCGCGTGACTGCTACGGTCGCAGGTTCGAATCCTGCCTCGGGCATGGATGTGTGGGATATCCTTAGGTTAGTTGGTTTAAGTAGTTCTAAGTTCTAGGGGACTGATGACCTAAGATGTTAAGTCCCATAGTGCTCAGAGCCACAACAAAGAAGCATTATTTTTTATTACATTTAAACGCTGTCAGGGACTTAAATTCTCCAGAAAAGACATCAGATGCAGAGTGTACGGAAAGCCTACTTCCACATAATGAAGTATTAAGATGTGACGTACATAGAATGAGAACAATAACTCCCGCCCTCAAAGGACAGGGTGAACGAGCTCGTGCAAGTAAGAACGTTAAAATAAGTTAGAAGTGAAACATTTTGCATAATGTAGAAGTAATAACAACTCATTAATTAGTAAATGAAATACAAAATAATTTTCAATGTGAACGCTGTCATGGACTGTGCATAAAGTAAATATAGGTAATAATAACTCATCAATGAGCAAACGAAAACTCAAAATAATATCGAATGTCAATGCTGTCAGGGATTCAAACTCTCAAGAAAAATACATATTGAAACGTGTGCACAGGAACAATAAATCTGCTTAAAATAACATAGAGCATAAAGAATAGTACAAAACATAGGTGGAATGAAAGAAAGTGGCGCAAGCACACACAAAAATATTTCTGTATTTAGCGTAATTAATAAAATATGAAGAAAGTGAAAGGAGTAACAACCGACAGTATGGACGAATACATGTATAGAGTAGTGATAGCAAGAGGGAAATGATTAGAACTGCAAGTGTAGTGTTTCACCAAATATTTTAAAAAAGTTCTGGCATTTTAAAGACAGCTTTTCATATAGCACTGAGGGTAGGTCATGCGATTGGTGTATAAAAATTTCCAACTCCTCCGAATGATCTAACTCACGACCTTTAGGCTCAACATGAAGCATCTTAAGTCATCTGTCTAAGGGAAGTATTAAGTGTCCCTCGTGTGCTAAATGACACCCAAGTTCACGAAACCTAGTGGCAAAGCTTCTTCCAGTTTGACCGACGTCGATAGATTCTCAGGAACCACAATTAATTTTGTAGAGGCCTGAGCAGTTGTATTTATCAGGTTTATCGTTAACAGAATTCTGCAACAACAAACCTAACTTTTTGCGGTTGCGAAACCTGATCTGCACTTTCGTTTTCTTAAATACACGCGCAATAATCTCGCAATGTGATCCTTTGTAACACACAGACGCATGAAATTTTTCAGAGGCTCCATCACATTTAAGATGACTTTCACCAAAGACATTTTTCTCGACAGCACGCATGATTGAATGCGAATGCCCATTGGCACGACCTACTTGCATAATGATATCGATCTCTACTAATGTGCTCAGTGCTAAGCTCTAACTTGGGTAATGTATTGTACATTGATTGAAAGTAAGAACGTTTATGTGCAAGTTGTCGGGCGGAATCATTACTGATGATAATTTCAGTGGCTGTTGGATTATGAGGTGACATTTCTCGTTAACATAAGATCAAGAAAGCTGAGATGTTTGTTATTCTCTAATTCAACAGTGAAACATGTTTTCGGATGCAATTGGTTCAAAGAATGTGCGAAGTTCAAAACATGCTCCTCATTAGCATGATACACACTCACAGTTTCATGCAAGTATCTTCTTCTTCTTGTTCTTCGTTTCACCCAACTTTGGGGTACGTTGAATCAATCACTTCTGTGTGTTCTGTACCTTTCTTTTCGCCCAGTACTGCTTCATTCTTTCTGATCTTGCTTTTCTTTCCTCATCAGAGATGACAATCGTTCTTTTCTTTCTATTTTGGAGCTGGAATCCCTCTTTTCTGTCTTTGCTTATCATTTTTGCGGTCCTGTCTGTGAGCATTTTTTCTGTGATGTGTAGTTCTCTTAAGTCTTTCTCTGTTTGGATAAACCAATTTGGTTTGGATTTTTTATTCTTGAAGTAGTCAAACATTCTTTTTGTAAGTCTATTTGGGTTCATTCTGAGAATGTGCCCATAAAACTCAATTCCTCTTTTCCTCATTGTATCCGAAAGTTTTTCTGTGGTTTTGTAGAGTGTTTCATTTTTCGTATGAATTAGTTTGTCGTTATGAAATTTGGGGCCTAAAATTTTTCTCAATATTTTTCTTTCTTTGATCTCTAGCCTTTCAATTGGGCCATGGTTAGTGATAGATAATGTCTCAGCTGCATATAGTGCTTCTGGTTTAATGACAGTGTTGTAATGTTTTATTTTTGAATTCCATGAGAGGGACTTTTTATTATAAGTATTTTTAGTAAGCTGAAAGGCTAGTTCAACTTTGTTTCTTCTTAATTCTATTGCTTCTATGCAAGTATCTATTGTGATAACTTTAATTAATTTAGCGACCAATTTAGCAATTTTTCGGTACAATTACTATCATCAGAAGGGTCCAGGATGGAGATGGGAGCGTTATGGTTTGGAGAATGTTTTCGTGGCAGTCCCTGTGTGATCTCGTCATTCTGGAAGACACAAGGGATCAACACAAAAATGCATCTATCGTTGAGGATCATGCCCACCTCTAAATGCAGTTCGGTTTCTCATGTGCGTGATGGCACGTACCAACAGGTCAACGCAACGTGTCACACATTTTGCAATGTATGTGCGTGGTTCGCGGAACATCAGGTTGAGTTAACTGTACTCGCTTGGATACCAAACTCTCCCTATTTAAGCCCCACTGAAAATCTGTAGTACCACCTGGATGGGTAGTCCGCGTCATCGATTCTTAACTGAAGAAACCTAGCGCAGGTGGCCTCGCCACTGTGGTCGGTATGGCTCCGCATCTATGTCAGTGCGTTCCAGAACCTTACTGATTGTCTTTGTGCACGTCCGCACCGCAAACGTTGGATAATAAGGCTTCTGACAGGTTGTCACTGTAAGTGACTGGACAGTTCTTGTGCACGTGCTGTGTACTGCAGTGAGCGTGCAATAAATCCTTTTTCGAATGCAAAGGTTTTCTCTTGAAAGTTTGAAAAACGAGATGTTGTCGATTGGGCTACTGTTACTAAATGTCTTCTAAAACCACGTAGTCTACGCTAAAATTCCAGGCATGATGGTCTTCCATAAAACTTACTTAGTTTATCTTGTTACAAATAAATAACCTATTTTGCCAGCAGATTTTTTGGAGGGTGCTCTGATATCTGCATGGGCATAGTTTGGGAATATTAAGGTAAATAAATATTGAATAACTTAATTTCAAGCTACATTAATTCAGGGTACTAGAATTTGCCTAAGATGGACAGTGATAAGGCAAAACACTATGAGCGCCGCCCACAGCGACGATGGATGCCGCCTTCAGGCTTTGCGGGCACGTGACTCGGAAACAAAAGTATGTGAACGAAGCAGACCCAAGCGGGGGATCACCCTAGCAAAGATACGGGCCGCAAGTGAAGAAATGCATTGAGACAAGCGATTTTGACGGAAGGGAGATCACTATTACGCAGAGCCTGTGAAACGAGTATCTCGAAAACGGTGAAGCTGGTCCGATGTGCACGTGGTACAGTCGTCAGCATCTTCGGAAACAGGTATAAGGACAGTGAAACTACTACCAGGCGCTAAACGGTTAGGCACCAACGACTCGTCGTAGAACATCGGGTTCAGAGGCTTGTCTGCTCTGTAAAGTAGTGATCGGTGACATCTCTGCAGAAAGAGCACAATACTGGTGCACACACAAGTGTTTTAGAGCACACCGTCCATTATTCATGGAACTCCGCAGCAGACCACCTCTATGTGTTCACATGGTAACACAACGATATCGTCAATTACGATTGCAGAGGGCACAGCACCATCGTGATTGGACAATCTATCAATGGAGACCTATCGATTCTTAGGCTGAATCACATTTCCGCTGCACTAAATCGCTAGTCGTCTCTACAAACACCGCCATCGAGGTGAACGGCGCGCCACGGACGTAGGGTGACGGGAGCAGGATTATGCTGTGGGAGAAATTTTCCTGCGCTTGCATGGGGCCACCTGCATACTTGCATGCTTGATGTCTTCTCCGAAGGGGAGTCTCGGGTTCGATTCCTTTCTGGGTTGGGGATTTTCTCTGGGTGTTTGTGTTGTCCTCATCATTTCATCATCAGCATTCGTGACAGTGGGTAGATTGAACTGTGTAGATATTGGGACTTTGCACTGGCGCTGATGACCGCACAATCAAGCGCCCCACAAAGCAAACACCATCACCATCATCTTCTTCTTCCCCGAAGGCGATGTTATCTTTCAGGAATAAAATTGTCTGTGTCTCGGAGCCGGAACAATGCTAAAATGGTTTAAGGAGAATTATAGTAAACTCACGTAGATGTCTCAGCGACCAAATTCACGTGAAGTAAATCCTACGAAACACATTCGGGTGGCTATCAGGTACATCATCGAATACGCAGATCAGTGGCCCGTTATTTACGCGAATTGCTTAAACTGGGCTTAATGTCACATAACTCCGCAAACCTACAGGCAGACTGACGGATCCGTGATACACAAGATCAGTGGTGTACTTCGTTCCGAAGACTGACAAACAAGCTAGCTTATAAGTGATTTTAGACGGTTATCCACTATTGTTTGAGCAAATGCTGGGCTGATCCCGAAATTCAGCCTCAAAAACTACTACGAAACACAAGCAACTAAAGAAACACACTGAATAAAGTGTAGGCGATTCACAAATAAATGGCGCACAAATGTTACAGTGACGACACTGGTGTAAGAACGAGCATCCAGAGACAAAGCTGAGTAATAACAGAAATGTATGCCAGATCCTGAAAACGCAGACCAAGTACTAGATGGGGTAAGCAATCCGGAGAAGAAAGAAATTATGTTCGGTTAGTATGCGAGCTACCGCATTGTGGGATTTAACAGCGACAGCATAGGAATATACTACTTCAATCGTACAATCTGGCGGCAGTTTCGTATCATAATCATTGTGATGAAATTACTGTCACAGTGAGCTGAAGTAACTTACGAAACATCAAGTGCAACGCATGTGTCGTCCAGTAAGCTGAAATCTATATGACACATGAACGTGTACTCTTATCGTTTCGTGTGTCACCACACAAACGGCTGTTACGTATGGTACACAACACGGTACAAGGTTACGACCCATTAGCCCAATGACCTGCTATGCACACACCACACAACTTGAAACCACGAAATTACCTGGGCCATTCAGGACCCCCTAATTTCCCGACGTTAAACAGCAGCCAGACAGCTTCGGCGAGAGGATGATGTTTGCACACGGTGGAAGGCTACAGCGTGCGCAACCGTAAGGCTCAATGCTCAATAAATGGGTCACGCACTAAATAATTTCGTGTTTCTTGATCTTTTCTAGCATCTTCTCCATTCAGGTCGTACATCGGAGTTAGGAAGAGGACTGCGTACAGCCCATGAAAAACGATGATCAATAACGTGAGGATTAGTGTGTGCAGGTAAAACGTGTGAGACTGTACATCAGTAACAAATCACTAAAGAATCTGCCTCGTACAAAAAACGTCATGAAGTTCGTCGAAACGGCTGTGCACAGTAATGATTTAAAACGTATAATGTTGGCAAAGATTAACCTACTCACGTAAATGATCCTAATCACGTATGACTAAGTGCTGTAACGCCAGATCACTGACGTCACAATAGTTTTACAGAATGTTCCTTTATGAACAAACTCTTTTCTCCGTAAACTCGAGACTTTTCAGTACAGATGTAAAGTCACCATGAATACAAATTTTACATTGTAGCAGCGTTCCCCAGTTCACTACCAGATGTGCACTGGTACAGTTTTACTTTTCCATTTTCGTAAACAAGTTGTCTTTTAAGCTACGTAAAATCTGTTGGCTTCGAATGCTGAAATTTTGCCTATGATAACACTACTGTAAGTTATGGGGAGTCGTCATCCATTATCGCGGTGTAGCAGCCCAGCGATCAACACAGCTTCATTGTAAATTTTTTATCTCCAATTAACATAATTATTGTACAATTATTATACAGTCACGCTACATCTAAGGGTCACATATATAAAACGAAAATATGTAAAGTAAGTTTACACTGCTGCAAAATAAGAAAGGAAAATCTTGAAAGATTGTGGTCCCTTGAGAGATTTAATCACCTCTTACACTGAAACTTCTTGGCAGATTAAAGCTGTGTGTCGGACCGAAACTCGAGCTCGGGGCCTTTGCCTTTCGCGAGTAAGTGCTCTACCCTCTGAGCTACCCAAGAACGACTCACACCCCGTCGTAACAGTTCTACTTCCGGCAGTACCTCCTCTCCTACCTTCCAAACTTCACAGAAGCTCTCCTGCGAAACTTGCAGAACTAGCACTCCCGAGTTCGAGTTTCGATCCGGCACACAGTTTTAATCTGCCAGGGAGTTTCATATCACCGCACATTCCGCTGTAGAGCGAAAATTTCATTCTGGACCTCTTCCATTAATTCAATACAGTGTATACGATCATACACCGTTCGCGTTCTCTTAAATATTTTCTTAAATACGAATTCTTTCTCAGTTGCATACTCATTCTAACATGTTTGGAGAAAGCTCTACGGGCTCGTTGTAAGATCACTGCGTTTGTAAATGGTAAAAAAGAAGATTTGTTTTAAATTGATAGCAATCCTAGTCCCATAATGTATCAGATGCACTAGGTTACTGTTTTAAGGTGTAGGGTCACGAGGTAGATAGGAACGTAAAGTCGACTCATCATCTATAGACAAACTACACCGCCAGGTTTAGAAGTAAGTACTGAATTGAACTGCTACACTAGGATGACAATCAAAGCACGGCGCATTTGTATGAATTAGTGTTATGGTCTTTGGGAGTCTTCTGGTAATATCTAAGCCCGTCGATGCAGACTCTCGCAGCTGTACATCACCTACTACGAGTAGGAGTGACTATCACGGTCGTGCCGTCGATGAATTGCGACTCGGTGTGGAGGCGACGCGATGCAGCGGCGTCGAGAACCACAGCACACACACACTGGCGCTGCTTGGATAGACATGACATCGGAGATACGGCCAAATATCGTAAACTGTCAGCTGCAGATTAATATCAGAATCTAGGATATACAGTCGCGACACTCACAGCTGTGAAAATTGTTATCGTCTGACAGTTGGAACGACACTAGCGCCTCTAGCAGCGAGAAAGCAAGCCGTGAGACTATATTTTTGATTTTTCTAGTTAATTAATGAAGAGGCTGGTATTTTTTTTTTTTTTTTTTTTTGCTTTTCTACCATTAGTAAATTAGAAAGAGGAATGAATCGTATGAAATAAACGTAAAAACAGCTGAATCGCACTGATGCAGAGACATAAGTTACATATACTTTCGACTATGAGTATAATTGCAGCTTATTCTGCTGAGTTGTCTGATCTCATTATTATAGGCAATGTTTTTGACATGCAAAAATTTTATATGTAGTCTAGTGATTCGCACATTCTTACACTTCACTCGACTTTCTAATACACGAATGTTTTTCTAACTGCAACTACTCTTACTTTGAATTGGATTGGATTGTTTGGGGGAAAGAGACCAAACAGCGAGGTCATCGGTCTCATCGGATTAGGGAAGGATGGGGAAGGAAGTTGGCAGTGCCCTTTCAAAGGAACCATCCCATCATCTGCCTGGAGTGATTTAGGGAAATCACGGAAAACCTAAATCAGGATGGCCGGACGCGGGACTGAACCGTCGTCCTACCGAATGCGAGTTCAGTGTGCTACCACTGCGCCACCTCACTCGGTACTCTTAATTTAAAAGCGAATGTGTTTCAGATTCTTGATGTTTGTGGCTCACAAGATCTAGCAACAACTGTGGAATTGGTTTCTTCCATGTTGGAAAACAGTTTTATTACATTTAACGTGTTATTATCACGTCAGTGTGTTTTTCCCTGCAGTTATTGTTTTTTGTGTCTTATTTGGTACGTTAAATAATGCAGGTATTGCATTCCATGCAACGTTCCATCGTTCCATATTCACAAATTTGACTGAAAGTGTAATGACGAAAACTTCACCTTAATGGGTAATTGTACGACGTATTTCTCTCATGGACCTTAGGAAACTAAATACATTTGTAGTGCAATTTTTAGCTAGCGTCAATTTGTAAGGCACTTCATATGCTCACTATCTTGGAAACTAAGTACAAATCGATATAAAGGATACTGTTCGCACTCATCTGATATTGTATTCAGAAGCGTAGCTCTCTATCCGCTTGAGCACTGCTGTCGCTCTGTATAACAAAAATGAGTGGGAGTGGTCTTGACGGTATGTGTTAGACTCCGGTAAGATATGGTCACACAACGCCACTATTCCCTCTGGATGCAGAGATTTCGAGTACAAATGATTTTGAGCTTTTAACACATAATGCTACTATTAGGATGACACTTAGGTAATTCAAATATTCGATCTAAGATACATGTTTGGTAATGATACGAAGAATACAGAAAATGTGAACTTAAACATCAGTACATAATCTTCAGTCACAGTGGGGACTGCTTAATTCTTTGTTTTAACATGTCATTTTTGAAATTTCAAATTTTATGCTATTTTCATTTTTTAAATGTCTTTTACCCTGTGTCATTTTTAATAGTGGAAGTAAAGCTCTGTACATACGGGACACATTTATTACTGCTGGCCGCAATTTTTATCCGTCTAAAGGTCAGCATTCACATCTACTTTAAGTATTTTACACATCTACTTGGGAGGTGAGTGTGATGAATGCTTGCCAGTGGTAAATGGGCTACCTATACATTTTAAGGTTGCACTCCGTACCGTACTTATTCTACATACTGGAATTTTTTGGTTATAGGACGGCCTGTGGATGGTAGTGTGTACCGACACTGGAAGCAAGTAGGCAGAATAAAAAAAAAACTACTACTAGATACTAAATCATATATTTTTTCAAAAAGACATTAACTACAGTAGCCGTGGTGTTTTTCTATATCAGAGTTTCCTGCTGCACGTACCTGTCGGCAGTAATTTCAGTACCTTGTTTATCTCCCTACCCACAATGCTATCCGGCAATCCTGCACACAGGTGGTTATCGAGATGTCAGATGGTGTTGTAGAATTAATCATTAACTGAGATCGGAAAGAAAATTCAATTTTCATAGACAAACGGTGAGCTACACAACTGGTATGGCGTTAGAAAGAGATCTGACAATAAATTTGGCAGAATGACGTCTCCCTGGTGTCGCAGAATTGCTACAGTATTATTTTGCAGCACACTTCTGTATGCGCGGACACGGAGTTCGCAATCAAATTCTGCTACTTGCCTTTCAGGTAGGAGAAATTATGTGCAAAGATTGTGGTCTGGAGAACAACAAACGCGGGTTTTCACTCTCGTTTGTTTGAATTCCGTCACCGTAACACATACCTGTGAGTAGCATCAAAACAGTACAAACAGACCCTTACATTCTGCTAAATTGTGTCGGCTCTACTTCCGAGCGAAAACTGACAAGAAATCAACTAAACATAAGTATCCATTACGACCACCTGTTTAATAGGTTATAGTGTATGTCCCTTCTTTGGAACGAAATACATCACTGATTCCGCGTATAGCGGATCGGACAGTTTTTTGTAGGTTTGTGGAGGTAAGTGGCACAAGATATCTACGCACAGGTCTTGTAATTCAAAGTCTCCACGTAATAATAATCTCTCCTTCGGTCAAAGTTGCGTATCTCAACGTATTTCCCCATTTGCAGCCTGTGTCTTCGCTAGGGAGGTTCCCCGTCCGCGACTGCTTCGCTCACATATCTTCGTTACAGCGTCACGTGCCCAAGACGGCACCAGGCAGATCCAACTTCGTGGTGGGCAGTAGTCAGAACGTTTTGCCTCATCAGTTACAGTGAAATTAACTGCATCATACTTACCGAAACACTGGTCTGTGATGTTAACTGAATCTTCCTTCGGTTCTTCGTAGGACAACATTATAATAAACGGAAACCGCTTGTTTGCTTTTGGCAAAGGCAATCTTTAGACATTTATTGACTATTATTGCCGAAGAAGTTACAATGTTTGTAAACAATATTAGAAAAGAAGCTACACATCTAGACTAAAGCAGAAACGTGTGGTAAATAACACCTTCGACTATGTGCTGTTAATTCAACGTAAAAAGTAAGAAGTTGAACAGCAAATAAATAAAACGGAGTAAACACGAAAAAGCTTCTACACAACAGAAACAGCAAGCCTACATAACCGTTTATATTAACAAACAAAACCAATAAAATAAAATAAAATTAGTATTGGACAAGGATACTAAAGGAGGTATTAAACATGGAGAGTGTTACACAAACCAATTAAAAGAAGAAAGAATTATTAATGTCACAACACAATATGTTAGTGACTTAACCAATATCAATAAGATAAATAGAAATGAATAAATGCTGGAAAATGGAGAAGTGTGAGAGAATATACAGTGAATGCAGTATTTGAGAGTGTGACGGTACTGAGTTTTAGAAAGTAAAAGAGCTGAACAATACACAAATACAAAAGCAGCAAACAAGAGAAATATTAACACTATCCTCAAAAATGTGCCTGTTGCATTAATGAAACGAACCCAGTAAAAAAAAGTTAAACAATAGTTGATGAGACAATTACAATTAAAACTACAATCTATATGGATTACGTAGACAAGCTGAAGATGAATGGATAAGGTGTATGAGGATATTGAAAGGGTTATACAGTATGTAATGGGGGATGAAAATCTAATGGAAAACTGGAATGCAGTTGTAGGAGAAGGAGTAGAAGAAAAGGTTGCAGGAGAATATGGGCTTGGGACAAGGAATGAGAGAGCAGAAAGACTAATTGAGCTCTATAATAAGTTTCAGCTAGTAACAGCGAATACCCTGTTCAAGAATCACAGGAAGAAGAGGTATACTTGGAAAAGGCCGGGTGATACGGGAAGATTTCAGTTAGGTTACATCATGGGCAGACGGAGATTCCGAAATCAGATACTGCATTTTAAGGCGTACCCAGGAGCATATGTAGATTCAGATCACTATATAGCAGTGACCAAGAGTAGGCTGAAGTTTAAGACATTAGTCAGAAAGAATCAATACGTAAGGAAGTGGGATATGGAAGTATTAAGGAATGAATAATTACGCTTGAAGTTCTCTAAGGTAATAGATACAGCACTACATTTCAAGAGGAATGGACATTTCTAAAATGGGTAGGAAAACACGGGTACAAAGGAGGTAACTAAGAAGAAACAATGGGTAACAGAAGAAATACTTCAGTTGACTGATGAACAAAGGAAGTACAAATAGTTCCTGGAAACTCATGAATACAGAAATACAAGGCACTGAGTGATATGATAAATAGGAAGTAAAGGGAAGCCGTCACGAAATGGCTGCAGGAAAAATGTGAAGACATCGAAAAAGAAATGACTGTCGGAAGGACAGAGTCAAAACAACCTTCGGTGTCATTTAAAGCTAGGGTGGTAACCTTAAGAGTGCAGCGAGAATTCCACTGTTAAATGCGGAGGACAGAGCGGACAGGTGGAAAGAATACATTGAAAACCTCTATGAGCGGGAATATTTGTCTGACGTGATAGAAGGAAAAACAAGAGTCTATTTTGAAGAGATAGGGGATCCAGTATTAGAATCAGAATTTAAAAGAGTGTTAGTGGACTTAAGGTCAAATAAGGCAGACGGGATAGATAATATTCCATCAGAATCTCAAAAATCAAAGCGACTATTCACGTTGGTGTGTAGAATATATGTCTGAAACTAACCCTGTAAGCCGAAAACCGGTTAACACAATAAAAATAATACTGCATAACAAAAGTAAACTATCGCTTGTCCTATTCACGATAGGCGCAGCAATGACGCAGATTCCGAGCTAGCGACACAGTCCTACAGTTAGTCAGCTTTGTACGTGTAATTAGTAATCAGATTATCGTTGGCAGGTATGTGATGCAACTGCTCTGGTTGTTGCGTTGCGTGGATCATTGCTGTGGAGTAACACTTGTGTGTGGTGACACAGCGATACAATGAATGCTTTATTTTATTATTGTTTAATTAAACAGTAATTTAGCTCAAATAATGTTAGTTTATTTTATCGTTGTTCAATTAAACTAAGATTGAACTGTAATTTTGTTCATACATATTTGCCGCAGTAACGTGATGACAGCTATTCTTTACGTGTGTTCAAAGTACACTGCCCGCCCGCTCATATGAAAAACGGTGACCCACTCAAGGGTTAAGCATCGATCTGGACGAGGGTGTACTTGTTATATGTTTCCAGCATAGCGTGAGGCGCCTTCTCTGGCCACAGCACAGTGCTCTCAATTTTTATCCTTTCCGACCTCATTCTCTGCCCTATGCAATTAATGTAATCAACACTTACGACCTTAAAACTGTTCACCTTACGCTTCTTTTGTTTTCGTTTTATTTCGTTTTTTCGCTTTTGTAATATTTCCGCTACAATATTCGAAACATTAAATTCAGTTTCTATACACGCTACGTGATACACAAGACAAAAAATAAAGAATTAAAATCTTCGTACGTTGTAGTATAATATTAACTATATTCATATCAGAACATTTCAATATGCTCAATATACTTTTACAAGAATGTTTCACAACAATTAAAAAAAGCTTCACCTATGTGTGAGGATTTTTGTGCTTTTTTACTTACAGGGCGAGGAAAAACAATCATTGCTTAGATTCCTTTTAGCCAATTATTGTAGTGGTATCTCGCGGACATAACTTTGAATTATGAAGGAAAATTTGTATTTTTAAAACCAAGAAACAGCTTGAGCAATTTGGAAGTATCTCAGTTCAAGACTTTCGAGAACTCTGTGACTTTCCTGCTAGTAAGGTAACTTCATTACCATTAGTACTGCAATGTTACCCGGCAGCTCCATGTACACTGCAACGTTAGATGACCATCGTACATTTGAGCAGTATTCGGAACATAAGAACAAAGGATGTTAAGAGGCTTTGAGGCTTTTAAAGGGCTTCGAATTGCGATGTAATGAATCCCGTTAAAGTAACATGTCCTGGTGTGCACAACTTGTGGACGGAAGTAACTTTCGCGTAATGTGCCACTCCCAAGTTACATTACTCAATGAAAATACACTCCTGGAAATTGAAATAAGAACACCGTGAATTCATTGTCCCAGGAAGGGGAAACTTTATTGACACATTCCTGGAGTCAGATACATCACATGATCACACTGACAGAACCACAGGCACATAGACACAGGCAACAGAGCATGCACAATGTCGGCAATAGTACAGTGTATATCCACCTTTCGCAGCAATGCAGGCTGCTATTCTCCCATGGAGACGATCGTAGAGATGCTGGATGTAGTCCTGTGGAACGGCTTGCCATGCCATTTCCACCTGGCGCCTCAGTTGGACCAGCGTTCGTGCTGGACGTGCAGACCGCGTGAGACGACGCTTCATCCAGTCCCAAACATGCTCAATGGGGGACAGATCCGGAGATCTTGCTGGCCAGGGTAGTTGACTTACACCTTCTAGAGCACATTGGGTGGCACGGGATACATGCGGACGTGCATTGTCCTGTTGGAACAGCAAGTTCCCTTGCCGGTCTAGGAATGGTAGAACGATGGGTTCGATGACGGTTTGGATGTACCATGCACTATTCAGTGTCCCCTCGACGATCACCAGTGGTCTACGGCCAGTGTAGGAGATCGCTCCCCACACCCTGATGCCGGGTGTTGGCCCTGTGTGCCTCGGTCGTATGCAGTCCTGATTGTGGCGCTCACCTGCACGGCGCCAAACACGCATATGACCATCATTGGCACCAAGGCAGAAGCGACTCTCATCGCTGAAGACGACACGTCTCCATTCGTCCCTCCATTCACGCGTGTCGCGACACCACTGGAGGCGGGCTGCACGATGTTGGGGCGTGAGCGGAAGACGGCCTAACGGTGTGCGGGACCGTAGCCCAGCATCATGGAGACGGTTGCGAATGGTCCTCGCCGATACCCCAGGAGCAACAGTGTCCCTAATTTGCTGGGAAGTGGCGGTGCGGTCCCCTACGGCACTGCGTAGGATCCTACGGTCTTGGCGTGCATCCGTGCGTCGCTGCGGTCCGGTCCCAGGTCGACGGGCACGTGCACCTTCCGCCGATCACTGGCGACAACATCGATGTACTGTGGAGACCTCACGCCCCACGTGTTGAGCAATTCGGCGGTACGTCCACCCGGCCTCCCGCATGCCCACTATACGCCCTCGCTCAAAGTCCGTCAACTGCACATACGGTTCACGTCCACGCTGTCGCGGCATGCTACCAGTGTTAAAGACTGCGATGGAGCTCCGTATGCTACGGCAAACTGGCTGACACTGACGGCGGCGGTGCACAAATGCTGCGCAGCTAGCGCCATTCGACGGCCAACACCGCGGTACCTGGTGTGTCCGCTGTGCCGTGCGTGTGATCATTGCTTGTACAGCCCTCTCGCAGTGTCCGGAGCAAGTATGGTGGGTGTGACACACCGGTGTCAATGTGTTCTTTTTTCCATTTCCAGGAGTGTAGACTATACACAGTAAAACTGCTATAGGATTACATTGACGGTAACAGAAAGAAATACACGATGACACGAACGGAGAGGACATAGTTTTTCAAAGACAGTATTTACATTGAAGTCATCTTAATTCATGATAGTCCGCTGTACATTTCATAAGACCCGACATGGTTTCCAATAGAGTTTATGATCATCGCCGACGACAGTGTATGTCCAGCAAAGTGCTCCCAATGCTCGCGGTAGTCTTCCTCCACGTGACAACTACTTGATGGTCGTTGGTGCATGTGGACTTGCTGCAGTACGTCCCTCCAAAACACCCCACACTTGCTCGATGGGATTTAAGTCGGAGGAGAGGGCAGACCAGTCCTTTCGCCCAATATCTTCTCCTTCAAAAGAGCTGTTCGATGAGGTCGCAGATTGTCTTCCACAAAAATGAAGACGGGACTGAATTCTGCCCTGAACAGAAGTACATGGAGACGGAGTACAGCGTCACAATAATAACATGTTCAACAATTTGGACGTCAGTACACCAATGCAACATTATGCGTTACAGCATCATTGCGCCTAGACCACCATAACGATCAATTTGGACATGGTTCCAGGGCGTTCACACCTCTCCCAGTACGGGTGTACCTCTAAAATCACTATTGAAGATGAATCTGCTCTTATCTGAGAAGATCACGCGATTCTTTTCCTCGTTGGTCCACTCACTACGCTATTTATGGCTTCTTCACGAATAGTGCCTCCGGTGTGTGAGTGTCAACGGATAAGGGAAAGACGACGTACTGGCCGCTGATCAGATAAATCACCTCGGCGCAGTCGCTGTGCAACTGTGAACCGTGAGACTCCTTGCCTTGCAGTCCTGTTGAATGCAGTTGCAACTGCACTGCCCGTTGCACTACGTAGCGGTTATCTGCTGCTGTAATTGACTGTGATCAACCACTTCCAGGCTTTCACACAACAGTGACTGCGGTTCCGAACGCTTCTCATGCACGTAAAACAATGCTGTAAGCAATACAAAACTCTTGGGATACACTGGTCACAATTGGTGCTCCTCCTGGTTTCCCGAGAGAAGTCACTATACGTCGTCTCTGGGCTATGTTGTGAAGAAAAACGCCAATACAGTGCTCGCGGATTGATACACACACACTCACACACACTGTCATTTCCCGTTCCTTCAACTACATCGTGTGGCTGTTCCAGTCCCATTTGACGCTATAGTAACACTGATGTCACACCACGTGGCATTCAGCTTTCTGTCGACGACAGGGAAGCCTCTAGCCACATGATTCCGCACTTTTATTCATTTACACCGAGGTTTTAATGTGCTATGATACTATTTCAATAAATTTTATTTAAAACTTTTAAAGATAAACACAAGTACGTAAACAAAAAATGCCTGGATCCGACGCCTTACATGCGTGGGGTATCTCCAGTCGAAAACGTACGATAATTATCGTACCGTGAATTGTGAATAGACACAAGAACCGGTTTGTTGACGATGAGTGTAGTAATTTCGGCTCAAAACAATACAGTGAAAAATTCACGGTAGCCCAAGAATGTGATGAGAAAAGAAGAGGAAGAAGGAATTACTAAGTTAGAAAAGGAAAGCGTGGCTGTCCGTTGCTGACTTTAAGTGGAAAAGTTTTTCACGGCAGCCGTACATCAGCGTCCAAGCTGCGGAAGAGAAAAATTTAGAGGACGCGTCCATATAACTTCGTCTACGTACTAATTACAAGCGTGATTTAGCACGGCATACTTCACGGCTCCCCTCACGTACAAAAGGTTCGATGACCAGTTTCCTGTCACTGCGAAAAGTTCGGAAAATACGGAGACCGAAGAATATTAATCATTATCTTTGCTACCACAGGAATCTGTTGCATTGCAAATTTCTTTGTCTTCACGAATTCTGGTATATACACTAACGATTTCTCCAAGAACCCAGAAGCAATATGTGTAAGTGAAAAAAGCAAGGATTTTATCTTTGGGTGAAAACCGTAACAGGTATCAGATTATTGTCAGTTACGTCAAAAAGTTAATGTGGGGCGCCCTTTTAAAATATTCAAGGAATAAGTTTTTGCTAAAGATGAATCGGCAATTCTAGTCAACTGGTAATGACAGTTTTTTATGTAATTCAGAATAGTGTGACTGCTATCAATACGTTTGAAACTTATGCGGGTGGACGGCATTCTCCTCTCTCGTTACAGGCAGTATTTAATTAAATCTTGTTACTTGAATTTTTTTTTGTCTAAGATATGTAATGACAATTATTTTGACTTCAGTGTGTTACAACTCTTAAGAAAAAAGAAACACGCTTTCCATCTTTCTCTTTGGTATGTATTGGCGTATTTTAGTTGCAGTACTGATGACTTATGGCTTTTAATCTTTGAGTGAACGCATGAGTATCAACCAAAGGAAGCCTCTTCATTGAAGTAAAACCTTAAGAATTTATGTTTGTGATAGCAAATGTATATAAGTACGATCGACGACCCGCAAGTAACTCAGTTAATGCTTGTGATGGCAGAAAAACAATATAATATAGTATTTCCGCAATGTATCCTCTTTGTTTATCAATTGTGGCTCGGTATGTCAGTGGATAAGTGTCAAGCTATTAATCTCAAGGGCGTAAGTGGAGTCCCAAGCTACTCTGAGGAATTCAGCTATTTCTTCTCTTATGTCATACACCCAAATGCTCAGTTATATTGTGCTTTCATGCCCTCATTGAGCTGTAGGTGTACTTAGACAGGCTGGGAATCAGAAGGTCGAAGAAAGACTTGTTCGTAGTAAAAGCAGCCTCAGATCTCAGGAAAGCTTAAGAACGTAAAGATTCATCAGAATCTTGTAGTATATTCGACGGTTGTGACAATTTAAAGGAATAACACTTATATTATTCACATTTCCTTCCACACCATCCAGTGTCATGAAATCCAGCACAAAATGATGCGCGCTGCAGCACTACAGGGTTACGACAACACTTATCATATATTCCTAGCTCATGCCAATGTGAACAATCTGAATGATACCTATTAGAACCTTTCAGACCATGTGATTGCGATACAACAAGTCTTAAGACATATAACAGGTGCCAAAACAGTACATGCAGATGGTGCCAAAACGGCAAGTGGCACCGGATGTGCACTTGTAGACCAGACACCGCAAGCTTCGCGTGGTCGGGTTATTATAAATTAATTAAGGAAATGTCCATTATGACGGCAGAACTAGTAGCAGTTTTAGAAGCACTTAAATACGCAGGAAACTGCAATTCAGGCAAACTGTTCTCTTAACTAACATCGGACCAACAGTTATGACCTTGAATTACCACTTTATGCAGCTACAAGCAACGCAATCGCTTATGAAATTATGCAGTAAGCAAGTACGCTACAAAATCAGCGAAAAACAGTCAAATTCATCTGGAATAAAGATCGCAAAGGTATCCGCGGCAACTACCAAGAGGACCATTTTAAGACAGGCCATGTCGTAAAGGTATCACCCGCAGACTTCATGCAACGGCTTGAAAGACGATGCGAACGCGGTTGAGACTGAACAAAAATGATTGTGTGCGTGTAGAGCAGAAAACCTTGTGGCCATATTGTATTAGGATATCCCGACAAGAGAGACAGGTTGATGTGATGCTAATTCAGATGTGTGCTATGGGATACAAAGGCCTCCACTACGTTACCATGTTTTTGGCAACAGCAGAAGTCAGAGTATACAAACTCGAATACACGGCTCTCGAGAAATTAGACTTTCATATAATAAAGCACACCAAAAACTACTTTCCTCGAGTATTACAAGGTGGAGGACGAAACAGTCAACAGGAGGCAATGCCGTAGAGAGAAAACTCAGAGGGAGCAGGGCAGAGACCAAGAACTTCATTGCCCGGAGGATGGACCCCACTTATCGAACACATCAAATGATAAGTCTGACACATAAGATGAAGTGTATTGATACAGAATTATTTAGTTAAATGAAATACCACTTTTGTTGCAACTGACTTTAATTTCAATTTGGTACATAGATAACCGTAGTGCACACAGTGATCACCCGGCTCATTATCACCACCTACCTAAAAGCCTGTATGTCCATCTCTGACCGGTACAATAGAGGCGCCCCGTGGTGGCACGGAGGCAACGAGGCCTTTGGTAGGTCGCTGAAGGGAGATCACAAAACATCTGCACAAACAAGACCGATAATTCCCATAAAATCTGGAGAGTGGGATGATGTGCTCTGAAGCTGCGTTCAATCACATCGCAGATGTGTTCGATCGGCTTGAGATCTGGTGAGTTGGGGCCAGCCCATCAATTGGAACTCGCCGCTGCGTTACTCGTACCATTCCATCACACACCCTTCGCCGTATGACACGGCGCGTTATATCGTTGAAAAATGCCACTGCCATTGGGAAACATGGTAGTCATGAAGGGGACTATGTAGTCTGCAACCAGTGTATGGTACTTATTGGCCGTCATGGTGCCCACATGCATGTTCCCCAGAGCACAATGGAACTGCCGCCCGCTTCTCTCTGCACCGCAGGAAAGGTGTCAAGAAGATGTTATCCTGAAGACGCCGGATCGGGATTCATCGAAACATGCAAATCTCTGCCTCTGCCGATGGTCACGTGCCCATTTCAGTCGCAGTTGCCAACGTCGTAGTGGTAACACTGGCAAATGCATGAGTCGTTGGCTGCAGAGGTACATCGTTAGCATTGTTCGGTGCACTGTGTTCAGTCGCACTTGAACTCAGCCCAGCATTAAAGTCTGTTGTTATTTTAGCCACAGTTCGCGGTCTGTCTTGTTTTACCAGTCTGCCCGGCCTATGACGTCCGGCATCTGTAATGAGGGGTGGCCACTCAAACCCCACGATGTCTGGACATGGTTCCACCTTGGTTTCGCAACGTGTTGAAGACACTTACCACAACACTCCTCGAACACCGGACAAGTCGTATAGTTTCCGAAATGCTCCTGCCGAGCCTCCGGGCCATCACAACCTGCCCTCGGTCAAACTCAGCTAGATCGCTCACCTTCCCCAATCTACACACGGACAGCACGCTCACTGATACTACATGCACCGTGCCTTGTGTGACTAGCAGTCATTGCTCGCCAGGAGACGCTGCTATTGCGTAGACGTGTTCATAACGATATCAGATCATTGTTCTTAATGTTGTGGTTGATGAGTGTACTCACCAATTATCCTTCTTGTGAGATAAATGGATTTAAATTTGTACGTAGATAAAAATCAAAACTGAAGGTTGTTACTGATGCTTATCAATTATGGTAGGTTTGTATGATCATGAAAAAAAAGACACATCGATAGTCACCTACGTAACGTTATCACAGTTTTAATTCAGCTACCGTTATCCATCAATTGAAATGACAAGGAAACAACCTTTATTGAGACATCAGTCTTCCGACCGATCTGATGTGACGCGCCACGAATACTACACCTGTACCAGCTATTTCATGTCAGAGTAGCAATTAAAACCCACATCATGAATTATTTGCTGGAAGAATTACAATCTTTGTCTTCAACCACAGATTCTACCCCACAGAGTATCCTCTAATACCGCGGAAGTTATTCATCGATGTCTTAACGGATGTTCTATCATCCTGTCCCTTCATCTTGTCAGCGCTTTCCATATAAGTCTTTCACGGCGATTCTGCTGAGAACCTCCTCGTTCCGTATCAGTCAAACAAATTGTCAACAATCTTCTATAGCACCACATATCAAATGCTTCAATTTTCTTTTGTACCTATTTTTCCACAGTGCATGTTTCACTGCCATACAATGCTGTTTCGGAAACATACGTTCTCAGAAATATCTTCCTCTGATGAAGACCTAAGTTTGATGCCATTACACCTCTCCAGTAGACCTTTCTTTTCCAGGTATGCACATTTCACAAGTGCTACTCTGCTTTCATGTCCTCCCTGCTCTGGACATCATGGATGGTTTTGCTGCATAGGTGGCGGAATTCCTTAACTTCTTCTACTTTATGATGCCCAATTCTTATGTTAAATTTCGTTCTGTTTTCATTTATGGTCTTTCTCATTGCTTTCGTCTTTTATTTCTGTCATCGCTTCTTCGGTGTGTAGATTGAACAATTGGGGCGAAAGGCTGCTACCTTGTTTTACATCTACATCTACATTTACATCTATATTTATACTCCGCAAGCCAGCCAACGGTGTGTGGCGGAGGGCACTTTACGTTCCAATGTCATTACCTCCCTTTCCTGTTCCAGTCGCGTATTTTTTGCGGGAAGAACGACTGCCGGAAAGCCTCCGTGCGCGCTCGAATCTCTCTAATTTTACATTCGTGATCTCCTCGGCAGGTATAAGTAGGGGAAAGCAATATATTCGGTACCTCATCCAGAAACGCACCCTCTCGAAACCAGGACAGCAAGCTACAGCGCGTTGCAGAGCACCTCTCTTGCAGAGTCTGCCACTTGAGTTTGCTAAACATCTCCGTAACGCTATCACGCTTACCAAATAACGCTGTGACGAAACGCGCCGCTCTTCTTTGGATCTTCTCTATCTCCTCCGTCAACCCGACCTGGTACGGATCCCACACTGATGAGCAGTACTCGGTCGAACAAGTGTTTTGTAAGCCACCTCCTTTGTTGATGGACTACATTTTCTAAGGATTCTCCCAATGAATCTCAACCTGGTACCCGCCTTTCCAACAATTAATTTTATATGATCATTCCACTTCAAAACTTTCCGCACGCATACTCCCAGATATTCTAAACATTCTGCGTGGTGTCTGTTCTATATCGTGTCTCCCTACCACTTTCGCGCAACGACGCTCTGAGGGTGTTTTTTAGGGAATTGAATAGTTTGAACCTGGGACCTGTTGCTGGTAAGGAAACGCCAGACCACACATGACATGTAGAATTCAGAAGAGTTCAGTGAGACTAGCGAACATATAACCAAATACTTAATGATGTCAGCGTTAGCTCTACTGGACTCCCTGTAAAAGAATCTTAATACTAACTAAATTTAGTGGAAGGTGTTCAAGGCTTTCCTATTTTTAGTTATCTGTTAAAATAACGTCGAAAAAGCAGTTAAGTTTACCATTGGAAATTTTATTCTACTCACAAAACATCGTTTATAACTTGCACTATTGATAAAAGGAAATGTTTTAATACAGGATGGTAAAAACCAACTGCGTTCAACAAAAATGTGAACGAATATTCCGTGAATGGGTTTCCAAGTTCTACAATGGATTGAAGGATGACCTATGCCATATCACATCTATAATCTAGGTTTAATTTAAGTTTCGCAAAAGAGAAAACTATCAAAATGGTCTACAGTGACCCTCAATTATCTTTAATTACTTACCTAACTTGTCGTAAATTACAGTGGCTGATGTGGCTCCTCAATAACTATATAACAGAAAAATCATCGCGTTTCAGATTTTTACTTCAAGTGGCAAATGTGAAGACCATGAGCTTTAATTGACGATCGACACTAGTATTACGTAAAGGGGATGTAACAGATGAGACTACTGCAGTTCTGAGTGAAGCCTTATGCGCTCAAAAATGCGGCACCGCGTGCGTTCATTACCTTGTTGGTGTTCGCAGGGGGCGGCGGCCGCCGCAGCTCCGTCCAGCTCGGCCTCTCGGAAGTAACTCCTACCTCGCTGTCTCGGAAGCAACTCTCTCCTAACTTCTCCTTACTACTATTTACTGAAGTTGGTTTAAAAAAACTATCTGGCTGTGTTTTCATCTGACCAATCACGGTCTCAATATTAACCTTACGCTCCGCCTACCAAAATTCTGTCTATCCTATGAGAAACGTTATACTTTTCGTGGTGGGGCAATGTTTTTAAAGTTTGCAACGTAACAGAGACGCGAAAAAGTCTCACGCTAAAACTTGCAGTTGGTGTGGTCCTTTTAACATTATCGTAAGATCTATACTGTTCTTCTGGAAGGCTCTATCTTTTAACATGGGCTGGGGGGTGGTCCTGCCGTAACAGAGCGCGAAAAAGTCTCACGCTAAAACTTGCGGGTGGTGTAGCCCTTTTTGTGTTATCGTAAGATCTATACTGTTCTTCTGGAGGGCTCTAGCTCTTAACATGGGCTGGGGGGTGGTCCTAACATAATAGAGACGCGAAAAAGTCTCACGCTAAACTTGCGGGTGGAGTAGTCCTAGCAGTTAGCTGGCAACGGTGGTGTCCGTCCGTCCCTTATCGTAGGGCCTTCCAGCTGAACACGGTTCTGCTGTCGGCTTCTGTTCTCGTTTCTCCCCTCGGAACTGCGTCTGTCTCACGGTGGGAAGGTATGACATGCATTTAGGCATTCTTGTGTTAGTCTGTAGTATTCCATTTGCTCACTCGTTGCACGTATTACTTTGGTTAATTTAATGTCACGATTTATTCGGAGCTATGTGACATACTACTGGATTTGCTTATCATGTCAGGGTTTTCATGGTAGGTGTTGGATTTGCCTGACACCTTACATTATTTTGCAGAAGTAACTGCTACCAGTGTTTGTTCCGCTATCATATAATCATACAATAAAGGATCCTTCTTTCTATGTATTCGCAATACATTACATTTGTCCATGTTAAGGGTCAGTTGCCACTCCCTTCACCAAGTGCCTATCCGCTGCAGATCTTCCTGCATTTCGCTGCAATTTTCTAATGCTGCAACTTCTCCATACAGCATCATCCGCAAAAAGCCGCATGGAACTTCCGACACTAGCTACTAGGTCATTTATACATATTGTGAAAAGCAATGGTCCCATAACACTCCCCTGTGGCACGCCAGAGGTTACTTTAACGTCTATAGACGTCTCTCCATTGAGAACAACATGCTGTCTTATGTTTGCTAAAAACTCTTCAATTCAGCCACACAGCTGGTCCGATATTCCGTAGGCTCTTACTTTGTTTATCAGGCGACAGTGCGGAACTGTATCGAACGCCTTCCGGAAGTCAAGGAAAATGGCATCTACCTGGGAGGCTGTATCTAATATTTTCTGGGTCTCATGAACAAATAAAGTGAGTTGGGTCTCACACGATCGCTATTTCCGGAATCCATGTTGATTCCTACAGAGTAGATTCTGGTTTTCCAAAAACGACATGATACACGAGCAAAAGACATGTTCTAAAATTCTACAACAGATCGACGTCAGAGATATAGTTCTAAAGTTTTGCGCATCTGCTCGACGACCCTTCTTGGAGACTGGGACTACCTGTGCTCTTTTCCAATCATTTGGAACCTTCCGTTCCTCTAGAGACTTGCGGTACACGGCTGTTAGAATGGTGGGGGGGGGGGGGGGGGGGGCACGCTCTTTCGCGTACTCTGTGTAGAATCGAATTGGTATCCCGTCAGGTCCAGTGGACTTTCCTCTGTTGAGTGATTCCAGTTGCTTTACACCCTTCCCAATCGGAACATTTCGTTCTTGGTCTTCTAGCATTGTTGTTCCCTCTTGGTTCTGTTGCATATCGTATATTATCCGTCTTTCGGTACAGCTTACGCCTATTATCCACGAATTTCGGATATCTTGCAACATTTTACACGTTCGAACGCTTTTTCCAGGTCGATAACTGCTATGAACGTACAAACAATCCGATTGGCAGAACATCAGCAACTGAGCAATATAGCTGGGGTCGAAAATACCGCATCAGTTGTAAATTACTTCATTTTCAAACTACCGGTTTCGGACTGTTGTAAGACCATCCTCAGGTGTCGTAGCTGTGCTGTGGTCCCCGAGCGCCGCATGTAGCAGGCGCGATGTGCTGCCTATGAACGCAGAACAGGGAGTCCTACGAACGTTTAATGATTTTTCTTAAGTCTTTCGTTATCAACCTCAACTTCTTAACGTCCTCTCTCGTGCCTTTGCTTATCCTAAAGCCAGACTGTTCAATCATCTAAGATATCCTCCTTTTTTTTTCATTCCTCAAGTATATTTTTCTTGTTAGCAACTTGGATGATATTATTCATGTCAGCAACTTGTCTGCACTAGCTGTAAATCTGATTATGCGACAGTTCTTTCACTTGTAGGTTCCTAAAATCTTCGGAATTGTGTGGATCATGATTTTCAGAAAGTTTCATACATTCAAAACACCACCTTGAACAGTCGTTTCGTTACCACTTAGATATTACCTGTAGACTCCTGTTTTTATTTCTATCACGTCATGAGACATATCCTCCCATCATAGAGGCCTTAATGTAACCTCTTCACCTATTCTTCCGACACTCATTTCTTTTTCGATTTATTCTCATTTCTCATGTAGCCATTTCGCCTTAGGTTCCTCGATCCTCCGGTTTATATCAGCCATAAATGACCTGTATTTCTGCATCTCTGAGCTCCACTGCACTCTTTTGTACTTCTTCCTTTCGTCGATCAACTGAAGAAATTCCTGAAACGCCTACTGAGCTATTGATTATCGCAATATCTATAGCCTCAGAGACCTTCAAGTGTATCTCTTCGTTCCTAAGTATTTCCGTGTCCCACTCCTTTTTCAATTGATTCTTCTTGACTGGTCTTTAATACTTCAGCCTATTCTTCATCATTACTAATTGCGAACAGTAGACAGCAATATATTATACGTGTGTGCGACATTAAGATAGATGGTACACACGACTTATTTTACGTCAAACGAGAAAAGCATAAAACTTCCGAGCAGAGGCCGATAAAATTCGTAATTTTTCGGAAAAGATAAATTTTTCTTGATATGCCAAGGTTTTTTCATTGTTTACAATTATTGATATTGTGCAGATGCAAGATAAGCAGTTGTACCGCGCTTTTATAAATCCGAGCTAGAGTGCGACCCATCGATCTATTCCAAATCGACTGCTTAAGATGAGAACTGCTGTATCGTTGTAACATAATACAAGTTTTTTTCTGACATAACGTAACGGACACATATCGCCATTACACAAAACTGCTTGGAATGGTGCACTCCTTTAGACCTCTGCCTTTTTACTTGTATTAAATTTATTAGCTTTCTGTGTGTTTCAGGTTTTCATATCGGATCTGTCCGCAACATTGCTGACACGTATCTGTAATGATAAGAGAACGACTTGTATGAATATCAAGAGCTCAGATGGAAACCCAGTTCTAAGCAAAGAAGGGAAAGCAGAAAGGTGGAAGGAGTATATAGAGGGTCTATACAAGGGCGATGTACTTGAGGACAATATTATGGAAATGGAAGAGGATGTAGACGAAGATGAAATGGGAGATACGATACTGCGTGAAGAGTTTGACAGAGCACTGAAGGACCTGAGTCGAAACAAGGCCCCCGGAGTAGACAACATTCCATTGGAACTACTGACGGCCTTGGGAGAGCCAGTCCTGACAAAACTCTACCATCTGGTGAGCAAGATGTATGAAACAGGCGAAATACCCTCAGACTTCAAGAAGAATATAATAATTCCAATCCCAAAGAAAGCAGGTGTTGACAGATGTGAAAATTACCGAACAATCAGTTTAATAAGCCACAGCTGCAAAGTACTAACACGAATTCTTTACAGACGAATGGAAAAACTAGTAGAAGCTGACCTCGGGGAAGATCAGTTTGGATTCCGTAGAACCACTGGAACACGTGAGGCAATACTCACCTTACGACTTATCTTAGAAGAAAGATTAAGGAAAGGCGAACCTACGTTTCTAGCATTTGTAGACTTAGAGAAAGCTTTTGACAATGTTGACTGGAATACTCTCTTTCAAATTCTAAAGGTGGCAGGGGTAAAATACAGGGAGCGAAAGGCTATTTACAACTTGTACAAAAACCAGATGGCAGTTATAAGAGTTGAGGGACATGAAAGGGAAGCTGTGGTTGGGAAGGGAGTAAGACAGGGTTGTAGCCTCTCCCCGATGTTATTCAATCTCTATATTGAGCAAGCAGTAAAGGAAACAAAAGAAAAATTTGGAGTAGGTATTAAAATCCATGGAGAAGAAATAAAAACTTTGAGGTTCGCCGATGACATTGTAATTCTGTCAGAGACAGCAAAGGACTTGGAAGAGCAGTTGAACGGAATGGATGGTGTCTTGAAGGGAGGATATAAAATGAACATCAACAAAAGCAAAACGAGGATAATGGAATGTAGTCGAGTTAAGTCGGGTGATGCTGAGGGTATTAGATTAGGAAATGAGACACTTAAAGTAGTAAAGGAGTTTTGCTATTTGGGGAGCAAAATAACTGATGATGGACGAAGTAGAGAGGATATAAAATGTAGACTGGCAATGGCAAGGAAAGCGTTTCTGAAGAAGAGAAATTTGTTAACATCGAGTATAGATTTAAGTGTCAGGAAGTCATTTCTGAAAGTATTTGTATGGAGTGTAGCCATGTATGGAAGTGAAACATGGACGGTAAATATTTTGGACAAGAAGAGAATAGAAGCTTTTGAAATGTGGTGCTACAGAAGAATGCTGAAGATTAGATGGGTAGATCACATAACTAATGAGGAAGTATTGAATAGGATTGGGGAGAAGAGAAGTTTGTGGCACAACTTGACCAGAAGAAGGGATCGGTTGGTAGGACATGTTCTGAGGCATCAAGGGATCACCAATTTAGTATTTGAGGGCAGCGTGGAGGGTAAAAATCATAGGGGGAGACCAAGAGATGAATACACTAAGCAGATTCAGAAGGATGTAGGTTGCAGTAGGTACTGGGAGATGAAGAAGCTTGCACAGGATAGAGTAGCATGGAGAGCTGCATCAAACCAGTCTCAGGACTGAAGACCACAACAACAACAACAACAACAATCTGTAATGAGAAAATGGGTTGCGTGGAAGATGGCTTCCGTCAAGTTTTAATTAATTTAGATATAGAGAAAGGCATATCAAAACGTTTCGCGATACCTTGCACAAAGAAAATCCTCTTACACTCTTGCAGTCCTCCAACGAAACGGAATCGTTTGATGTACCTCATGGTAAAGCTGCAGGAATTTTTCTTTTAAATTTTTCTAGCGATTTTTATTATCCTATGTCTTAGCGTTTTTCACCACTTATCTGACGCCATGGGGGTGACGTCACTACACCATGGTATAAATGCGACAATCTGAGATGAAGACGGGTTTGTTGTGGTGAGACTTTCGGCTGATATATAGCAGACGACAGATGTGTTTACAAAATTTTTTAAAACATAATCAGCGATCTTATATTAATATGATAATTAAAAAACAGTCTTCATCGCAAATTTCTTTTAATCAGAGTGACCGGTTTCAGTCCTTAAGGATCATCTTCAGACTCCAGAACGGAAGGTGGACTTCCATGGAGCAGGCTGCGCCGACGCACGACGCATTGAAACCGGGCACTCCGATTAAAAGAAATTTGCGATAAAGACTCTTTTTTTAATTATCAGATGTGTTTATGTTTGCTGTACGGCGATACATACTGTTTGTCAGGGGTGACAACACTCACAAGTCGTTCCGTGCATCGATGTAAGGTTATTTATAAACAGAACAGAAACAAATAAAAATTATTCAAAGCATCTTTATTCTTTATAAAGCTTAATGACAACCTCAAACACTCGTGTCAAACCGTGGGCTTACACTCTGTACATTAGACGACTACAAGCTTTGTATATCTATAGGAGTTGTGGATTATGGATTCTGTTTTGCGGGGCTCGAGTTAACACCAGTTAAAACAAATAAGTAAATCTCGTCTACAAATGACGTGTGTTTGGTTTATAGCATTTCGTCTTCAGTTCCTGTAGGCTCGGAGCAGCGCCCTGTGTACTTCTGTCTGTTCAGCCATTAATCTTGTCATCAGTTGTAGCCATACAAATCTCCTTGGTTTCTTCTCAAAGAAGTGTTACTGACTTTGTAGATTTTGAGATACAGCACTTCATCCGAATGAAACGTGGACGACAGAGACTTTACGAGGATAACAGATGCATTCAGCTGAGTGCGGAGCCGGAGGACGTCCTAAAATTCAGCGCACGCGAAGACCAACAAAGACGCAGCTTTTAAGCTGAACAGGTGCAGACGCCCGAACAAAGCGATCTTCAGTTTTTCGTAGTAGGTAATGCATTTAATACCTTTATGAGAATAAGACACATTTTGAAGAACATCAATAACATTGAAACTCTTAAACTAATTTCTGTTATTTACTTCGTCCTCGATATGAGTTAAGTTAGAGTAGGTCTATCTAGTTACACGGAGGCTGTCTGGCGTATTAAAGAGATAGCGGATTCTGTAGAAATACTGATCAAGTGGAAATAACTGGCAGCGTGGAGTATATTTACTTACTAATTTATTTACTCAAAGCAATATCGTACTTTATCATAACCAACACACATCAGTCACCGATAACTGTCTCTGTTCGTTCCTCACCCGACTTGCTCCCATCTTCTTAAACCTTTAAATGAACCTAGGTTTTTAATGTTTTTCGTGCTCCATAATGCGACAATCTCTGCTAGGTACCACGTACATCCTACAAAACGCGGGCCTTTGCATTGTTAAACTATTGAAAATAGTAAGCAGTTTGGTTTAATCAGTAACACCACCGCAGAATTTTCGAAAGATCATTTTTGTTTTTAAAAGATGCTTTGAAGCTTCTAAACTATGAGGAACAAGTCTAATATTTGAAAAGAAAATTGTTCTATTGGATTCCGGTCTCCCCCACTAGCGCCACGGACGACCCGATACGGCCTAACTGCGACAACTGGATACACGCTTTAGTGTCTGGGTGTATTTAAAAGTATTTCAAAACAATAATACATTAGCTTTACGTGAGCAAGCTTCAGTACGTGTACGGAGAAGACAATTCTTTCGCTTCGCTTGCGTGCAGTATTTACTTTTGATAGTTGATTTGTGATATTTTCTTTTGTGGTTTTAGGGCGCTCTACTACAGTGGTCATTAGCGCCCAGACTAACTTATGAATACACTGCGACTATAAAAGGCACATTAACAGGCAAGGGATTAAAAGAAAACAGCATAATCAAATGTCCTTAGACAGGTTCATCAACTGGATAAATCGAAGAACGCGAGCAGCTTCTCCTGGGTCAGCCGCTAAAATGTTATCCAGAGTACATGTCAGGCCAAGAGCAATGCGCAGTGTATTAAAATTCGGACAGGACGCTAAAATATAGTGTACCGTCGATTTGTGATCTTATGGTATGCAGTTTTGTTTCGCAGGTAAGCATGAGTGGTAAGAAAGTGCAGGAACAGTACGAAAACATTGGACTCAACGCGATGTCGAAGCAGTATGTCATCGAAGCGTCCCAAGAACAGATATGAGGCTGACAGCAGTTCGGAAGTAGTCAGTGCCTCTGCAAAGAAGTTGGAAGACAGTGACCGGGCTTTTCTTGTGAAGTACGCATTCGGTTACGGGATTATAAATTTTCTTGCCCTTTTCCCCAGTATTTCTCAACATGTGAAATGTAAAATGTGCAATGCAGACATGACACTGTAAGAACGAAGTCCTTGAGGCTTGTGCTTTACAATAATTATTCCTTGTCCAAACGGCTCAGAAGTTGTTATACCTAGTAGTAAGTTTGAAACCAACTGTCGAATCGTTCTAGCATTGTGCCTGCTTGGAATAGGCCTAAGAGGAACAGTAAAGTGTTGTGCATTCACGGAACCGCCACGATCGATATTTCAATTGTTCCACTATAAACAAGTGGATATGATTTCGATCGCAACTGGAGCAGTTTGACAGGCCAGTCCTGGGATAGCAGGTTTATAGTAAGTTTTCTAAAAGTATATTTTTCTATCTGTTCATGAATGTAACACATTTCAAAACTTCAAACGTGTTTGTCTCTGAATGATTTTTCAAAATGGCACGCAGCATGAATCCAACAGTTTTCGATCACTTAAACCACAACTCTGAAATAACATTTAAAACTGAACTACGTGGGACATTTTCGATTCGTTAGTTTAAATAATATTTATTAACAAATCACTGTCCTTTTTTGGTGAAAATTGAACGACTTTACTAAAACAGTCGCAAATTACACAAAACGCTTCTAAAATTCCCTACGTGATTCAATAGCTACACTCATTTAAATTACATAGGTGTTTTTTTCTTTTTTCCAGCTTCAAATTGGCACCAATTACAGTGCGTGCCGCAGATCGCCTCAAATTCAACATGACTCTGGAGATTTCCCTAATTGTGGCCATTTTGCAATATTTTCCTACAATTTTTTTTATAATATACTTAAATATATGTTCAATGACAATACCAAGTATTATTTCTGTATCATCTTTATTACTACCACAAAAATTGTCAAGAAGAAACAGTTTTTCAGGCCTTTACAGTGGTGCTACACCTAATATGACTCTTTGTTTCGGTGTTACTATTTTTGTGTATTTTCAATTTCTGTGGTACACAGGTTTGTGCCAGCCATCGTACTTTTGTTACTGATGGTGATAATTAAAGAGTGATAGGACTGGATGAAACTCGCAAGCAGCATATACGCTACCTCTCGTTAAGAGCACCTCCAACTACAAAACTAAGCATCGCCATCTGACGGGCTGACCACCATCAAAGGTACGACGTGCGCTTCCTCAGGGATGCGTTGTGGATAACTTCGGAAATTTACTATCTCAGATCACTGTAAAATTCCTGTAACCAACTTTGTGTCACCTCCTCTACTCCTCTCCAGGTCATATAATGTCGTGAAGAATTTCTTCCATCAACAGCAGTTGAAACGTCATAGTAATACATGTAGTGGGAATATGTGTAAACTACCTCGTATCTGGAGAGGTTTATCAGATACTCTAACATTATTTTCTAATAGCGTCGTGTCTTTTATGGCCAGTTTTTTTATATGATGATAAAATATATGAATATGTGCGAGGATGTGTATTGTTCTGAAGCATCCCCCTCTTTCATAAACAAAAATAGAACAAGAAAATGCGAAATTTGCTTGAGATGGAATTAAATTTGAAACAAATTACATACAGCCCAAGATCAATCATGACACAATAGAAAAGACTAAATTACGTTCAAACTCGGGAGTGCTTAGGAAAGAACCCAGAGTCCACCATTTTAAATTCACCAGAGTTTACTGCAATATATTAGATCAAATAAATAGCAATGACAAATGAATCTTGTTAACTATAAGCCAATAGCTGCCGCCTGCCGTATAATAAAAACTGTACACAGGTTGCTACAGCAATCTTCTAAAACAAGAAACGGACATATATGTTACAGCAAACATAATGATACCACAAGCTCACAACACGCCCCACAACGAAATTATAACGTAATAGCAATAACTATAATCAATACAATATTTTCATAAATACACTCCTGGAAATTGAAATAAGAACACCGAGAATTCATTGTCCCAGGAAGGGGAAACTTTATTGACACATTCCTGGGGTCGGATACATCACATGATCACACTGACAGACCCACAGGCACATAGACACAGGCAACAGAGCATGCACAATGTCGGCACTAGTACAGTGTATATCCACCTTTCGCAGCAATGCAGGCTGCTATTCTCCCATGGAGACAGTCGTAGAGATGCTGGATGTAGTCCTGTGGAACGGCTTGCCATGCCATTTCCACCTGGCGCCTCAGTTGGACCAGCGTTCGTGCTGGACGTGCAGACCGCGTGAGACGACGCTTCATCCAGTCCCAAACATGCTCAATGGGGGACAGATCCGGAGATCTTGCTGGCCAGGGTAGTTGACTTACACCTTCTAGGGCACGTTGGGTGGCACGGGATACATGCGGACGTGCATTGTCCTGTTGGAACAGCAAGTTCCCTTGCCGGTCTAGGAATGGTAGAACGATGGGTTCGATGACGGTTTGGATGTACTGTGCACTATTCAGTGTCCCCTCGACGATCACCAGTAGTGTACGGCCAGTGTAGGAGATCGCTCCCCACACCATGATGCCGGGTGTTGGCCCTGTGTGCCTCGGTCGTATGCAGTCCTGATTGTGGCGCTCACCTGCACGTCACCAAACACGCATACGACCATAATTGGCACCAAGGCAGAAGCGACTCTCATCGCTGAAGATGACACGTCTCCATTCGTCCCTCCATTCACGCCTGTCGCGACACCACTGGAGGCGGGCTGCACGATGTTGGGGCGTTAGCGGAAGACGGCCTAACGGTGAGCGGGACCGTAGCCCAGCTTCATGGAGACGGTTGCGAATGGTCCTCGCCGATACCCCAGGAGCAACAGTGTCCCTAATTTGCTGGGAAGTGGCGGTGTGGTCCCCTACGGCACTGCGTAGGAACCTACGGTCTTGGCGTGCATCCGTGCGTCGCTGCGGTCCGGTCCCAGGTCGACGGGCACGTGCACCTTCCGCCGACCACTGGCGACAACATCGATGTACTGTGGAGACCTCACGCCCCACGTGTTGAGCAATTCGGCGGTACGTCCATCCGGCCTCCCGCATGCCCACTATACGCCCTCGCTCAAAGTCCGTCAACTGCACATACGGTTCACGTCCACGCTGTCGCGGCATGCTACCAGTGTTAAAGACTGCGATGGAGCTCCGTATGCCACGGCAAATTGGCTGACACTGACGGCGGCGGTGCACAAATGCTGCGCAGCTAGCGCCATTCGACGGCCAACACCGCGGTTCCTGGTGTGTCCGCTGTGCCGTGCGTGTGATCATTGCTTGTACAGCCCTCTCGCAGTGTCCGGAGCAAGTATGGTGGGTCTGACACACCGGTGTCAATGTGTTCTTTTTCCCATTTCCAGGAGTGTAATGAAACTTTAAAACCTAACTTTAAATAAAAAGTACATGGCGTCAACTAATGGCGCTGCATTACTCAACAGTTACTGTACTTGAAAAGGCAGCGACCACTGTAGCAGTAACAGCCCAATAGTAAATAATAAGTGAGCGGTTGCTGCAATAATCTAGTGGGCCTGTGATTTTAGATTTAATGTTATTAAACAAAAGTGCATTTTCGTTATAATCGGCCGGCTTAAGATAAATCAATACAATAGAAATCTGACAAAAGCTTTAATAGAACCTACACACATATGAAAATAAAACACCTGTTTTGAAAAGCAACCAGTACACTGAAGTGCCATATTGACATCAGGCTAATAAAGCTCGTTGCTGTTATCAGAAGAGCAGAACGCATTAAACGATTAAGACCTGGGGAAGGAGCATAGTCTAACAGGCTTTCAGATGCTCACCCATATCGTGCCAAAACCATGCTGAATTCTGTTGAGCCACATAGAATCACTTTCCATCAGCGCACAATGCCTTCCCAATGTGACACCGCTTAGCATTGATCGTATTCCACTTTTAGCGAGCCACCAAGTACCGCCGTCCAGTTTGGTTACAACGCCCAACTCAACCCGCTGCAACAACGAACTTCCTTCATGTCGAGAGTCGTATTTCCATTAAGTACTTACAACATGGCTTAATAACATGTCACAACGTGTTCGGTTTCCGTTGCTGCACAATAGAAGTTTAAAACTATATTTCGGCGTCACACAACGTCGTGCATGCATAAAGTGAGTATCGACGAGGCAGTGCAATCTGTTCGGCGGTAAACCACCGCATTCATTTGCCATCCACATCTCTCTCAGACAGTCGGCACTTTCCTCATTTAAACCTCGGCGCTGCACAGCCCGGGACGATAGCAATTAGTAACAGAACACGATGGACCATGATATCATCATTACGAGCAAACGCTCAATCAGCTGTCCTCTAATGACTATACAAGTGTGTACCCATACGTCAGAATCGAAACTATAGAAACGGGAGACGATTCTGAAACAGTTTCAGATAAGGAGCCAATGCCTAGATGAATATTTATGGCGATGCGAGATGCCTAATGAGCAAATGCGACACGTGTACATAAACAGTTTATATTAGCAACTCCACTATTTGCAATTCATAACTGGATGCAGAATACTGAGGAGACAAACCACACTGTTTAGAGTTCCTGACTGAATGCAGAAGATGGATCAACACTCCCAACACTTTGAGACACCCATTTTTTGTATGATGGAGCAGGATATTCGGCCGGAAATGCAGGAAATATGTATACAGAGACAAGATTCGTAACATGCGTCGTCCATAACTATCGACTGCATAAATATTGAGCCATGCAGGTAGAATATACAGAAATAAGATTCGCAACATGCGTCGTCCATAACTATAACAGGAATATTGAGCCATGTTTCCTTTACAATCGTCCATAACTGCGGAGGTATTGTCAGTGCAGGATTTTGTACACAAACTGACATATCGATTACGTCCCATGAATTTTCGACGGGATTGTGGTCGGCCGATTAGGGTGGCCAAATATTCAGAAATGTGTGTGAAATCTTATGGGACATAACTGCTAAGGTCATCAGTCCCTAAATTATCCTAAGGACAAACACACACACCCATGCCCGAGGGAGGACTCGAACCCCCGCCGGGACCAGCCGCACAGTCCATGACTGTAGCGCCTTAGACCGCGCGGCGGGTGGCAAAATCACTCGCACGAATTGTCCATACAGTTCTTCGAAACAATAGTGAACAATTTTGGCCCCGGTGGCATGGCACACTGACATCCGTAAGAATTCCATTGTTGTTTGGAAACACGAAGTCCATAAATAGCTGCAAATGGGCTCCAAGTAGCCGAAAACAAGCACTTCCAGTCAATGAACCGTGCATTTGGACCAGACGAGGCAGTCTGTTCTACAGTCTACATCACTGTGGAGCAACCACCAGTTTACACAGTGCCTCGGTGACAAGTTGAATCCATGACTTAGTGGGGTGTGCGCCGCACACTAATCCTACCATTCAACTCTTACCAACTGAAATCGTGACTCATCTGACCAGGCACCCACCGTCTGCTACGATAGCCCACTAATGCCAAATTTCTCTGCACTGTCATAACATACACGTTTGTAGTGCGCCTCACATTGATTTCTGCCGTTATTTCACGCAGTTTTGGTTGTATGTTGGTACTGAAAACTCTACGGAAACGACGCTGCTCTTGGTCGCTGGACCTGCTTCGTCCGTGGTGAGGTGCGATGTCTGAACTTTGGTATTCTCGCCACACTCGTGACTCTGTGGACCTCGTAATGTTGAATTTCCTAACGATTTCCCAAATGTAATGTTCCATGCGTGCAGTTCCAACTACCATTCTGCGTTCAGAGTCTGTTACTTCCCGTCGTGTGTAAAGTCGGAAACCTTTTCACATGGATCAACTGAGTACAAATGACAGTTACGGCAGTGCAGTGCCATTTTATACATTGCGTGCGCGATATTACCGCCATCAGGTACAGTGCACATCGCTATCCCACGACTTCCGTCACCTCAGTATAAAGTGTAGGTAGTTGATGACAACAAAAAATGAAATATTCATATCCGACTGTCAGTTTCATACCTCAAAGCACCCAGTTTAGTATCCTGTGCTACTTGTATAAATATGATTCAGAGATTCAAAATACACCACATGCCCCTCCTCCTCCCCACACCAAAAAATGTAGTTCTTTGTTTGTGCCTCTTAGGGGTAGGGGTAGGAACTACGTGACAAACCTGTGTAGACGTAATTTTTACAAACTGAATCGATCGATGCTGCTCTCTTTCTATGAATTGTCTTATTTTTTGCCATTTTTGTGTGATTCTGTATTTTTGCAGGGAGCTTGGTTTTTCGCTAATTATATTCACGTAAATATATAGAGACACATGGATCCTATCGCCTCGGGAAAGTTTTTGGGGCCGGCCGGTGTGGCCGAGGGGTTCTAGGCGCTTCAATCTGGAACCGCGTGACCGCTACGGTCGCAGGTTCGAATCCTTATGTACTTTTGTTAGTTAGGTTTAAGTAGTTCTAAGTTTTAGGGGACTTATGACCTCAGATGTTTAGTCACATAGTGCTCAGAGCCAATTTTTGGTTCATATGGTTCAAATGGCTCTGAGCACTATGTGACTTAACTTCTGAGGTCATCAGTCGCCTAGAACTTAGAAATAATTAAACCTAACCAACCCAAGGACATCATACACATCAATGCCTGAGGCAGGATTCGAACCTGCGACCGTAACGGTCGCTCAGTTTTAGACTGTAGCGCCTAGAACAGCACGGCCACTCCGGCCGGCCCAATTTTTGGGAATAATTAGGGACCACGTTGGAAAAGCGGTACTACGGGTTTTTGTAGTAGATTAAAGTGTTGGTGCCAAGTAGGGCTAGCTCTGATCTATTTATTTATTTTTTTTTAATTAGAAGTAGTTAGATAAAAAAATAGGTAGCGTGTACAGAAAACTAAAAAGAAAGTAGCGTCTTTGGCTGAAGTTCTTGACCTCAGGTTCGAATCCTGGAACTGTTTAAACTTTGAATAGAAATTATTGGCAGTGGCGGCAAAAGACTTCTAGCGTAAGAAGTCTCCATCGTTCGGCTAACGGGATTGGAACAGAGAGCGGAGGAACGGACAGAGGTTCAGGGCATCCTATTGGTCTTGTGAGGGCAAATTGCCCGTTAAAGGTGGAATAATTACCAATTATCAACTGGTTGAGAACGCAGAAGGCAATGGGATCACATGAAGTGAAGACATATAATGGTTATTCACAGCATATGTGGCTTGTAACTGAAAAAGTGTCTTGATGATCTTTCCATTGGCAAAAGATTCAGGATGAGTCCACCATTCGGATCTCTCGGAGGGGACTGCCAAGGGAGAGGTGACCATGAGAAAAAGATTCAATAACGAATGACAGATATGGTATGTCAGGCGTCTGAACATGGCATGAAAGCTAGAAAATCTGAAAAGAAGAACTGTAAGGCTCAGTCTAAATGTAGTAGACGTCAGTGAAGTGGACACCTAAACAGAAATGGATTCCTGGCCAGTTAAGTACAGGGAAATATCAAGAGCAGCAGAAAATGGTATAACGGGTGAAGGATTCATATGAATAGTAAGATAGGACAGGGAGTGAGTTAATGCGAACAGACCTCGTTGTACGGATTTTCTGACCAGAATCGACGGCAAACCAGTAGCACCATTTCAGTTATACACCATGACACCGCAAACAAGAGATAGAGAAAATATACTTCGGTTTCCTTACAATCAATGATCCAGCCACAGTAGACTGTTCGCTCCATTGAATGTCTCCAGTAATTCTGCCTCGCTTTCACTGAGAATCTCATCATTGAAATTCATTCACCCTGAATTTTAATACTATACATGAACCTATATTTTCTTTCCGTCGTTGCTTCTTTGAAGTACCGGATGCACAATAGGGGTTATCAAATCATGCAACGGGCAGGCTTAATATGCCGCCCAACCCATTACGGAATCGCAACTGATGGAAGACTGGCGCAACTGTATAGTATTCCACGGTCCCCTATAATTTTGAACCTTATTATCTCGATAACGCTTGAGAAGTGCGAGGCCTTTGTCAAATTTTTAAGTGTGTACTGAAATCGTGTAAGAGTGGAGAAAACAAGTGATTTGTTGAATGGTAGGCTTCCATTGTCAGTAGCCAGAGCTGAGACTCACGGCAAGAACACAGCAAGTGGCACAACGCGAATTTCCAGAAATTTTGTTCGGTGGGAGAGGAACTGAGGAAAGCTAACATTTGTCTTGGCCTATTTGTAGAAACTCAACGGTTTCTTAGAAAATGACGCTCAGAGTATTAGAGGCAATTTATGTGCTTTTCAGCGAGAAAATAGTTCAACTGAAGTGGTGGCAACGTGGCTAACGTAGTGCTCGAGACCCGATTGTTATTTTTATTTTTGTTTCCCGTTTATCTACCCATGTCCGCAGAAAGTTACTACTCGAATTTTGCCCAGTGTATAATGAAATAGCGTTCTCCTTATTCATGTATTAATTACATGTTTAGTGACTGAATAAAGAAGAAACGAAAAACAATAAATGGCCGAGAAACTGGTTTAAAAATATTTTTGGTGAAATTACTGTAGTGTATCAATTTGAAACGGCATTTCTCGGTTAAGCGATCCGTTATGAGTAATTATTGCCAACGCGTGAAATATTCAGCAGTGTTAACGACGTTTATTCGCCGAGTGAGATTCTTACAAAGAAATGGTGTTCGGAATTTCTATGTTTCGAACAAATCTGTTGGAGGAACACCCGAAAATGAGCATTATATCAGAGGTTGAAAATACCACTCCAGTTACAAGGTTAACTTATTTGACACACGGCCTGTTTTGGGCTGGATATATAAATAGATAAAATAAAGGAAAGTAAATAAAATTAATAATCGAACACTGGAGAATGAGTGCGAGACCCCAACGACCGTCGCTGTCACCATTTCAGATGAGATTCTCGTGAACTATAAGACGTCAAAGTTACGTCGTTTTTCAGAAACGGTCGAATATCTACGTATAATACGAGAAACGTCTTCGCTTGTACCGACTCCTCTTTCACTGAGCGAAAATCGTGGAAAATCAAGTTATAACAAAAAAGAAAAAATCTAATGATTTTTAATGCTGGTCTTACGATAGCGTGTTACTTGAAAGCCGGCCGGAGTGGCCGTGCTGTTCTAGGCGCTACAGCCTGGAGCCGAGCGACCGCTACGGTCGCAGGTTCGAATCCTGCCTCGGGTATAGATGAGTGTGATGTCCTTAGTTTAGTTAGGTTCAATTGGTTCTAAGTTCTAGGCGACTGATGACCTCAGAAGTTAAGTCGCATAGTGCTCAGAGCCATTTGAACCATTTTGTTACTTGAATTTTTATCCGAAGGGTAGGAGTTTTGCCCATATGTGGGTAAGAAAATCTTAAATGTTTCATATATTGATACCCACGTTTTGCAACTGTCTCTTAAGAATGGAAGTACTATATAATACTTAACACTGGCCAGGACTCTGTATGGCAAACTTTGCACATACATCGACGCGGTTACACGTCTTAGTCTGACGGACATTTCCTCCCAACAAACACAGTGGCGCAGGTCATTGTTTGTACGGAACTTCGACAGTTAGGATCAAACTGTGTAGTTAATGGTGCTGCCGCTTTTCCCACGTATTGGTAATGGCAGACTTTGACGCCTGCATCAAAGTCTCCTGTATTTGTATCTAAAATGGTACGTATTCCTTTATCAAATACTGTTTAGCTGTTGAATAACTGTTGGTTTAGAACTGACATTTATACGACATTTGCCGGCCAGTGTGGCCGTGCGGTTCTAGGCGCTTCAGTTTGGAACCGCGCGACCGCTACGATCGCAGGTTCGAATCCTGCCTCGGGCATGGATGTGTGTGATGTCCTTAAGTTAGTTAGGTTTAAGTAGTTGTAAGTTCTAGGGGACTGATGACCACAGATATTAAGTGCCATAGTTTTCAGAGCCATTTTTATACGACATTTGCGTTTCTGCAAAAGCTTGTAATCTAGCCTCTGTTACTTCGTCCGTTTATAATATGTCGTCGAATGATTTGTTAAACCTGAAATGTCAGGGTGGTCAATAAACAAACAGCAACAAATTTTAAGCAACCACGCATTTTTTAAACCCCTTGCAATAATTACATTCATAACGGTTATACGGCTGTACAAATGCTTTTATGATTTATAATTTAAGGCAATTCTCTTATTCTGCTGGTCAGTACGTCGCCCGTACTCCGACACACAACATATAGGTGGAGCTGACAGCTTCAGGGGGCGGGCACAGTTGCCAGTACGTAACAGCGTTAGAGGCAACAAGTGTCGTAGTGACCGTAATAGCTGGCCATCGGGCGACCAGGAGCGCCGCATAACAGCGAGTAAGTGTGCGGGAAGGGTAGGGGGAGGAAGAGTGGTGGGGAGTTGCGCAGTAGGGTGGGGTGGAGGTGTGCCTGCTATTTTGGATGTCAGAGGGTGCCAGGAGGTGGAGCCGAGCTGCCGCCGCTCCGGCTCGCTGGTAATCACGTTAAGGCGGCGGCTGCGTGACACACGGCCTGCGTGAGGGCGCCGCTCCGCTGTCCAGCGACGAGCCGAGCCGGGCCGCGCACAGTGGACCACCCACACACCTCGTCTCAAGTCAACTTTGCCCGGCGGCTCCCCGAAATCCAATTCCTATTCTTTCTCCACCTCGCCTCTTTCAACTTCGTTAGGATCTCCATTCATTTACCAAAGACCCCCACGAAAGAATACGTTTTATTGACACGAAATTGCCTTCCTCTGCAAAGAATTCTACAGTTTTAACTGCAGACTGTGAAGCAACTGGCACGGTGGTCACGTTTCCCTCGTTACATTTTGTTACAGTTCAAATGTTACACATCTACTTCTTCATCCGTACTCTGCAAACCACTGCCAAGTGCATGCCACAGAGTATTTCTCATTGCACAATTATTAGGACTTCTTCCTGATCCTTCCATGCATCGGGAGCTTAAACGGCTGAGTAAGCACCGTAATGCGGTCCCCTTGCGATCCCTATAGGAGCGATATGTAGCTGTTTCAGTGTATTCCCAGACTCCTTGCTTAAATTGATTCTTTAAACTTTGTAAGATTTTTCTGGATAGTTTGTGTCTGTCTTCAAGCCTGTGCCGAATTGTTTCCTTTTTACTTTTACTATTACCTGATTGCTGATCTATTTTAAAAGATGGGTAAAGCGCTACTAAGCATATCTGATAAAATTTGTGATTACCTATAAACCCGTGAACACTTTTGTAATTGCTATGAACATTTAGGCTGGGAGAATACTTCCAAACTGTAACATAAGCAACGTCGATAATATGGAAAAAAAGATCAGGATTTCACTTCATATAATTTACGGGAATGCAGGCAGGTGAGGTCATCGACAACTGCCGATATTTCGACAGGAGCACATCCTGCAATTTTCAAGGCATAACTGCAGCAAGTAACCTCAGTGCAAGGGAATTTAAAACCTCGGTTAGCAGAGAAACTCTGGGAAGATACACACACACACACACACACACACACACACACACACACAAACACAGTATGTAAACTAGTGCCATTACAAACCCAAGATGACCGACATGATATCGATACTGACATTAATAGTAAACGGGTGAGGAACATTAACTCTCTCCCCCTGCTTTTTGACAAGGGAGAAAGCAGGATTCAGCCACGCGGGATTAGCCGAGCGGTCTGGGGCGCTACAGTCATGGACTGTGCGGCTGGTCCCGGCGGAGGTTCGAGTCCTCCCTCACGCATGGGTGTGTATGTTTGTCCTTAGGATGATTTAGGTTAAGTAGTGTGTAAGCTTAGGGACTGATGACCTTAGCAGTTAAGTCCCATAAGATTTCACACACATTTGAACACGGAGCAGGATTCTAAGCAGAATTTAAACAAAATGTACCATCCATATTTGAAAGATTAATGGCTAACTTAATATCAACTGCTTGCTTAGCAATGGTATTCCAATAGCAGGAACTGCATACAAGAGTCTCCTTGGTATTTTATTCTATAGGATGATCGTTGCTACGAGTAAGTTCTGCAGTGGTGACTTTGTTCGGCTGTTGCAAGCGTGTGTGCTTCTTACACACATTACTCCAGTCCTTCACAGCATTGTTAGTCTGATCAATATATGACTCTACCAGGTACAAAAACTTCACGGTGGTCACTTTTTCGAGCTATTTGTCACGTTTAGTATAGTTGTACAATAGTGATTCCTTTTCTATGCATGCACAACACACTGAGGTGACAATACTCATGGGATGACAATACACACACACACACACACACAGACGGCGGCAGTGTCGTGAACACAAGGTATAAAAGGGCAGTGCATTAGCAGAGCTACCATTTGTACTCAGGCGATTCATATGAAAGGTCTCTGACGTGATTATGACGCACTACGAAAATTAACACACTCTGGAAACTGAATGGTAGTTGGAGATAGATGATCCGTTTCGGAAATCGTTACGGAATTAAATATTCCAAGATCCACAGTGTCAAGAGTGTGGCGAGAATAGAAATTTCAGGCATTACCTCTCTCCGCGGACAATGCACTGGCCGACAGCTTTCGCTCACTGATCGAGAGCAGCGGCATTTGCACAGAGTTGTCAGTGCTAACAAACAAGCAGCACTTCGTCAAATAACCACAGAAATCAATGAGAATCATACGATGAACGTATCGCTTAGAACAGGGCGGCAGAATTTGGTATCAAAGGGCTGTGGCAGCAGACGACCGACGAATTCCTTTGCTAATAATGCAGCGCCTCTCCTGGGTCCTTAACCATACCGTGCACACCCGACTGGAAAACCGTGGTCTAGACAGATAGGTATCAGTTTGAGTTGATAAGAACTGATGGTTTCGTACGAGCGTGGCAGAGACCTCACGAAGGCGCAGACTCAAGTTTCCAACAAGGCACAGCGCATGTCTGGGATGGCACCGCGATGGGTTGTGTTGTGTTTACATGGAATATTCTGGATCCTCTGGTACAACTGCATGGATCATTGACTGGAAATCATTACGTTCGGCTACTTGGAGTCATTTTGAAGCCATTCATGGCCTTCATGTTTCCTAAAAATGATGGAATTTTTAAGAATGACAGTGACCGATATCACTGAGCCACAATTGTTCTGGACATTTCGAGCGACAATTTTAGCCGACAGTTAGCGGGCGCGAGATGACACCGCAGTTTTGTTGTAGCTTCCTGCGACCATTTTTATTCTAATTGTAAAACATTGAAAGTTTGTCTGTCACGGAACTTACGGAAAACTGTGTAACGTTGATCGACAGCAACACATTCGTCACCTAATTGTACTGGTTAATTGCTGTCTTTTGCAAGTGAAATAAGAGTCTTCCTAAGATCAGACACGTTTCGCTTTATTCTGAAGTATTTTCAGTGCTCACTGTAACAATATGCTCCTTTCTCTTTAAATTTTGTTTTCTGTGATCTTGAACAGTTCACATGTTGTACTTGCTACTTATACAGCTGCGGAAAAAAGAGGCCAAAAGAAAGATAGACAACATGTACATTTGTGACGTATGAAGTTATTCTACTGGAAAGTGTGAAAATAAGTGTTTTATAACGAACTGTGCAGATAAGCTAAGCAATGTGAAAAATTTATATTGACTAATTTTCAACGACGGCGGGTGAACAGAAAGAAACACGTTTTATACAGTTATGAGATATGAAGCTATCAAAGATAATATATTCCTGAACTATTAGTAAAGAAGGATCTGTCATCTAAAGCACTTACAAAATTTCAAAATACTGATAAGTTTATTTATTTAAAACAAAGAAAAAATGTTATGCTAGCAGCATGACAGCGGAAAATAGTTTAACGAAAGTCTGTGTAGAACAGTATCTCAAACATTAAGTAACATAGCTCATCTCTTGTTACACGATAACGCGGAAAAAATAAAAAAAAGTAAAAAATAAAACTAATGCACAACCGGTAACCTACGTCGCTGAGCAAATTGATGTAGTACCTGAACGACAAACATTAATATTCCTGGATAGATCCTGCGACTACGGTGAAAATACTAAACATACAGCCATACAGGCTATCCCAGAAATGTAGCGGAAAGCTTCTAGGGGCTGTAGAGTGTGTCTTGAAGAACAAATTGAGGGTGGAACCAATGTCCAGAAGCGTCATCCAATGACAGCGGCGAACTTACAGGCACCGTCGTCTGCGACTAGGACACCCCTTCGGTAGCAAACGTGGCTTCGTACGCTGATCGACCATGTTGTTTGTTGTTCAGTGATCGCGACTGATTGCCGCAGTCGTGTTGCCTCGTTGGATGACGGTTTTGGACGTGGGTTTCCATCTCCAGTTTCTGTTTATCCTGGAACCCTCTAAAATCTACCGTGCTTTTCGGTATACAGGAGAAAAACAAACTGCAGGAGACAAGGCTTGTCTACGCAGCATCTAACTCCCTTTCCTCACCGGCGATGGTAACAATCAAACGCGATCACTGAATAACGAACAACGTTGCGAGATGTTCCCCCTACGGTTCCTCGGCGTACAAAGTCATCTTTGCTGCCTTAGTGGTAGCGTACCTACAGGCACTGGGGTCTGAGGCTTCGACGCTCCGTGGCGCTGTTGTATGACGTCTCCGGACACAGGATGCTATCCTCTGTTTGTTACTCAAGATTTCCTCTCCAAGCCCTCGAAGTTTGTAGCAACATTTCTGTGATCCGATGTATAATTTCGTATTGAGCTACTTGAAGTAAGACGTTCGCGGAATGAAAGCACACGGTCATATAACAACGAAGTATATTACGGCAAACATTATGGATGTCTGTCTGATAATTTAATGAGAACTTCTCAAAGCACTATCAGTACATGTTTATAGGGTGCTGTACTTTAACTTAACAATTTAACAGCAGTGTTGTTCGAAGTACGCTCTACTTTTCTATATTCGTCTTCTTTCTTCGTCACTTGGTGGAAGTGACCATTTTCTTTTCTTTCCTCGCAGTTAATCAGCAGAGAAATTCAGCAGTTGTCTTACCAAAATTTTATCACATTACGTTAGGTACAACATGAAGTACTGGACGTAAGTCAGCAGAAACTATAAACATGACAGAAGATTTCTTGCAGGAAATATTCCCATCAAAAAGCGAGGACCATGGTGTCACTTAATCAACTGCCAATTAACAACAATTGTGAATTTAAAATATCCTATAGTTCTACTAGATCCACTTTTGTGTCGTATAAATGTTAGTATGAAATACAAATATTGAGAGTAAAATTCCAGTTAATGTGTGCCTAAAAGCGTAATGTACGACAATACTATCAAAGTGCGGTTTACAAACATAAAAGAACCTCTACATGTGCCTTCGCCTCTAACCATTTTGACAGTACTTAGCAGACTGTTCATTTCGTTCAACAAGCTTGTTGACTTTCCTTGAGCACAGTGATGTTGCCATCGCATCTTATCATTGATATTCTTCGGAAATATTATATTATATCTGCATATGTATCCCTCAGTTATGTATTTTATAGTGTAGTTTATCATATAATTTGGTAATGTAATAAGTGTAAACCATGTGTGTAGCGCCATACGTTAAATAAATCAATTCAGCAATGAATTTCAGTCCCGCTCTTGAACCATTCTTTCATTCTCTTCGTAAATTCTTCGATGTGTAGACAGGACAGCACTGGTGAAAACTATCCCTGTCTGGCACCCTTTTAAAAATTCGTTCTTTGTCTTCCATTCAAATTGTTACCTCTTGGTTCTTGTGCATATATCGTATATCACCGGTCTTTCACTATATCTTACCCCAATTTTTCTCAAATTTCGAACATCTTGCTCCATTTTCCACTGTCGAACGCTTTTTCCAAGTCAAAAAATCCTATAAACCAGTCTTGATTGTCCTTCAGTGTCGCTGCCATTATCAAGGGCAACTACACAGTTGTGTCCCTGATGCCTTTACCACTCCAAAAGCCAAGCTGATCGCCATCTAGCAGAACCTCAGTTTTCCTTCTCATTTTTCTGTGTAATATTCTTGTAGCCAACTTGGATGGATAAGCAGTTAAACTGTCTGTGGGATAGTTACCTGCCATTGCTTTCTTGGTAATTGTGAGAATGAGCGTTTTCTGAAAATGTGATGGTATGCAGTCAGTCTAATAGATCCTACACACTAACTTCAAAAGTCGTTTGTTCGCAATTTCCCTCCAAGAGGTCTGTTGAAAGCTGATTCTAATACTGGATCCCCTGTGTCTCCAACATCGACTCCAATTCCTTCCTCTACCATGTCATGAGGCAAGTCCTCGCCCTCGTAGAGGCCATCAATATAGTCTTTCCACCTATTCGCCTTCTCCTCTTCATTTGACAGTGAAATTCCCATAGAACTCTTAATATTACCACCACTGCTTTTAATTTGAGTTCTTAATTTCGACATTTTCATATGCTGATTATTTCTTTTTCGATTTATTCACATTTTTCCAGCAGCTATTTCGCCTTTACTACCTTGACACTCCCAGTTTATTTCGTATATACATGATTTTTATTCCTTTATTCCTGTCATTGCAAGAACATTTTGTACGTCCTTCTTTCGTCTATCAGTTGAAGTATTTCTTCCGTAACCCAAAAGTTGTCCGTGCTTTCATTTTTTGTATCTATGTTTGTCTTTCTTACATCAGTAACTGTCCGTTTTAATGACGTTTACTTCAACTGACTCGCTACTGTAGGATTCATTATCTCGGCATTTACATGCTTTACACGCAGTTGTCAGGAAACTAGTTACTTCTATCTCATTATTACCCAGTATTTCAGCATCCCAATTCCTTCCATATTGATTCTTCCGCACGATTATCTAAAAACTTCAGTCTACTCTATAGGGTTACTAAATTGTAATCTGCTAGTTGGTACGCTTTACAGACCAGTGTTGACAGTTGACGGTAGGAGAGACAACTTCACTGTTAAAGGTAGTCTGCGAAAACCAGTTGTAGATGTTGGCCACTGATTCATCGCGTATACGGATGGTGTTAACACCATTAGCGTTAGCTGAGGCCTGAAGATGGTTACCGAAACTGGTAGCTAGAATCAAAATATCTGACGTCATCAGGACGGCTGTTATATTTTATTACGTAAGTGAACGGCCGAAGTCACTCAGACCTTCAGTCACAAGGGTGGACCTACAAAAACCAAATGATTAAGTCTGACTGTGTTCCTCGGCGCATTACATGTTCTCATCGTAAGTGGGTGCATCCAGCTTTGAGGAAAATTTGTTTGTAGCTTAGACTTCATACGATACTCAAATGCTTTACACGCAGTTGTCAGGAAACTAGTTACTTCTATGTGTTCGACTGGGATGTGCAGGAAGTTATTTATGCGGAAATACATTCATTTCAAAATCAGTTATAGTTTTTCAGGTGAATCTTTTCACCATCTTTTTCAATAAAGCCAACAATTTATTAACTTGAACAGATAGTTTTAAATACAGTACGCCACTTTGCTTGAAGTCGTATTCTTTCATTTGCTTACAATTCATCACCAAGGGACGGAGGAAGAAATCAAAGGAGAGACAATTCCAGATATAGCGCCGGTGTAAATGTTTTTTTGTATACGGTTTCAAAATGAAGTTTAATTCGCACGAGAACGGCAGGCCTTGTTCGCCCTCGCGCAATCTAATAAAGGCAGCGTAGCAGCCATAGCAGGGAAATGAATCACGGCCACACAAAGTCCTCTCTGCCTGACACGCCAGTTTTGTAATAAGTCTGAGGCTTTCTTCGTTCTTCGTGCAACAGGCAATGTTTTAGCAATGTTCCAAAAGTGTCCCAATGTCACAAAAGTGTTACATATGTTATACCACCTAAAACAAACAGTATATACGACGCAAGCCAACTGACGTTAACTCGGAGATGACTTGGAAAGGGAAATACTAAAGTGATTAACTTAATGAAGCATTAAAAGGTCTTTCTGCAAGTAGGCAATTATTGTTTTCATTCAGCACCCAAATACATTTTACCATAGTAGATTTTAACCTTCTGTGGTTCCTGTATTTTATATAGTGTGCGACTTGTGACTGCCGAAAAACGGTTATAGAGTGCACAATGCGTAATAAATGATCATAAGGGTAAACACCCACTGAGGATGCCACAGCAGTGGTGAAACATGTTTGGGTATTAGATCAAAACAATAACTGTGCATCTGCAAAAAGGTGGACCCTCTTTACTTCATTATTATTTTCAGATAGCACGTGAACAGAGTTTAAAATTCCAATATACCGATTAGCCGGCCGCGATGGTCTAGCGGTTCTAGGCGCTCAGTCCGGAATCGCGCGACTGCTACGGTCGCAGGTTCGAATTCTGCCTCGGGCATGGATGTTTGTGATGTCCTTAGGTTAGTTAGGTTTAAGTAGTTCTAAGTTCTAGGGGACTGATGACCTTAGAAGTTAAGTCCCATAGTGCTCAGAGCCATTTGAACCATTTTGATACCGATTAACTTACTTACTACGTCCCTTCTTCCTCTCCTCTATCCCTACCACATCTCCTTTCCCCCTCCTGCCTACACTCTCTCTCTCTCTCTCTCTCTCTCTCTCTCTCTCTATCACACACACACACACACACACACACACACACACACACACACACACACACACACACGCACGCACGCACACACGCACACAAACACACACACACGCACGCACTCACACAAACACAGAAAAGCACACAAATAACTAAGAAAATCAAATACCATTTTCAGAATTAAAATTAACGGAAAACGTGAAAGAAGCAGCGGAAAGCATTAAAATAGTATAGCAGCTAGATGTGCGGACTGGCGATCGGAATAAAAGGATGATCTAGCCACTGTGCAGCACAACAAAATCTCCACCTAAAGGCCACATTCGTCTCGTCATCAGCTAAAATGGAGGGCAGATCACCAAGTAAATTTTGTTCTGCCCTGATAATACAAAGGGCTCTCTGTTAAAATGAGAAGTGTAGTTATTTGCACGCTGCAAGGAATCTCTCACTGCAGTATGAGCCCATGCGTGAGGGGACAGTGCCCAATTCTGAGGCAAGTCTGGGTCACTTCATCCCCCAGAGTGACCGATGTGAGGAACGCCACGGCGTGGTAGTTGTAGTTGGCCTCACCGACAGCAGCTTTTTATCCATCACAGCTAGCCACTCTTCCTCCCACCATTGCATATATCTCTGACGCAACAGTAAAATGATAGTCTGCAACGCAATTGGACACTGTGGCACGTTTTAAGACCCTTAGAGCTTTAGAGGACATGAAAATTTATTATGTAGACGCATCGTCTTCTCTAGTGCCTTCATAATGGCATGGAGCTCTGCAGTAAATAAAGAGCACGCGATGGGAAGGTGAATGCTGTAGATATGGTCGGGTAATACTACTTAACAACCAGCCTTAAAACCGCGATGACTACCTGAAATGTTATAAATTAGATTACAGGGTAAAATTTGGAGTGCAACATTTCCTAAAAGTTGTGAAGTCTAAAATACACTCCTGGAAATGGAAAAAAGAACACATTGACACCGGTGTGTCAGACCCACCATACTTGCTCCGGACACTGCGAGAGGGCTGTACAAGCAATGATCACACGCACGGCACAGCGGACACACCAGGAACCGCGGTGTTGGCCGTCGAATGGCGCTAGCTGCGCAGCATTTGTGCACCGCCGCCGTCAGTGTCAGCCCGTTTGCCGTGGCATACGGAGCTCCATCGAAGTCTTTAACACTGGTAGCATGCCGCGACAGCGTGGACGTGAACCGTATGTGCAGTTGACGGACTTTGAGCGAGGGCGTATAGTGGGCATGCGGGAGGCCGGGTGGACGTACCGCCGAATTGCTCAACACGTGGGGCGTGAGGTCTCCACAGTACATCGATGTTGTCGCCAGTGGTCGGCGGAAGGTGCACGTGCCCGTCGACCTGGGACCGGACCGCAGCGACCCACGGATGCACGCCAAGACCGTAGGATCCTACGCAGTGCCGTAGGGGACCGCACCGCCACTTCCCAGCAAATTAGGGACACTGTTGCTCCTGGGGTATCGGCGAGGACCATTCGCAACCGTCTCCATGAAGCTGGGCTACGGTCCCGCACACCGTTAGGCCGTCTTCCGCTCACGCCCCAACATCGTGCAGCCCGCCTCCAGTGGTGTCGCGACAGGCGTGAATGGAGGGACGAATGGAGACGTGTCGTCTTCAGCGAAGAGAGTTGCTTCTGCCTTGGTGCCAATGATGGTCGTATACGTGTTTGGCGCCGTGCAGGTGAGCGACACAATCAGGACTGCATACGACCGAGGCACACAGGGCCAACACCCGGCATCATGGTGTGGGGAGCGATCTCCTACACTGGCCGTACACCACTGGTGATCGTCGAGGGGACACTGAATAGTGCACGGTACATCCAAACCGTCATCGAACCCATCGTTCTACCATTCCTAGACCGGCAAGGGAACTTGCTGTTCCAACAGGACAATGCACGTCTGCATGTATCCCGTGCCACCCAACGTGCTCTAGAAGGTGTACGTCAACTACCCTGGCCAGCAAGATCTCCGGATCTGTCCCCCATTGAGCATGTTTGGGACTGGATGAAGCGTCGTCTCACGCGGTCTGCACGTCCAGCACGAACGCTGGTCCAACTGAGGCGCCAGGTGGAAATGGCATGGCAAGCCGTTCCACAGGACTACATCCAGCATCTCTACGATCGTCTCCATGGGAGAATAGCAGCCTGCATTGCTGCGAAAGGTGGATATACACTGTACTAGTGCCGACATTGTGCATGCTCTGTTGCCTGTGTCTATGTGCCTGTGGTTCTGTCAGTGTGATCATGTGATGTATCTGACCCCAGGAATGTGTCAATAAAGTTTCCCCTTCCTGGGACAATGAATTCACGGTGTTCTTATTTCAATTTCCAGGAGTGTAATTCTGGATTTTTGTAGGAGCCAAGAGGGAAGCCTGCTCCGAAAGTGGTGTACAATTGTGAAACAAGCCACATCCATCTCTAAGAGGCAATCCTGCACCCAAATCAAACAAGGCTTCGTTGCTGGTTGTCGGACATTAAAAAAGACTTCCCGTTGACAGCGGAGCAACAGTATGGTTCTTCGTTCTATTGGGAATGGTATGCAGATGTTTTGGGGGTGGATATTGTTTTGTAGCCTATCGCCCAATGAGGATTTACTGCCTGATGTGAAGCAATGGCTCAGTATGGGGCTGGCTTTAGAGCGCCTCTGTGACTGGCGTAGTTCCTTCGTGGTGCACCACATCCAACATTTTTAAATAAGTGAGACTTGGATACTCATACATCATGCACTTATAATCACGCCAAGTTCGCACGAATGCTCTCTAAAACTGTAGCATACTTGATGAGCTTGGTGCCCAAGAACCACGGCCAATACATGACACAACAGATTCATGCAGCTGGTTCGATGAGTAATGAATTCACTGCCTTCAGTGCGGATGCAAATTTACGTTCGTCCTCCAGCGGAAATCGAAAATTACAGAGTGTGGAGAACATGGACGGAGACTGTGGATAGGTGGTGTTAGTTGTTCATTTGAGTTGGGTAGAATGCATGCCAAGATAGTCCATGCATTTGCTATAAACACGGCATCTGGGTGACGTAGTGGTTGACGCAATGCCTCGTAGACCGGAGATTCTTGGTTCAAGCTCCAGTCTGGAACGCATTTTCACTCGTCACCACCGATTCCGTACAAAGTCGTGATGCAGCTGATATCATTAGTTCCTTCTCTTTCCTTTCAAATCTCCTCTCTTCCCCCTCCGTTTACATAATATGACGAATTCACTTGAACATACACTACAGTTTGTGGAAATTGCAACACCAAGAAGGAAACGCATCAATTCAATTTATTTAATACCACAGGTTAGGTAAATGACAAGTAAGAAATGCTTAGTTTTCAAATCTGTACATGTCCTCTGAGCCCTACTATTCAGTATGTCGTGTGGCCACAATGTGCTGCAATTAGAGCTGCTATACGCCGTGGCATTGAATCTGAATACGTTCCTGAGTGATTTCCCTCCACGCAGTTTGTATCCGAGCCCAAAAATCCGTGACACCAGTTACTGGAGGACCGTGACGCACCAGGTGTCGACCAGCCATGTCCAGACATGTACGATGGGAGACATGTCTGGCGAACGCGCAGGCCAGGGATGCAATGCTACCCGTCGCCCTTCGAAGAAGGCTGGTACATTCCTGGAAATACATGGCCGGGCATTGTCCTGTTGAAATGTCGCCTGTGGAGATGCCTGAAGCAGTGGGAGTACCTCAGGCTATACAACCACCGTTAGGTACCGGTTGCTGTTCAAAGTGCCCGCAATACGTACGACATGAGATCGGTCGTTGTAACCAATGACGCGCCAAACCATCACACCGGTTGTTTGTCCGCTACGCCGCTCCACAATGCAGCCTCCAGGTTGCGCTCACCACGGTACCGCCGGTCACATGTGCGGCCGTCACACGTTGAAGCGGTATTCATCCGAAAAGATTACGCGTAGCCAGGGACGGTGTTCACGTGGCCAATGCAGTCGGAGGAGTTTGTGGTTTCTTGACAATGGAAGCTGACGTAATGGCATACGTGCAACTAGTCCAACCTGTAGCAGACGTCGACGAACCATCGATGCAGACAAGTTCACACCTGTTGTAGTGCTCCAGGACGAGCCGACACGGTGGATGACGCTGTACGGTCCGTAATGGCCATGCGGACAAGATGACGGTCATCCTGTGCAGTGGTCATGTTCCATGGTCCAGTTTCCGCTCGTCGCTGCGTACGACCTTCCTCTGTCCACTGATACCATACACGCATTACTGTCGTAGCAGCATGCCCTATGTGAGCCGAAATGTTACGGTATGACAACCCCGTTTCCCCGAGATCCATCATTCTGCCCCGTTCGACCTCGCTCACATTCCTTTGACGTCGACGAAGCATACTGGCACTCACTGTGTTGTTTCTACCTTGTGTGACAGCTATGCACAGACTACTCTAGGCGCAACACCGACCCTGTCGGGTCGACACGAGAGGGCTATGCTCGGTCTACGTGTACCCCATCTCGCTGCAAAATGTATCATACAGGGTGATTCAAAAAGAATACCACAACTTTAAAAATGTGTATTTAATGAAAGAAACATAATATAACCTTCTGTTATACATCATTACAAAGAGTATTTAAAAAGGTTTTTTTTTTCACTCAAAAACAAGTTGAGAGATGTTCAATATGGTCCCCTCCAGACACACGAGCAATATCAACCCGATACTCCGTTCCACACTCTCTGTAGCATATCAGGCGTAACAGTTTGGATAGCTGCTGTTATTTCTCGTTTCAAATCATCAATGGTGGCTGGGAGAGGTGGCCGAAACACCATATCCTTAACATACCCCCATAAGAAAAATTCGCAGGGGGTAAGATCAGGGCTTCTTGGAGGCCAGTGATGAAGTGCTCTGTCTCGGCCGTCCAGAACTTTTCCCTTTGCACAAACACCCATTCTCTGTAAACTGTTTATACCAACGTTTAATACACCACCTAACCGGAGGTTTAACACCATACTTCGTTCTAAATGCACGCTGAACAACTGTCGTCGATTCACTTCTGCCGTACTCAATAACACAAAAAGCTTTCTGTTGAGCGGTCGCCATCTTAGCATCAACTGACGCTGACGCCTAGTCAACAGCGCCTCAAGCGAACAAATGTACAACTAAATGAAACTTTATAGCTGCCTTAATTCGCCGACAGATAGTGCTTAGCTCTGCCTTTTGTCTTTGCAGAGTTTTAAATTCCTTAAGTTGTGGTATTCTTTTTGAATCACCCTGTATATTTCCAGAATGAGAATTTCACTCAGCAGCGGAGTGTCCGCTGATATGAAACTTTGTTTCATATATTGCTTGCACACCCGTCGCCACTTCCAAGTGTGGCTCTATTCCTGTAATTCCATCTCGGTGTTGCACTTTTCACAAACGGCAGTGTATTTCCCAAGTAGCGCAGCCAAGCCCCAGGATGGAAAAAGTACTGTATTTCTAAAGCTATTACCCTCTTTCATTTGATTCACAACGAATTTTTGTAAGGTTTGCTCTCTTACACCAGGGTCGTCCAAGGGGTGCACAACTTTACTCAGGTACAATGTATTGCATGCCTGCAGTCCTAGGCTCCGCCTGTTTCGGCACGTCTCAGCTTTGGTCGGTCCTTCTCGTACCAACATGGTGGAGAGCGACATTTCATTTATCACTGTGAGGCGTCACGGTATCTTCCCTGGATCTGGTGCGGCATTTTGCGGTCATACGACTTTCTTCAGTTCTACAGAATCGTGGTGTCAGACTGTTTAGCCTTTGCCCTATTTTTGTGGTTTAAAGGAAGTTCGTAGGTCGATGAGCTGTTTGCAAAAGAAAAGGCAATCTACCGACCTCTCGTTCAAACCTTTAAAAATAATGGGGAATCACGGAAGGGAAGGATGTGTAAACCCAATGTCTACTATAGAGTCTCATAATCGACGGTTAGCGAAATTTGCTATTGAACAGCATTAAAACACCACACAAAAAAGGTTAAAACATTTAGTGGACTATGAAAGTGTGAAAATTGCGATCGACTGACAATTCGTACTGGATTCATTGTTCTGTACATCAAGAAGCACTTCACACTGTGTTATAATTTATGGAGCAAGTGAAGAAATTTTCTGAAGAAGCACGCATTATTATATCATCAGCTGCAAAAGTTGTTGACGGAACTGAACGAAGAGTATGGAAACGTTGCAGACTGGTGCAAATAACGACGGTAGGTCAGATTACATGACTTAACGAATTTTCGTTTTTTTTGACGGGGGAAAGAAAGCAGGAACAAACATTAGGATGTTCAGAATAGCCTGCAGATCTCTCTCTGTAAGTGGATTTGACAGCAACTCCTCATAATAAAACATGCATGCTGAGAAACAACTTATTAATGGTTTCGCAGGGATGAATTTAAAAAGAAAACCGTGATGTGGAAGCGGCAACTTCTAGCAAAAACAATCAATTTCCCTTAGCCCACAGGAGTTAAAGAAAAAACGAAATTTGAAGAATTAATTGTGGCGTTGGGAAAATTACACTAATAGTTCTCTAAACATTTTGAGGCCAATGCCAATCTTACATCTTCTGCATATGAGATGTTTTCAAGATCTTTTGTCTTTCCATGTTGAAAGTGGCCAAGTACATGTGCAGATGGAACCGTTCGATCAGAAATGCAATTCCCGTTTAAAAGATAAATTTTTTTACGATAAAACTGTCTAGGAGCTCTACATTGTTTACCTTGAGAATGTTATCCACGTCTCAGTAATTAGGCTGCAAATGTGATACAATGTTTCAATCAACATAATTGTGTGAAAAGCTTCATTCGATTACGAAACTAACTGACACGAGATTATCTGGCAAAACGAGCGACAAAAATTGAAAATACATCTGTGATGTCCTTGTGTCAAAAGGTTGTGCCAGATAGAAATTGTGATCTGTCTTCAACGTGCCAAAAATAAGTGAATAATACTTAATTTTTTTGTTTGTGATCTGTGTCGTTATAAAATATGAAACCATGCCGCGTCCAAAATGTTCAGTGTTCCTTACGCGACTGCAATGCAGTCTAAAACTGGCACGTTTGCCATTTCCTCCATTTTCCCGTCGTCGTGCTCAGACATTGAGGCGTGGTAGTGGGGCAAGTGTACGTCTGGGTGACGGAACTGCGTTAACAAGTGAGAGCACTGTATACATGAAAAATTCTTGGCTTACTCTCGTGTAGACGAAGCAGCTTTATGCAACCTTTGTCATGTAAGCATCAGTTTTATTGTGCTCCAAATGTAGCGGTTGTGAGCTACAGAAAAGTACCAATAGCACCATAAATAATGTTTGTGCGGGAGATCCTACATAGCATTGAGATTTTTAAATGTCATTTTCCATTGAAAGGCACCCACATAAAGAAAGAACCCTCACAACCACTAAGATCTCAATAAAATCCGTTTCCAGTGCTTCAACTAACTCTAAATCGTTGACTACACTTACTCAAAACTGAAGTCCTGGTCAAATCACAAACAAAGTACTTGAGAAATGATCGGTACATCCGTCAAAACTGGTTTCTAAATGAATAAGAGGAAAGAAGAACGTGTGCGTGGGAACTTTCAAGCAGTGGAATTAACGAAGTCGTCTTGGAATGCATTTGCATTCGCAACTGATTAGTCAAAAGTTCAGTGAAGTCGCAAAATTTTTTCGTAGAATAATGTTCACTGCAGCACAAAGGAAGGGACTGATGACCTTAGCAGTTAGGTCCCATAAGATTTCACGCACAAAAAATTCACACACAGCACAAAGGATCAGTATTACATTTTGGCTAAAGGGGTTATTCTAGAGAATCTGAAAGAAAAATTAACATTATGTGAATTCTACAACCAACAACTTCTCCTTCAGAAACATTCGCTTTGGCATTTCTCTATAGAGAAATGAGTGTTGGACATCTACATCAGCAAGACCAACAGAGCCTAGAAAATGCAAGTGGCGTAGGGGGATGTACATGGGATGTAGACATGCTGGAAGGATATGACAGACAGAAACGGCAAACGTCAACGGACTAGACGCAAGGCCATATGCTCTATGTGATCAAAAGCATCCGACCCCCCCCCCCCCTAAAAGCATTCGTTTTTCATATTAGGGGTGTTGTGCGGCCACCCACTGCCAGGTACTCCATATCAGCAACTTCCGTAGCCATTAGACATCGTGAGAGAGCAGAATGGGGCGCTGCAAGGAACTCACGGACTTCGAGCGTTGTCAAGTGATGGGGCCTCACTTGTGTCATACGTCTGTACGTGAGGCTTCCACACTCCTAAACATCCCTAGACTCACTGTTTCCGATGTGATAGTGAAGTGGGAACGTGAAAGCACAAAAGCGAACAGGCCGACCACGTCTGCTGATTGACAGAGACCGCTGACGGTTGAAGAGGGTCGTAATGTGTAATAGGCAGACATCTAGTCAGAACATCACACAGGAATTCCAAACTGCATGAGGCAGGATCCACTGCAAGTACTATGGCAGTTAGGCAGGAGCTGAGAAAACTTCGATTTCATGGTCGTGCGGCTGCTCATAAGCCACACATAAATCCGGTAAATGCCAAACGACGCCTCGCTTGGTGTAAGGAACGTAAAAATTGGACGACTGAACAGTGGAAAAACGTTGTGTGGAGTGACGAGTCAGGTACACAATGTGTCGATCTGATGGGTATGGCGAATGCCCTATGAACGTCATCTGCCACCCTGCGTAGCGCCAACGGTATAATTCTGAGTCGGTAGTGTTATGGTTTACATGGAGAGGGCTTGTATCCCTTGTTGTTTAAGCGGCACTGCCACAGCACAGGCCTACATTGATGTTTTAAGCACCTTCTTGCTTCCCACTGTTGAACAATTCGGGGATGGCAATTGCATCTTTCAACACGATCGAGCACCTGTTCATAACGCACGGCCTGTGGAGGAGTGGTTACACGACAATAACATCCCTGTAAGGGACTGGCCTGCACAAAGTCCTGACCTGAATCCTATAGAACACCGACCGACATTGACACCTTTCCTTAGTGCAGCTCTCTGTGAAGAATGGGCTGTCATCGCCCAAGAAACCTTCCATCACCTGACTGAACGTATGCCTCCAAGAGTGGAAGCTGTCATCAAGGCTAAAGCTGGGCCAACACCATATTGAATTCCAGCACTACCGATGGAGGGCGCCACAAACTTGTTTGTCAGCCATGAGTCCGGATATCTTTGATCACATAGTGTAGATCGACCCAGATCAGCAAGATGGATCACTGAGCACCTCGATGACATGAATGAAGTGTTGAAAGGCGCCTGAGAAGGTAATTGAATATTGTAACACAGTGGTAGTATCGTTCACAAAACTTAACGAAGTGCAGTAGAAGAAAGTTTCACTGGGAAGGTGACAGATAAGCTAAGTAAAGACTGAAGATGTTCCGTTATGATCCCCATTTTGGCTACGGGAGGTACCTGAGGAAATCTAGGATTGTGACGCTTGCTAGCTGTAATAAATGCGAAAGAAACTCCAGAAGAAGTTAAAATCCTACGTTGAAGAGTGAACTGATTTGAAATTTCCTGGAATATTAACACTGTGTGGCCGGCACAACACTCTAAACTGAACCTTTCCCGTTCGTGGGAAAATACTCTCCCAATTGAGCTACTCAGGCCCAGCCTACGATCCGCCCTTCCAATCCAAGTGTGCGATTATCTTTGTTCTACTTTCAAAACATCACAGAACGACGTGAGGGACTAGCACTTCAGGAGCCACATTCCAGGAAATCGTTTGCAGACTGAATTTAAGTAGAGCAAATACCTGCGAATGGCAAAGGTTCCGGGTTTTTAGTCACTGTAATTCACGCAGTTTTACTCTGCTACGAAGTTTAAAGTCGGAATCTGTTTTCATTCCTTTCACGTCCCCATAATGCAACAACGCCCATCCAACAGCAGTAATATGCCACTGCACGGTATTTTTACTCTTGTTAGAATTATTATTTGTGTCGTAATCGCTATCTTCACCATAACAATGTTATCATATGTTGTGTTGTCCAATTAGACTACCAAATTTTTGATTAGGGCAAACCAGTATTGTTTTCATATCAGTCTAAATACAGAACGATCTGTTACCGGTCATTTTACTTACGTTTTCACTATTACAGGGTATTATACCTTCACTATGGAGATGACTTAGTAAAGTCAATATAGAAATATTATTGCTTTTTAATCACTGTTATGTATTTGACAAGTATATGAATGAAATTTTACATTAAAAAAGAGATCAAATAATCAGTGGTTGTCTGTTTATTGATAGTACAAGTATCTGTCAGAGACATAGAATTCTACTTCAAGGCGATGTTGAATATTTGACTGGATAAACCCGCTGGGGGATTACAATGATTTAGTTTCTCATTTATTTCTTTTTGAGAGTGGGTAGATGAAATTTCTTTACCGTATAGTGAGAACTCTCTTTTTTATGTAAGACAAACCATACCACTAATTTTCTAAGTGGAATTGAGAATAAAAGAGAAGAATAACAAAGTGTGCCTCAAACTCCTTGTTCATTAGGCATATACATCGACTAGTCTGACATTTTAGCCTCTAAATTCTCTTAAAATTACTCTACGCTGACAGAAGAGTCCGGTGAAAATAAAAGAAAAATGTAGCTAAAACACAGACTACGTGTTGTATTATGGTGTGATTTTTTTCATGATGGGCCCACAGCCGCTGCAAATTTCTTAAAGGAAGTCCTTTTCCTGCGTAAGCTGTTCCTTTATCTTGAAACATTTTTTTTTCAATTTTGCAATAAGCTAATTCCGCCCAGTTCCTAGTAAGAGTAAAAACCAATAATATCTACTACTTTATAATTTTTGCGTTTGTACTTTGAAACCTGAGCAAAACCAGAACATTACAATGTAACATGTGAAGGACAGTATCTTATACAGCGACATATGGACTGCACCCTTAAATGGCCATTTAATGAGTCATGTAACGAGTGTTAGTATATTTATAACTTCCTTGGGTTACCAGAGTAGTTCAGTTTAGCACACCTATTTCTTGTGGAAACAAATACATTGATATTTTACGCTCATATGTGACTTAGCTTCTTTTTTATCTCATTTTAATAAATGTAACTACGTTATTACAACTACAGAGGACAAGACTATTTAACTACGGGCGCCGAAGATGTCTACTCGGAGTACCACAAATAAACAACATCAATAAAAACAACAGCTGAGGTAATATGATAGTAAAAAGGAGAAGCACATACTTTTCTTTCTGATGAAAATATTAATTCTTCTCAAACAGAGTCCATTTTGACTACAATCTAGATGACCCTGTTACCGTTTATCAAGAAATAATACAAATGGAATACTTTAGACAGAGACGTATATCCATGCAAATTCAAGTACATTCAATTCTTGAGAAAAACGTTTCTTTCTCTTAGTCTGAAAGATAAGTTGACAAAACAAAATAAGAAAGTTTAATCCAAATAAACGGGAGATATTACTACGTACAGGCTATGGCTACTCGTCTGAGAGACAAATGAATGAATAAAAAGTAAGAACTAATACCATACCACTCAGAAAAACCACACATTCTAATGAAACATCTGACTGTGTGTACAGGATGAATTCATACTAGCTTCCTGCTCCTCTAGCGAATATCTTACTCGTAAAATACTGAACCAACGTTTCGCCTTTCCTCTTCTTCCTAATTGGCAGCACGTTTCTTTACGAAGTACTTGTTCCAGCAACCGTTGCGTCGACACCGTAATGTCCCCATTACCTTCCACCTTCTCGTATTAGACAATGGTGACTTTTCGTTCAGCAACGGACGGGAAAAGCTAGGGAGTAGACCAAGCAGAAAAGACAGCCATTTAATTGAGGATGGAATTTTGGAGAGCTTTGCCCCGTATTTGTCCTTTCGACGAAAGAGTCGCTCTGACTTTAATTAAAACCGAGCGTAACTTTCCATTACGCAACAAATTGAAAGAAAGTAAACACGAAGGGTGTTCTGAGCTCTGAACTGCGTTGAACTGTTCCGTCTGTGGGCCTCATACAACGTCGCGAAATGCTCCTGACAGATTTTCATAATGTGGAAAATTCTGGAGCTTTATGGAAGCGGGAAGATGATAGTCCGAAGCAAAGCCCCTGGCAGAGAAGTAAGTCCTTCCACTAAGGATTCTTCCATACGTCGAACGTCTTGTATATACTTATGACCATTTGACCATTGTAACCGCATCATCATGAAGGATACAGACTGCCCGACTGGAAAGGTAATGGATCCAAAAGTGAATGAGGAAACCAAATATATCTTCGGAGATTCAGAGGTTCTGTCAAGTTATTTCTTTGATTGCGCAATTGAGATTCGTAGCCGGATATCCCACATGCATGAGTAGCTGCCTCAAGCAAGCCTCCAGAGCCGACCCACACTTGAATATGTTACCGTTTGTCTACGTGCAGTACTCGTACATTTACTGTGATTCCCGCACCGGGAGAGACTTGTGGTTATTATCGCGGCCTTTTCTTGGCATAAAATGCTGTATTCCACTGCGATATAATATTTCATGCCAAGACTAGGCTGAGATAGTAATCATAAGTCTCTCCCTGCGAGTATGCAAACATGTGTTCAGGACTTTGGAGAAACACAGGTACTGCGATACAGTAAATCCGCGACAGCAGTTGTGCGGGCACAGGACGTAGACACACGGTGACATATGGAAGTTTGGATCGGTTGTGGAGGCGAGCATGGATGGTCAACGTGGTTAGGGTGCCCTGTCGCATAAAGTTGGAAATAGGGGTTCACATCCCGGCCATCATAAATTTTCACTGTCACCAATACTCATGCAGCTGTAGTCTGACCATATTTACAATTGCGAATTTCTTGTATTTTATGCAGCTTTCGATCACAGCAGTGCCTGTTATTTGAGATAGAAATGCATATCTGTAGGACATTGGAAAGTACATCGTAAAATCACAGGCACTGCAATATAGTTTTCTGAGGCAAGCCGGCCTACAGCGTTGTAACTGGTCCTTACTATCCTGGATGCTAATATAAAGACGGAGATGATATTCGAGCTGATCCCACACAGGTACCATCGAGGACGGGATGGGGGTCTTAGTCACCGCAGGAGTACATCCATATCACGCGGAGAGTTCATAGAGAAACGTGCCATGTGTGAACGAGCATAGTCTTGTTGAGAAATGGCATCACGATACTTCTAATGAGAGGTAATGCGTCAGGTCATCTGACTCTCGTGACAGACTTCCCTTAATCATTACCGGCCTTGACCTCAAGTAATACCCGATAGATTCCCTCACCTTTACGTCAGGAGCAGCAACGCTGTGGCTTTCCAAAACACTTTAAGAACTGGACGTCTTCCCAAGTCGCCTCTGTACTCGCCTACGATGGTCACTTACGGTAGCACAGAACTGCTGTTCCACTCGGAACACAGTGTGATGCCATTCATCAGCAGTCTGTGCTTCCATGTCACGACACCACTCCAAAGGCAGTCATTTGTCTTGTGATTATGGCAGACTACTTACGGGATGGTAATTCTTTAGTTCGGCTTCTGGTGCTGGATGAAACAGAATGTTGCAGGAAGTCTATTAATTGTTCTCGATGGGAAATGCAGATGCGAAGGAATTGCGATGTGATATGCGCACAATACGGCGATCCCACATTGTGGTGATCAGACTTGGTCTACCGGATTCACGATGACGAGTGGGGCTGCCTTTACGTTCTCATGTAGCCCAACATCGGACCACTGTCACATCCGAATAGCTCACGTATCTGGGTACTGCAAGATTCTATTCGGCCAAATGGAGAACCACAGTGAGGTCCCATATAAACTTTTTTAGATGCTGATAACGGCTTCTCACAAGGGTCTCGGGCGGGACTTCCTTGTCCTTCACGGTGATCACTGAACATTTGACACATGCCAGGCACCTTACATACCTTACCCGGTGCAGTAACAACACTATATGCACTCTGATGGACATTCTAATTGTCACAGAGAATTGCACATGTAGTTATTTACATACCCCTTCTATGGTGTGTGCTGGTACGAGATATATATTCTGTGGTGTCACCGCCAGACACCACACTTGCTAGGTGGTAGTTTGAAATCGGCCGCAGTCCAATAGTACATGTCGGACCCGCGTGTCGCCACTGTGTGATCGCAGACAGAGCGCCACCACAAGGCAGATCTCGAGATACGGACTAGCACTCGCCCCAGTTGTACGGACGACTTAGCTAGCGACTACACGGACGAAGCCTTGCTCATCTGCAGAGCAGATAGTTAGAATAGCCTTCAGCTGAGTCAATGGCTACGACCTAGCAAGGCGCCATTAGTAACATTGCATGTATCTAAAGAGTCTCACTTGTATCGCCACAATCTCCAGATGTACAAAAAGGATGGATTAAAGTTAAATATTCCAGAAGCTACGTACTTTTCTTTATAGCATTCATAACGTATCCTGTTTCAGACCTCACGCACCCTGCTTTAGATTAGCGCGTGGCTTTCGGCTTCCTCTCATTGTGTCTAGGCTGTCTTGTCTAGACACAACATATTCGGCCACGTCATCTGGCTGCTTCACTTTGCCAGATCTGGCTGCTACACTTTTCCGTTGCCAGGCAGCGTATGATTAAATGATAAATTTTTTGGTGACAGAGGGCTGTTTGAATTACACGCGTGAGTTCAAGAACCGCAGCGACTTTAGAGTGATGGGTTGACTGTGTCTGAACAACCTGTAACCCAATGTTTTCAGTGGGTGAGGTATGTCGAGGCCATGTTGGTCAGGGTAACAGTCGACCACCTATCATATCAGGAAGTTCAGGTTAACAGGAGCGTCATCTCGTTGAGAGCAGTCTTGGAGATCTAGGAGATAGAGCATTGCCACCGCCCTTAACATGTCAGGAACGGAAAGCGTGCTCTCCAAATTATGAAGACAGAGGAGATCGTGCTGTGTATCCTACGGCTTCCTTTACTGTAAGGCCGGGTGCTAACGAAAGCGATCATACGACGTTCGTTCTACACGAATCCTCGGTGCACAGATACGTCAGTCATTGATACAGAACGCAGAACCGGTACTTGTCTGAAGAGACGGTGTCCAGCGTTTGGTGCACAACTGTCGAAGAATCACTCTCTAGTTTAAAAACTTCTTTATATTTTAAAAGATTTTTTATTTCATTTTTTTATAATACCACTATTATCTATACAGATGAACGGTTTCGACCATTTCTCAACTCTTGGTACATGACATACTGTACGATCGTAGACAGCCGAACGAACAATGTGTAACTGTTCTCGGGAGCTATTCGCATGATACCATTTGATTCCTGAATAACGATGGCTGTGGCCCTCCCTGGATAGTCATTGGGTTACAACACAACATCGCTTTTACAGTCTTCTACAGAAGCCAGTTCATATATGTTGGCGAGTGATGGGACAGTGTGTATGATTGGTGTTCACCCCTTCAGCGTCACATGGGGCCTGATGATGATGATGGTGATGCACTGAGTTAAAGAAATTGGTTTCAGTATAATAAAACAACATCAAATGACGGCTGCCGGTGCTTCAGTTTATTACGTGTATGACAGGGGTGAAGGATGGCTGTCGAGATTTGCATGGCAAATAGACGTGCAACTGTTGAGCACCTGACCGCCCAGTTGCACCAACGGGATGCAAAGACTGTCTGCTCGACGACCATTCATTGAAAGTTGCTGTATGTGGGTCTCAGCAACAGTTGCGTTTTTCGTGCACCCATGCTGATTGCCGTTCATCGGCGAGGAAGGGTGGAATTTGTATGTCAATATCGAAAGTGGACATCTACTGAGTGGGCGACAGGTGGCCTTTTCAGATGAGTCACATTTTATGCTCCATCGGACAAATGGCCGTTGCTGTGTACGTCGTGATTCGTCTAAAAGTAAACACCCTGCAACAATCGTTGGTGGGACCATGGTTTGGAGAATGTATTGGTGGCATTCTCTGGGTGACTTCGTTATTCTGGAAACCACAATGGATCGACACAAGTGTGTATCTATTTTTTGGTGAACTTATCCACTACTACTTGCAGTTTGTTTCTTCCTCGGCACAATTTCATCAACCAGCAGGTCAGTGCAACTTGTCACGCAGCTCGTAGTGTACGAGCATTGTTCTAAAACGACCAGGATGAGTTTGTCGTACTTCCATCGCCACCAAACGCGCCGGGTTAGAACCTAGTCTAGAATCTGTGGTACCATCTCTACCAGGATGATCACGCCTTGATTTTCAACCGATAAACCTGACGCAACTGGCCACGGCATGGCTCCACATCCCTGTCTGTACCTCTCAGAACCTGAATGAGTGCATTCCTGCACGTCTGCGCTGCAGAATGTGATTAATCGGGATTTGTTGTAGGCAGTCACATTATTGTGACTGGACAGTGTATATCGCGGAGCGAAAAATGGCAGCTTCTTCTCACATACAACCAAAACACAAGTGCGGCAGCTGAATGAGAAACCTGCTGCATAATCTCACTTTGTGTATAGAATGTGAATGACGTTGGCCCTGCCAACTCTGAGCTTAAATTGTAGTCGTTTGTATACTTTATCGTGTGGTTCAGTTTATGACAGTTTGTTCCATGCTGAGCTCATAGTGTTGCAATTTTTATGGATAGCAGTGTACCTTCCTGAGCGGAGGCGTATCCTTCTATTACAAATGAAAGCCTAATTTCATAGAAGACAGTTCAAAAACGGCTCTGAGCACTATGGGACTTAACATCTATGGTCATCAGTCCCCTAGAACTTAGAACTACTTAAACCTAACTAACCTAAGGACAGCACACAACACCCAGTCATCACGAGGCAGAGGAAGACAGTTCAGTTCAACAGAATATGTTTCGGATAAGTAGATACTTAGAATAGTAACTTTCTACTTTTCGTGTCGAGCTTCACTTAGTTTCCGGTGAATACCTTTCTACTAGCCATCATACGCCACGTTGTTGTTGTTGTAGCTGTTAATGTTACTGTGGTTAAGGTCTTCAGTCCGAAGACTAATTTGAAACAGCTCTCCGCCCTCTACTCTGAGCAAAGCATTTCATTTTTGCATAGCTACTGTGACTACTTCCTGCACCCATTCTCAAGTCGCTGTCTGCCTCGACAATCCCCTCACCACCCCACCTGTCTCACCCACATACACTTCCATTCGCTACCAAACTACAGGATTTCCGTAAATTATCTCTACGACTTAACGCTAATAAAGTATACAACACATTAACAAATGGTTTCCAACATAAGATAAATCATAAAGTTTTCCTTTAGCTTCCATGTGACGCAATTTTGATGCAGAATTAAACTTGAAAATCTGATAAAATATTGACGCCCCAGGTTTCATCAGACGACTTTCCATATCCAAGTGCAACGAAACTTTCGAACACGGTATAGAAGGCAACCACCATCCCTACCAACTATTGAGACCTGGCATACCTCATTTGAAGAAACAGGTAGTGTTATCCATAAACAGTGGGCGTGTCACCCATGTCTTTCAGGCCCCAATGTGGACAGAGTACGGCAAGCGTTTGCAAGAAGTGCGACAATATCGGTGAGTAGGGGGGCTAGAGGGTCGAAAACGAGACAATCAACAGTGCAAAAGGTCTTGCTATAGCTCTTCAAGGTCCTGCTGCTTCTGGAATTAAAGCCTGCAGACAAACCTCAACTTGAACAATTTGCAGTGCGAATGCTAGGCAGGATTGACGCTAATAATGACTTCTTGGAAAATATTTGTTTATCCGATGAGGCAACGCTTCGTGTATCCGATAAACTGAATCGTCATAACGTTCGTATATGGGGTTCACAGTATCCTCATGTAACACGTGAATTGGAAACAGACAGCACCAGGGTCAATGTCTTGGAGTGAAATGACGAACAATTGCATCGTTGGTCCATTCCTTTTCATCGAGTCTGCCGTCAACGGCTGTGCTTGCCTGTACATGTCACAAGAGCCGTATTAAAAGAGTTTGCTGTGTCACACTTGGAACACCAGAAACCTGATGTTATATTCCAGCACTATTGGGCACCACTCCACTGCTACCTAAATGTCCAGCAATTTCTAGATGGAACTTTTCCTGGTAGATGGTTCGGACGAGACTGTTCAATTCTATGGCCACCACGATCCCCTTATCTCACACCACTAGACTTCTTCCTGTGGGTTTTGGAAAGGATCTAGTATACCGAACAGAGGTTAGACACCTAGAAATAGTTGAAGGCACGCGTTCGCAATACTTTTAAACATGTCACCAGAGAGTACTTCAATTTTAGATGGAGAGAAATGGAATTCCGGCTACACATTACCCATGCCACTAAATGTGTACATATTAATGTGTATGGGTGAGGAAGAAAACTCCTTGAATTATGTTATTACGTGTTGAAAACTTTTTGTTAACTTCGGATACAGTTATAAAATTCTATAATATTAAAGTCTGAAGGTAATTTATGGAGACCTTTACTTCTTGATACCTCAGGAAGTATGCTAATAAAATGATGTCTTATTTTAGTCAAGTTGTGTCAAAAACTTCTTTCTTTCTAAATTGGACTCAGTATTTTCGCATTAACTAATCGATTTGGACATGTATTCGTCATTCCTCTATAACACTACATTTCAAATGTTTCTGTTACCTTCTTGTCGGAATTGTTTATCATTTCACTTCCGTACAAAGTTATATTCCGTAGAAATACCATCGGTAAATAAATCCTGTATTTTAAGTTTACATTCGATGTTAACAATTTTTTTTCAAGTCCGATAGAATTTCAGTCTCATCAGCAAACACTAAGGTTTTATTTCTTCTCCCTTGACTGTAATTCCTTCTCGAAATTTCTCCTTTGTTTTCTTTGCAGACTACTTAATGTAAACATCAAATAACGTTCGGGGGAACTGAACAAGCCTTACTCCTACAACTTCCGTTTTATGTTCTTCAACTCTTGTAATTCCTGTTTGATTTCTAAACAAGTCATATTCCTGTCATCTTCAGAACTTCAAATAGTGTTTACCAGCCAACACTGTCAGACGCTTTATTTATAACTACAAAGTTATACAAGTAGGTTTGCCTTTCGTTAAGTTATCTTCTAAAGTATGTCTTAACTGTGTAACTGCACAGTGCCTTCGATCAGTGCATGTAGAGGACAGGGTAACGTTTGTCTTGCTGATTCTGGTGAAAGACAGAGAAACTATCCAGTGCAAGCACGTAGCACACTCCTTTGGAATAGCAGCAGTGCGAGGCTGAGATTAACATGCTCATCAAAGAGGTAAACTGACATTGATTATGCTATAAGCCCTCAAACCGTGAGACGCTAAGGGGAGAACTGCTATTTACTGCAGAAAATTAGCGCACATCTGGTTTACAGTAAATTAACGCGACCATATTTTCCACCCCATGTTCATAAAACCGGGTGATTCAAATCTCTTTCAGCAGAAATTTGCATGTTGAGTGCCACCGTGAAAGAATGGGTTGACGATCTATACTTCAGAAAGGTAAATTAATGATTAAGCTAAAAAATAGTATTTGAACGAAATCTTACCTTCAGTGGAGTGTGAGTCGACATTACCGTCTGTCATTATTTTCGGAGACAAAGTAAAGTTACTGGGCTCGAACAGTGCGCGTCGTCCCAAGGATGCATTTTCAAAAGGTTGTACTTCCTGTAGTTCACAAAACTCAACAAAAATGTACATCGTGTACCGAGTGTTCCCGTAGTCACTGCGACCTCAACAAACTACACAAAACACAGTGGGTTATGCTTGCAGCAAATGTAGACGTATGTTGTTCCCGTGACACAAATCATTGATACCAATCTGAAGCAGTAAAAAGGGATCGATCACTCTCAGCATTATAGCCAAATAATTGTAGAATGTTAGCTAGAACACAGCTGCTTAATGCAGATTACTCAAAATGTCTTCAGACCGCGAAGGAGAGCTTACAACACATTGACGGCTAACAAAGTGTTACAGGAACAGATAGAAAATAAAAAATTAATGGACCCTCTTCAGAGTTGCTAACTGAGTTTACGTATTTAAAGCAATCTTCTAAGCTTTGAAGTCTATGTTCAATTCACTTCTGTACTAATCAAATGTAAAAATGTGAATAACAAAAGAAGACAAAGATCTCGAGGAAGTTTAATTTGCAGACAATTTTCCAACGGTTCATTCGCATTTTCTATTATTACTTGTTTTCGCACCAGTGACCAGTTTACATTTGGAGCACAGGACTTCATACACTGAGTGATGAATTAAATTTAAGAATGTGCCCCTTTATAATAATCAATTAAGATTATTTGTCACGGATTCCATCTGAAGTAAAGATTGTGATGACGTGTGAAACTGATATTACATAGTTAAATGAATGGTAATGTTTTTAATGTCGAAGTGAAGATGGTTTTACACAAAATCACCTTATAGAAAAAGTGCTTGCAGTGTGTCTAACGTGCGTCCAAAATTTATTACCGTAGGTGATCATTATAATGCGAAGATAGGCTAGTACTGATTAAGGCTGACTGCAATTTCAGCCGTAACATCGATTGTTTCATTACATAATGACGCACTCACAAACCAAAATTAATTTCATCAGAATGATCACGGATGCTTATTCCACAAAAACTGGGCGATTACATGACTGATTCATAGCATTCTTCCTTGTACGATGTGACTGTTGTATCCCTTTAGATAAAGCAACTACAGCATAATGCTGTTACAGGAAGTATATCACACTTACCGTATGATCTTGTTGGGTGGACAGTGATACAGCCACGACCTCGTACAACCGGGCGACCACAAAAGCTCACTACTTACCCTTCAGACCATTATAATTGCTACTGCAAGAGCGTGACAAACGTCAAACGTTCATGAATTTGTGCTACATGCGTACTTATGCTAATGTTTAGAATCTTAGCACAACAGCAGAAAGTAATTAGGTTGAAATGGTTCAAACGGCTCTGAGCACTATGGGACTCAACATCTGAGGTCATCAGTCCCCTAGACTTAGAACTACTTAAACGTAATTAATCTAAGGAGAGCACACGCGTCCATGCCGTAGGCAGGATTCGAACCTGCGATCGTAGCAGCAGCACGGTTCCGGACTGAAGCGCCTAGAACCGCTCGGCGACCGCGGCCAGCCAGTAATTAGGAGTAAACCCATCTATATTCCGTGTAAACTGGAAGATTACACAGCGGTTTCTCATTCAAACATCACATTTCGGTACTGATTTTGTGCTAGAACTTCTTATTGTTTCTTGTGAAAAGGAGAAACGTCTATGGCAGCTCGATCACGGGCTATCGAGTGTGCGTTTATTGTTCCGCGATTTTGTCGCTCTTTATCGTCGGGAACCCCCTGCTGTCATTCGAGTACGGAAACATCGGGTTCAGGAAGGTCGTACTCAATGGCAGGTGGAAGCTCAACGGACTCACTCTAGCAGCAGCCGAGAGAGGATGCGATGAGCGGAAATGTCGAATGTTCAAAGAGCCAAATTTCACATTTGTCATGAGAATCAAAAAAGTCTCTCTTTTTGTGAGTACTGCCAAACATAGAGACACCGTTACTGCCAGAATCTGTGATCTAAATTTCGTACCCTGTATACCTCGACTCATTTACTAAATTTTAACATATACTCTACGGAATATAGTGTAGTTGCACAATATGTAAAATTCGTTATTAGCTATCCTTTCTGGTTTTGTAGATCTAATGTCCAGCAGTGTATTTCTTGTACAGAAATAAAACATTTCACTTTTATTAAAAGAAAAGTAATCTACAGTACCGAAGAGACGATCTTGTATTCATTTCAATTTTAAGAAATATATTTTCATTAGCGAAGAGGCCTCTGTACTTAGTTGCGACATTGAAACTAGTAACAAGACGGGTAATACACAATATGTACGAGAACGAAGAGGGAAGATGGAACAATGAGACTTGAAGACCAAGAACTAAACACTCGGATTAAAAACGGTGTAAGACAGGCAGGGATATAAGTTTTCGCTCCTGCTGTTCAGTCTGTACACAGACGAACCAAAGACTGAAATAAAACGATTCCTCATGTGAGATTAAAATTCAATATGAAAGGATGTCAATGATAAGATTCTGTGATGAAATTTTTATTCTTAGCTAAAATTAAGAAATACAGTATCTGTTGAACAAAATGGTCTAATGAGTACAGACTAATGGGTGTCATGAAGTGGAAGAAGTTAACGAGTACTGCTACCTTGGCAGCAAAATAGCCCATGATGGGCGCAGCAAGGACGACATAAAAAGCGGACGAGCACTGGCAAAAACGGTGTTCCTAGCGAAGCGAAGTCTGTTAGTATCAAACACAGGACTTAATTTGTGGAAAAATTTCTGAGAATGTACGTTTTTAGAACAGCTTTGTGTGATAGTGAAACATGGACAATGAGAAAACCGGAATAGAGAAGAGATGTGTTGCTACACAACAATGTTGAATATTAGGTGGACTGACAAGGAGTGAGGAAGTTCACTGTAGAATCGGCGAGGAAAGAAGTATATGGCAAACACCGTCAAGAAGAGGAGGCAGGTTGGCCAGACATCTATTAAGACATGAGGGAATTACTGCCATGGTACTAGAGAATGCTGTGGAGGCTAACAACTGTAGTGAAAGACACAGATTCGAATTCATCCAGGAAATAATTAAAGATATAGGTTGCAATAGCTGCTCTTAGATGAAAAGTTCGGTGCAGGAGAGGATTCTTTCCGGACTTTATCAAACCAGTTAAAACACTTAAAGAGAAAAGGCCAAGTTCGATATTACGTTAGTTCATTTGTATACCTAATTCAGTTGTTTCCAATTTCTATTGAATCCGGTGAACCGCTGTTGTTTCTTTAATAGCAGATTTCGAAAATCACTGTAACTTTGATAAGATCAATGCATCTACAATAGGGATACTGAATTACGAAGACGACTATTTCATTTCCTTGCTCAAGTGCATGAAATGATCTACCGGTTATGTATAGCACACTGTGAGGAAGGGATTATAATACTGTTTTCATTATTTGTATGTTAGTATGTTAAGCAAACATTTCGGAAACAGTAAGGTTAATTCGTATAATATTAACAAATGAGTACAGTAAAAATTTCAGAAACAGTAAAATCAATTCTAACAACATTCAGAAGTGAATACACTTTTCTTTAAGATGATTCTTTGTTTGCAACGAAGTATTTTAATTTTGTCAGGAATAAGATGATTCAATAATAGTAACGATAATGCCGATAGTAAACACACAAGGGACTAACATCTTTATGCCCACGTGATTAAATAAGAGTTCGCTAATTCTAGCAACGGTAGCACTAATTTAACGGATCGTCGATCGTCGCCATGGCAATGTGTTGATCACTGAATTTAGCCAACTTCGGATAAACAGCACTGGAAACGTGCTGGTGTAGCAAAGTTTTACAAACGCTTGCTTAGCAGGTTTGTTATGTAGAACGTGTAGATATGCCATCTTGCTTCAACGTATGGTACTAATTAGTATCGTTTCTAATGTATTTAACAATGAAACACATTTGGATATATTGATATATCGATGTAGCTGGAATATTGTGGACTGCTTCGCAATGATACGGTAGCAAATATGTTTACGAAAAACGGTTCATCATGTAAAAAAAAAAAAAACTTCGATCAATTTTGAAAAGCGAATGTGCTCAAAAATAACTGTTTTTTTTCTCATGGACAGTGTGACCTCTCTGAAACTGTAATTACCGAGGCAAATTCAAGAAAACCCTGGCAGTAATGAAAGACAATACAGTATTAAGAAATTTTCTTTCCGCAGTTGCCTGCGATAAATCTGGGTGAATTATTGATCTGTAACATCGTGGAATATGTGAGGCTATAGACATAACCAAACACTTCCACACGAATCCATTAGTTTAAAGGCGTCCCGATAAGATGGCCTGATGTTGCCTGTTTATAGAACACATTCATCACAGTAACACTGCAGGAGAGTGGACACACAGCGTTTATATAGTAAATAGTTGACAATCGTAGTACGTGAAATAGTGTGTGGCTGAATGTTGTCTGGACTATTTTGGAAGAGCAACTTGTTGAATCACTGTAATATATATTGAAGGTAATAGTACAGTAGGCATCGCAATAACTTTCTCGCGAAAATTAAGTGCAATATTTCCGCAGAGAGTGCCACACTTTCTATTTTATGACAATTACTTTCGAAATATACAAGGTGGTACGCATAATGGAGTCAGTCCCATCCGTCCTCCAGTCTCTCTCTCTCTCTCTCTCAAACACCACACACACACACACACACACACACACACACACACACACACAAACACACACGCACATACATCATGCTGGAAAGGAAGGTGGCGTAACGATATGTTCTTATGTTGAGATCCACACTTGTGTTTCATAAGTGCACTGGAGCGGAGAGATAAATGGAAACTCTATGTTGTCACAAACTGTTGAATGACGTTTCGATTTTCATCAGAAATAAACTGGGAGTCGTCACAAGTGGTAATGCCCTTATTCATGATTTTCTTTTGTCTTATCCGTCTGGTAGTGTTGTAGCTCTCATAATATTCATACAGTTAATTCTGAACATTTGGACGCGAAATGTGGTTTATGAATCTGGGGACATGCTTTGAGACAAGGAATTGCTACGGTCATTCCAAATCAGGTGTCGTGTCACAGCAGAATGAGCTGTAGTGTGCGGTGTGAATCTTCTAAGGTGTTTAGCAGGAGTAGTTCTTCAAATGGCGAAGATAGCGAAATAAAGGATCTAGCAACTGATAAGATTCGATCATTTTGTGGTACATGACATGCATCTAAATTTCCTAAGCTGAAGCCAAGATTTCAAGTCTCGAGTATCTTTCGACATCACATGTGAAGATTAGTATCATTTTCAAACACGTGCCACGGTTTTAGGTGAGTAATTACGTACTAATAAGCAGCGAATGCTCACCGATGGTCCTATAGAAAAACTGAGTCTGTCAGACAGGGCCGTACTGTTTAGTACTCTCCCCACCACACTTCGCGAATGGTTCCCTGGAAAATGCAGCAAGTGTCATAATACTACAGTCCTCCGTTTCAGTGCTCCTTAGTGCTGTTTAAAGATATAACTAGAGAGATCTGATAGTAGATTAGTATCATTTTCAAACACGTGCCACGGTTTTAGGTGAGTAATTACGTACTAATAAGCAGCGAATGCTCACCGATGGTCCTATAGAAAAACTGAGTCTGTCAGACAGGGCCGTACTGTTTAGTACTCTCCCCACCACACTTCGCGAATGGTTCCCTGGAAAATGCAGCAAGTGTCATAATACTACAGTCCTCCGTTTCAGTGCTCCTTAGTGCTGTTTAAAGATATAACTAGAGAGATCTGATAGTAGATGTGGGCCGCAAGCCAGTACTATACTGTTTTTAACTACAGCTTATCGAAAATATTGCCCCGGTGTACAAAACGAATCACAAAATATTTGAGTAATTCCTTTGATGTCTCAACGTCTACGTAGCTCACTTTACAGTTGGGCAATGATTACTGATTAAGGCCACAGATGGACATGTGCCTGTCGTTAGCTGGCCCAAATTTACAGAGAATTGGGGAAGTAAGTAAAAATTCACCTAAACCAACTGAACAGGTGCGCGTCCCTTTTCGGGGAACACGTTCTAGGCGGGAGCAACAGCTCAGATGGATCTTGAATACCAGCGCTAGACGCATGCGCCGTGGCACGCGGCTGCGGCCGCACACCTACACACACACACACACACACACACACTCACACACACACGCACACAGAGATATTCACACCAATACACACATTCACAGATACCGCTGACGCGTGATTTGGGGGCGGGGAATGACCAGAGACAGGTCCCTGGCGAACGGAGGACCACCCAGGGAGCGGTTTCGGCGAGAGCGTGGACGTCGGCGGTGGTGGCGCCTGGCGCTGTGGCTCGCACACACACTCTCTAGCACGCACTTTGACGCACACGCAGCGACACTTGCCAGCAGGTGCGGCAGTCGCAGCCCCATGCAGAGTGGGCGCAGGCCGGAGCGGTGGAGGCGCGGCGCGGCGGACCGCCAGACTGAGCGGCCGCTGGCGGCGGCGGCGGCGTCGCTGCGGCCCGTGACGCCCGCCCGCGGCGCCACCTGCGCCCCACGCCCTCCCGTTTGGCCCGGCGAGCCCGGCTGTGCGCCGCTCTGCGATCCCGCCCAGCCCCGTCGCCTAGCAACCAGCCGATAGATCGTAAACCGCCCTACTGTAAAGTACGATACTTGTACCTTCACAGCTGTCCGCATCACCCCACGACAGGAGCCGTCACTGCGCAGCTAAGTGATTGTTACATAGCACTTTTCTTTAATTATCGGAGTGGCCGTGCGGTTCTAGGCGCTACGGTCTGTAGCCGAGCGAACGCTAAGGTCACAGGTTCGAATCCTGCCTCGGGTATGGATGTGTGTGATGTCTTAGGGTAGTTAGGTTTAATTAGTTCGAAGTTCTAGGCGACTGATGACCTCAGAAGTTAAGTTGCATAGTGCTCAGAGCCATTTTAAAGTATGCCTTCCTCTCAGCTTTGTTCCGTTCCATGTAGAAATGACCTGTGTGAAACTTGTGCGCAGTAACACATGAAGAAAGTGGCGCCCCTCCGCCTTCAAAAATGGAAAAATCTAGAAAAAAATTTACTTTATAAGAAACTGACGGTATGTTAGGTGACGATAAATTTTGTTTTAGCAAAAGTAAAACTATTTCTGACGTTACGGTTGATAATGGAAGCGCGACTGGAGAAAAAACAAAACACATTCATAGGATCTGGCGACCTACAGAAAGCGTTGGACAACTTAAAATGTTTTAAATCCTGAGAAAAATAGGGTAAGCTGTAGGAAAAGAAGGGTAATGTCCAGTACGTACAAGAACCAAAGGAACAAAATGTATAGAAGAGCAAGAACGAAGTCCACGGATTAAACAGGGTGTAAGAAAGGAATGTAGTCTTTCGGCCCTCTTTTTTCCAATTTATACGTCGAAAAAGCATTGATGGGACAAAAAAAAGGAGAGGAGGATTGAAATTCAAGCTGAAATGACATCAGTATTAAGATTCAATTATAACATTCCTATCCTCAGTGGAATTGAAGAATTACAGGATCTGCAGAAACTTAACATCAAAATTGGTTATCACGAAGAAAATGAAGTTAAGGATTTGTGCTAACTAGTCAGTAAAATAATCCATGACAGACCGCGGATGGAGGATAGACAAAGAATGTTAAAAGGGGATACCTGGCCAAGAGAAGCCTACTAGTATCAAACGTAGGACTTACTTTGGGGAAGACATTTCTGAGAATTTACGTCTGGAGCACAGCACTACACGTAATGAAACATGGACTGTAGGAAAATAGGAGCTGACGAGTCTCGAAACATTTGAGATGTGGTGCTACAGACGAGTGTTCCAGTGTTGAAAATTAGGTGTACTGATAAGGAAAGGAATGTGCAGGTTCTCCGCAGAATAGGCGAGGAAAGAAATATGAGGAAAACATTGACAGGAAACATGCAGTACTGGCCCTTAAAATTGCTACACCAAGAATAAATGCAGATGATAAACGGGTAATCATTGGACAGATATATTATACTAGAACTGACATGTGATTACATTTTCACGCAAATTTGGGTGCATAGATCCTGAGAAATCAGTACCCAGAACAACCACCTCTGACAGTAACGGCATTGATACGCCTGAGCATTGAGTCAAACAGAGCTTGGATGGCCTGAACAGGTACAGCCGCCCATGCAGCTTCAACACAATACCACAGTTCATCAAGAGTAGTGACTCGACCTCCATTGACCAGACGTTTTCAATTGCTGAGAGATCTGGAGAATGTGCTGGCCAAGGCAGCACTGGAACATTTTCTGTATCCAGAAAGGCTCGTACAGGACGTGCAACATGCAGTTGTGCATTACCCTGCTGAAATGTTGGGTTTCGAAGGGTCTGAATGAAGGGTAGAACCACGGGTTGTAACACATCTGAAATGTAACGTCCACTGTTCAAAGTGCCGTCAATCCGAACAAGAGGTGACCGAGATATGTAACAATGGCACCCCATACCATCATGCGGTGATACGCCACTATGGCGATGACGAATACACGCTTCCAATGTGCGATAACCGTGATGTCGCCAAACATGGATGCGACCATCATGATCCTGTAAACAGAGCCCGGATTTATCCGAAAAAGTGATGTTTAGGCATTCATGCACCCAGGTTCATCGTTGAGTACACCATCGCAGGTGCTCCTGTCTGTGATGGAGCATCAAGGGTAACCGCAGCCATGGTCTCCGAGCTGATAGTCCATGCTACTGCAAACGTCGTCGAACTGTTCGTGTAGATGTTTTGCAAACGTCCCCATCTGTTGACTCAGGGATCGAGACGTAGCTGCACGACCCGTTACAGCCATGCTGATAAGATGCCTGGCATCTCGACTGCTAGTGATACGAGGCCGTTGGGTTCCAGCACGGCGTTTCGTATTACCCTCCTGAACCCACCGAGTCCATAGTCTGCTAACAGTCATTGGATCTCGACCAACGCGAGCAGCAATGTCGTGATAGCACAATCGCAATAAGCTACAATCCGACATTTATCAAAGTCGTAAACTTGGTGGTACGCATTTCTCCTCCTTACACGAGGTATCACAGCAACGTTTCACCAGGCAACGCCAGTCAACTGCTGTTTGTGTATGAGAAATCGGTTGGAAACTTTCCTCATGTCAGCAGGTTGTAGATGTCGACACCGGCGCCAACCTTGTGTGAATGCTCTGAAGAACTAATCATTTGCATATCACAGCATCTTCTCCCTGTCGGTTAAATTTCGTGTCTGTAGCACGTCATCTTCATGGTGTAGCAATTTTAAATAGTAGTGTAGATAGGACGATAGGTTATGTGCTAAGACACCAGGAAGTAACTTCCACGTTCCTAGAGGGAACTGTATAGTGTATACACTGTAGAGGAAGGTAGAGATTGGAAAACATCTATCAAGTAACTGAGGACTTAGTTGGCAAGTACTTTAGTTTCACGATCCACGGCGCGAAAAGGTTGTCCTACACATTCTCGACTGTGGTTTAATACGGGAGTTTAGTGGCCAGGGGAGTAAGGTAAGCTCTTGCTGTTGCTCTTCCTACCACGCACGTACACTAGGAGCTGCGTGGCACGTTCTGTTGTCCTGCTGGTAGATGCCATCGTGGCGAGGAAACTAACAAATCACTCGCAGTGGTGGACATGGTCCCCAAAGATACATACATACTTGAGTTGAACCATTGTGTCTTCGAGAATAACACGAATACCCAGGGGTTGACCCTAAGACATTCCACAGACCATAACGCTCACTTCTTGTTTGGTTTCAGACGTTTTACGCCGTACACTTCAACAGAGACCGCATAAAACGTAATTCATTTGAAAAGATCATTTGTTGCCAATCAATGAACTTCTGGTTGAGGTAATGGCGTGCAAATTCCAGCCTTCGTGGCAGATGAACGGCATTCAACGTGGGTACAGAAACAGGCGGCTGCTGCGGAGAGCTGTACGCAGCAACGTCCACTCAAAGTTGTTCTGCAGAAACAGTTTGGATCGTCTTGGTTCATCCCTGTGGTCAATTCATCAACAGTTGCACGTCTATCCGCCTTTACACACCCTCATAGTTATAGTTCAGCCCGTCATCTAAGGCCCTTAGTAAAACACATCTGCCTCGGCACCAGTTTTGGATAACGCTGTTTTGCAAAGTGCGCTTGATGCCTCAGGACATGTCCTACCAATCGATCCCTTCTTCTGGTCGAGTTGTGCCACAAATTCCTCTTCTCGCCAATTCTGTTCCGTACCTCCTCATTAGTCACGTGATCTACCCATCTAATCTTCAGCTTTCTTCTGTAGCACCACATTTCGAAAGCTTCTATTCTCTTCTTGCCTAACTATTTGTCGTCCGTGTTTCACATCCATACATAGCTACACTCTGTACAAATAATGTTCAATGCGATTCATGTGTGGCGATCTCGGTGACCAAATCATTCGCTGGAATTGTCCAGAATGTTCTTCAAAGTAATTAGCAACAATTGTGGCCATATGACATGTTTGGGAACATGAAGTCCATGAATGGCTACAAGCGCCTTGTTGACAACTCGGGTCATGGCTTCGTCTGCACCACGTCCGAACCTTACCATCAGCTCTTACCTACTGAAATTGGGACTCATGTGATCTAGCCACGGTTTATCACTCATTTACGGTCCAATCGATACGGTCACGAGCCCAGGAGAGCAGCTGCAAAGCTACTTGCGACGGTCGTCTGCTTCCTTAGCCCATAAGCGCCAGGTATCATATTGTCCTAAAGGGTATTTTCATCATACGTCCTTCTGGCGGTTATTTTAGGCTTTGTTACTAGCCCGTTAGCAATGACAACTCGACGCAAACAATACCGCTCTGAGTCGTTAAGTGAAAGCCGTCGAACACTGCGTTGTCCGTAGTGAAACGTAATGCCTGAGGTTTGTTACTCCCGGCTCACTCTTGACACTATGGATCTCGGAATATTGACTAGCTAACGGTTCCTGAATGGAATGTCCCATGCGTGTAGCTTCATTTACCACTTCGCTTTCAGCGTCTGTCAGTTCCCATCGTGCGACCACAAAAAATCAAATGGCTCTGAGCACTATGGGACTTAACTTCTGGGGTCATCAGTCCCCTAGAACTTGGAACTACTTAAACCTAACTAACCTAAGGACATCACACACATCCATGCCCGCGGCAGGATTCGAACCTGCGACCGTAGCGGTCGCACAGTTCCAGACTGTACGTGCGACCACAGTCACGTCGTAAACCTTTTCACATTATTCAACTGAATACAAATGAACAATCCGCCAATGCATTGTCATTTTGTACAGTTTGCACGTGATATCACTACCATCTGTGCATGTGCATATCGCTATCCCATGACTTCTGTCACCTCGATTTATACCCTTCACTGCTAGTGCCGCCACCTATCGTTTGCGTGTAGTAATTGGCTATTGCCGTGTTGACATAGAACACAGGCTGTGTTCACATTAATGCGACAGGACCATGTATGTTCATCCACTACCCAAAACAGCCTGCAGATGATGTAAAATGTAGATTATCAGTAGCTAGAAAATCATTACAGGAAAAGAGCTATTTAAAAAATATAAATTATTTGTGGTTCATGCATTTCGGGGCTTTTCGTCCATCGTCAGGTGCGAGTCGTTTAATACATAATTTAAGTCTGTTCTTGAGCGAAGTAACGCGAAATGTATGATCATTTTGTGAGGATGCTAGATGCTAAATTTCTAAATTCGCAAATGTCGTTTTATTCTTTGTTGTTGGATTTGCGAATTTTAAAATGTAGCATGTATCTTTCTCTGATCCGAAACATACGTTCCGCATCTCCTCGCATAAGAGGAAATGCAATTTATGTGTTAAACTATTTGTACTTGATGGTGGCCCCACAGGTTCTGAAATGCGTCTTGTGATTTAATATTCACACATTTCCGGCCTTGAAGGTGTAAGTTTTGATACATTTTGTGTACTGAATACGATCACGTCCAGAACTGGAAAACGTAGACGCAACTAGAAATGTGATGTTACAGAAGGCTGTTAATGAACAGATGCGTAAATAGAATAATACATCCATTTAATCTTAAAATTTAAAGAAATTTTCTAAATCCCGTTATTTGTCTATTTCTTCGTTCTAAAATGAAATTTGTGCTTATTTATCCATGTGAAGAATTCTGAAATCGGTCAGTCTTTTACAGAAAGTGAAATTATTATTTTTGTTATAAAAAAATCTTATCCTTCGCTTCGGCAATTCTTTCTTGCTTTAGCATCATTGTATTTAAATGTGTATGCTGCATATTTAAAGCAAAAACTTCAAAAGTTTTATAGTTCATTTTTGCGTTTTCTAATAGTAAATTGTTTCATTCCATTTCTGACTTTTGATTCAGATCTTGTAAGAGGTCTGAATTTTGAATGAGACTTAACATCATGATACTTCACGTATATGTCCACATGATCGTACTTGACACTACTATCCCAAATGATGTAGCCTACTTTCTTTCCTCGTTTACAGTTGTCCACAGGCAACTGATGTTCGACTTGAAATATCGCTTTTGGTTTACACTTCGCCATATCTTCAATTTCGTTTTCCTCATAACCACCATTTGAGGATGCTGAGGGCTCTTTGTTTAAATAGTTTTGTAACTTCTCGTTAATATTCACGAAAACTTTTCTTCTTTCATCTTTGACTCAGCTTTTATGTACGGTTAAACACAAGTATGTCCATCCGCGATTATTTTGTTGTTTCAGATGGTGAATTAGTAGACGATTCCGCCGGATGTACCGTCGATCGAAATTTTGATACGTTCAAGGAGAATCACCCTTCGAAACGCAATGAACGACCTCCATCACGGATATCTCTAACTTTTTTGCTGTAAGCTGTCCGACTGCGAGTGAAATGTTACTTTGACGTTCGTGTTGTTTACAGTTTGTTGCCTCGACACTGCTATCGTCAGCTGTGTTATCATCTTTAGCTATTCTATTACCTTGGCTTTACTTTTAGTTAATGGATTATTTTTTCTCGTATTTAAATAATCTTAACTCTCCCCACGTTTGCTCAAAGATTGAAATGCGCGTACATTTAAAAAATTTCGAATGTAAGCTTATTGGATACAGTCTCGGGATAATTAATAGCAAATGGATTACTTTCAGCTGATGTGACGCTGTATACCACCGGTTCTCTGTTTATTTTTGCCACGAACTCAGAAAGTTAAGTTTTACTTTTATTTCGTTTACGTTCAATACGAAATTTCGGCCTTGTAAAGTCCAGATTAATATGAACTCATTCGTTATGTATAAAGCATAATGGTGTTTGAGCCGTATATGTAATTTAGCTTTTTAGCTTCCATTTTTGTAGCCTTATTCAATATGGGATGGAGGATGGATAAAAATCTGCTCAGACCTCCCTCAGAAGTGCATGAGTTTTTCAGTAAGCCTACAATTTTAGTGTTATTTCTTTGTTTGGAACTTCAGTGGTAACGTTTCCTTCGTGCTCACTAACGACAAACTTCGAGACAAGGTCTGCTGCTAACGTTAACTCAAAGCCACCGGTATATATTCCTACTAGTCCTACTACTCACTCGTTTCCTGAGTTACTGCAATATTTGAAATAGTAGGTTGGCAAGTTAGCACTGAACACGTCTACCTGATCTCTTGTTAGTTTCTTGTACGCTGTTACTCAGTTCTGAATTTCGAGACATGTTGTCCGCTCGTTGCCTTTCGCGACTTTAATTTCGCAGTATTCTTAGCTGGATTCGTTTCTACTCTTGCTTATACTTCTCCACATACTTAAGGAAATCTGAAGATTATCTCTTTTCCCGTAACGCTACTGTGTAACAGACATTATGCGATACGCCATGAACACCACGTAAGATGTAAATGCAACGCAGCGCACAAAAGCAAACAACCTTGTGACCGACCGCTACGACCACGGAGATTGAACTGTCCCCTTTGAGCACCATGCCTAACCAGACCACCACCTCCTGCAGAGCTGAGGAGGCCTTCACAGAATAGACTCACGGTACATCTGCATCAAACCGATAGTTGGACTGAAGACCATAACAACCCACCTACAGTCTTCTTCAGTGTCAATAATTTAACCCGCCCACATTTCACAGACTACTTCGATCAGGTGACGTGACGAGTCAGTGATCCCAAGCCAGACAGAGAGGGTAGAGCCGGACCACCCACTTATCTTTCGCTCTCTAGGCCACCTAGCTGTCGTAGAAAGTAAAGTGACTGCGGTTTTAATCTCCGATCAAGCAGTCTCTTGAATGATCCAAATTTTTCGAGATATTATGAGAGCACCGAAGCTTGAAGAGCATAACAACGAATTCTCACAATCAATTGCAATGTCTCTAGTCGAAGCATTACCTAATGAACTGTAATTGAGAGGATAGACGATACTGTTCACTGCGTGACTTAAAATCCAAGACTAATTGTATTTTCTGCGTGTATCTAATCATGATTCTGTGCCGTTTCTGAAGCCACAGCAATGCGTTAGGATTACAATTTATTTTCAAACCTTTGTAAAGACTAGTAAACTATCAGTCAAGAATAAATACCTTATACCAAACAATAGTGAATACACTGGGAAGAATGGCAAGGTCTGAGGGCTTCAAGTGATAACAGACAATTATCAGTATGCGCATCCATTGTGCTCTTCGCTTGCGCAGTCTCCAGACAGTCGAGAAACTGTGTCCCCTAGCCAGGCACAGTATCTTAGACTCTGTACCTATATTACGACCTAGTGGGGGATCTGAATCACTCAGCCTTCAAATTTGGAATATCTACAAATAATACGATAACTTCGTAAAGAGTTACTTCTGTTTCTCATTTAGTATTTGATCTATACAGGTAGTCTGCTTCGATCTCTTTAGCTGCACGCATTATTTCTCAAAGTGAGGAGATGATGTGGCAACTGCGTGACCCGAAGCCGAGTAGACAGAATGAGGGAGAGCAGAGCTACCGAGCTGTTCCTTTTTGCTATCCAACTCGTACCACTTTACGCTTCTTTCACTGTAGATGAAAGATGACGCCGTAGAAAGAACGATGATTTAGTCTGTAGCCTTGAGTCCTCTATTTCTTCCAGATTCATTATCTGATCAAAAGTATCCGGACACATATTACTGGGATGTGTTCCACACTTTGCTTCTATGGCGGCTTTCAGTCTGCTGAGGATACTTTCAGTGATAGGTCTGAATGGCTGTGGAGGAATGGCAATGATTGTCCATAGACATTTATATGAGCGAGTACACTGCACTATACGGCACCCTCAACAAGATCCCTTCCCACAATTTCCTTCGCCTTCCTTTTTTTCATTCTCGAAAATTTCTTGAATAAATTAAGGCCTTTATTTGATACTAGTAGACTTATCGTGGTCAGGAATGCCATTTTTTGCCAGTGCTAGTCTACGTTTGTCGTTCTCCTTGCTCTGCTCTTCATAGGGTATTTTGCGGCCTAGGTAACAGCCTTAAATACATGTACATCGTGACCTTCAATCACGATGTTAAGTTTCTCTCTGTTCTCGTTTCTGCTAGCTCTCATTACTTTCGTCTTTCTACGAATTATTCTCAGTAAAAATTCTTGTCAGCAGCTTGGATGCAGTAACTGTTAAGCACTTGTCAGTTCTAACAGTCTTTCGGAATTGTGTGCATGACAATTTTCCGAAAGTTAGATGGTGCGGTGCCAGACTCATACATTCTACACGCCAATGTCAATAGTCGTATTGTTGCCACTTTCCCAATTATTTTAGAAATTCTGATGTAATGTTATCCATCCCTTTTGCCTTATTTGATCTTAAGTCCTCCAAAGCTCTTATAAATTCTGATACAAATACTAGGCGCCTATGACTTCTGAACCGACTCGTAATTCTTCTTCTATCACATCATCAGACAAGTATCCCCGTAATAGAAACCTTATCCCTTCTCTCCTCTGCATCTAACATTGCAATTCCCATTGCACTCTTAATTGCCACCCTGGCTTTTAATTTCACCGAAGGCTTTCCTACATGCTATGTCAGACCTTCCGACAATCATTTCTTTTTCAGTTTCTACACATTTCTCATGTAGACGTTTCGTCTTAGCTTCCCTGTTGTTTCTATTTATTTCATTCCTCAGTGATTTGTATTTCTGTGTTCCTGAATTCCTCTGAACATATCAAAGACGCTTCTCCTAGACCACGGGTAAGTTACCCACTACTCACAGTCTTGTTTAACACGTTTCCGTGTGCCTGCCGCACCAGCGTGGTGGTGAAACATTATCCATCATTATTCTAGTGGCACACAACGTGTTACGGTTGCATGGCATATACTACAATGCTCTTCTTTGTCGCTGAAGATGACCTGATCGTGGACGAAATGTATGGATAATAGGGTGTCACCACTTATTCTAATTCCCATGCTATTCCCTTCCTTTTCCAATTATTCAGTACTTCTTTCAAAATATTTTAGCTTGAATGGGCGCGAATCAGTATCCTTGTCTCATTCATTTGCTAAATTTTAATTTCTGTGATAGCAACTCCCCATGTTGAAAAGAGAGTATTAATTGGACAGAGCTTTCTAATGGCTTGAAGATAACTTTTATGTATTTTCTGATTATTTATAGAAAGTGGTACACTGGACTTATGCTTGTGTGTATAAATGACGTGTGCTGCAGATATAATCAATGGAAAGCCAGCCTGCCTGCCTGGATACCACTCGTTTCTTCTACTTTCGGAATTTCTCTCTCAATTCGAAGTTTAATGATGTTACCCTGTGAAACTTCCTGACAGATTAAAACTGTGTGCTACCTGGTAGAGCACTTCCCCGCGAAAGGCAAAGGTCCCGACTTAGAGTCTCGGTCCGGCAGACAGTTTTAATCAGTCAGGAAGTTTCATATCAGCGCACACTCCGCTGCAGAGTGAAAATCTCATTCTGGATGTTACCCTGTACTCTCGATATAGAACTGAGAACGATGATTTCTTGATTATTTGTGTAGTCATACTTGCTTCACTTACTCTACATTTGTGATGAACCTTTCGTTAAGTCCTCCACTAACACAGAGATTATGTAGCTTCAAGAGATGTTGAGATAATATCATTCGTGAGCTTTCAACAACCCCACATTAACAGCTCCATGTTTTGGGATTCACCATTTTTGAATTGTTTCACTGTATGCTGTATCTCCGCTTTTGTGATGATCTGGATTTCTGTGTCACATTCGTTGCCTACAAAGGAGCATGTGTCTTGAAATTCAGATAATCTTTCTTTTAATAATTCTTCATGTATGTCTCCTACGTATCTAGGCATATCGGCTGTAGGTTCATATAACTTATGTTATTTATCTTAGCTGTTTTGCCATCTTCTCTGCTGATTTTACCTTTGAACTTCATATGCAGTTATTTATGTCTTCACAAAGACACCCCGGCAAATAGTTTTTGGCTCTAATGACATCCTTCTTTGTCACCTCCTGTCGTACATACCTGCTCTTAAGCCACCTGCTATACATCTCCTTAATCTCCTACACCTTTGCCGTAATATCAACATTACTCCGATCACTTTTGCATTTGCCATACATTTTCTCGACTGTTCCGAGACTTTCATAGGCGGCTTCATGGTCAGGTCTCAAAACTGCGTGAAACACTACTTTCACAGTCGTATTATCAGTCTGCTGTAGCTTCCCACTCAATCTAAGCTTGTACAAGAAGGCAATCGAAGGATCTTACAGTAAACTTAACTTATGTTGTGGTTTACATAAAATGTGTTCGTAGTCGCGGATATGGACTACCATCAGCTATATAATGGAATGATGACAATGCATATGTGTGCGCGACTGGGATTCGAAACATGATTTCCCTCTTATCGCGGGCGCTCGCTTTTTCATTTGGCTATCGGAGCACGACACACTGCCAGACCCAAACTTTCATATGTCGTCAACTATGAGCGTGCAACCTGTCTTCGTATATCCATTACGTACATTCCCGTACAGGGAGATATTTTGTTTTGAGACAAATTCCGGACTTCCAGCAAGTCGTCGTTTAATTCACTACACGATATTTCGAGTGGGCGCCTGCCTGCCAGTCATCTTCAGGTGATCCGTCGAATACTGACGAAGACTGGCTTCGTTCCGCCCTATACAGCGCACTGCCAGTATTCCGCGCAAGCGTCAAAATTGACGTTTGCAGACGGACCACACTTCACTGTGGCAGCGTACTCACTGATGGAACCGTTGAACTCATCTGTCCCCGGCGTCACCGCTTGACGCGGCCGTTGTGCGCTCTGGCGACTTCAAGTAGAACAAATCATTGAGATGGTGAGGTTCCACCGCTCTCCAACTGGTAGACGCTGTCACGGGTCATCAGACATTTTACTTGAATGGCGGGCAAGTACTACATGGATGCCCGTCCGTTGTTCCTCGACAGACTGTGCAGTTCTCCACTTTAGTACTCTTACTTCCTTTCGCTGTAGTGTAATCAAATGTACTTTGTTAACTTCGACGTAGGATGTATCTTCGTATATTGATGGATCTGTGTTGAAAAAAGCTATTACATATCTTAAGACTGTACTGTTCACACATTTCTACCAGCCTTTCTCCATTATTATTCACTCTAACCTCCCTAAATTCGTTTACAATGTTCCTAGCATCCTGTTTACCCACTCGCCCATTAAAATCTCCTAACAAATACTGTCAACCTATTGATAGTACCGTCTAGGAGGCTTGTCAAAAGAAATTTTTTTTCTCAGCGTCAGTTGCATTATCTGCATGTGCTACAATGATCGCTACATTAAGTCCATTTAGCTTAATGTCAACAGCCATCAGTCATTCGTTAACACGACCTCAATTCTGAATGCAGTGTTCCCAAGATTTATGTATCGCAAAGGATACTCCCTACTTTGCCCAACACAATTTGTTCACTCCACTGTAAATGTGAATATAATCATCTACTTCCTCTACACCTTTACTTCTCTTTTATGTTTCTGCTAGTGCTGTCATCTCTACATTCTTCTGACGCCTTTTTATTTCTTCTATATTGTTAATTTCGATGCCCTTAACGTTCCATGTATTAAACTCATTTGGTTTTTTCCGTTTGTTGTATTGAATCGGTTCAGTTCCGATATGGTTCCGAGTTTTTGCTCTTGGATGAATATTATGCGTGCAGAATCCAAAGAGAAATCTTACCGATGTATACAGACATATTTTTAACAGCTGTGTAATAAGGCACTTTGGTAACTAATGTATGAGTGTTATGAAAATATAATATCAGAAAATAAAACTCATTGGTGTATACAGATGCTTTTTCTAGCCTATCGGTTTTCCGTTTGTATCAACAAAATATACTATAGTAGTATTCATTTCGAAATTTGGAAACATGTTTACACATTCTTACAAGCATAACATCAACTGCGGATTTCGATAGATTATGCAATGAGACTATAGTAAACGTTTGACTGTATGTGGCCAGAGGAATGGAATTTTCCACTTTTGTCAAATTTACGAGTAACAAAACTCGTAATACACGTATTTCGCGTGATAAGCAACACATATACAACGGTAGTGTTCCGGAGATTGATCCAAGGAGGTGTCAGACCACAGTAAATTCAAATTTCATGAAGGAAAAAAGCTAGTGACGTGATAAAACCGATTGCTAGTTCCCTATGGAACTTAATAAAAATTTTACGCGGACTGGGTGAGCAGCAATAAAACGCCGTGTAGTAGTTATTTCTTTCTGGCAGCTCTTTCATAACATGTCCCGAAATTATGGTTAGGTTGGGGTGTCACAGCGTAGCTTTCATTTGACTGTACCACATATTACACTTATCTCTATAAATCATGTTTGTCGTACAGAGAAACCGAATATCTTTGTATGTCAAAATTTATGGCGTTGAAGGCCCAATGAGGGTTGAGGCAGCTGGTCTTCCACTTTTCTGTCATTTAAAGAGGAACATATTCGTCTTTTTCCCGCTCCGACACGATCATTTTTATGCTGCTGAATATGTGACGACTTTTGGACTAGATCACAACAATTTCGTCAACACGCTTACAGAGAGACATTAAGATAAGTTGAATAGCATCTATTGTTTTATTGAAGATATTACCGTTATTATGGTGTTAACGCAAGCAGCTAGCAGGGAATTACAATAAACTGTATTCTGTTCTATAAATAAACATAACTGAACTGCCTAGAGAAAAACATTTCAGTGTTTTTAATGATGATATGGTTGTTGCGGATGCACGAGGGAAGGTCTTTAGTTCCAGTACTAAAGTAGTAAGAGATCATCGTGTATATTGTGCTCAAAATTATAAATTATACCAACTTTAAGGAAGAACATAAATAAACATAAGTAACGCTCTAAACGCGCACACACACACACACACACACACACACACACACACACACACGCACACGCACACGCACACACACAACTACGAATGTTGGGTATTGGGTGCAGTGCCAAGCTGAGGACTGGCAGGAAAAAAAATAAAACGCTGGGGAAAGTATCAAAAGATTAAAATAATGCCGCAGGCATCTGTACCTAGCTGATTACAAGAATAAATAGGGTGAGCTAGTCACTCTGCTACACACGAAAATCTCGAGCCTAAAAACTTGACTTGTCTTGTCAAGATGGTAGGCTTGCAGCGTTTTCCTATCATTTTTCACTTTGTGCACATTTTATAAAGATGACTACTTGATATGCCATGCAGGATAATTGTAAGCCAGGCTAACAGATGACAGTTCTTGGAAGCGCTGAACGTACTGTTCTCAGAATAATACAATAATATTGCAAATAATAACCTTTCTATGCAACTTTTATTCATACAACAGGAAATTTTCCTGTGTTACGTTACGCTAATGATACTTTCAAGCCCATATTCACTGCTATTTCACGTTTACAACGATCGGAAGGTGGTTGCAGATAGCAACCAAAACTAGTTATCGTGCTTTAATTGTGATCGTAAAATTACAGACTAGGAATTAAAAGTTTCTTTATTTAAAAAAAAATTATTTAATAAACTAAAAGCTTGGGCCGGGAAGCAAACAGTCAGTTTGACCACACTCTTCTCGTCATCAGCTAAACTAGAGAGCAAATCCCCACCGATATTCGCTTCCACCCTCTCAACACAGTATCAGTTAAATAGTGGCGTCAGTTGATGTGCATGACACAGGCATCACAGACGGGGGAATCCTCTCGTTGGATCATGTGTTAGGAGTCAGCATTGAATTCTGAGCCTTAGCAGGATCGTTTCATCCCGTCCCTCCAAAGAAATTCGGGTCGTACGTGAAGTACGCTAGCGGTAAGACACAAATAATGCATTCTCTGCGCGATAGTAGTGGAAATAGTATCGATGACAGTGCTGCTAAAGCATAGTTGCTAAACACAATCTTCCGAAATCCCTCCGCCAAAGATCACGAAGTAAATATTTCAGAATTCGAATCAAGAAAAACTGCCAACATGAGTAACTTATAAGTAGATATCCTCGGAGTAGAGAAGCAATTTAAATCACGTAATGAAAGCAAATATTCTGATACAGACTTTATACCTATTAGATTGTATTCAGGGTATGTTGATGCAACATCTCATTTCTTAACAGTCATATACAACCGCTCTCTCGACGAAAAATCCTTACCCTAAAACTGGAAAGTTGCACAGGTCACACCAATATTCAAGAAAGGCAGTAGGAGTACTCTACTAAATTACAGGCCCATATCATTAACTCCGACATGCAGCAGACTGCTGGAACGTATATTGTGTTCGAACATTACTAGCTACTTGCAAGAGAACGGTCTATTGACACACAGTCAACACGGTTTTAGAAAACTTCGTTGTTGTGAAACGCAACTAGCGCTTTACTCATATGAAATGTTGATTGCTGCCGGCCTGAGTGGCCGTGCGGTTCTAGGCGCTACAGTCTGGAACCGCGAGACCGCTACGGTCGCAGGTTCGAATCCTGCCTCGGGCATGGATGTGTGTGATGTCCTTAGCTTGGTTAGGTTTAAGTAGTTCTAAGTTCTAGGGGACTGATGACCTCAGAAGCTGAGTCCCGTAGTGCTCAGAGCCATTTGAACCATTTTTTTGTTGATTGCTATTGACAAGGGACGTCACATTCATTCCGTGTTTCTAGATTTTCAGAAGGCTTTCGACACTGTACCACACAAGAGGCTTATAGGGAAATTGCATGCGTATGGAATATCGGCTCAGTTGTGTGACTTGATTCGTGATTGCCTGTCAGAGAGGTCACAGTTCGTAGTAATTGGCGGAAACTCATCGTGTAAAAGAGAAGTGATTTCTGGCGTTCACCAAGGTAGTGTTATAGGCCCTTTCCTGTCTTTACCTATATAAATGACTTAAGAGACAATCTGAGCATCCGTCTTAGGTTGTTTGCAGATGATGATGTCGTTTATCGTCTAATAAAGTCATCAGAAGATTAAAAAAATGCACGCAGATTTAGAAAAGATATCCGTATGGTGCGAAACTTGGAAATTGACCCTAAATAAATCATCCACGTGAGTACTAAAAGGAATCCTTTAAACTTCAGTTACATGATACATCAGTCAAATCTAAAGGCCGTCAATTCAACTAGATACCTAGGAATTAAATTACGAACAACTTAAATTAGAAAGAACACATAGAAAATGTTGTGGGGAAGATCAACGAAACATTGCATTTTATTGGCAGAACACTTAGGAAATGTAACAGATCTACTAAAGAGGCTGCCTACACTACGCTTGTCCGTCGTCCTTTGCTGTAATGCAGCACGGTGTGGAATCCTTACCAGATAGGATTAACAGAGTTCATCGAAAAAGTTCAGAGAAGAGAAGCATATTTGTACTATCGTGAAATAGGGGAGAGAGAGTTACAGATATGGTACAGCAGTTTTCGTGGGAATCATTAAAAGCAAGGCATTTTTGTTGCAACAGACTTTTCTCAAGAAATTTCTGTCACCAACTTTCTCCTCCGAATGCGTAAATATTTTTTTTTGACGCGAACCTGCGTAGAGAGAAACGGTCATTATAATATTAGGTCTACAAGTTTGCTTACGGCGTTTTTTCTCGAAGTTATGGGCTTTATTGTGAAAAACTTACAAAAAAATTATGATTCATAGTATTGCCCATCGCTGGCCACTACATTCTTCCATCTTTCGGATAGCATACGAATTCCGTGGCGGAAGAACCGGGCGTCTTTTGTGGGGATCCATGAATCTATTCACTTGTGCACATGAATAAACTTGTTGTAGCTGGGATTTACAGTCATAACAATTTTTTTGAATCACATCATATTTACGCCAGTGACATTTATAAGTTTTTATTACACTACTGCAGTTTCGGCCTTAGGCCATTATCAAGTGCTGCTGAGGAATACAAAAGGTTGAAAACATTGTTTTACAGATTCATTATGCATCTCGACGTTGTGCCGATTATACAAGGCATTTTAACTATGCAACCATGTTACTTACATATTATGGCTTTAAGCCATGTCAGCGTAATGTAAGCTGACAGATTTGTATGTCGTTGTCAATAGTACTAAATGTACTCGTGACGTTGTTACACAGTGCGAGCACACGTATTCAAACATCGTAAAACAACATAATCTGTAAGTGCACATATTCGTTAAACCATCACTAGTCACAAAGGCATTATACCACAGCTGCAGACTGCTGGTTGCAGGTTACTAACAACCGTTTGGAGAGCAAAGGGATTACGGATATTGTTTAGCTATTTGTGGGGCGCCATTGCAGTCCAACTACTGTACTAGGAAGCAAAGAGTATGCCCTCGTTCCATGCTAAGGTGTTATTCGTGTGGAATCCGACTTTAACAGGGGATTTCATAAAAGCCTGCACAATTTCATCTGATATTGTGCCTATGTATCGCAAGGTACGAAATTTATTCTTTTTGCGCTAACTGTACTCTCTTTCTAACGTAATTTTACTATTTAGGCCTATATTTCCTCTTTTAACTTCGCGTTCATATAGGTCCTTAACTAATTTGGCTTCGGTTCCTTCTCTCCTCCACTGCCCCCCCTCCTATCCCTCTCCCAGATTCCCCCTACCGTCTCTGCCCCTCCCTTTTCTTCCTCCCTCCTCCCTCCTCCCTTCACCCGGTGGTAGGTCCCCTTCGGTGCAGTGATTTTTAACGTTTTCGTTGTGGTGTCAGTGTTACTCCAGCGCCGTGTGCCGTGCTATGTTCCACCAGCACCAACAGTGTCGCCAGCATCATCCGTTTGTGTTCCCACTGTTGTTTCTTTGTTTTTCATTTCGACTCACAGTGTGCATTCTTCGCATGTGTGTGTGGCTCTCACCTATGTTGTTTCTAAATCTACAGTTTATACTCATCTATTTTTGTTCTTGTGTCTTTTTTCATCACTTTATATCATTCTCTGTTACATGTTCTTTTCTCATTTGACTATGTTGTTTCTGTAACCCTCTTGGCTGAGGAGAGGCATATTGTGCTGGGGAGTGAAATAACAATAAAGAGAAAAAATTGGCTTCGAACCAATTGTTAATAGCCACTTTTTGTAGTATCCTTAGTTCTTTTTGTTTCTCGTCCTCGTCCAGTGGTACAGTACATAATCTATGTATCATACAGTTGAAATATGCTAGCTTATGTCGTTTTGGATTGCACGAGTTAATACTTATAATACAGTCTGTTGCCATAGGTTTCCAGAAGATTCCGTCTTTATGTTGGCCACTTACATTCGTGATTTGGAGATCTAAAAAAAATATGCTTTTATTATTTTCTATTTCTTTTCTAAAAGTTATGTTTGGGTGTAGGCCGATTAGTTGGTTATGCATTATGTTTAAATCGTGTGTAGGGCCTCCATATTATTAATGTGCTATCTACATATCTTTTGTAGTATCCAATTTTATCTTTTATCTGTTCAAATTTTGTAAAAAATCTAGTTTCTAGAGTGTTTATAAAAATGTCATCTAGGGTTAATGCTAGACAACTACACATGGCGAGGCCTTCCTGTTGTGTATATTTAATTTTGGAAAGCAGTTTTGAGAGGAAACGAATTCTATCAAATCTATAAATTCTTACGCCTCTGGCAGGGTAATCTCTTGGTGTTTTAGTACATTTGTCCCTATTATTTCAACTGTTTCCTTTACTGGAATAATTTGTACATGTTTTCGATACCAAAGGAGACAAACATTCCATCTCGTGGGATTTGGATATTCTTTAGGTCGTTAGCTATTTCGTATGAATTGCACGCTGTATATTGGTTATCATAAGTATAATACTCTTTGAGTAGGGTGTTTAGTTTTTTCTACCGATACAGTTAACGATGGGCCGTAGTGGTACCGATTGCTTATGAATCTTAGGTTGGGCTCTTAGCTTTGGAGCTATGGGGTTCATATTAATAAGTCCCTTGACTTCTGTGTTGTTAAAAAGAAAATTCGTGTTATTAAGTATTTTCCTTAAAGTGTCGTTAACTTTTTTAGTCGAATCTTTTTGGCTTTGATAACTTTGTTATATTTAAAATACTGTAATACTTTATCATTATAATCTGACTCGGGCATAATCACAATTGAACTACTCTTATCCGCTTTACGACTAATTGCATTATGCGTTTTTAGTTTATCGTTAATACTCCTAATAATACTGTTGGTGTCATGTTCTAAGTAGACACCGTTATCTTGTTTATGTAACTGATTTTGTATAATCTTCGCTACTTTACCGATATAGTCTTCACGGACAAAGAATTAAATGTTTTGAATAAGGGATTGAAATTCAGTGTCACTAACAGACCCCGAGATAGCGCGATTAAAAACCTTATAGCGAATACCAAAGTAGCGTTATACCAGTAGAAGAAGAAAATAGACTAATACGTAAAGTAGCGAAGATAATATCTAAGTAACATGGCTACATAGTTAAAATGTCTTGCATAATCGGCACAACGTCGAGATACATAATTAATCTGTAAAATAATTTTTAAACATTCTTTATTTTTCAGCAGCACTTGATAATGGCCTAAGGCCGAAATTCCAATAGTGTAAGAAAAACTTATAACAGTCACTGACTTAAAGGTGATGTCCATCAAAACAATTTTGCACTTTTTCATATGATCGGAAGTGCTGGTCAGCCAGACTATATGCCAATGATCGAAAATGGTGGTAGTCAGAGAGAGCAACGTATGGAGAATACGGCGGGATATTTTGACGGGTTTTGCGACATGGGGTCGACACTGACCTGCCGCAAAATTACCTTAAGTGTCTATCGCTGTATTGTGGCCATTTGTGTTTCACTGCCGGGCTAGAACGCATAAGTTGCTATCGATGATAATAATAATAATAATAATAATAATAATGTCCTGTGACTGTCTTCGTCTGTTTCAGTAGCTACGAGAACATTCTGTCTTCCACCGTCATGCCGGTCTTCGAAATCAAAAATCACCGTTCTTAAGGCGTTGGAAACATTCTCTGCACGTTCTTCCAGTAATAGTTCCCCCACCATTGGTCTTATCCAGCATTTTAAGAGCCACAGCAACAGATTTCTTCATGATAAAGCAGAAAATTATAGCTTCCCGCAAATGGCGAGAAATGGGTACCTAAGTTGACGTACTTAAATCGAGAATAACCTTATGATGCAGTCACAAATCGACTAATATTTTTATGGCATTATGTTTACAGATACCTAAACTTATTGTGTTACACCTATGACCAACCACCTGAACCCCACCTGCCGCTGCTTCTGTCTATTGCAAAACGGTGGAAGCAAAGTTGAAGACCTAATACCATAAAGGTTATCAGAGCTCGCACGGAAATATATAGGTGTTCGTTTTTTCCGCGCGCTGTTCGAGCGTGGAATAATAGAGAATTATTGTAAAAATCATTCCGTGAACCCTCTGCCAGATACTTAAGTGAGATTTGCAGTGTATCCATGTAGATGTCGATGTGAGTGACTGGCATGAAAAACGCCGCCGTTGGATTGTTTGATTCACCAGTCACATCTTGTTACCTCTCATTGCTAACCACAACTCCCCCACAACTGCATGGATCTCCAAAGCAACAGTGAAATGACAGCCTGCAGAGCAACGGCACACTGTATCACGTCGTATGCCCCACAAAACTCATTTGCAGCTTGGTCAGCTTGTAAATTTCTCCAGATTCCCTCATGTCCCTGTACCCAGGAGAATGAGACTTCGTCCCACACTGCTGAAGGAAGTACAGTAGGGCATTATACCTGCCAGGTACATACGCTGAGAAGTTTAGAGAACGAAGGGAGTCCGCAGCTCTTGGTCGTGCGGTAGCGTTCTCGCTTCCCGCGCCCGGGTTCCCGGGTTCGATTCCCGGCGGGGTCAGGAATTTTCTCTGCCTCTTGATGACTGGGTGTTGTGTGATGTCCTTAAGTTAGTTAGGTTTAAGTAGTTCTAAGTTCTAGGGGACTGATGACCATAGCTGTTAAGTCCCATAGTGCTCACAGCCATTTGAACCAAGAAAGAAGCGAATCAAAACAGACGAGAAACTGTTTGCTGTGAAGACTCATCTGCTCCATTGCCTCCAGGTGATGGGATGAAGATCTGCAGTAAATACAATAAATCCACGATAAAGACGGACGCTTAAGACCCACTCCGAGAACTTTGCTGAATAGTGAGCTAAATCCCGTTGTTTCGAGCCAATAGTATACAACCATGATTCTTATCAGAAGCGTTAATAGAACAGCGATTGAAACGTAATATCTGTAGAGCTGTTTTACAATTCGTCAACTCTCTAATAATCATGGGGCTCTGCACGAGTCATATTGACATCTGCTCCAAACTTGATATAAATTATTAAAACCAGTCATACTGCTCTGTAAAAGGCAATTCTTCAGGTCTTGCAGGAAGTGTCATCATTTCTGTCTCTAAGCTGGTCGTAGGTTGTGTTACAAAAATGAACAGCATAGAGACAGAAGTGGTGACACCTTCTGCAGGACTTGATCATCATTTTGCAGGGCAATGCTCAGGCACGTACAGTTACCGATTTGTTTGAATGATGGGGCTGCTAAGTGCTATACCACCTACTGAACTCCCTTCACTGAAGCCGTAGTGAGTTCAACTAGATTTCTAAACTGAAGGAAACACTACACGGTATTCGCTTCAGAACTGCTAAAAATTCTTTGGGCAATAGACCGCGCTGCTCGAACTGTCAACGCAACTGGCACTGCTGAGAATATCCTACGACTTCCACATCGATGGCAACGGGTTATACACAATGCTGGTGTCTACTTTGAAAGTCAGTAAATGAAATACGCATCTATTTTGTACGAGCTGTAAATAAATAGTTGCCTCTATTAAAGTTCCAACCCTCGTGCATGAAGCTCTAGAGTCTTGCAGGACATTTTAAATCATTAAAAGAGGTTGAACATTGGTACACTACTAAACGAGGGCCTAAAGACAACACACGTGAATAAGTTATAAATACTAAACAAAGTGGAGAACATGCTGTCAAAAGTGTCCTGCACAATGGGCTATACTGTTGTAAAGGAGCTGTGACCTGCTGGGACGTTACGGATACACACACCAAGGAACACGAACAGGAATGGTTAAGCGAACGTGTCAATGAAGTACTGAATTTCATGAGAAGGTTTGACGGCTACCTCCGGATGTCGCAATGATTTATCCTGACTTACACTTTATCTAAGTAACACTAATACGAGTATACTGCTGCAGGCTTTAAACCAGCTCAGAATTTGGTCCCGTGTACCTAATGCAACGCGCTGTTTTCAGTGTCAACAGTGTGGTCATGCCGCTTTTGGTTGCAATATTCAGGATAAGTATGGAAGATTCTGCTCCACTGCCCAGGAACCATGTATTCAAAGTACCTCTCCACCCGCATGAGTCAACAGCTTCTAAGATCATCCAGTTAGCAAGGAATGCCCTGTTTTCGTGGAAGAGGAGAAAATCCAGGACATAAAAGTCAGCCAACGCATCTCCTATTCTGACGCGAAGAATGCCAGATGTCTACTCACTTACATACTGTCGTTTGTCTCAGTGTAATGAACAGAAGGCTAGTGCTCGCACCAGTTCTCAAAAATTTTGCTAGTGTAACTGTAACTCCGAACTGCTGGTTCCACAACCAGGCCTTCCGGCCACTGACATAATGGTGGTTGACGGGGCAGATGTTAGAAAGGATAGCAGACCCCTTCGGCAGCAAGTAGAAGAAACCCAGCAAAACGTTTGTGTTAAATGGCCTTACCACCGTCTGCAAAGTACAATTTGGGGGCGAAAACCAGCAGGCCAGAAACATCAGGTCCGACGCCATTATACCATGCAACTTTGGTCCTGTATGATGCATCATATTATTACCAAACTATCGATCGTATTGGCGTTGAAGTGCTACAGAATTAACCAGCGAGCGCGTTAACGCCCCCCCCCCCCCCCCCGTCCTGGCTACAATCACAGTGAAATGACAGGGGGAAATCATACTTACTCGAAACTGAATCGCTTTAGGAGGCTTGGGGGAAGGAACTACGTCTATTGGCTGGCTTCAAGATCCACATTTTAATTTCTCTGATGCCCCTAAACTACGTGGACACGTTGTCCACAATAGTGACCGAGAGGCCTTAGTAGAGATAAAGGAAGAGTGCATATTTGGTAAACAACGCCTGCCACTCCTTGGTTCTCTCCGTTACATTGAGCCTACAAGCATTCGCTGTGTCAGTGCTTGCTCCTCATGAGATGCTAGACGAAGAGGCTCTCAGTGAACTTAGTGAACTTACCAGGTCACCCATCTCTGTGGTGATTTTAACGAACACAATAAGCTCTGGGTTTCAGCAGGGTTAGAGCTTTCTCATGGCTACATGTGTATGTGTGTCGAATATGGGTCAGAGAACGCACTACATCACTGAAACTGGGTCGTTCATTGGTATCAACATCACTACATTCTCTTCAACCCTTTCACACAACGCTCAACGGGAAGTGATCGGTAACTTGCAGCAGTGTGATCACTTTCCTGTCTGGAATACTGCGTGCAACAAAGCCGCCACGATGGGTGTCTCGTAAGGTAACAGTCAACTTACTGAGCTTTAACACCCAGTCAGCGTACGACAATGGACAGATCATGTTACGCAAACAATCCACCGCGCCGCTGTAATCTCAATTCCACGGGCTTGAGGCCAGCTTGGGAGACAGCCTCTCCCTTGTTGGAGAGCAACTAGAATGGGGTAGGTGGCTGTAAGTGGGTTCAATTGCCGGATAACCACACAGAACTCGCAGAGTTTCGGGTGGTGAGTGTAAAATGTTGCCGAATTGTTCGAGATAGAGCGATTCAACAGTTCCTGGGCACCATAAAGCGTACCAATGAGAGTTAAGCTACATGGGAGATCATCAGCAGTATTTCTGGGAGAGCATGAATGTGGCCACTGAATACTATAGTGGGGAATGGCAGTCTCCAGAACAACCTGCGAGTTGTTGCCCAGACTATGGCGGAATATTTTGCCATAGTTACCATCACTGCCAGTCATGATTCACCTCCGCGATGCTGCTGTGTGTCTGAAGAGGGGGCTGTTGGGACTGTAATTTTGGCCCTTCTCCTTGTGGAAGCTGGATTCTGCGTTATCTGCAGCTCGTAACACGTCACCCAGTCATGATAGGGCCCATTATCGGATGTGATGGCACTTTACAAGGGTTTTTAACCTTGGTGGACGTCAGGTCACTTTCTGGACTCGTTGCGAGAGGCAACTACCATTTCTCTTTTAAAACCCGGGAAGACCCGCTCAGAACAAAGTAGCGTTTATCTCAACGGCAGCGTGAGGAAAACCGGAGCGGATGGTCAACCACGGCCTTGTCTGGATCTTAGAACCCAGGCAATTCCTTCGTCACTTTCAGTACGGGTATAAGACGTATCGCTGAATATTTGATAACATGGTCCCCTGGAAGCGGTTAGACAATGAGGTTGCAAAAGTAATTGGATTGCGATGTGCACTTATACGGATGGCAGTATTATCACGTACAGAAGGTATAAAATGGCAGTAAATTGGCGGAGCTGTTATTTGCGCTCATGAGATTCATGTGAAAAGGTGTCGGACATGACTATGGCGCACGTCGGGAATTAACAGACGTTGAAGAGGAGATGGTGTTTGGAGCTTGTATGGGACATTCCATTACGTAAATCGTACGGAATTCAATATTCAGATATCCACAGTGTCAAGAGTATGCCGAGAACACCAGATTTAGGCATTATCTCTCACAACGGGTTAAACCGTGTCCGACGGCCTTCATTTAACGACCGAGAGCAGCGGGCTTGCGTATAGTTACCAGCGCTAACTGCTAAAAGACAAGCAACATTGCGTGAAGTAATCTGAGAAATCGATGTGTGACTTCCGACGAACGTATCACTTAGCTCCGTGCTACGAAAGTTGGCGCTAACTGTCTACGGCAGCAGACGATCGACGCGAGTGCCTTCGCTAACAGTACGACATGGCCTGCAGCGCTTCTCGTGGGCTCTTGACCACATCGGTTGGACTCCACTGGAAAAGCATGACCCGATCATCTGAATCCCGATTTAAGTAGCTAAGAGCTAATGGTAGGGTTCGGATGTGGAGGGGAGCTCAAAGCCATGGACCCAAGTTAATCAAGAAGGCACTGTGCAATTTGGTTGTGGCTCGATAATGATATGGGTTGTGTTTACGTAGAATAGACTGGGTCCTCTAGTGCAACTGAACCGATAAGTTACTGGATATGTCTACGTCCGGCAACTTGGAGACCATTTGCAGCTATTTATGGACTTCAAGTTCCCAAACATTAATGAAATGTTTGTGGATGACAGTGCAACATATTACCGGGACTCAGTTGACCACGATTGTTTTGAATAACATTCTGAGCGGTTCGAGCGTTTGGTTTGGTCACAGATAGCACGAAATGAATCTCATCGAACATTTGTGGCACACAATCGAGAGGTCAATTCGTACACAAAATCCTGCACCAGCAACATTTTCGCAATTGAGGACGGCTATAGAGGCAACCAGATTCAATACTTCTGCATTTATTTCCAATGAACTGTTGAGCCGATGCCACGTCGAGCTGCTCTCCCCTGTGCAACAGGATCTCCTTCGCTATTTTCACTTCTATTTTCTCACTTGGAGAAGGCCTACGATACTACGTGAAGGCTTATTATCCTATGAAAGCTCCATTAACTGGATTTTCAAGAATGTAATTCCGTCTTTATATGGCATTCCCTCTCATCACGATATTTTAGTTATCAAGCCGGTCACATCTCCTCTGATCGCTTGTAGCAGTCGCTACCCTGAATGTAGCGTTTTAGGTGTGAATGTCTTTGCCGTAGTTATTAATGGTACACGTCAGTAGCTAAGTGCCTTGTCCATTGTTCTTTGTTCCTTGACAGCATCTGTGTCTTCAGTCTTGCAACAAAAACTCGTCAGCTGCAACCCATTCTTCGACGGTAGGTTGAAATAGCGGTGAAGAAGGAGTTTAAACTCTCAACCGAGAAGCCTGTATGCATTTTTTAATCTCCCGTGTTCTTGTTAACAACAAGTTGTTTAAGAACAATAACTGTGTTATGTACCACAGGATGTAGTCTGTTACTACTATTGCTTTCTCGTACATTCACAGACGTCTCAGGTGGAGCAGCCACGAGAGCTCTATTTTGGTTAGGTGCTAACACTGCCCAACGGACCATAGAAATCACTGATAGTGGAAGAAAGGTATTTAGAGTCCACGAAAGTCCCACGAGCAGCTAATGAAGTAAGCATCGACTCAGACAGATCCCCGCTTGCCTGTGAAAGCCTTAGACAAGTGATTATTTTGTTGTACAGCTTCTGTGTTTACAATACACATTTGTAATGTTCTTTCATACATGTATGTTTGAAGGAACAGACGATCTACAGCTGTTCTGTAAATATTGCAATAAGAAATTTTATTCCAAATTGTGAATTTAATTTGACTTCAGGTGTACTATTTATTGGTGACCAAACGAATGCTGGATCGGGATTCGAACCAAGATTTCCGGCTTATCTCGAGCGGTCATCTTAACTACTTAGGATATCCGAGCGTGCCTTCCAGACCAACCCAAACCTCTGTATGTCCCTCTTGTCTGCTACACCCTTCAAATATGGGGTGCCTAGGAAACCTGCTTTCTCGGATCGCTAGACAACGTTTGAAGCAAATCGTATTAATCAGTTTTATTACAGAAAATAATTGACAATACTTAACTCTGAGAAATACATAGATGAGTCGTAAGGAAAGGGGGGACATGCAATATAATCGATGTCCTTCAGTACAACGATTCCAGTGCAAGTGAAGTAATACAGCAGATGCATCTGTAGAACTGGGCTGCTGGCAGGCGGCTTAGCACTTATGAACTCTTCGTGTAGAGGCCGCTGCCGTCGCGTTGTCATCCTGAAGAGTGATCGGTCCGCGTGCAATAAAATGGCTGACGTCGTCTCACAGCCCTCTCTGCTCTAACGCTCCCGCCTGGCGTCCCGGCGCTTGACTTTACGCCGTAACATTGTCGACGTTTCTTACTGCCCGCACGAACATCATGTGACTCCCTCTGTAGGGAAGCACATTCATTGTGATCGTCGTTTTCACCCGTCGAGGCGTTTAATAGGTATTATTTTACTGTCCATCGTCTGTGTTTACAATTCACATTACCCAATGTTCATTCAGACACGCACGCGTGTCACTGAAGCACGATCGAGAACCTCCGGTTACCGGGTACTGGCGGCGCTCATCAGTCCCTATCTCGGTGAACCAGGGTTCAGCAGTCCCATTCTCAGCAAACAAATGCTTGACATTTAGAACGAGCCGGGAGACATGAAGCAGAAAACATCACGGACGCGGCGAGCATTGCCACCCCTCGCAAGTGTAGTGAAGTCAGAGACTGAGTCATTTGGTAACCACATTCCATTATTTCTATATTACCACAAAAGACAATGCAGATGAAGTCATTGAACTGTTTGGGGAAGAGAGAAAACTGTGACGTATTATTTTATCAGAGGGTGAGATCCAGACTACAAGATTTTGATTTCGTAGGAAGGAATATGTAACTGAATACTGTCACTTGTTTCATCTTTCCTTATGTGTTATTCTTCAGTAATACATCATATTTTCATATTTTCATATTTTCATAGAAAACTATCCCCCATCGTCTGAGAAAGCATTTAATTTAGTTACACCAGATAACGCTGACGAAGCGAGCTCGGCACTCAACAGCCGTTAAGGTATTTGGTAGTGATATAACACATTTTAATTTTCTTATGTTCGATATGGAACGGTAGGGCACAATATATGTCCGTATTTATATCGTAACTTTATCTTCAGGCTCTCTGATTATTTATTATACAAATGATTATAAATTATTTGTGATACTTGGGATTAAGTAAATGGGGATGAGATGTAATGCCTGAAAATCTACCAGAGGACTTTTTTCAACATTGTCACCAAATTCGCGCACCCATAAAACTTTCTTCCATGCTTAACGTGAAAGTAGGCCATATGTTTCATTTTATCGAATTAAGGCGAACGTTTAATTATGAAAAGTACTTCTTTGTGGTAAGTGAGTACAGTAAAATAGAGGGATAGGATATATTTTGCTACTGAAAGACAGAGCGTTGATTAAAAAATTACTAATTAAAAATATGAAAACAAAAAGGATACAACGCCCTCATTTGGGAGTTCACGAGAATTCAGGCTAATGATGATGGTCCTCCATTAAGCAGATTGAAGGAATCTCAAGCGCTTTTCCACAATGTGAGCTAATTGTCGTTTGCAGCTTGTCCTGATAGTTTTCATTAATTTGTACATGCTACACTGGTCACTTTGGTAAATTAGTGTAACGCTAGTACTGTAGGTAACTCCCTGTGAAAATGCCGATGGTTAAATCATAAATAAAGGAATCTACTGTAAATTTTGTCTTTATACAGTTTGTTTCTCAAGTCATTCGGCCATTTACACAGGCAGCGCTACCTGTTTTCCTGATTTAAGACGACACAAATGAATTTTATAGTTAAAATCGCTTTTTTCCCTAATATCTAGTAACGCACGAATAATTCGGCGTGAAAAACACTACATGTTTTGGATTGTGTACATACGAAAAAAATGATTTTGTCAACTACGAAGTTTCATTAAATTTTTCCAGACAAGCATCCTGAACATGCATGGTGCGAATACATCTCTTAAAGCAAATAAACCAATAAATACCGTTTAGAATATTACAGACATCTCTAGTACAAAATACAAATATTATTTGAGTTGCACACGAGAATGAATTTTTTCTCGGTGCCACATATGCAGTCGACACCTGCGGTTTGTTAATCTGATCAAAGTCGAGTTTTTGACGATGTGCCACTGAAGACCTTAACTTCAAGAATGTTTACAAAGTCGGTATCCAGGCTACTACACTAATAACATTAAATAATCTGAATTTATTTCAGTTGCACATCATTATTCAGAATTCTCAGCATCGTGTAACAGTGGAACAGCGGTAGTTTACTCGTCTCTTCGTAAAAGAGATTGTACTGAAAATATTTTATCTGTGGCTGACATCCGCTGCTGCATACGTGCAGTCATGCTGCCCTTGCATGATTTCCAACTTCGTCTACCCAATTAACGTTACGTCATCTTCTTCGTAATTTTTTTAGCTTTCAAAGAGCATCCGTAGCCTATCGATCATTCATTCGCTTGGTCACATTCGAGCCTACTCACTCCCGTTTTAAGTACGGTCGTAATTACGTCTTCCAATCTAGTTTAATTTATGTCCTGTCGTATCTTCAGCATGATAATTCCAGTCATTTCTCTCTAACATAGATCTTTGAATTGTAACCCAAGTTTTATCTAAGCACTTTTGAAATACATGGACATAATATTATCAACATTTACTTGTTTTCATAGCTTCTAGCTCTTTCCCCATTTATGTAAGTGATTAGCTAGCCACATGTACCATAGAATACATTTTAACAATTTCGCAGCTAATCATCGTTTTGTTTTATGTTTTATATTATGAGTTAACTACAGAAGCAACCACTGTTTTTATTGTGACAGCCTTTCAAGACTCTACTGCGTGTTCGCGGGTCACTGTCTCAAATAGATCATTTACGAGGAATAACTTTACCCTCACCAAGAATTTATTTCAAATTCTTCAAGGGCGCTGATGACCATGACGGTGAGCGTCCTGAAAACAATATCTCAGACCTTAGATCTCCATTTTTCTCTGATCACCGCTTAGCTCTTTAATAATTTTCGCACTAAAAGTCCATGTTTCACCTCCGTAAGACAAGTGACACGTTGATAGTAAATTTTGTGTTTCATACAAATTATTTCATTTCCTCCAGATGACTTACATTTGTCTCTATAGATGTAAATTACTTGCGAATACATCCACACTCCGGAAGCTACCTTACGGCTTGTTCGTCTACCACTTTCACTTCCCACTTTTCCCGTTGCAGTCCAGTATGGTTCAGGGAAAGAACAGTTGCTGTTAAACCTCCGAGTGGACTCAAATCGCTCTAATTTTATCTTAATGACCTTTCTGTGAGATATACCTAGGAGGTAGAATATATTGGTTGACTCAAACATGCGCTCTCTGATCATTAACAGTAGACTCTACGGTGATGCAGACTTCCTCTCTTGCAGTGTCTGCCTTTGGCGTTGTCTGAGCGTCTCTGTGACGTTTCTGCACTTAAATAAATGAACCTATAGCGTGCTGCTCTTCTTTGGACTTTCTCTGTTTCCTCCTTTCTCAATCGTGTCTGGTGCGGATCCCACACCGTCGATCAATGTTCAGGCACTGCTCGAACGAGTGTTTTGTAATCTACTTCCTTTTTTCGTGCCTTAATTTCCTGACGATTCTTCCTATGAGTTTCAGTCTCACATCAACGTTAACCATGATTAATTTTACGTCGTCATCCCACTTCAAATCGCCCCGTACGCCTACTCGCAGACTTTTTTAGGAAGGAGCTGCTTACAAGGTAAATGTACTTTAAGGCAATATTAATGAAATTGAAGAGGACGAAGATGTAGATGAGATGGGAGATGGAGATATGATACAGCGTGAAGAATTTGACAGAGCACTGAATGACCTAAGACGAAACAAGGCCTCGTGAATAGACAACGTTCAGTTAAAACCAAAAATAACCTTTGGAGAGTCAGGCAAGACGAAACCCTGGAGAACAAGATCTATGAGACACGCGACTTACCCTCAGACTTTAAGAAGAATATAATAATTCCAATTCCAAAGAAAGCATGCATTGACAGGTGTGAAAATTACAGAACTGTCAAATTAATACGTCACATTTGCAAAATACTAACACGAATTCTTTACAGAAGAATGAAAAAACTGGTAGAAGCCGACATCGGGGAAGATAAACTTGTTTTTCGGAGAAATGTTGAAGCACCTTACAGCTTTTCATAGAAGATAGGATACGGAAAGGCAAATGTAGGTTTATTGCATTTTCAGAGTTAGAACAACCTTTTCACCATGTTAACTGATACCCTCTCTTTGAAATTCAAAAGGAAGCAGGCGTAAAATACATGGAGGGAGAGGCTATTTACTATTAGTCCAGAAATCAGATGCCAGTTACAAGAATCGAAGGGCATGAAAGGGAAGCAGTGGTTGAGAAAGGCAGCGTTGTAGCTTATCCCCAATGTTGTTCAACCTGCTTACTGAGCAAGCAGTGAACGAAAAAGAAGAAACATTTGTAGTGGGAATTACAGACCAAGGAGAAGAAATAAAACTTGGCGGTTTGCCGGTGACATTGTATTTATGTCAGAGACAGCAAAGGACTTGGAAGAGAAGTTGAACGGAATGGACAGTCTCTTGAAAGGAAGATATCAGATGAACCTCAACAAAAGCAAAACAACGATAACGAATGTAGTCGAATTTAATCAGATGATGCTGACGAAATTAGATTAGGAAATGAGACACTTAAAGTAGTAGATGAGCTTTGTTATTTGTGCAGAAAAGTAACTTACGATGGTCGAATTAGAGAAGATACAAAATATAGACTGGCATTGGCAAGAAAAGCGTTTCTGAAGAAGAGAAATTTGTTAAGAACGATTTAAGTATCAGAATTTCTTTTCTAAAAGTATTTGTGTGGACAGTATCCATGTATGGAAATGAAACATGGACTACAAATGGTATAGACAAGAAGAGAATAGAGGCTTTTGAAATGTGGTGCTACAGAAGAATGGTGAAGGTTAGATGGGTAGATCGCGTAACTAATGGGAAGATATTGAATAGAACTGAGGAGAAAAGAAATTTGTGGCACAACCTGACTAGAAGAAGGGATCCGTCGATAGGACAGATTGTGAGACATCAAGGGATCACCAGTTTAGTAACAGTGGAAGGTGGAAGGGGGGGGGGGGGGAACATGAAGAAATGAATAGAGTAAGCAGAGGCGTAAGGATGTAGGGTGCAGTAGTTACTCGGAGATGAAGAGGCTTGCACAGGATAGAGTAGCATACAGAGCTGCATCACACCAGTTTTCGGAGCGAAGATCACAACGGAAACAGCTGCTTCCAGTGATTGTTGTACAGTCTTGTTACCACACAATAAAGGTTTTTTGTGCCTATGTGTTCGCCGTACACTACATTTGTTTTTGTTGAGAATCAGTTGCTAGTGTCTGCACTAAGCGTTGATTCTCTGCAGGATTTCCAGCATCGTGCTACAATTTTCTAGCGTTGCTATTTTTCTGTATATAACAGCATCAGTTCCCGAAAAGTTTCATGGATATACCGATGTTACCTGGTAGTTGTGATAAACCTTTTGCATTTCCTTTATGTTTTCGTCTCCCTTAAAGGCAAAGAGACAAGATGAAGCGGTAGCCCATCATAGAGCCTATGCCTACCGTCATGTATTTTTTGACTTTCAGTTGTTAATAAACAGAGGATTTTTTCTGGTACCGGTAGGAGGAAGGAGGGATTCGCGCTCAGCTAGTGAAAGAGTGAGAAGCACGTCAATTTTTTAGCGAGTAATTGTAGACCGCCATTTTGGGGTCGCTATGAATAAGTGAGGAGTGTGGATTTCATATGTGCACCGTTTAGAAAAATACAGTATTGTTTTATTAACAGAAAGGTCGTGTGAGTTGTTATTTCAAATAGTACAATAATTACAATAACTGAAGCCCACCTGTGTACTTTGGAAAATTACGAAGATCCGATAAGCTTAATAGGAACACGGTCAAGACTTCAAAGGTGAACGCGGCGACCAAACGTAGTATTATAAAGAATGGTAAGCACAAATCTACAGCGGAGAAAGAAACTACTTCGCCCTGCAAAACAATATGAACTAATACGGACTTATTTCCAGGCATAGCTCAGCTTATTGTGCTTGTCATTCACGCCGAAAAATTAATCTCAATAATTCAATACATTTTAAAAAGCCACGCATTTTATTATCATCTATTCCATTATTTTATTATACTATATAGTTCATTTATATTTATATATATTGTGGAAAGCAAAGGCCCTATAACACTCCCTAGGGCACAACAGTAGTTACTTTTACGTGTGAGGGCGTCTGTCCGTTCAGAATGACAGTCTCTGTTCTGTTTCCTATAAACTCTTCCAGTCAGTCACACATTTTCTTTACATTCCGTACTCTGGTACTTTGCTCACTAGGCGGCAGCGCGGATCTGTGCCGAACTCATTCTGGAAATCAACTAACACGACCACTGCCTGTACGCCTGTACCTGCTGCTTTCTAGGTAACGTGCAATAGTAGAGCGGGCTGGGTTTCACACGATCTTTTCTTTCGGAACCTATGTTGATCCCCGCAGAGGAGATCTTCGGCTCCATAAATGTCATAACACGCAGGCGTAAAATGTATTCCGAAGGTCTACAAAAGACCGTCGTAGGAGATACAGGCCTAGAGTTTTGTGCGACTGGGGACATATCTTGAAAACTGGAATGACCTGTGCTTTAATACAATAATAAGCAAAGCGTCGCTCCTCTATAGACACTGCTGCTTGAAGAGGGTCCGGTTATTTCGGATACTCTACGTACAATCGACCTAATAACCCGTCAGACCCTTTAGCCTCTCTACTGTTGACCGATCAGAGCTGCGTTTCATCCTGTGGTCATTTATTTTGCCGTTAGCGTGACGATTTGAACGAGGAACTACTGATCTTCCTCTGTGAAACATTCTTGGAAACGAATGTTTAGTATACTGGCCTCCTCTGTGTAATCCCCCATTTCACTGCCATTATGGTCACAGAGTGACAAATGGCATCGATCTGTTAACTGTTTAACGTAAGAACTAAACTTCTTAAGGATATCTGTTTTATACTTCTTGCTACTGATGTGGTCTTCTTGTAATATCCACTTCTTAGCCATATTGCAGGAAACATGTATGTCCTCACTTCAGATGAATGTAATGAACGTGTATCGCGTTGATCTTGTGGATGACCATGAGAGCGAGAGAGAGAGAGAGAGAGAGAGGGAGAGAGAGACTGAGGTGATTGGCATACAATGTTGGCTCATAGGCTACTCTAGTATTTAACACAGGATTTCTGGTGATCAGGAAATATACCCCGTGACTCATCATCTGTTGGCAGAGAAATCCTGCTGAACAGGTTCCGGATTCTGAATGGCTAAGGGGCAAGCGTGGCTTCTTTGGCAGGTTCAGTATTCAGAATTCCTTCTAATTTTGGAAAGGAAAGCCCTATGCATCGCTAAGGGATTAATTTTAGAAAAAGAAAGACAAGTTGGCTCTACATAAGTAAAGGTAAAATCAGAAAATGTTGTATTATCAGAATTTTCCAAAATAGTGGTTTTAAAAGTGCATTATACAATGGTGAAATGACCACATGGTGAAGTGGAGCAGTGGTAGTGAGTCGTCTCCGTAACCAACACTACAGCGCAATGGTTTGTGGATTGCAAAGGTAGGGGAAAATACAGAGAAACATTAATAAAATATGTTAATGCTTCTCACGCTGAGAGCTTGTTTTCTGAGGTATTTTCAATCCGCTAGGCTAGCTTTTCGTCTCTTCCTCTAAATGAAGATCTGTGATAAGAGTCTCGCCGGCAAATGGCGAGATTCCACGATCGAGTCCCGATCTAGTTTACAGTTTTCATCTGGCGGGATGTTTTAATGAAGCAGTGCACACTACGCTACAGAGTAAGAGGTGAAATGGTTCAAATGGCTGTAAGCACTATGAGACTTACCAACGGAGCTCATCAGTCCCCTAGACTGAGAACTACTTAAACCTAACTAACATAAGGATATCACACACATCCATGCCCGAGGAAGGATTCGAACCTGCGAACGAAGCAGCAGCGCGGATCCGGACTGAAACGCCTAGAGCCGCTCGGCCACCGCGGCCGGCCAGTAAGACGTGAAATTTGGAAAAAATGCCCCAATACGTGCCTACGCCATTTCCCATTAACTTTCTTCTTTCCAGCAGTGCTAGCCCAACAAGGTGTCCAAAAGCCCTTTTGTGGAGTTTGGGAGGTGAAATAGAGGTATTGGAGGACGTACAGCTATGAGACTGGGCTGTGAGTAGATCACTGTCCACAGAATAAAAGTTCATTGTGAGTCCAGATATTGCACAAAAATTTAATCTCCCAGAGACTGTTATATCTGTAGATGTTCCCTGCGTATATGAGCCTCGAGACCTTTTGCGTTTCCAGTAGCGGATAATTGTTTGCGTTCTCTTAGTGTTTCGAATGTAACATTCGAAAATGAAGAGTTATCACAGCATCACAATTTGATCACTGTTGGGAAAGAAAATACACTCGCACAGCTAAACACAAAAGGAAATTATGAAGGGTAGCTACCGTTAATATGAATACCACCGATAAGTAAGTGATTACTGGGCGTATTACGCGCGTACTATGCTATGTTAATGGAAACTGAGAAGACAAAGCGTTTCTGATAGACCTGTTACACTACTGAGTCGTACTAATGTGACTACCCGTCAAAAGCACAAATAACCATATTTTTCAGCGCCAACTGCAGGGAGATGTCCAGGATGAGAGTCAGTGAGCTTCTGGAAGGTGCTGACAGGGATGTGGATTTGAGCAGATTCACGTGCCATAGTCAGCTACGCTGTGTTCCTCAGCTGAGGATTCTTGGCTTAAACAACCAGATGGAGGTGGTCCCACAGATTCTTGATTCAGTTCAAAGCCGGGAAGCTTGTGGGGAGTACAATAAACTCATCCTGCTGCTGTCTGAGCCACGCACGTACACTGCGAGCTGTGTTACACGTTGCATTGTCCTGCTGGAAAAAGCTGTAGCGTCGATAAAAACTGCGTGTAGGACTGGAAATCATCCTGAAGGAGAGATGAATACTCGTGTTGATCTACTGTGCCTTCCAGAATGACGTGATCACCGAGGTAATGCCACGAAAACATTCTCTGGACCATAGGCTCCCTCCTTTTTTGCTTTAAGATGTTTCACATCATACACGCCAACGGCCATCTGTCAGATGGAGCATAAAAAGTGATTTTTCTGAAAAGTTCATCAATCGTCATCCAGTGGACGTTCAGTTACAGTACTGACGTGCAAATTCCAGTCTTCGTCGATGATGAACAGCAGTCACCACTGATTACGTGAAATAGGCCCCTGTTGCATACGCAACATTCGCAGAACACTCGTTGGGGAGACACTGTTGGTAGCTCCTTGATTCAACTGGCAGTCAGCTGCCCATTAGCTGCCTGCCTATTCGTCCGCACACACAACCACCGCCGTCGTTCACCCTTGACTCCATGGCCCGTGTTACACCACAGTCACCTCGCGCCGATTTTGGATAGCGCCCCTTGGCTACGCACGGTATATTTTAACCACTGCGGCAGGCGAACAGTTTACAAACTAAGCCGTCTCCGAAATGCTTGCACCCTTGGCCCGAAAGGATAAATACATGTTCTTCTGGAAGTCAGATAAATTGCTTCGTTTCCGCATTACGACAAAGAATACACTCTTTTTCCCCTTCCCTTCGACACGTTTTGTTTACCCTCTCCTGTTGGTGTTGCTACCTGCTGTCTGTGGGTGCTTATTGCAAGTATACGTCGACCAAAGGCGGTGGTCACATTAATGTGACTGTACCGTGTGTTTTAAACGTGAGTGGCTAGAAGGCTATTGAGTATCACAAAGGGCACAAAGTTGGACTTCCCGTAACTGGAAACATGGTGAATATACAATTACATTGGTACCTACCGGAGGACGTGTTTACTGGTGAAGCAAAAAGAGGAAACGTTTAAACTACCGTTTTTCAAACGGGGTGGGAGTGACGTATAACACAATGATATAAAATGTGATTCATGATATGTGTAACTATCGACATGAATATTCAGGAGTCTGAAACGATATTCGGTGGGTTATAATACCTATTAATACAGTCCTCGTGAGCCCTAAGCTGATGAAATGCATAAAGCTGTCACATGTAAGTCTGATTTTATATTTATCAGTCGCTCCCTCAACCCACATTGTATTTCTATGTTTGTTTTTACCTGTGAATGACGTATTTCCATTGATTCTCTCTGGTTTGTTTTATATATTATACCTCGTTTTCACTGTCGTCAGCGTGGCAGATAGGTGTTAAACTTGCACAATATGTTGCACAAAGAGCTCACGCTGTAGAAAACCGAAATGATATAATTAAGTGGCTGTTTCCAATAAAGTAAGGTAATTACGTCTGTAGGGCAGAATATCAGGGCAAGATGTTCAGGCTCCATGTATTCAACAGTCTTTAATATGGACAGGGACTGCGATTGTTGCGTGCGGATGCGAGACGAGTTGGTGACACTTCGCTCTAAACGTCAGGCTGTGATGGCTTCTGTTACACAGCTTGAGGCTGCAGCTTATGGGCACCACTGTTGTGGGCAGACCGTGGGACGGACGTCCAGCACGGCAGGGTCCTCCAATCGGTCCCCACCGGTGGACAGCCCAATTAACACTCGCACTGATGTTGAACCCTCACCTGTGGTCGCTGAGACAGATGCTATCGCCTGTCCTGTTTCAGTGGAAATCTGTCAGCCTGCAAGATACGGACAGTCACAGAGGGTGGGATTATTGGTAGTTGGGAGCTCCAACGTAAGGCGCGTTATGGGGTCCCTTAAGGACATGGCTGCCAAGAAGGGAAAGAAAACCAATGTGCACTCCGTGTGCATAACGGGTGGAGTCATTCCAGATGTGGAACGGGTCCTTCCGAATGCCATGAAGAACACAGGGTGGAGCTAACTGCAGGCGGTTGCTCACGTCGGTACCAATTATGTGTGTCAATTTGGATCAGAAGAAATTCTCTCTGGTTTCGAGCGGCTAACAGAAGTGGTAAAGGCTGCCAGTCTTGCTTGCAACAAGAAAGCAGAGCTGAACATCTGAAGCATAGCCGACAGAACCGATTGCGGACCTCTGGTACAGAGCCGAGTGGAGGGTCTGAATCAGAGGCTCAGACGTTCCTGCGACCGTGTAGGCAGCAGATTCCTCGACTTGCGCCAAAGGGTGGTTGGGTATTGGGTTCCGCTCAATAGATCAGGTGTCCACTATACGGAGGAGGCGGCTACACGGGTAGCAGGGGCTGTGTGGCGTCGTCTGGGCGGTTTTTTTAGATTAGATGGTCTCTCGAAAACACAAGAAGTGCTTCAGCCACAAAGGGTGAAGGCCGAACACAGGAAGAACTTTGTTACAAGGACCATCGGTGTAACAGTTGTAAATAGACGTAGTTGTGTTGGGAAAGTACCGGAGCACCAAGTGCTAACAGAAAGCACTGATGCTAAAATCATTATAGGCACCTAAAGCTGGCTAAAGCCGGAGTAAGCTAAGCCGAAATTTTTGCGAAGAACCTAACGGTTTACCGAAAGGATAGGCTAAACATGGTTGGCGGTGGCGTGTTTGTTGCTGTTAGAAGTAGTTTATCTTGTAACGAAATTGAAGTAGATAGTTCCTGTGAGTTGGTCTGGGCAGAGGTCATTGTTGGCAACGGGAATAAGTTAACCGGATCCTTTTACCGACCTCCCAATGCAGATGATACAGTTGCTGAAAGGTTCAAAGAAAACTTGAGTTTGATTTCAATTACGTATCCGACTCATACGATTACAGTTGATGGTGACTATAATTTACCCTCGATATGTTGGTGGAAATTCATGTTTAATTACTGAGTTACACATAAAACATCATACGAAATTGTGCTAAACGCGTTCTCTGATATTTATTTCGAGCATTTAGTTCATAAGCTCACGCGTATAGTAAACGGTTGTGGAAACGCACTTGATCTCATAACAACAAATAATGCTGAGTTAGTAACGAGCATCAAAACGGATACAGGGATTAGTTAACATAGGGTGGTTATAGCGAGACTGAATATTGTAACCCCCAAATTCTCCAAAAATAACGAAAAATGTACCTATTCATAAAAGCACATAAAAATTCACTTGACGCCTTCCTGAGAGACAATCTCCAATCCTTCAAATTAAATGATATAAATGTAGACTAGTATCGGCAGCAATTGAGAGATTATTCCACATACATTAACAAACGACGGAGCTGATCCTACTTGGTACACAAAACGAGTCAGAACACTGTTGCAGAAACAACGAAACAAACATGCCAAATTTGAACAGACGCAAAAACCCCAGATTGACGATTTTTACAGAAGCTCGAAATCTAGCGCGGACTTCAATGCGAGATGCTTCTAACAGTTTCCACAACGACACTTTGTCTCGAAACCTGACAGAAAATCCAAAGAGATTCTGTTCGTATGTGAAGCGGCAAGAAAAATTCAATGCCTTCTCTGCGCGATAGCAATGGAGATACTATCGAAAACAGTGCCGCCAGAGATGAGTTACTGAACACAGCATTGCTAAATGCCTTCACAAAAGAAGACGACGAAATATTCCAGAATTCGACTCAAGAACAGCTGCCGACATAAGTAACGTAGAAGTAAATATCCTCGGATTAGTGAAACAACTTAAATCACTCCATAAAAGCAAGTCTTCTGGTCCAGACTGTATGCCAATTAGGTTCCTTTCAGATTATGATGATGCGTTGGCTCCTTACTTGACAATCATATACAACCGTTCGCTCGACGAAAGATCCGTACATAAAGACTGGAAAGTTGCACAGATCACACCAATATTCAAGGAATTTATTAGTAGTAATCTACTTAATTACAGGTCCATATCTTTAGCGTAGAGATGCAGCACTTTTGTAAAACATATACTGTGTTCAAACATTATGAATTACCTCAAAGAAGTGGTCTATTGACTAATAGTCAACATGGGTTTAGAAAACATCGTTCCTGTGAAACACAACTAGTTCTTTATTCGCATGAAGTGTTGAATGCTAATGACATGGGTTTTCAGATTGATTCCGTATTTCTGGATTTCCAGAAGGCTTTTGACACTGTACCACACTAGCGGTTTATGGTGAAATTGCGTGCTTATGGAATATCGTCTCAGTTATGTGACTGGATTTGTGACTTCCTATCGGTAAGGTCACAGTTCGTAGTAGTTGATGGAAAGTCATCGAGTGAAACGGAAGTGATTTCTGGCTTTCCCCAAGGTAGTGTTATAGGCCCTTTGCTGTTCCTTATCTATATAAAAGATTTGGGAGACAATCTGAGCAGCCGTCTTAGGTTGTTTGCATTGGCGCTGTCGTTTATCGACTAATAAAGTCATCAGAGGATCAAAACAAACTGCAAAACGTTTTAAAAAAGATATTTGAGTGATGTAAAAATTGGCAGTTGGCCCTAAATAACGAAAAGTATGAGGTCATCCACAGGAGTGCCAAAAGAAGCTCGTTAAACTTCTGTTACACGATAAATCAGTCTAGTCGAAAAGCCGTAAATTCAACTAAATATCTAGATATTACAATTACGAACAACTTAAATTGGAAGGAACACATAGAAAATGTTGTGGGGAAGGCTAACCAAAGATTGCGTTTAATTGGCAGGACACTTGGAAAATGTAACAGACCTTCTGAGGAGACTGCCTACACAACGCTTGTCCGTACTGTCTTGGAATACTGCTGCGCAGTGTGGGACCCTTACCAGATAGGATTGACGGAGTACATCGGAAAAGTTCAAAGAAGGGCAGCACGTTTTGTTTCATTGCTAAATATGGGAGAGAGTGTCACTGAAATGATACAGGATTTGGGCTGGACATTATTAAAACAAACTAGTTTTTCGTTGCGACGGAATCTTCTCACGAAATTCCAATCCAACTTTCTCCTCCGAATGCGAAAGTATTTTGTTGACACAGACCTACATAGGGAGGAACGATCACCACGATAAAGTAAGGGAAAGCAGAGCTCTTACCGGAAGATATAGGTGTTCATTCTTTCCACGTGCTATACGAGATTGGAATAATAGAGAATTGTGAAGGTGTTTCGTTGACCCCTCTGCCAGCTACTTAAATGTGATTTGCAGTGTATCAATGTAGATGTAGAAACGTCTCATCAGAAAAGATTTTTTTCCTTTCTTCTGTCTTTTGACTGGTTTGATGTGGCCCACCGAGATTTCCTCTCCTGTGCCAACTGCTTAATCTCAGAGTAGCATTTATTTCTGTCTTCCTCCACAATATTTGCCCTCTACAGCCCCTCTAGTAACATGTAAGTCATTTCCTGCTGTCTGAACAGGTCATCTTGTTCCTTCTTCTTGTCAATGTTTTCCACATATTCCTTTCCTCTCCGATTCTGCGCAGAACCTCCTCATTCCTTACCTTACCAGCACAAGTACTTTTCGACATTCGTCCGTAGCACCGTATCTCAAAAGCTTGGATTCTGTTATGTTCTCGTTTTCCCCATTCCATGTTTCACTGTGCTCCAGACGTACATTCTCAGACATTTCTTCCTCAAATTAAGGGCTACGATTCATAGTAGTGACTTCTCTTGGCCAGGAATGTACTCGTTTCCAGTGTTAGTATGCTTTTGATGTCTTCCCTGTTCAGTCAGTCATTGGTTATTTTGCTGCCTAGGTAGCAGAATTCCTTAACTTCGTCTCCTTTGTGACTATCAATCCTGATGTTAAATTTCTCGCTGTTCTCATTTCTGCTATTTCTCGCTACTTTGGTGTTTCTTCGATATAATCTCAATCCATATTCTGTATTCATTAGACTGTTCATTACATTCAGCTGTTCCTATAATTCTTCTTCAGGACAACAACGTCATCAGTGAATCGTATCATTGACATCCTTTAACTTTGTATTTTAGTTCCACTCCAGCACCTCTCTTCTATTTCGATTATTGCTTCTTAGATGAAGAGACTGAACAGTAGGGGCGAAAAACTACATCCCCGTGTTACACCGTTTTCAATCCGAGCACTTCGCTTTTGGTCGTCCACTCTTATTATTCCCTCTATTCCCCTGTACATTTTGTATATTATCCATCTCTCCCTATAGAGTACACCTATTTTTCTCAGCATTTCGAACATATTACCCCATTTTACATTGTACAATGCTTTTTCCAGGACGACATATCCTATGAACGTGTCTTGGTTTTCCTTCAGTTTTGCTTAGATTATCAGCCACAACGTCGGGATTGCCTCTTTGGTACCTTGTCTAAAGCCACACTGTTCGTCATCTAACACATCCTCAACTTCCTTTTCCACTCTTCTGTATATTATTCTTGTCAGCAACTTGGATGCTTGACTCCTTAACCTGATTGTGCGCAGATATCGTAAGATACCCCGCTTTGCGATCCCGGATAGGCAGCGATCTGGGGTGTATCTGACGACAGAGTGCAAGACAAGTGTTTCATAGCACACTGTTCGAAGATCGTTGTTGAGCATGGAATACCACATCACACGTCCCCTACGTGTTCCTGTGTTGACTCAATGACGTCAGCAGCTATGATTGCATTGAGCACAGCATCATTGAGTTTTCACCGTGGATGAATAGGAACGCTTCGCCTGTCGGAAGAATGGCGTTTCTTGTTATGTCAGACCAATGTTTGTGTTCTTAAATGCCGCCATCCAGGCGAACTTCTGCATGAAACGTGCACCGCGCCACAAATGCAGGACACTGAGGACGGAATTATGCTATGGGTACATATTGTTGGGCTTCCATGTGATCTGCGGTGGTAATTGAAGGAATTGAAAGGAGTGAGCTATGTGAACATTGCTGCGGATCGCCCGCATAGCTTCATGCTTGAAGTCTCCCCCCACGTGTATGACATTTTATGCACAGTAATTGTCTTTGTTGCATGGCCACAGTCGCGCAACAGTGGTTTCAGGGGCGTTATAGTGAACTCACATTGATGTCCTGGGCAGCAAATGTGCCTCATCCGTACCCAGTAGAACACAAGTTGGGCGATAGCTGCATCCCCGTAAACCACGATTCTGTGTCTTGCTGGAATTGTTTGAACTGTGCGTAGACATTTGGTGCCAGGTACTTCCGGAATCCATGCCAAGCAGGATCCCTCCTGTAGTGTGTTTGAAAAGTGGAACACATTCGCTACTAAACAGATGGTCATGATGTTTTGGCTCATCGATGTAATCAGAAAGTACACTCCTGGAAATTGAAATAAGAACACCGTGAATTCATTGTCCCAGGAAGGGGAAACTTTATTGACACATTCCTGGGGTCAGATACATCACATGATCACACTGACAGAACCACAGGCACATAAAAGCAGGCAACAGAGCATGCACAATGTCGGCACTAGTACAGTGTATATCCACCTTTCGCAGCAATGCAGGCTGCTATTCTCCCATGGAGACGATCGCAGAGATGCTGGATGTAGTCCTGTGGAACGGCTTGCCATGCCATTTCCACCTAGCGCCTCAGTTGGGCCAGCGTTCGTGCTGGATGTGCAGACCACGTGAGACGACGCTTCATCCAGTCCCAAATATGCTCAATGGGGGACAGATCCGGAGATCTTGCTGGCCAGGGTAGTTGACTTACACCTTCTAGAGCACGTTGGGTGGCACGGGATACATGCGGACGTGCATTGTCCTGTTGGAACAGCAAGTTCCCTTGCCGGTCTAGGAATGGTAGAACGATGGGTTCGATGACGGTTTGGATGTACCGTGCACTATTCAGTGTCCCCTCGACGATCACCAGTGGTGTACGGCCAGTGTAGGAGATCGCTCCCCACACCATGATGCCGGGTGTTGGCCCTGTGTGCCTCGGTCGTATGCAGTCCTGATTGTGGCGCTCACCTGCACGGCGCCAAACACGCATACGACCATCATTGGAACCAAGGCAGAAGCGACTCTCATCGCTGAAGACGACACGTCTCCATTCGTCCCTCCATTCACGCCTGTCGCGACACCACTGGAGGCGGGCTGCACGATGTTGGGGCGTGAGCGGAAGACGGCCTAACGGTGTGCGGGACCGTAGCCCAGCTTCATGGAGACGGTTGCGAATGGTCCTCGCCGATACCCCAGGAGCAACAGTGTCCCTAATTTGCTGGGAAGTGGCGGTGCGGTCCCCTACGGCACTGCGTAGGATCCTACGGTCTTGGCGTGCATCCGTGCGTCGCTGCGGTCCGGTCCCAGATCGACGGGCACGTGCACCTTCCGCCGACCACTGGCGACAACATCGATGTACTGTGGAGACCTCACGCCCCACGTGTTGAGCAATTCGGCGGTACGTCCACCCGGCCTCCCGCAGGCCCACTATACGCCCTCGATCAAAGTCCGCCAACTGCACATACGGTTCACGTCCACGCTGTCGCGGCATGCTACCAGTGTTAAAGACTGCGATGGAGCTCCGTATGCCACGGCAAACTGGCTGACACTGACGGCGGCGGTGCACAAATGCTGCGCAGCTAGCGCCATTCGACGGCCAACACCGCGGTTCCTGGTGTGTCCGCTGTGCCGTGCGTGTGATCATTGCTTGTACAGCCCTCTCGCAGTGTCCGGAGCAAGTATGGTGGGTCTGACACACCGGTGTCAATGTGTTCTTTTTTCCATTTCCAGGAGTGTATAAATGCTGCGTAAGGTCAGCTCTCACAGATTCCCTATGAGAAACTTTGTCCTGTTACCCTGTCTGTCTCTCGTCTATCTACACGAGCGCGCGCGCATGTGTGTGCGTGTGCGTGTGCGTGTGCGTGTGTGTGAGATAGGGAGAGAGAGAGAGAGAGAGAGAGAGAGAGAGAGAGAGAGAGAGAGAGAGAGACAGAGAGAGAGAGAGAAAGCAAGCATATGCATGCTCATACACAGATGCGCCTCGTCGGTATTTCGTATAAAATTTTGTTGTTTCATTCTCTTCATGCCACTACACAAACAAGCTTTCTGTTTAATGTGAAGAATGAGAAGCAAGTGAAAGGCATAAAAATTGTTATGAGGAATTTTGCGTAAAGACGCGATGGATTATACATAAGTTGCGGACGGGAGAATCTCATTTAGTAGAGGTAAGCGAATAAAGAAGCTTTCCGGGAGAAGACGTGGAGAAGCTTGTTTCTTATTTTAAATCTGGCTCTTTTCGTTTCCTGGTTTCTACGAGTACCTCGAGAAGACATGCGCTGTATGGTAGGGACCACAAATAAAGAAAATACCCACAAGTACCATTAATCCTTGTGCTATTTCAGTACGTTTGGAAAGGAAGATTAATATTAATTAAGAAGCAGTTACGTGTCTCGAGATCAAAGACAAAGTTATGGAACCACTCAGATGAGATTCACTGACTTCAGTTTATGTGAAAACTTAATTAGCATGTAATATAAAGATTTAACTTTCAGTGTCCTGGTGACAGCAACTTAGTTCTCATATACGAGTATATCACGTAGTACAAGAATTAAGTGGTACGTGTTGGCACAGATCCAACATATAATTCAACTGAAGTGTATTAGAACGATAACAAAGGCTTCCATAGACTGGCACCCAGCTGAGGTCGACTCATACAAAAGTCAATATCCAACGATCAGCTGATAAAACTGAGCTATACCGTATGGATTTTCTAGTTCAGTAAGATAATTTTTCGCTGAAAACCCTCGAGCTACATATCTATACTTCTATGAAAACTTAAAATACGTGGTAGTTTGAAAAGTGACTTTTGTAACTGTAGAATTACTTAAAGATCTAATTCAATGGTAGACAGAAGAGTGGGTACAGGCAGAAAGGTTTACAGTAGGCTGTTTGTAAATTGGAATGAACGCTACGACATCACACGTCTGTAATCTGTACGTAACAAACATTTCAGAGAAATCGCACAAACATTATGGTATGGTTATTAATGTTGGCATACAAGTTTAGGTATGAAATGTAGAGAAAATTGTCCTAATGAATAGTCCTGGTTCCTTAACTATATTGCTCTATTTTTACACGCTCCAGTTTGAAAGTAACCAGAAACCAGATCTTGTTCATATTTAAAGCTTTTCTTTGCTCTACCTATTCTTTGTTCTCGAGACCTAGAATAAAATTTAGTTGACTTTTCACTGCATTCGAGCGCCGCCTTAACCATTTGGCTTAGTTTGAACCGTAGCGTAGGACTATTAATGAAATGAGCATTCAGCATCTGTAAAGTTATTCTTTCCTTTGACATAATTAACTGTAATGCTAAAATTTTAGTTTCGTTTCATTTTCCTCTGAAAATTAGTAACGAGCCTCTGGCAATGTGCGATTAAGTTTCTAATTTATTTCTTTTTATTCTATCAGTACCTTTAACAAAGCAAGATATAGCAAGGTTTGTTAATTGAGGTATGAAAAAGAACAAAATTACATGTGCGAACCAGTGATCTCCATACTACTTACATGTACGTCTCTGATCTCGCAGTATGCCTGCAGATTCTTGTGATTTGCATAGTTCAACACCCTGTAGTTAGGTAAAAAGTTTCCGCTAGGCTGTATGTGGTAAAGAATATCTTATTTACTTCTAGCTTTTAATTTTGTATCTGCACTAGCTGCCGTAGCCGGCTTTGCCGTCGTGTTTAATATCTGCTGCACAAAGTGATTAGCCCTGTGCCTTGTTGATAATCGTAGCGAATGTAAGCCGCATGGGAAACTGCAGTGGTTTTAAATCGAAGGGCGTCTTTCCATCCCTTGGTGTCAGTGCAATGCGGCGTAGGAATACGCCGTCACTTGGATGAGTAAATGGTGAGTTGCGCCATTCGCAACATTGTGTTAAGTATCTCGCTGTGGTTTTGGAGAATTCGCATTCTGTTGTTTCGGATGAGTTTTCACTGTTTCAACGTGGGCTGTGTTTCAAAACAACTCGACCCGTTCGAACAGTTTACGTCACAGTTCGGCAAATTTCGGGTTCTTTCGATCTGCTGGTCGGACCGCAAGCTAGTGCCTTTAATTTGTACTATATCCATCTCCTGTCTTTAGCGTTTAAGTGGCACTGTTGACTTTAATAACAAAAAACTTTGGAAATTGGATAAAATATCTTTCAGGATATATTTCACGTGTAATAATGGCAACAAATCAAAAAATAAGGCTTTTCAAGTTCTCGAACTCTGCTGGTACAATTCCAAGACGACTATTTAATTTGTTTTTGCGGTAAGAATTAAAGTCAGTTTACCACAATATATTAGACTTGTTAGGCATTCAATTTTTCATTAATTTTCTTCATTGTTTCATCTGAAAGTAGAATTTTGGATTAAATCGGCCAAGAACTTTTAGCCTTATGGTAACAACCTTTGTCGTCTGCACACTTCATATATACAAGTTTCAAGTCAAATTACGAAACATTATGTAGACAGTGATCTTCCTCTTGTTTTGAAGGTAAAGCTTGCAAAATTTGATGAAGATGGGAATACAACTTTAGATTTGTATGAATTACAAACAGACAAACATCTGACACTCTTCTTCATTTTTATATGTAACTAGATGCCCTGTAAAAGGTTGATATGGGGGCAGAATCGAAAAGTACACTCATTTTTCGTTCTCTTAATATTTCTTGGCAGCCACGTTGTAATTAGACAAGAAACGAAATACGAGCATCTTCTACCGGCACTTTCAGATAGGTGGAACTCGACATCCAGATAGTGAAGCCGTCTCCATTGCTAACAGCACGCAGCTCTGACGCACAGACAATCATTGATTCAGGCAGCGCCGAATCTACAGGCATTAAAACCGTGGAGGAATACTCTTAATAATGCGAGATGACACTACAGCCTTCACGTTGCTTTGAAGGCGGTGTCGTCATGTTAGATGACTTGAAACATTACCACATTGCTGTTTACGATTGCTTCTTGTTTTTCATTTCTATCGTGTGTACATTACAGTTGTTTTAAGTAACATATGTTACACTGATTTTGTGAGTAACATGGTGTCAAGACGGCATTTTAAGGCGTTTATCTGCCATAAATACATTTTTGGTATAGTAATAATATGAAACATTTTGCCTCGATATGACTTTTTCTGCTATACGTGACGCATAACCAAGTACAAAAATATGTGGTGTGAAAAGTTTGCTTTCGTAATCCGACATTTTCCTTTACAGAGATTGATGACACTGATGTTCGGTTGACGCCCTCTGCCCGAAAATGCAGATAACATATTTTGCTATGTCTTGTCGCTTTCCAGTCTTCCCTTCCCACAGTGTTCACAAGTACAGCTTTTCGAGTTCGACTGACAGGGAACATAAATGACAGAAACGACACCAATATAGTGAAAGTACACAGCGTAACAGAAAAGGGCGGTATATATGAGAAAACAGCTAATCGAATGTGATTCCATTGCATTGAGGCTATAATCAGAAAGATTAGTCCATCCTTAGCTGACGCTATCTGGCATTATTGATCAAAACACTTCCACGACTCCACATAATCAACGCACTACACTCTAGTGTGTGTTATTTAGTTAGTTGGTTGCGCGTTCCATTGATCAATCGCACGGTACGGTAGCCGTTATGATGTGGAACGTGTCAAGTGCACAAGAAATGCACATATGAAACTAGATTTTTTAATATCACAATACAGAGCTAAAGATTAATATTTCTATTATTTACCCCATTCTCTTAAATGGCACAAAATGCATATACTATATTTACAGATTTATTTATTCCTATTCAAGAATTCATCTTTGGTATAGAAGGAGTTGTCAAGGAGATACGATTTCAATTTATTTTTGAAGCTATTATTGCTGTGTGTGAGATATTTTATTTCATCTACATCTACATCTACATCTACATTGATACTCCGCAAGCCACCCAACGGTGTGTGGCGGAGGGCACTTTACGTGCCACTGTCATTACCTCCCTTTCCTGTTCCAGTCGCGTATGGTTCGCGGGAAGAACGACTGTCTGAAAGCATCCGTGCGCGCTCTAATCTCTCTAATTTCACATTCGTGATCTCCTCGGGAAGTATAAGTAGGAGGAAGCAATATATTCGATACCTCATCCAGAAACGCACCCTCTCGAAACCTGGCGAGCAAGCTACACCGCGATGCAGAGCCCCTCTCTTGCAGAGTCTGCCACTTGAGTTTATTAAACATCTCCGTAACGCTATCACGGTTACCAAATAACCCTGTGACGAAACGCGCCGCTCTTCTTTGGATCTTCTCTATCTCCTCCGTCAACCCGACCTGGTACGGATCCCACACTGATGAGCAATACTCAAGTATAGGTCGAACGAGTGTTTTGTAAGCCACCTCCTTTGTTGATGGACTACATTTTCTAAGCACTCTCCCAATGAATCTCAACCTGGTACCCGCCTTACCAACAATTAATTTTATATGATCATTCCACTTCAAATCGTTCCGTACGCATACTCCCAGATATTTTACAGAAGTAACTGCTACCAGTCTTTGTTCCGCTATCATATAATCATACAATAAAGGATCCTTCTTTCTATGTATTCGCAATACATTACATTTGTCTATGTTAAGGGTCAGTTGCCACTCCCTGCACCAAGTGCCTATCCGCTGCAGATCTTCCTGTATTTCGCTACAATTTTCTAATGCAGCAACTTCTCTGTATACTACAGCATCATCCGCGAAAAGCCGCATGGAACTTCCGACACTATCTACTAAGTCATTTATATATATTGTGAAAAGCAATGGTCCCATAACACTCCCCTGTGGCACGCCAGAGGTTACTTTAACGTCTGTAGACGTCTCTCCATTGATGACAACATGCTGTGTTCTGTTTGCTAAAAACTCTTCAATCCAGCCACTACACGCCGGAAGCAGCTACTAGGGTAGCAGAGTACGTGTGGCGTGCACACGGGGGTTTTTTAGGTTAGAGGGACCCCCCCTTGGGCGAAACGATAAAATACCTGACGGCTTACCAGAGAGGACATTATCATCGTTGATAAAGAACGTCCGTCCTCAGAGACCAAAAACAGGAAAAGTCAACGTAATATTGGTAAACTGCAGGAGTATCCAGGGCAAGGTTCCTGAATTAGTATCTCTTATTGAAGGAAATAGTGCGCATATAGTATTAGGAACGGAAAGTTGGTTAAAACCGGAAGTGAACAGTAACGAAATCCTAGACACAGAATGGAATATATACCGCAAGGATAGGATAAACGCCAATGGTGGAGGAGTATTTATAGCAGTAAAGAATTCAATAATATCCAGTGAAGTTATTAGCGAATGCGAATGTGAAATAATCTGGGTTAAGTTAAGTATCAAAGGTGGGTCAGATGTGATAGTCGGATGCTTCTATAGACCACCTGCATCAGCAACCGTAGTAGTTGAGCGCCTCAGAGAGAACCTGCAGAACGTCGTGAAGAAGTTTCGTGATCATACTATTGTAATAGGGGGAGACTTCAATCTACCAGGTATAGAATGGGATAGTCACACAATCAGAACTGGAGCCAGGGACAGAGACTCTTGTGACATTATCCTGACTGCCTTGTCCGAGAATTACTTCGAGCAGATAGTTAGAGAACCAACTCGTGAAGCTAACGTTTTAGACCTCATAGCAACAAATAGACCGGAACTTTTCGACTCCGTGAATGTAGAAGAGGGTATCAGTGATCATAAGTCAGTGGTTGCATCAATGACTACAAGTGTAATAAGAAATGCCAAGAAAGGAAGGAAAATATATTTGCTTAACAAGAGTGATAGGGCACAAATCGCAGAATATCTGAGTGACCACCATCAAACGTTCATTTCTGAGGAAGAGGATGTGGAACAAAAATGGAAAAAATTCAGAAACATCGTCCAGTACGCCTTAGATAAGTTCGTACCGACTAAGGTCCAAAGCGAGGGGAAAGATCCACCGTGGTATAACAATCATGTACGAAAGGTACTACGGAAACAAAGAAAGCTTCATCATAGGTTTAAGAGTAGTCGAATCATAGCTGATAAGGAAAAGCTGAACGAAGCGAAAAAGAGCGTAAAGAGAGCAATGAGAGAAGCATTCAACGAATTCGAACATAAAACATTGGCAAACAATCTAAACAAGAACCCTAAAAAGTTTTGGTCATATATAAAATCGGTAAGCGGATCTAAATCCCCTATTCAGTCACTCGTTGACCACGATGGCACCGAAACAGAGGACGACCGAAGAAAGGCAGAAATACTGAATTCAGTGTTCCGAAACTGTTTCACTGCGGAAAATCGTAACACGGTCCCTGACTTCAGCCGTCGCACGGACGCCAAAATGGAAAATATTGAAATAAACGATATCGGAATTGAAAAACAACTGCTATCACTTAGTAGCGGAAAAGCATCCGGACCAGACGAGATACCCTTAAGATTCTACAGTGATTATGCTAAAGAACTTGCCCCCTTTCTATCAGCAATTTATCGTAGATCGCTGGAAGAACGTAAAGTACCTAGCGACTGGAAGAAAGCGCAGGTCGTTCCCATTTTCAAGAAGGGTCATAAATCAGATGCGAATAATTATAGGCCTATTTCGCTTACGTCAATCTGTTGTAGAATAATGGAACATGTTTTGTGTTCTCGTATTATGACGTTCTTAGATAATACAAATCTCCTTCATCATAACCAACATGGCTTCCGCAAACAGAGATCATGTGAAACTCAGCTCGCCCTATTTGCCCAAGAAATTCACAGTGCCGTAGACACTGGCGAGCAGATTGATGCCGTATTCCTGGACTTCAGGAAGGCATTTGATACGGTTCCGCACTTACGTTTAGTGAAAAAAATACGAGCTTACGGAATATCGGACCAGGTTTGTGATTGGATTCAGGATTTCCTAGAAGAAAGAACACAACATGTCATTCTTAACGGTTCAAAATCTGCAGATGTAGAGGTAATTTCGGGAGTACCGCAGGGAAGCGTGATAGGACCTTTATTGTTTACAATATACATAAATGACTTAGTTGACAACATCGGTAGCTCCGTGAGGCTATTTGCAGATGACACGGTTGTCTACAAGAAAGTAGCAACATCAGAAGACTCGTACGTACTCCAGGAGGACCTGCAGAGGATTAATGCATGGTGCGACAGCTGGCAGCTTTCCCTAAACGTAGATAAATGTAATATAATGCGCATACATAGGGGCAGAAATCCATTCCAGTACGATTATGCCATAGGTGGTAAATCATTGGAAGCGGTAACGACCGTAAAATACTTAGGAGTGACTATCCGGAGCGATCTGAAGTGGAATGATCACATAAAACAAATAGTGGGAAAAGTAGGCGCCAGGTTGAGATTCATAGGAAGAATTCTAAGAAAATGTGACTCATCGACGAAAGAAGTAGCTTACAAAACGCTTGTTCGTCCGATTCTTGAGTATTGCTCATCAGTATGGGACCCTTACCAGGTTGGATTAATAGAAGAGATAGACATGATCCAGCGAAAAGCAGCGCGATACGTCATGGGGACATTTAGTCAGCGCGAGAGCGTTACGGAGATGCTGAACAAGCTCCAGTGGCGGACACTTCAAGAAAGGCGTTACGCAATACGGAGAGGTTTATTATCGAAATTACGAGAGAGCACATTCCGGGAAGAGATGGGCAACATATTACTACCGCCCACATATATCTCGCGTAATGATCACAACGAAAAGATCCGAGAAATTAGAGCAAATACGGAGACTTACAAGCAGTCGTTCTTCCCACGCACAATTCGTGAATGGAACAGGGAAGGGGGGATCAGATAGTGGTACAATAAGTACCCTCCGCCACACACCGTAAGGTGGCTCGCGGAGTATAGATGTAGATGTAGATGTAGATATTCCGTAGGCTCTTACTTTGTTTATCAGGCGACAGTGCGGAACTGTATCGAACGCCTTCCGGAAGTCAAGAAAAATAGCATCTACCTGAGAGCCTGTATCTAATATTTTCTGGGTCTCATGAACAAATAAGGCGATTTGGGTCTCACACGATCGCTGTTTCCGGAATCCATGTTGATTCCTACATAGTAGATTCTGGGTTTCCAGAAATGACATGATACGCGAGCAAAAAACATGTTCTAAAATTCTACAAGAGATCGACGTAAGAGATATAGGTCTATAGTTTTGCGCATCTGCTCGACGACCCTTCTTGAAGACTGGGACTATCTGTGCTCTTTTCCAATCATTTGGAACCCTCCGTTCCTCTAGATACTTGCGGTACACGGCTGTTAGAAGGGGGGCAAGTTCTTTCGCGTACTCTGTGTAGAATCGAATTGGTATCCCGTCAGGTCCAGTGGACTTTCCTCTATTGAGTGATTCCAGTTGCTTTTCTATTCCTTGGACACTTATTTCGATGTCAGCCATTTTTTCGTTTGTGCGAGGATTTAGAGAAGGAACTGCAGTGTGGTCTTCCTCTGTGAAACAGCTTTGGAAAAAGGTGTTTAGTATTTCAGCTTTACGCGTGTCATCTGATAGTTTCTCGAAAATTATTAAAGCAGCATATTTTACTCCTTTCTGTGCAAAAGATAGGTTGTGTAAAGGATAGTGTGAGTCTTTTGTTTCTGGTATTATGATCATGAATGTCACTGTTGTTTTTAAACTGGTCCATGCTGTTGAGAACAAATTTCATTATTGAGTAAATGTACTGTGAGGCTGTTGTAAGAATTCTCAATCTTTTAAAAAGATGCCTACAAGATGTGCGATTGCGAACCCCACAAATTATTCTAACCACTTTCTTTTGAGCTGTGAATACTTTTTGTCTAAATGTTGAGTTACCCCAAAAGAGTCCCCCCAGAGATCAGAATGGGGGATTACTCTGGAATCTTTTGCGAATGGAGAGACAATATGACACTTTTTCAATTACAGCCAGATGTCCCGTGGATACAGATTATTTGTCCTTAATGCCGTGCTTTCCATTGTCTTCTGCATCCTCATGCCGTTGATCATTGCTGATTTTTCCGCCTTTAAGGGCATTTTCCCACGCCAAAGACAAGAGAGTGGCTTGAAACTCTGTGCGCTGTGCTGCCCTTTTTAGCCAGGTCTTTGGCAGAATGAGAGTGACATTTTATGCCGGAAGTCTTCGGCGGCCAATGCTGATTATTAATCAAAATAATAGCGGTGGCGTATTTCGAACCCGGGACAGAGGACGCTTTGATTTTTGTGACAATGGAACGACAAGAGTTGAAAATTTGACTGGGACCGAGATGCGAAGCCGGATGCTCCGCTTCTCTTGAAAACCTGCGTTAACCGCCACTCATCCGAACACGCTTTCCGTGAGACCCGAACACCCGTCTTACCGCTCGCCAATCGGCAACGACCCCCGCCCGTAAGTCACCTACTCGCGAATTTCGTAATCCCATAGGAGCTCGACTGTTAGTTGTGCAACCGCACTGAAACTCTTCCATGAAACAGCCGTCACGCCCACAGTATTACATACAACATTCTTATTATTAAACTTCCATTACAGTTTCACTCTTAAGGAAGTTAAGGACATTAGACTGTTATAAGCTCAGGACATATCATGTGGGATATTTTTGATTTCCCATTAGACATTTTTAGAATATTCACGGAAATTATCTTGTCCTTGAACAACAGGTAAAAACTATGGTTTTCATGATTATTCGTAAGATATCGTGAGCTCTTTCGGTAGTTTAAATTGCTTTGCATTATCTTTCCTTGCGTATACAGTATTTATGATGTCATTGATGACAAAATAGAGGTAAAAGGAAAGGTGATACAGCAGCGCAGCGGTGAAATGTCGAGAGGGGATCTAGTTGTCTCAGATAGCACTAAGGGGCACCGTCTACATTAATACGACTGTCGGACAGAACGATCGCTTCAACACTAAGACATATCGTCTGTCCCCAGAGGCTTGCGACCTAGCCGACGGCATTCATAGTGTGTGATTATCGTCACCAACTGTGGCAATCCCGTTCCCGTACTAAATCTCCAACATCCGATTTCTAACCGTCAATTTCCAGAATGTACGTGACTGCACAGATGTTCAACTCTACTCCGGAGCTCAGCCATCTCCAAAGGGCATCAGCAAAAATTTGATATAACTAGAAAAAAGGAATTATTTTAAAAGAATACCGGAGCTTTCGTAGGGAATAGTATTTATTTTCGGGGGAAATTGTGTATTCACTTCGCTCAGTGTCTATGTACAAAATGGCATACGGTTGACATGGCTTCCACTGTAATTAGTACTTTCTTTACGTGTTAAGTGAGTCTGTAGCTAGAGACAGTACACGTAGTTGAGTGAACTGTAGCATTAAATAAGAAATATAATATTTCAAATACGTATTTATTGCAGTAGTCGTCTTTGTATGACTGCGTGCTGAAAAGTAATGATTCCGAAATTTTTGCGTAGAAAAATTTGAAAGCTTTTTAAATATAATGAGCTGTATTAACATTCAACGTCTTTATTCCTCATGTCTACATATTTATTTCTCACCATAGTCACCCTGGCGACGAACCCGTTCCTCCCAATGAGAGACCAGTTTGTTTACATCGTCACTGTAGAATATTTGACATTTGGACGGCCCCACCTCACCTCCATTTGCACCGCTTCATCATCATCGAGATGAAGTCCTCTATGGTTTTCTTTAAGTTTAGGAAGCCGATGAAACTTGGATGTCGGCACCGTATAGAGGATGATGGAATACGGCGAACCCAAGATGTCGGACTGCTGCAGATTTCGCAGCACTCGTGTGCAGTCAGGCATTATCGTGCTGAAGTAGAGGATGTTCAATGTGTGAACGAATTATTCCCAAGGTTTGAAACTCGGGTTTACGCCATGCTGTTCGTAGGACACCGTCACAGTTCGTTACACACACGCCATTTGACACGCTACAGTTCGGAACACACTAGTGGCCACGGTTGCCACTTGTGGCAGTGAAGCGGGAAAGCTGGCCGAGTAATATATGTTACAAGTAATGCCGCTACCGATAATGGGAAGAGAGTACAAAATTTGGAGGCATTACTTTTCGGTACACCGTTTCACTTTACGTAACAAAACAATGCCACGTACTACAGGCAAGCTGATTATATTGTTAGCAGTTACCCTGTTCACTTAACGGGAATACCCCGTTGTAAAGATTTTTTCGTATGGGATGGCTGAGGATCGCCTTTTTGGGTGTGGAACGTCAAGAATGGCGGTGTGTTCTATATAAAAGGAATTCCGACGGTCGACTACCGCTTCTGAGCTACAGACTGGTATTCGTGAGCCACCAGACCACAGGTATGGCCTTAGCATGTACTGAAGAGATGCTGCCACAGCGCATGTTTTGAACACCTGACTAGCTGCCTGTAGCACCCACGCGCGCCCACGCCGGATCACTTGAGCGAGTGCGCGCACGCACTCACACACACAAGCCCCCCCCCCCCCCCTCCCCCGCCACCAACCCACCCACCCACCCGCCCACACACACAAACACACACACACACACACACACACACACACACACACACACACACACACACACAAAGTGACACCACATGTATGTACTAATAAGTATTTTGTAGTATTTAGTTTTTCCAAACACAACAGAAGCCTGATCTTGCTTTGCAGGGGAGACCTTCAGTTTCCTTGTGTCTAGATTTCTAAGCAGTATCAGGTGTTAATTAGCGCAAAAATCGGGCCATTACTGAATGAAAACTTGTAACGGTGATATCTGAGTTACGATGCCGGAATTTGAAAATATTCATACACATCCAAAAACATACATAAGAATTTCTTAAAAGACATCATAGTCGCCGTTGACTGTATAAAATATTTATTATTATTGTTGCAATTACGGCCCTATGACCATTTTCAAGTAACACTGCGTAAGTTACATTCTGTCAGAATATAAAACTATCTGACATGAGTACATGTCGTCGTCAAAATGCAGCCTTTTGACTGTGGGAGTCCCACAAGATCCGATGTGTACGACACTTCAGTGCACCTGAAGTTGTATGTGTGACAGATTATTAGACAGTTCAGTACATATTTAACGACATATTACGATGTAATAAGTGTCGTACTCATCGGATGTAGTCGGACTCTCACAGTCAAAAGGCTGCATTTTGACGACGACATGTACTCATGTCAGATAGTTTTATATTCTGACAGAATGTAACTTATGCAGTGTTACTTGAAAATGGCCATAGGGCCGAAATTGCAACAGTAATAATAAATATTTTATGCATTCAACGGCGACTATGATGTCTTAAGAAATATTATATGACTGAGATTCCCAACCACGAGAAGTTAATACAAAAGAATATTATTGTTGAGATAATACGCATTGCGTACTATCGAACGTTCATGTGACCTTCCTATAATTAATGAATCCATTTAATTGTGCTATTATTATATACAAACGTTTCCATGAAAGTGTGCCAAACGGTAGATTTTCTGTAGAAACGATATCTGAAAGCAGTACGAACCAGGTAAGGCTGATACTTTCACATATAATTTAAGCGGAGAAATATCATTTTTACGATATTGGGGTTAATGCTGGAACACAATTCTTGAAAAATGGAGTTCAAAGATTACAGTAACTGGTTCGTATCACATTAGGATAGGACAATAAGAGGTTTGTCTACATCAACATACATGTTATGGCAACCGATAGAAAGTGCGAGCTAGAGAGGGTACTCCGCATTGTACTGTTTTAGGGTTTCCGCCCTTCACATTTGTGTCTGGAGCACCGAAAGAATTGCTGCTGTGCACTACAGTTAGTCTGATATTGTCTTCACATTGCCTACGGGACTTATAGCCAGGAGGGCTGAATTACCTTCCTAAGAGGTTCGTTTGATAGTGCCTCATGGAACTTTGTAAATAGGTTTTCGAGGGATAGGCGTCTCTCTTCAAGCACAGCTAAATAAAATCTACGTTTCACCACAGTTAAAGTGACGTTCCTGTGGATTTATTGGTCGAGATATATTCTCTCCATTAGTAAATTAATAGGAAAGTCACCGCACTTGTGAGCAGAACGTCGGTTTTACCCATTTTACAAGGGTTATTTTACGGCATGAAACAACTCTACATCCATAAAACGTCAACGTTGGCTCACTCTCGCCACGGAAACCTCTGTACGTACATTGGTTCCGTTGATTTATGAAAGCCACAAAACACTTACGTTACTCCCTTTGCTGAAACGTGTTTCCACACATATGTGCTGTATCATTGTTTTCTTATTTTAATGTCGAACTTCCAACAAGCTGGAGTAGTTGTAGGGAAGCAATCCAAACGACAGAAAAACAGCCAAAGTTTCAATTTCGTTTCGATAGTGACGAAGCAAGCAGAGGAGAGGTCGTGAGTCCGTCCACATTTCAAATATTCTACAGTGACCGTATCGACAAACTGGACTCTCTTTGGGTAAATAAGGAGCGAATGACTGTTCAACATTCATTAACTATTACAAAATTCTAAGATTCAGAAATAAATAAGAATTCTTATACTCAATACACAGGTTAACTAGATAAAACTACTACTAGATAAAACTCGGACGTGAAAGTTACTCGGCAGTTTAAAGGTAGCTAAATACATGTAGCACTTGCTGACGAGCAACCAAAATATTGTGTAGAAGAGAGTCTCTGCTCATCTGAAGAATATGTCACAATAGAATTTGGTCAAGATATAAGCATACTGTGCCAGTCCCTACCATGATCTCAGGCATGTAATTTACATAACAGCTTAATACGTCACTCCCGTCTCGGAGGTAAAACTTAAACAGCCAAGTTAGTGGACAACCTTGAAACAATTTCTTGAAGATAACTAACATGAGTTGCACTACATACACTTTGAAACAGCGATACAACCACTCATAACATTCAATTATCAACAACAAAATTCTTGCTTAAAGTGAATGCTTAATGATTATAAGAGTTCTATAAAAATTTCTTCGTTACCTCTGTGATTCAAAACTGTAAGTATGTTTAACAGAGAAACCACCTCACAATACCCACAATGACAACAACATCACTCATGTATGTATTATTTTTAATTGCGGGCAACGGGTGCTATCAGTTTACATTTTTTAACAAGGCAAAAGACATCACTGTAGAAAGCTTTTTATTAAACCCGCGGCTGGTTTCACGACAATTTGGGGGCGTCCTCAGTTGATCTGAATAAGGATCAGGAAGAAAGTATTTTACAATTTTTATTTTTACTCTGACTTAGGAAATGTTATATGTATTGGAATAGTCCTGTATGTTAGGTACTTAAATAAATTCTCTCTACAACATTATTATACGCTACTATTTACAAAAACAGTCGTGGGTTCGACTGTGTTTTTACTAACTAAAGAATGACGCGTTTCGTCCAGATAGGGCTTCATCTGGTTATGTTGAAAAACCAGACATTCTCTGCTAAAAACTATGTGTCAAAAAGAAATGATATCTAATGCTTGTTGATGGAAAATTTCTGGCTTTTTAGCATAACCTGATGAAGCCCTATCCGGGCGAAACGAGTCGTTCTTCAATTAATAAAGAATATTGTATACCTACGACTTTTTTATAAAATAGTAGCGTAAAGTAATGTTCTAGACAAAATTCGTGTTGGTGCCCAAAATACAGTACTATTGTACTACATATAACAAAAAGTGCATTAGCCTATTCTAGCAGAAATATCTCCAAAGAAACGAATTCTTTTGGTACTTCTTTCTAGTGCAAGCTGTATTTTCTATGGTAATCAGAGAGCTGACAGTCATTGGTTGGGATGAAAACTGTACCACGTTGCGATTCATATTTAGCCTTCGTACTACATCGCTATCTGCGTTCGTAGTAACTGTTCCCAATTCCGAGTATCACCGCTTACGAGCTCCGTGCAAAGCCCCTTGTGCAAGTAACGTGTAGGGTCGTTAGCATTCCGTGCTTGATTCAGCGGAGTACAGCTCTCGTGGAAGTTCGGCTACACTCAAAACAGATGCATCAACGTTAACGTCGAGAATCTCTGTTTGAAAAAGCGCGCTACGCAGAACTCAACGACATACGAAAGAAAAAGACATTCAGCACATAACGTCACAAACGATCTCACCGCTATGCCGACCCTATTACCGCACAGTACAATAGCACACGGTCAGTTTACTCTCTAGCCACTAGCACCAGTTCTTAAACTATTCCGTCAGTCAGCCTTTCCGTTCCGGGAGTCAAATTAGACAGCTCTCTCGGCCGTCTTATTGAGGTACTACCCCTCTGATCGCTAGGAGTTCGTGAGATGCACAACTGAAAACGGAAAGATGTTTTACAACCCAATTTGCGACTGGAAGTTAATACCGTAACACTTGTTTTCTATTGGAGTAATTTTCCCTAATTATTAGTTTGCTAATGTTAGTAGTTCATTATTGTCATCTACAACAACAAAATGTTTTTGTGTAGTTCGTTTTCGAGTTAACAAAATCACATTTTTCACTATAATTACCGCGGACCAAAATATTTAACGACAACATTGTGCAGGCACTCAAAAGTTTGTTTCTTACTAATCATTCAGATATTCATTCCGTGATGGCGGGAATGCAGCATTATTGCACTTATTATTATTTATAGTAAGACCACAAGGAATACAAAAACGCATTAATACTTTGCAGTATATCCAGTAGTTTCATTGAGATGTACGAAATACAAGTTGGTGCAATGACTTAATTGTTAATTGCATTGTTTTCTCTTGAATGTATTAATTTAGTCTTATAAAAATGTAACGTCCTTTTTATGCTCTGAACCTTAAAATATATCAAAAGTAGATTACGGTGCATGTGATGATACGCAGAAGGCCATAAACGTTGTCTTCCATGATTAATACGATATTCTTGTATCAACAGAGCTAACAAAAAAAGCGATTATGGAAGTGGGACGATTTACTGTTTTAACGGCATTCAAAAGCTGCCTAAAAGTCAAGTACAGTAACACACGTTCGTTAATGTTAGCGTTGAATCCTTCAGCCTAACTGTACAAAAAATGTGCGAAAATCAAAGAAAAGGCGGCTGCAATAACACACTGCCACGAAAACACCGTCTAGTCGAGCTCTCATATCAGGACCCTTCGTTATATAAAGCAAGTAAAGCTGCCTAGAATACTAAGATAAAATGTATTTTCTAGTACCCTACTGTATACGACGTTGATACATGTACATGTACGATTGTTATATGCAAAACAATATGCTAACGTCCTAGCTCTCAGAGGGGGCTTACGAAAACTGCTTCCCATGTGCGTGTGTTCTCACGTTTAAGAAAACAGCTTTTGTGGAGACAGAGGAATAATAGGTGACTTGAAAGAACAACAGATCCTGTGAGGAAAAACTCACTGGGACACTTTTGGGACAAGTTTGAACCCAAATTAACAAGCATTATATCGCCATATTCATATTCTTGAGAGCTTTCCACTGCAGTTAAATAATATTAGCATATTATTCCACAGACGAACAGTATTACGAGAACACTCTGGGAATATACCGCAGCTTTCTATGTATTGCTTTTGTATGTCCAGCCTTTTCCCAGGACGTCTCTGGGACGACGGCCGTTTACTGTCGTGATAAAAAATAAAAACACCTACAGCCGTCCTTATGAAGCATCGAAACTGGTAGCGACAGAATAAAACAAAATCATAAGGACGGCTGTAGGTGTTTTTATTTTTTATCACGATTCAATGTATTGCTCACGCACGGATCTCGAAGACAAAATTTGACAAATTATAGCCTCCAAGAGGCGTTTGAGTATTCTTCCCGCAGTACATGCTCGTATGGCATGGGAAGAAAACGTAATATATTTTACAACGTTAGATACTCTCCACCGTAAACTTAACGGTGGTTGTCAGAGTATGTATGTAGTTGTAGACAAACAAACCGACATCTTAACTTCGTAATCTCACTTCTACGATCTACATATTGTTCATCTTTTGAACTTTATCACGTGTCCAGTCCTAAGTACGCAATGACTTTGTTTATTGTATGTTGTTTTTCTGTGAGCGTTATTGACCCGCATCTGCATTTTCTCTGGACTTTATTTTTCCAACGTTTTGTAAAGTGATAATCATATCAGTGCGTGGAATTTTAAAACATACACATTCTTATGAAAATATTAAAGTAAGAGACATTTAAAAAAAAATAGAAATGACCCTCAAGTTTGTAGTACCTTGAATCAATATGACTGTTATAAACTCACTACACTGTATTAATATTATGATGTGATGTGGAATTATTTCTATCTTTCCTCTCTATACCTCGGATTACACTTTATTATGTATCCGACAGTATGGTAGAAATAAGGGAAGAGAACATTTCGCTACAGTTAAAAACGTCAAATGATGGATAACTACAGTGAATTGCGTGGAGAATTTAAGTGTGTTGGTGAACGTTTTCTGTTATTCCTTTTCGTGCTAGACGACCACTCCAAAACAATGCATTGTTAAATGTAACACTTGTGGTTTAGAGGCCTGCACATTACATCCAACCGGCGTAAGGCTTAGAGTAACATGGCCTTAGTTCTTTGCGAGGAGGAGTGGATTGGATCTATGTACAGATGGACTTGTATTTTTTGAGCACTGCGCACAGCAGCCACTGACAAATTGTGGATTGTATTACGATTAATTTTTCTAATATTCTGTAAGAAGCCTTAACTGACTGGTCAAAGTCCATATGCATACGAATTTCATGACAGCACGTACAACGTGTCTACTCTCATATGAGTAGAAATGACCCTGCTGTTTCTTCAAGCAGTTACCCCGGTGTGTCAATAATAATCACTGTGGCTCCCTCTGTAATACAGTGACGAGACTTGCGTTACAAATGATTACTTTCTGACCACAGCAGAACGAACACTGAATCACTTTGTAACGTCCGCTGCCTGTGTCCTGCTTCCAGATGTGTGCGTAAATCAACACTTCTTTCATAGACTACAAGAAATATGATGAGATAGCTGCACCGAGATAGTCTAACTACCTTCTGTAAACAACCTGCAAGGCACTTTGTTACTTACGCTCGGGAGAATCAGCAGTTTCTGTTGTTACATCTGAGTTCTTAGCGTCGGTTTCTTACCCTTTGTTTTATTTGGATGTATGTTTACTTTTATATATTTTCACAGCAACTTTTGTCAACATTTAATTTATGTAAAGGTCGGAACTTTTACAATCGAGTTACATACAGGAGATCGAAAAATGGCTCTGAGCACTATGGGACTCAACATCTGAGGTCTTCAGTCCCCTAGAACTTAGAACTACTTAAACCTAACTAACCTAAGGACATCACACACATCCATGCCCGAGGCAGGATTCGAACCAGCAACCGTAGCAGTCACGCGGTACCGGAATAAAGTGCCTAGAACCGCACGGCCACGGCGGCCGGCTCAGGAGATCGACTGCGTTTTTATTGCATTCAGGATAGTGAATGTATAATAAATTCGGATATAAGCAGACCCTGCATGTTATCATTCATCTCCTTCCGTGCACTACAGAAAGAAATTCTGTGCGCGTAAGGACATGAATACGAAAGTCACTAGAGTTGGAGTTGAACAGTTTAGGTGTTCTCCCGACAAATGTGCCTCAGTAATCGGAAGTCTTAGGATTGAAGAGAGTATGTGCAGGTGCGTGTGTGAATGTGAAATCCAAAAGGTATGCTGTCTCCAGCTAAGGCTAGAATATGAAATTCGTTCTACGTGTAGCTTTAAGTTCAATAACAAACGAAACCATGGACAGCGTTTTGTTTTTTTTGTCTGTCCTCCTTGATAATCTGTCCCCAGTCCCCAGTCAGCTGTATAAAAGCTAGCAGTACACACACTCCTGCGTTTGACAGTGTCCGTATCAGCAGCGAGTTCCGAATTTGTCTCTTGGCAACAGTCTGTTTTGTTCTCCGGTAGCGTAGTATAGTGCCAATTGAAACAGTGTGAGAAAGAAATAGGAATTAATGTACTCTCCAGGTGATAATACTGTGTGGTACTCTCATGAACCTTCCGAAGTATCTTTCTGTGGAAAGAGCTGGACATATTGATTTTTTGAAAGGGTACGTTGTTGAATTAAGAGAGGAATTTCCCTTTATGAAGCCTACAGATTTTGCCTAATTCAAAAAATGTTTCATCATTAATATTATCGTTAATATTCGTGGGACGGAGTCCTTACCACTAGCTGTCGACGGTCCGAAAGTTCTAGATGTATTTTCAGAGGTATTTATTGAATACCATTGCAATTGATGCAGCCGTCCCAGATTCAGTCTCCAGAATAGATTTTTCTTTTTTTTTTTTTTTGATAACATTTAAATCAAATGGACACTTCTGTTGTACGTAAGAAAGCTTACAAAATAAAAGTTTTAGTGCCAATTTCCATTTGAGTTATATTGCAATTTTCAGATCATCAGATACATGAAACTGGTAAGGAGGATATGAATCAACTGCGATCTGGGCAATAAAGTTTCTACTTTGGAAACTTTTTTTCTACCCTGATAAAGAGATCGCTCTATATCTGACAATGTCAGGCAATTACAGTTTTGTTCAAACATTTTTATCCCCCAGTTAAATTGGCAAGCGAATTATAACGGAGAACATTTCAGAGTCGCTGTTTTGGTCAATTGAAGACAATATTTCTGCGCAGACATAAACACCTTTATAATCACGTCACATTTAAAATCATCAGTAACGGAAGACCATGCTTCCTTTTTATCAGAATGCACACCATCAAATAATTAAAAATACGGCACCGAATAAAAGCGTTTAACGTAATGTGATAACCGTTTTAAGTGTCACTGATCTGATTCATTCTCTTAAACTGTTAAATTGAGCAGCCATCCCATTTCTAAACGGCTGTGGGTGAAATCACAATAAAATTATTCCGTTAGAAAAATTTTGTGTGTGTCGGCTGCAAACATTCACATCACAATTGCTACAGTATTGTGTGGCTTTCTAGAATAATGTTTAACAGTTTAGAAACCAAAAATTTCAAGATTTGATCTAGAGATCGTCATAGCAGGCTTAAGGCATTTGAGGTAAACAATAGGATTCTCTCGAGTCGCGACATCATTGGAAATTTTTTGTAGATCTGCATCTTTAGTTCAGACACTATGGAGCACTATTAAACGTGTAATGCCCGTAATAGGACAGATCAGTGGTTCCCAACAGGTGGTCCCCGGACCCCCAGGGTCAGCGAGCTATGCCAGAGGGGTGCGCTAGGTGCTATTAGAATAAAATATATATTAAATATACTTCGTAAGACAACAGAGATTTTGTTTTGGCCGCTTCCTGCATGAGCAGAGCTTTAGCGAACGCTAACTTCTGCGTCTAGCTTCTTCTTAGAGTGTAAAGAGATTGGAAGTGAGCATGAGCAACTTCTCATTCATACGGAAGTAAGATGGCTTTCTCGAGGTAGGATTTGTCAAGATTTTTTGAACTCAGAGACGAGGTTCGTATCTTCCTTCTTGACACAAAGTACGCGGATTTTCTCACCAACTTCTCTTAGCTTCGCTCAGTTGCGTACTTAGCTGATGTGCTTGAACACTTGAATGTGTTAAACTTGAGTTTACAAGGAAAAAAATGTAGACATGTTCAATGTTGAGGATAAGATTAGTGGTATGGCCAAAATATGTCAGATCTGGACGTCAAGGATAGAAAACGAATCACTAATTAACTTTTCTACTTTAAAACAGTTCTTGGAGTCATAGGAGGAGAGTTTGCCTGACCAGAACAAGATAAATGTAGCCGAGCATCTACGCCGACTAGCCACCAATTTTAGAGAATATTCCCCTGAAACTGACCCTGACGACAGATGTATTCGAAATCCCTTCAGCTATGAAGAAATAGACAAAATCCTAGGTCTCACTGAAGAAGAGCAAGATCAACCTGTGGATCTGACCAGCTGTGGTACGATGGTAAACATTTTCATCGGTGATAACATTACAGACTTCTGGGCATCAGCATGCAAGGACTACAAGAAGCTTGGAGATAAGGCTATGAAAAAGATCCTTCCATTTGCAACCACATATCGGTGTGAGCAAGCATTTTCTTCCATGTGTTTCATGAAAAACCAATATAGGAATCTTCTCGACATGCGGTCGGATTTCAGAGTGAAAGTTTCAAGTCTGGAACCTAACATTTCAGAAATAATGGACTCAAAGTTCAGATTGAACTTATCTCAGTAAGAACGGAAAATTAAAACTAACTGTAAACTGATGGAGTACTCTGTTGCAACGGTATTTTTACCAATAAATAATACCTTGTATGAAATTAGTGTTTTCTTGTTTCTCACACATGTCTACTCAATGCAATCTCAAGTGTAGTACACTTGAAAGACCAATACACTCAGTTTTAATTTTTTCCTGTCGTCTTCAGTTCATACTCAAATTTTATTTTTTTTGAGTTTCTTATACTAAACACCCAGATTTGAAGACAAAGATTTTGAGCAATAATCAAAAATTTAACAATAATAATGATGGACAAATTGAAAATGTTTTAAGCTCAGTATTTTTTCAATAATGAATATGTCAATGTTTTTTCTAAGTACCAAAATTAGAAAACGTAAAAAAGACTCTTAATTTTGCTTTTTTCAGTACTTGATATTGTGATATGACAAGGTACCAATCATGCTCGATGAGGGGTCCTCAAGCCAATTTTGTTGGGAACCCCTGGGACAGATGAACGAGGAACTTGAGATTATTTGCAAGTCTTCCGAGAATGTTCAGTATACATGTATTTGGACAGGAAACAGAATACAAGACGCTACTGCATGCAACTGTAGAGTTTTTATCAAGACCGTAAACCTCGTATGATTTCAGAAACTAGTTGCCATCATCGTAATAGGTCGGTATAGTTCATCCGAAGGTATGGCTTAAATCCTCGGAATAGATGGCTACTGTCTTTTCTTTCTGGAAATTCTGTTTCATACCAGTCGAAAACCGACTGATGTCTGTATTGTATATACATCCTCCAGTCACATTAATTTGACCCGAACTCCAATTTTTGCAGTGGTGAAGTGTAGACAGTCACTGAGGTTGTGGAACACGGCGATAGTGCTAAGGCGCCTTGCCGACTCCAGTGCCGTGGACAACTGCTCCAGGTTCTTCGATTGAGGCGCGAACAGCCCTGTCGATGCGGTCCCACTGATTCTCGATTGGCCTCAAATCCAGGGAGTTTGGTCACCAGAGGAGTACAGTAAACTAACCCTGGTGCTCTTCGAATCACGCACGTACACTGCGGGCTGTATGACACGTTGCATTGTCCTGCTGGTAGGTGACATTGCGTCTAGGAGAAAACTGTTGCATGTTGTGGGGGGGGGGGGGGGGCGCATGGTCCCCAAGAATAGATGCACGCTTGGGTTGATCATTTGTGCTTCCCAGAAGGGCAAGGCCACCCAGACCATACCCATTCCGACTGCTGTTACAGCATGTTTGCTTTCAGACGTTTAACGCCGTATACGAGAATGGTCGTCTGTCCAATGGAGCGCAATACGTGATTCATTTGAAAAAGTCACGTGTGGCTACTCAGTATACTCCTGCGTGCAAAACCAGCCTTCGTTGTCGATGAGCAGGAGTGCATGAACAAGGGGCTCCTGCTGCAGAGACCATTCGGTGAAAGGTCGTTGAGGAGACACTGCTGGAAGTTCATAGGCTCATCTGGACAGACAGCTGCTTAATGGCTGCACGTTTACTAGCCCGCGCACATCACCACAGTCGCCGTTGACCTTTGTATGTATTGTTCATGGTGCACGAGAGTCGCTTTCGCGCAGGTTTTGGGTAACGCCATTTTGCATTGCACTACATACTTTAACCATGGCGACACGCGAACAGTTTACAAACTTAGCCGTTTCAGAAATACTTTCACTAAGGGCCCGAAAGCCGATGATAATAGCGTCTTGGACGTCAGATAAATCGCTTCGTTTCCGCATTATGATAACGACTGCACTATTTTCCGTGCAGCCCGGCACCCTCCCGATTAATTTTATACTGTATATCCTCCACTGCCAGTGCTGGCACCTGTCGTCTGCGAGTGGTTATTGCTCGTTGACATTAACATGGGCGTTGGTCACTTTAATAAGACTAGATCGTGTAATAAAGGTTGCTTATTCCGTGTCAGGCATAAGGACCATTCTGGACAAAATGGCAGACCTACGAAACGTTCGTATTAATCTGGCGTTTCCAGGCCACAGCTTATGAATCATATACAAATGTTCAGGAGGCCATGAAATATCTAAAGGTTTCGGATAGACTATATAGCGATAAGAAAGATTTAAGAACCATAATTTCAAATGAAAACAAAAATCCGAGGGCAGTATATTAATTATCGAGTGAGGAATTGCAGATATGTAGGATGTTAAGAAGACTGATAAAATGAAACAGAGCTTTACGAAAAATGCAGTGTGAGCTGTGGGGATTGACTCACTGAAATAGTAGGAAGAAATACAGTCGAATATGAATCAGTAGCACTGAGAGATGAAAAGAGAAGCCAGCAGAAGAACAACTTTGCGAATAGAGAAATCATAATAGAAAACCTTGAAAAAAACAGATTTTGAATTTAATTGATGAAAGAAGATATGAGGATAAAGTAAATCCTCTTCTCTAAAGATGCATCTCATTGGAAGTGCAAAATGACAAAGCAGAAATGGCTTGAACAGAAATGTCCTAGATTAACTGAGGCCGTTTGGAGGACAAATGATAATAAAACTGTGCAATTTGATACGCGGAATATATAAGACAGACTATATATCGTCAGACTCTAATATGGAGGCAATAATTCTAACAGTATAAAGGGAAATTGTTGACACGTGTTTCTAGTACTCAATCGTCACTTAAATAAGTGATAGTCATAGATCTACTTACTTAAAGTTCCGAGCTTTGCGAATGAGTGTAGCAGTGAAAATACGGCTGTATTGACATCATTAACTGCAATCATACGAAATTGAAAAAAAAAAGAAAGATACTCAGCGGTGGTCTCAGGAAACAAATTTCTCAGTACCTGAGTATTCAGATATGTGAATGAAGATGTGGAGAACAAATAAATGAATTTTAAAAACATTCTACAATATGCCCAAGATATATATATGGCGACTAAGATAATGACGAATGGGAATGACCGCCCATACTTCAACAGCAACGTTATAAAATCGATATCGAAGCAAAGATAGCCTGAACACTTTTGAGCAGAATCAGAATCTTGTTGATAAACAAAATCTGTACGCATCCGAAATGTGCATAAAAATATCAATTCGGAAAACGTTTAATGAAGTGAAATTTTTATAACTGGTCAGAAAAAAATTATGTGCCTTTTATCTTTCGTAATTTCAGTAATGGAGTCTAAATCATCTGTACAGGTGTTCAGCGACGATATTGCTGAAGATCATAATACGGTTCAATCACAAAACGAACGTCAAATTGGGAAATGTAGAAATTCGGCAATAATCTAAGTGGGAAGGTTTTTGGACCCGATGATGGTGCGTTTGTATTGCGCGAGACTTCCTTCACGAAAATGTGCCACGAGGCTATTTTGCCAGACATCTGTGTCGCACTTTCATTTACACAGAGTGAAATGTTACGCGAAACACAAACGAAAATGTGAGCCTTCAGTTTGGACGTAATATCAACATCGGCTCGTTCTGTCGCCCTTTCGGTTGCTGCAATGGCGTTCAGCCCCATGACTAAGCTGTATTCTCAAATGAAGGAAGACGACCGTGAAGGAAGAAATTATTAAAATGGAATTTATCCACAACCCGGCACAATGGACACGGACAGGAATCGAGAAATCATTCAAGGAACTTCAGGAACTGACCAATCAACAACAAAATTCTGGCCCCTTCGTAATACTCTATGAAGGCCTTCTGAACGCGGAAAAACATTAATTGGTATTTAGCATGTTAAACAGTTTTAAACTACACCATGCCGTGGCAGTGAAGTTATTGATTATGGAAAGTAATTACTTAGCTTTCAGCCGTTCCCATGGATCCATTTGCACTATCGTTGCCCTCTTAAAAAGTTGAAATATGTCCCACGTAAATTGATATTGATTCGTACTATCTAGAACAAGATTTGGTTATTTTAATATAGGCGTAATAAAAGTGACACATAAGTGTTCCGTAACATAAACACACCAAAAATGTTTTGCATCACCCCGGTTCCCAGAAGTCCTGAAGATAGACGTTGACTGATTGTTCAGAGATGTCACTAAACCCCTCCCAAAGATGTAAACAACCATGAATGAGCAGCGCCTATTAGACGGAGAGGTTCGGACCGCCGACCAGTTCCAGTCATTCTACCAGGGAGGAGGTACACGGCTCATGCTGCCTGTAGCTCTACCATGCCTAGGCGGTCAATACCCCGGTTCCATCGCGCCCGCATTGTTACTTTGTGCCGGTAAGGGCTCTCAACAAGGGAAGTGCCCAGGCATTTCAGAGTAAACCAAAGCGATGTTGTTCGGTCATGGAGGGGATACAGAGAGGCAGCAACTGTCGGTAACATGTCTCGATCAGGCTTCCCAAGGGCTACTACTGCAGTGGATTTTAGCTCGGAGGAACCCTGACAGTAACGCCACCATGCTGAATAATGCTTTTCTTGCAGCCACAGGACGTCCTGTTACGACTCAAACCGTGCGCAATAGGCTGCATGATTGGTAACTTCACTCCCGACGTGCCTGGCCAGATCCATCTTTGCAACCACGACACCATGCAGCGCGGTACAGATGGGCCCAACAACATGCCGAATGGATCGCTCAAGATTGGCATCACGATCTCTTCACCGATGAGTGTCGCATATGCCTTCAACCAGACGTTCGTCGGAGACGTGCTTAGAGGCAACCCGGTCATGCTGAAGGCCTTAGACACACTGTCTACGGAGTGCAGCAAGGTGGACGTTCCCTGCTGCTTTGAGACGGAATTATGTGGGGCCGATGTACGCCGCTGGTGGTCATTGAAGGCGCCGTAACGGCTGTACGATACGTGAATGCAATCCTCGGACCGACAGTGCTACCATATCAGCAGCATATTGGTGAGGCATTCGTCTTCATGGACGATAATTCACGCCCCCATCGTGCACATCTTGTGAATGACATCCTTTAGGCTAAACGACATCGCTCGACTAAAGGGGCCAGCGTGTTCTCCAGAGATGAAACCTATCGAACATGCCTGGGATTGATTGAAAATTTATGGACGACGTGATCCACCAACCACTCTGAGGGATCCACGCCGAATCGCCGTTGAGGAGTTGGACAACCTGGGCCCACAGTGCCTTGATGAACTTGTTGCTAGTATGCCGCGACGAATACAGGCACGAATCAGTGACAGAGGACGTGCCACTGGGCATTACAGGTATCGGTGTGTGCAGCAATCTGGACCACACCTCTGAAGGTGTCTGTGTATGGTGGTACAACATGCAATGTGTGGTTTTAATGAACAATAAAAATGGCGGAAATGATGTTTATGTTGATCTCTATTCCAATTTTGTGTACACGTTCCGGAACTCTCGGATCCGAAATGATGGAAAATTGTTATATTGTGTGTATTATCAAACTAACGACCTGCTTCAGCTTCGCACTGGTAGCTGAAAGTATCTACGACCAAACGAATTGTCCGGGTACCGGTAGTAAATTCTTTTTTTTATTTTTTTGGTCATCAGTCTACTGACTGGTTTGATGCGGCCCGCCACGAATTCCTTTCCTGTGCTAACCTCTTCATCTCAGAGTAGCACTTGCAACCTACGTCCTCAATTATTTCCTTGACGTATTCCAATCTCTGCCTTCCTCTACAGTTTTTGCCCTCTACAGCTCCCTCTAGTACCATGGAAGTCATTCCCTCACGTCTCAGCAGATGTCCTATCATCCTGTCCCTTCTCCTTATCAGTGTTTTCCACATATTCCTTTCCTCTCCGATTCTGCGTAGAACCTCCTCATTCCTTACCTTATCAGTCCACCTAATTTTCAACATTCGTCTATAGCACCACATCTCAACTGCTTCGATTCTCTTCTGTTCCGGTTTTCCCGCAGTCCAAGTTTCACTACCATAGAATGCTGTACTCCAGACGTACATCCTCAGAAATTTCTTCCTCAGATTAAGGCCGGTATTTGATATTAGTAGACTTCTCTTGGCCAGAAATGCCTTTTTTGCCATAGCGAGTCTGCTTTTGATGTCCTCCTTGCTCCGTCAGTCATTGGTTATTTTACTGCCTAGGTAGCAGAATTCCTTAACTTCACTGACTTCGTGACCATCAATCCGGATGTTAAGTTTCTCGCTGTTCTCATTTCTACTACTTCTCATTACCTTCGTCTTTCTCCGATTTACACTCAAACCATACTGTGTACTCATTAGACTGTTCATTCCGTTCAGCAGATCATTTAATTCTTCTTCACTTTCACTCAGGACAGCAATGTCATCAGCGAATCGTATCATTGATATCCTTTCACCTTGTATTTCAATTCCACTCCTGAACCTTTCTTTTATGTCCATCACTGCTTCCTCGATGTACAGATTGATGAGTAGTGGCGAAAGGCTACAGCCTTGTCTTACACCCTTCTTATTATTCCCTCTTGGTTGTTGTACATATTTTATATGACCCGTCTCTCCCTATAGCTTACCCCTGCTTTTTCAGAATCTCGAACAGCTTGCACCATATTATATTGTCGAACGCTTTTTCTAGGTCGACAAATCCTATGAAAGTGTCTTGATTTTTCTTTAGCCTTGCTTCCATTATTAGCTGTAACGTCAGAATTGCCTCTCTCGTCCCTTTACTTTTCCTACAGCCAAACTGATCGTCACCTAGCGCATTCTCAATTTTCTTTTCCATTCTTCTGTATATTATTCTTGTAAGCAGCTTCGATGCATGAGCTGTTAATCTGATTGTGCGATAATTCTCGAACTTGTCAGCTCTTGCCGTCTTCGGAATTGTGTGGATGATGCTTTTCCGAAAGTCAGATGGTATATCGCCAGACACGTATATACTACACACCAACGTGATAGTCGTTTTGTTGCCACTTCCCCCAATGATTTTAGAAATTCTGATGGAATGTTATCTATCCCTTGTGCCTTATTTGACCATTAGTCCTCCAAAGCTCTGTTAAATTCCGATTATAATACTGGATCCCCTATCTCTTCTAAATCGACTCCTGTTTCTTCTTGTATTACAACAGACAAATCTTCACCCTCATAGAGGCTTTCAATGTATTCTTTCCACCTATCTGCTGTCTCCTCTGCATTTAACAGTGGAATTCCCGTTGCACTCTTAATGTTACCACCGTTGCTTTTAATGTCACCAAAGGTTGTTTTGACATTCCTGTAAGCTGAGTCTGTCCTTCCGATAATCATATCTTTTTCGATGTCATCACATTTTACCTGCAGCCATTTCGTCTTAGGTTCCCTGCACTTCCTATTTATTTCATTCCTCAGCGACTTGTATTTCTGTATTCCTGATTTTCCCGGAACATGTTTGAACTTCCTCCTTTCATCAATCAACTGAAGTATTTCTTCTGTTACCCATGGTTTCTTCGCAGCTACCTTCTTTGTACCTATGTTTTCCTTCCCAACTTCTGTGATGGCCCTTTTTAAAGATGTCCATTCCTCTTCAACTGTACTGCCTACTGCGCTATTCCTTATTGCTGTATCTATAGCGTTAGAGAACTTCAAAAGTATCTCGTCATTCCTTAGTACTTCCGTATTCCACTTCTTTGAGTATTGATTCTTCCTGAATAATGTCTTGAACTTCAACCTACTCTTCATCACTACTATATTGTGATCTGAGTCTATATCTGCCCCTGGGTACGCCTTACAATCCAGCATCTGATTACGGAATCTCTGTCTGACCATGATGTAATCTAATTGAAATCTTCCGGTATCTCCCGCCCTTTTCCAAGTATACCTCCTCCTCTTGTGATTCTTGAACAGGGTATTCGCTATTACTAGCTGAAACTTGTTACAGAACTCAATTAGTCTTTCTCCTCTTTCATTCCTTGTCCCAAGCCCATATTCTCCTGTAACCTTTTCTTCTACTCCTTCCCCTACAACTGCATTCCAGTCCCCCATGACTAATAGATTTTCGTCCCCCTTTACTTACTGCATTACCCTTTCAATATCCTCATACACTTTCCCTATCTGTTCATCTTCAGCTTGCGACGTCGGCATGTATACCTGAACTATCGTTGTCGGTGTTGGTCTGCTGTCGATTCTGATTAGAACAACCCGGTCACTGAACTGTTCACAGTAACACACCCTCTGCCCTACCTTCCTATTCATAACGAATCCTACACCTGTTATACCATTTTCTGCCGCTGTTGATATACCCGACACTCATCTGACCAGAAATCCTTGTCTTCCTTCAACTTCACTTCACTGACCCATACTATATCTAGATTAAGCCTTTGCATTTCGCTTTTCACATTTTCTAGTTTCCCTACCACGTTCAAGCTTCTGACATTCCACGCCACGACTCGTAGAACGTTATCCTTTCGTTGATAATTCAGTCTTTTTCTCATGGTAACCTCCTCTTGGCAGTCCCCTCCCGGAGATCCGAATGAGGGACTATTCCGGAATCTTTTGCCAATGGAGAGATCATCATGACACTTCTTCAATTACAGGCCACACGTCCTGTGGATACACGTTACGTGTCTTTAAGGCAGTGGTTTCCATTGCCTTCTGCATCCTCATGTCGTTGAGCATTGCTGATTCTTCCGTCTTTAGGGGCAATTTCCCACCCATAGGACAAGAGAGTGCCCTGAACCTCTATCCGCTCCTCCGCCCTCTTTGACAAGGCCGTTGGCAGAATGAGGCTGACTTCTTATGCCGGAAGTCTTCGGCCGCCAAAGCTGATTATTTATCAAAATTTAGGCAGTGGCGGCTATCGAACCCGGGACCGAAGACGTTTTGATTATGAATCAAAGACGCTGTCCCTAGACCACGGGTATTACAGTCAAATCCCATTTTAGAATCAGCGAATCTAGTGAAAGACGATTAGAATCTCTACAGTTGTTCGTGAGATTAGCCTACATATAGAGCCAGAAAATTCCATAATATATATGCGCAATGTGCATACATATAAAATACGAAGTTTTGCATACCCAACACAGTGATCCACTTCTTACTCTCCCTTGAACTGTCGGTTTTGTATGACCTGCACAGAGTTTTCACTCTAGAGTTCATTTTTATCCACACACTCTTCTTTTCCAACAATTGTGATGAGTTTCTCCTTTGGGATTCCCCAGAAGTGAATAGCTTTTGTAAAACGGATGAAGCGCTTCACTGTCTCGCGCACAACGAACGTAGATTACGATATACGAAACAAGTGGATCGAGACACTTCCTTTCGTCCCCAAAAACCTAATTCATTTGTGGCTCACTGCGAAACAACAGCTTCGCGCATCACGTTTAGTGGTGGGGACCACATTTATACAACGTGAGACTTGCCTCACCAAACACGAGCTTAAGGCTGCTTCACGTAGCGCAAGTAAAGCTTAAAACTCTAGAAAAATTTTGTGAGACCACTTGCTCCTCTTCAAACAGTTATTTGTTAAACGTAGCTAGAGCAAAAGGGCTGACAAGCCCTAGGAAGTAAAAATAAAAACCGGTCATTTGGGCTTCCAAGAACAGTCGATGGACCGCTGCACATGTTTTTGAGCATAAATCACAGTCGTATATCTATATTAAATATGTGGAACTCGCTTTATGCTAACGAATTGCAACCTTGTTGGAGAACAAAATTTTTCGATGCCGAAATGGAAAGGGGTTTTACATAGACCTTGTGAAAATCTGCTCGTCCTGGTCGTCCATGACATACAGAGCCCTGAAAATAGTGGTGCCCGGGTAGATGCCGTATTTCGTAACTTGACCAGGGAAGTTGACGAAATTCCGCACTGTTACTTAGAAAAAATGTCGAATTTACTGTGGTCGGATGAAAATGTATCCAGAAGTGATGGAACTAAACCACTCGTTCCTAACGGGACGACTACGGCTGTGATAAACGAAAGTCGGGTCTAATCCAGCAAAGCGTTCGATCCCATTGCTTCTTACGTTATACTCGTATATAAATGATGTAGTCCGTAACTCCATGGGACTGTTCTCTGTCGCGAACTATAGGTGTGCGTGCTGAAAAGCAACACCTCTGAATAGTTTATGTGAAAACTCGTACAATATTTTAAATAAAATAAAAATTAATAACGTTCCACAAATTTACTTTTTATGTCTACGAGTACCTTCTTTCTCAGTATGGTCTCCTTGACGACCAACACATTTCTCACAACGAGAGACCACTTTGTTGATACCGTCACTGTAGAAACTCCAACTTTTTTAGGTGAGTCACCATCTCACTTCTCCTTGCACCGCTGCATCACTATCGGAGGGAAGTTCTCGAAGGTGTTGCTTAAGTTCTGGAAAGAGAAGAAAGTCGATTGTGGCCAAGTCCGGACAGTGGGCGATGATTGATGACAGTGAATCCAAGGTGTTGGATTGCTGGAGATGGCACAGTGCTCGGATGTGGCCCTGCGTTGTCATAATGAAGGATAAGGTGCTCCATGTGTGGACGAGCTCTTCGAAGTCGAAATTCGATTAAGTACGATGTTTCCCACACACTCACATAGTTACGTTACACACCTTCATGATACAGGCTACAATTCGGAGCTCCCTAGCGGCAGTGGGCTGGAAATATGTGTACATGAATAATAAAGATGTTGAAGTCAACAATGTTTCTTTTATTTAGAAACCTTTATAAGTTTTCACATAAAAAATTCGGAGGTGTTACCTTTTAGCACGTCCTCGTAGGGATACTTGTAGAGGATTGATTATTGGTGCAGACACTTTCAGCTGTTGAATATAAATTATTGCGCATAAATACGCGACGATATACATTAGAGATCGGTTGCTATATTGCTAACTTTATAAAAGATGAAATATCTCGAGTAATCCTCAGCAACGAGCATGTATGACATCAACCAAATAAAAGTACTTGTGGGAATCACAGTTTGACTGACGCTCATTAGAGGAATCCTAAGAAATGTAATCCGCCCACGGAAGATGTGTCTTACAATCTACTTATGGACTGATTATTGAGAACAGCTCATTGATCTGGAATATGTACCATGTTGTATTAATAGAGGAGACAGAAAAAAGCTATAAAAGAATGGGGTCACAGGTTTGTTTAGTAAGGGGGATTATGGAGATTGTCAAAATCACCAGTGAGAGATGCTGCAAGAGAGGTTTCCGGCTGAAATTCCTAGAGAATACGGTCCAGAAGGTCTCGAGAAATATCCTCCTTCGTACGTTTCACCATTCACCATGACGAGAAAAAGAGAAGTGGGGAAATGGCTGTGTTGTGTTGCCTTCCACTTTCACCGTAACGTGGCTTGCAGCTGTAGAATCGAAAGAGCTTTGTAGCATAATTACGCTAAAAAGATGTTTAGGTTAATATGTCATATTCATATCTGCGCAGTAATAATAATTTGTAGTGGAGGAGAGCGATTGGCTAAAATTATAGTGGGAGACCAAGACCTGACGTTTTAGTAGTGATATAGAGGTGAAAGGCAATCGCATGGCGTGGAGAGATTTATCAAACTAGTGTTTAGACTGATAATGACAAAAACAACTACTTCTACATAACGCCTAATTGGTATAGGTCTGTAAAAAGTGAAATTAAAATTTTTCTCGATTTAGATTCCTTGTGTCTCATTTTGGTGGAGTAGATTCGTTTTTAATAATGTATAAGAAGGTTGTAGAGAGTCAAGACAGTATGGTTTCGACAGGTTGATTGGTACGTACCACTTTTTTGTAATGTGTACAGGCTTTGTATACCTAAAACAGAATACTGAAGTAAGATAATTATGAAATAAGTGGTGCAAACCAGGGTCAAGCGAAACTCTCTCATTATAATTTATATTGATATTAAGCGAACAGTTCAAAAACGTATCGCATAAAAGCTGTAAGTGGTCATTGATGATAAATATCTGCTGTACTCCTTTTTGTTGACACTGTTTTCAAATGAGACATTTTCTGTAAGTTCATAAGTTAATAGCGTTCTCATGTAAAAATTTGCGTTTAGCAACGTAGGCCATAATTTCCTAATGGAACAGTATAGCTTATTTTTGGTTTAAGGTTCAATCTTTTGTGATAATTTCAATGTTCCACTTACAAGAAAAATACGCGCCCTGCGACTAGCCTGTTATCACCATCTTTGGCATGTTAGTCGGAATCACTAGAAAACAACTCACAAATTTGGGCCATAGGTCATCATGCAGAACAATTTGGAATAAATGGAATCGTTACATTATGTGTAAGATATGTTTTCTTGGTGCAGAACAACTCTTTAAAGATATTAACATTATTTTCAATTGTTCTAGCGATCGCACCTGATCCGAAACGGATCGAGCGTCGCACTATTAATGTTGATTTTTCACAGGAAGGAACCGTAGTATCATAACTCTTTCCACAGGTATCAGTTTGGCGTAGTGCGTAACTAGTAGGCCGACGCTCGACAGAATCAGTGCCTGGCAGTGTCTGGCCTCCTTTTTAAACGAGACCAAACTGCTGTTAAAGGGGCTCTTGCGTTACTCAATCGGTGTTTACTCATGGAAGTAACGAACCACCCTGACGTGACCAGAACGTGACCTGAAAAGTAAGCTGAAGTTGAACGCCACTGCAACTACCCTGGAAAGTCGAAGAGGGTTTTTATGTTGGGTAAATTCAATATTCCACTATCACTCGCAGCACGAAACGTAGCGCTACGGCCGCAGGTTCTAATCCTGCCTCGGGCATGGGTCTGTGTGTGATGTCCTTAGGTTAGTTAGGTTTAAGTAGTTCTATGTTCTAGGTGACTGATGACCTCAGAAGTCGGGTCCCATAGTGCTCAGAGCCATTTGAACCCTTTGAACGAAGTCACGGGACAACGTTGAGTTAAAAATTGAAGGAATATATGTATGCTTTAGAGATTTAAAGAAGAGATTAAGTGGTTGGATTGTTTATTGGTTTGACTATTTCTTTTTACTCTTTATCAGTTACTAAGCCTGTGCCATCAGCTATAAATAGGGTGATTCAGCCGCGCCTAGCCGTGCAAGATTTTCGTATTCACTCTCTCCCGATACGAGCAAAGTATTAGTCATACAGAAAAAAAATGAACAGAAGCTTTTTGTACGAAATTTTATGTGCTTAAATTTTGCATTGGGATACGTCTTCTCTGGGGACCACTGTCTTCGAATTATTCAAGAAAAACGCATTTGAAAGTTACGTTTATACGTTTTTCTTGAAAAGCTCGAAAACTATGACCTCTAGCGAAAACGAAACTTGGTACAAAATTTAATTACATATTACTTCCCAGGGAGAGGTCCCACTTATTTTTCTGTACGACTTACAGTTTGCGCGTTGTGAGTGAGAGAATATGCAAATCTTGAAATTAGTGTCTGAAGGCGTGCGGATTGCATAAAACCGAGCGGTAACTGCAGCTGAATCACCCTATGTGTTCGGTGTCTGTGTGCGTGAGTCACTAAACTCGTCTGTATGTTCTTGTCTGTGCTTCGTTCAGACAGAGAGAGGAAGACGCACGTGAGAGAAGAATTCCACGGGTATGGCCAACGGCGAACGCTGCTTCTGACTCGCCTGATCTCGTGAGCGGCGGAGCTAAGCCAGTAAACCGGGGCACGCCCTGGGGACACAGGCCACCCACCCCCAAATTCCCGCACGTGCCGGGGATCTCTCTCTCCCTGTCACACACACACACACACACACACACACACACACACACACACACACATACACAAACACACGGGAAACCACTACAGGCACCCTCCACCCCCCTCACCCCACTTTCTATCTCTCTCTCTCTCTCTCTCTCTCTCTCTCTCTCTCTCTCTCTCTCTCTCTCTGTCACGGTAACTTCGCTTATCTCCCGCAATCTGAAGACATTCCAAGACATGCTACCGCAGCCTGCAGACATTACAGAGCAACATCGTGGATTGCTGTTCGCGAGATAAGGTTCCCAACAGGTGAGACTGTAAGGAGCTATACGCCTGAGGTATGGCTCATCTCACACAGGTAAGTACTTCCCAGAACTGTATAATTCTCTTCGAAATGGCACGCTATCGCACAAGTTCAAAGGAGTTAAGCACGCCTCTCAAAGATGTTTTCTCCAGTTAGAATAGCGAAGCAAAAACATGTCTCCTGGGAGCACATGCATATACCAAAGCCCATGACAACAAAAGAGAAGTGAATTTTCTTTTTTCGGTAACAACGTATTTCAAGGGGAAATAATCAACGACTTTTCGACGACAAGACCTTTATAGGCAGATTCGTAATTCAGATTGCAGAAGGATGACTTAGGAAACCAGCCATGACCTTCGAACTATCAATCGAAAATTTTCCTGCGGTGTTTAATAAAGATAATGGGTATCCTGCTAAACCGAGATCCCAACACGGTCATCTTAGACGAGCTCTTCGTCTTAGCAAACCAACCTCCTATTTCATTTGTTGCAACGTACTTTGTAACTGGCAGTAAAGAAAAATAACCTCGTTTGTACGTTCTATACACTATTCATACTGCTACTTAAATCCAGAGTAGACTGATCACAAAACTCGTGTTTCCCCTTACACTACAGTTAAATTTTCCCTACCTCCCGATGCTATATTACTCTGTTTGAACACAGGGGTGCGATTTTTAGCTACACAGACACCTATTTAACTACAGTGAGCCGCAAATAATCTCCCCTATGTTTGTATACGCTTACACAGTTTAAGTATTTGTTGATTCGGCTGTGTGATGTCGGTTGTTTCATTATTTGTAGATGACCATTATACCTAGACTATGACTTATAAATAGAGCCCAAAATATAGTCACGTTGTACAGTTGTTATTTTCCGCAGAAAGCTAATATGACCGTCGCACCACTATAGATCTCGAGCCAAACGTTATTTTTTTGTTTAGTAATGATGACATTTTCTGTTTCAGTGTTAGAAAAGTATTCCCTTATTGACGATCAGTATTTCTACTGTAATAAAATTCTTAAGTAATAGTTGCAAAATCCAGATAACACTCCAGGTGAAGGATGTTGTCATTTTTAAAATACTGCAACACTTCGAATGCAAGGACACAGATCTTCATGTTCTTTTCCTTTCTTCTTATTCTTTGTACTGGACATAATCGGTACTCTTATCCCATCGCTTTTCACACTTTATGACGCAGAGTCTCTTCACTTGTTAGCTCTTTGGTTCCATAATTATTTATTTAGTGCCTTCTTAATTCATGGAATATCAGTGCATTTAACACTGAATATCTCTCAAATTTCCTTGTCAGCATAGTTCCCTTGCTCCACGTTTTCCTTACGTATGTTTCTGTGGAGTGGACTAGCAATTGTGAATTTTCTTTCTCAATTCTACGCCAATGTTAGCAATCTGAGAGCTCTACCTGATAGAGGTAATTGCCTCCACGTGGTGTGATGACACCTTTCTGGAAATGTGATCGTCTGTTAATGCTGATTATCTTCGTCAATTACTTTAGTATCTGTAGAGTTTCGACATGGATCATTACTGACTTCGTTGCCCACAAACGACTGGCTGCAATACATAACCCTCAGGTACACATCTGTCTCTTGCGTATCAGACTTGCATTGTTCTTCTTACTGTCTTCAGACTTTTTATACAATTCAATATATCCGACCGCATACCTACGGTTTGTTTGTCACTTAATAGATCTCTTCGTTTCTACTTCGTGTTTACGGCTTTCACCCTGCATCTGACTTTCTGAAAATATAATTAAACGACGTGCACGAAGAGTCAACATTTCCTATAGTCATACCGTATACGACTGTTTTACTTATAATATCCTGATGCCACTTCCATGAAAGTCTTCTTCATTTGCCGGCCGTCGTGGCAGCGCGGTTCTAGGCGCTTCAGTCTGCGGTCGCAGGTTCGAATCCTGCCTCGGGCATGGATGAGTGTGATGTCCTTAGGTTAGTTAGGTTAAAGTAGTTTTTAAGTTCTAGGGGACTGATGACCTCAGATGTTAAGTTCCGTAGTGCTCAGAGCCATTTATACCATTCTTCTTCATTTTCTTTTCGCGGTAACATCTGTAACAGGCATTAGCATATAAACGCCAGTACATGTCATATGGCAATCAGTTACTACCTCAATTGATTGGTGTACCTACCTGTTGCGTAATGGCGTTTAGTTGTACTGCATCACCTCCTATATGTACGTAACATTACGGATGACATTCTTAATTCCTTAACTGAAGTGACTGAGTAGTAATTCCACCACCTGAAAACAGTACAAAACCCTGCTATTGATATAGTGCTAAAAATAAGTATCCAAACACATCACTGTACTGATTGTTGTGGAGGTTACATAAAGTTGTATAACCGCACCATTAGACCCCTTCCCTACTCTACACAAGAAGAAAAATTGTCAGAATCGCTCTGTTTGAGACCAATATTTTCTAATTTAAGCGTCATTTCGGGGCGACAAAGTAGTATGTTACTCCCCTCATTCTAAAGGTGGTTCGTGTAATTTCAGGAGGCAGGTTCATTGAAATGCACTGCGTCATTCTTGTAACAGCTATAATGTACACTCCACATGTCACCTTGAGTGGGTACCTCTGGTAAAATGGAAGTACCTGACACGTTTTAGGCCTCAGGCATGTTCCTGCTTGTCAACTGCTGCCTACAAGGCAGTACGAGGAGTGACATGTGATCAACATGTCACCAATCCCTCCAACCGTTTTCGCTAGTAGATGAGTTCTTATGATGCCGCTGCCTCTTAATACAAGTAGCTCCCTATATGTCCTCACAAGGCCTAAGTAGATGTCATACGAGACCTCTATAAATCGAAGGAGTCGTCTTGGTTTGTAACTGTTTTTTCGTCTGTTTTTCTTTAGCTTTTTGTGTAGATGTAGTACGAATTTTTTCAAATTATTTATTGAGAACTTCCTTGTGCTGTAACCAAACACGCTGGATTACCATAACGGCAGCCATTCGGCTAAGGACGAAGTTTGGGGGGATCTGTGGTACCACCGTCATCTACATCCTTCTCCGTTCCACTTGCGACTGGTGCTTGGGAATTGCGACTATAGGTAAACTTTTGTATGGGCTCTAATTTCTCTGCTTTTTTTTTTTCTTTCTTTTTCGGCCTGGCCATTTCATGATGTGTATGTTGGAGGAAGCAATATTTTCCCGTTATTTTCTTCGAACACAAGCTCTCATAATTTCAACAACAACCTTCTCCTTGATGCACAATGCCTTTATTGTGGTGGCTGCAACTGGAGGTCCTTGAGGATCTCCGTGACGTCTGGTACTTCCTAAGCGATCCCGTGTCGAAACGTGCTGCTCACCGTTGAATCTTCTCTAGCTCTTACGTCAGTCGTACTTGGTAATGATCCCAGACTGATGAACAAAACTCAAAAGTCGGTCGAACGTGTGTTTTGTAAGCTACAGTTTTTCGTAGATTAATTTCATTTCTGTAAGAATCTGCAAATAAATCTTAGCCTGGTGTTGGCTTCACCTCAAAACTGTTTTACGTAATCGTTCCATTTCAGGTCGCTTTCAACGGTTTCTTCTAAGTATTTTATGATTTTTACTGTTTCAAGTGAGTTGCGATCGACAGCGTACAGTTCTCGAACAGGTGTCACTTAGCCTATTTAAGCGCATTACATTGCATTTATTTACATTCTGGATCAACTTTTAGCCGCCACACATTCCACACAGATTTTTTTGAAATATCCCTGTTGCCTCTGAAACCACAGAAGTTTTGCATCCTATAATATTTCTGTCTTCACTTCCTCCTAAACATCCAAAATGTGCTATAGTTATGTAGAGGAAAGTGTTGTAACTGGAGGATAACGCAAATAGGCACGCCTGAAGATCCCTGGCGCTGTTTCAACTATTCACTAAATTTAGAATCACTTGAATGAATGCGCACGAGAAATCACCATAAGAAATTTCCAGTATTTTCAACTGTTTTTATTTTTGTGAGACATGAGGATATTTTTTGTGCAGCGTTCGTTAACATCACGTATTCTATCTTATTTAAGTGCTGTATAATATATTAAAACTGTTCAGTTCATTTACAGAATTTAACGATGTGCAAAATTCTGTACAATTTTAAAACTACTATATAACGTATGGGTGGTTAAGAACTATTTGTCACTCGTGCACCATCTCGTACCTTTAAACGGAAGCAAGGTGTTCTGCTATGGAACACGTTATATTTGAAAATGAACCGAATTTCTTTAATGTATTAACAGTTTTCCCTCTCTCGAAAATGACAATTTGCTTCTCTTGCCAAAAGCTTCCATCTACAGATATTCTTACTTGAAACTGGATTTGATAATGGCCTAATCCTTATTAATTTTATTTCGCTTACTGATTATTACTGCTCAGCTGATCAATAATGTAACATTTGGACGATTAAGTACGGTATCGACCTAACAATTCTACTGTAACATTTTTAAATTTGAGTAGAATATTTGGTGCTATGTACATGATTGTGTTGTACCTTGGAAACATTTTTGTTTTCTGTAAAAAAATCTTAATTTTCGGAGTATTTTTTGGAATTTCACAAAAAGGCTGCTACATAAATAAATAGAAATGTAACATTTCGAAAGGAGTAACAAAATATGTTAAACTTCTGTTACAGGGCTTGTTAGAGGTGGAAGTCTGGAAAGTGCTCTCGTGCAGAAAGGAATCATTTTAGTACATCACAGAGAGCAGGTCTATTTCTAGGAGAATCCAACTGGAACAATATCAGCAGGCGTACCACTAATCATACATACAAGGAAGAGAAGGAGGATCACGTATGAGATTTTCAGGTACATTCAGCTGAGAACAGGCAGTAGAACGGACAGTTGCTACGATATTTGTCTGGACTATTCTTTCTCAAGAAATAATAGTTTCTTTCAATATTTAAAATAAAAAGAATTACTGATTAACAATAGAATTGAGGTTCTAAAATAATTTATATACTCAAATTATATAAATTAGAAAATAACATGTAAGTTATTAATAGTTTGATCCTTTAACTGTGACCTACCTTTCTATTAATTTTTTTGTGTTTTCATTAACTTTGGAGACAATGCGAGACGAATTCTAATAATATTTTACCAGTACTTTCCACTGTTATTATACGTAACAGTGTCAGCTATTTCACTTAGATGGGGGAAAGAAGAAAAATTTTAAAAACTCCCTTAAAAATGTGATTTTTTTTCAAATTTCCATATATGTAGAGCGCATGCTCGACCGAAAGACATAAACTGATTTGATACTTTTCTTTTGTTATTTATTCATCTGTCCAATTGTCATTTTTACCCCAGTACTGCAATTTGAAAAAAATAAAAGGATTCGAAATAGTATGGCCCGCAATAAGATACATCCGTTTGAATACAATTACAGTAGTCCACATTTGGTACCCCTTTACAGGTTTAAGATGACACACATGCCGCCATTACAAAATTAACCATTAGCTAATGCCTCATGATGCGTCGTCAGTAGCTATCCCTGCTTTCAAACAAGTTGTACCATAATTTGTCTTCCTTCCCAGTTTGATATATCCGTTAAAATGTTAGAAAGAGTCGTGCTGCTGTGTCGGTCGTAATATTCGCTGCAAGAGGAGGAACAATTGTTCGTAGTACACTGTAACTTACTATGATAGTTTTGTTTGTCTTTATTACAATGCCAGAAAAAGCCAATGAAGTAATGATTTCTTCTCCAACGCGCAGGTATCATATACGTAATATTGTAAAGTGACGACAATATCTTGCAATTGAGGTTAGTGGGATCTATATACAGGACGAGAAAAGTTTTAAACTAGTATCATATTTGATTTTTCGAAACTGAAGTGTACCCTTTTGTTATTACAATTAAGATAAATAATATTACTTATTTGTGTAAACGAAGAGATATAAAGTAGGTCTTCTTCCAAATTTTCAAGTGGAAACACAATTCTCTGTTTTGGTAGATGAGTACATCGGTGAGCCAAAATATTATGGCCACCTGTTCAATAGCGTGTTGGTCCAACTCTTCAATCACAGCACAGTAGCGGTTCTGCTTTGCATGGATTCTACAAGTCCAGAAGTATGTAGCGCCAGATTGCTACTCAAAGATCACTAAATTCCCGCAACTTCCGGGCCGGTGGTTGTGGGTACGCAGCTGGCGTCCTGTATGTGTCCCACTGGATACAGATAAAGGGCATTTGCTGGCTAAGACATCAATTTGATTTCACCATCATGCTCCTCATACCACTGCAGCGCCATTCTGGCCTCGTCTCGCGTTAATTTATCCTGCTGGAAGATGTCATCGTCATTACGGGAGATTCATAAAGGGATGCAGGTGGTCTGCAACAATGTTGACGTAGCTTACTGCTATTCTGGAGTTCTCGAGTACTAACGTAAGCCCGACAGAAGCCTAACTCAGTAAACACCACAGCATGATTCTGGTCTCACCGGCCAGCATCTTCAACGCGGTGCACGTTTTTAGCAGCCATTCACCTGGACGACGGTGTGTGAAGACCCATTCATCGACCTGGTGTAACAAGAAACGCGATTCATTGGACAGGCGACACGTTTCTATTAATCCATGCTGTAAACTCAGCGATGCTGTGCCCACTGCAGTCATAACTGATGATGCCAGGAACACGTCACGAGGAGCTCCACGTTCAACAATGACATTAGAATAGTATGCTCTGAAACACTTGTACCTGCGCTAGCATTGTACTCTGTCGTCAGATCTGCCACAGATCGCTGACTATCCTGAATCACACAGTGGGAGATTCTTGGACCTGTACATTTTGTGATAAGACGTGGACGTCCAGTACGCTTGGTTCTACGCGTTGTTCCACCATCCTTCAACCACTTCCTATGGGTTCTCATGATAGCAGCTTCGCCGTTTCAGAGGTTCTCGTTTCCAGCCGCAGGGCCACAACAATGTACCCTTTGCCAGAACCGTTAATATCAGTACATTTCCGCATTTTCTGCCTGTATCTTCGCTAAATGACTGCCCACCCGGCCGTCTTCCGCTTACATTCTTTCCGTAAAGCGTTACATGCCCGCAACGCCAGTAGACATTCAACCTCGGAGTGGGCAATGGTAGTAATGGTTTTGCTCATAAGTGCATGTTTAGCGTTTTGCAAGGCAGTAATGAGCAGGATGATAATCTAAGGTGCTGGGAATACTACAAAAGTACAAGCCCAAGAATCCAGTCATTTTATATTACATCAATACATAGCGAGTAGGCGAGCTAAAGAAACCAACGACAATATTATACCAATTTTCGCTACGTCCCTGACAATTCATCAGTATTATAATGTTAATTATAAGCCTATTGGCAGGGCTTTTGAGTTATTTCATCCAGAATATGCAGCCTATCATCTGTATTCAGTATCAGTCAAATATTCCTCCATAGCATGCATAAATTTAGTGTATGGATTTCACCTCTGTCTAAACGTGGGACATCGCTACATACGTTAAACACGACTGTATCCCTACAAAGATCCCCTCCCACTGTGACTATCATATTTATTTCCAGCTCCTTCACATTCTTTTGTTGAAAAGCCAAGGGTTTCCTCTCGCGAAATGATGCAACGGAAAGGGGGTGGGAGGAGGTGTCTGTCTCCGTTATTAAACTGCGAGAAGAAATTAATAAAACAGCCCTTTCTTACTAGGTTTTTTTTATGCCGTGTTGCATTTCGAGTTTTGCCCATTTCCAGTTGGCGTAATGCAATTATAAACTAATGGTAAAAGTTTTCGGTCGCCCATGATATGAAGTGTATGATTTATTTCAATGTGGAAAGGAAATAGAGCAACAAAAAAGAAATTTTCAATCTCCATCATTTAAGTACAGTACAAAATAGTTTAGATTTTAGCATCTTGAAATGGGAGATGTTTCACTCCAACACATCTTTAATTTTGTCCCCAGGTGTTAAACATTAGGTGACCTCAGTTTTCTGACCTTACTGTCAAGTTAATCCCATAAGAGTTCCAAGGGATTAAAGTCAGGTGGATTACTTGGCAAAATTCTATTATTCAGTTACATTACTCTTTTCTACTGACATAACTTCTGCACAATATAAAAGCCTGTTTGAGATCATTGTCCTGCTTCAGAACAAATCCAAGACCAGTAAGGGTCTTGCCAGATGGAATTCCGTTATTGATCAGTATTCTATAATAGCCTTCCATCTTTAATGTTCCATTAATTCTCACTAGGTCACCGATTTTACCACCCGAAAATTAGTTCAGCACCATAACAGACCCTCTATCGTGCTTCACAGATTGGCGTCACACATTGGCTCTACTCCTCGAAGTAGACGAAAAAGGTTACGTATCTTGGCTTCAAGTGCGACTCTCACCTGCCCGCAGTCCCCTGTCCAGAGTGCGGCGGCCAGACTTACCATGGTTCTTGTTCACCTGAAGGTGGGCTTATAATCGCCATAAATCGGTCGGGATTGAACCACTAAAACACTTTACAACTGTAGCGGTTTATTATCTTATCCCACGACGTTAGGTTGCGGAATTCCCGTAAACCAAATTTTATTAGAGACCATTATTGTAGGTGATCGAAAACATTTGACCAGTAGTGTATATTCAAAACGTCTTTTTCGACTACAATTTGAACGTTCCAGCAACACAACAATTCAGCTTGATACCTTGTTTCCCGAAATGTTCATTTGATGGCAACTACATGAGTGGCTAGTACAGCCAATGACTGTTACAAATGGTCCCTTGATATGCTGGATACAAGCTTTGGGATGCAACCGATCAGGTCCCACACATGTTCTATGGCGGACCCATCAGGAGATCCTGCTGCCCACCAGAGTACCTCAATATCACACCAACAGTTCACAGAGACATCTGGCATGTGTGGGGGAGCTTTGTACTTTTGAAAAATGACGCCACGATATTCTCACATGAGGGGTAACAAGTGAGGACGTAGGCTGTATGTGCTGTACGGTTGCGCAATCAGAGTGCCCTCAGTCACTACCAGCTGTGACCTGAACTCATACGCGATAGCTCCCCATACTATTACGGTTCTGTGTCTCTCCAAATCATGGGACCTCTCGCCGCCATACTCACTAACGATGATTATCTGGGGTACAACAGTACAGCGATATTAGATACCGCGGGACACTATGCGACGCCATTCATGAGCGGTACATGCTTCTCAGTCACGGCAAAACTCCATGCACAGCGGCAACTACATATGGGACAGTACTTCTCTAGCGCAGTAGTTGCTGGTTTCCAACGAACAGTATATAATGACACAGAACATTACAGAAAGTCCATTACCTCTTCCCGGATGGCAGACTTATATGTGAAGGTGTCTGTGCCTGGCGTACACTGCAGTGAGCCTCCGTTCTCGTGATGAGACTAATCTAATAGAACTTGACGACTAATATCCCTCCCCTCACGATCCCATGAAGTCCAACATCGAGCCGTTGTCACCTCCAAGTGCCCTATCAAATTGGATGTTGAGAGATTCGACCAGCCAGCCAAATGCAGACCACAATGAAGCTCCTTTCAGACTCTGTAGATGCTAATGATGCTGTGTCACATAAATACGTGATATCTCGGCGCCTTTCACAGTCGTCACTCAACATCTGACGCTATTACCAGGCCCGCAACAACACTGAATAGAACAGTACTAATGTGCTCTGATGGTCGTTCTACCTGTCACTGATAATTGCTACGGGAATTATTTAACGACTGATTATGGTGAACAAATATACAAACTTACCTTCACATCTGACCACGTCTCGTGTGTGCTATTCTTTCTTGGCGGGCAGCGTATGAAAAGAATGTAATTATGAACCACCAGAATCATAAGCCTTTCGCTGCTGTAGACGTGTATACACGTCCTCCTACGCCATCTCCGTGGTGCAGTGGATGTGTATGCGAACGGCGATTGGATTTTCCTACAGTGCTATGGACGTGCGTATGCGCCTTAGCTGCACAGCTCTCACTGTTAAAGACGAGATACTTACATATTCCGCTGAATATAAAAAGTGTCGAATATTTATCACACAACATATGTGTCTCAATATTTTCAGAAATCTTCCTTTCGATATCTTAAATCTTGTACGAGCGAGATATGACGATATTTATTACCACATGATCCGCTATGTGCTAAGACGTGGTTCGGTCCGACGAGCGCGACCATCCATCGCGTATGGAACCCAGTAACTGGAGAAAGAAATGAGCTGTTGTTCTATTCGCAGTTTTAAATAAAATTTCGGTATCTTATCCACATTTCATTCCCTGAAGCGTTTGACCGAAAATCGACCATACACAAAGTTTACGCAATGCATTTTTCTCTCTGCAGACTCTTCAAATTTCGTGCAATGCTTTACTTAATTTGATGCAGCGCTGTAATTATGGGGGACAGGAATAATAAATTCATTTCATTAATGAGTGAAGACATCAGACTGTAAGATGAGAAAAAATCAAATATTTTCACCAAATAGTTTTCGAAATGACGAATGGTAAGTAAATCACATCGGCCGGAACGCCGTCTCTCAGCACAGGCATCAAAATTTGGCGAACTGTACAGCCATAACAAAAGCCGTCCTCAGCACCGAATACAGAGAGCACATTTACATCATTGAAAGGATTCTAGACAACCTGCTTTAGTCAAGCGACCATCTTCAATTCCAGGATTCCAGTACGTGAAGTTGAAGGAAATTTCCTATGTGCGACGTACACTATTAGCGCCAGTCGCAGCATGTGTTGCTTACACATTCATTATCTTATACACTTTTCTATTAGTCATTAAGTCCACAAACGGACTGTGACTTTGTAGGAAACGGTCCCACCAACACTGTGTGATTTCAGAGAGAGAGAGGGAGAGAGAGAGAGAGAGAGACAGAGATTGAATATAGTTGAGAATGAAACAATTTATGTAGAAAAAAGTTAAACCTTAAGACAAATATTTAGACTGACAGCATGTTGCTACATTTTTTCACTTAGAAAGTGTATTACAAGGGATAATCTGACTTGTTTAAAGCGTAGCGAAAAGTCGCCATAATGATCAGAAGGTCGCAGATATAGCTTAACTCAGCTGTCACGCAGATGCAAGACTGTTATGTATGGGACATGGTCGTGCAATGGAAAAGCACGTGCCTGGAAACTGGAGGGTAGAGTCGCGGTTGGACGAGCAATATTTGTCTGCCTTCACCCTGGCCTTCCACTCTCAATAATATTAATATTCACCGAGAATGACACGTTGTTCGTCTTCCACATTTAACCGTAGGTCTCCTTTCCCCAGCAGTATTACTGCTGTGCGTTACAGATACAAAAGTTGTCGAAGGTGCGTCCATTTGAAAGACTATTGTTATACCAATATTAGCATAAACTGACTATATGAAAATGGATTCATCTAACAATATCTCTATAACAGAGATAGGAAATAACTATTTAAATAGAAAGTTTTTTTAATGTTACGCGTCTTTAAAACGAACTAAAAACTATAAAGTAACTTCTCCTAACCCCAGGCAGATTCGTAACCTAACAGATTTAATGTTCAAAATTGTGCCTGTGAATTTGTAATAGAGATGAAAATACTTGTAAAATTTTAAACGAAAACCGTGGCGGGGGGGGGGGGGGGGGCCTCTTATAGATAACTGATGAATGAATATTCACCTCCTTGCTGTTATCTCTTACGTGCAGCCCACGGTTTTCCTTTTAAATTCTGCAACAAGTATTTTCATAGCTATTACAAATTCACAAGCACAAATTTACAGGAGTTGGTTCAAATGCCTCTGAGCACTATGGGACGTAACATCAGAGGTCATCAGTCCCCTAGAACTTAGAACTAGTTAAACCTAACTTACCTAAGGACATCACACACATCCATGCCCGAGGCAGGATTCGAACCTGCGACCGTAGCGATCGCGCGGTTCCAGACTGAAGCGCCTAGAACCGCTCGATTTACAGGAGTATCTGTAAGGTTTTTAGCAATCTATAAGGGGTTAGGAGAAATTACGTTATACTTTTAGTCCGTTTTAAAAATGGCTTACATTAAAAACTTTTCTATTTAAATATTTATTTTCTGTGTTATATTCTTGTGAGTTTCAAATTTTTCAATAGATTTTAAACATTTATGTGAGATTACAACAGAGACATGTGGTAAATTTCAAGATTATTTCAGTTTCTCTTTACCTGAGTCAACCAATCCATTGCTTCCTCCTACGATTATCTAACGTAAAGATGTAGATAGAAATGAGAGAATCGATGTCACAGAGGGACAGCAATCGTTCTTACCACGAAATACTGCAAGTCAAACAGCTAAACGTGAAAATAGCAGTGGCACACAAAGTAACTACCGCAACACACAAGACACGAAACCGAGTTAATTCTGCAGTGTCATCCAGTTCTGAGCTTTGCAGAAAGTTCCATGTCTCTCTCTAATGAGGAAGCTAGTTTAAAATCAAATGCAAAATTTGTACCAAACAATCAGACAAGAAAGCGACCCACTCAAACTTATTGGAATACAGAGGCTAGCGTTTGATATGTGCGTGCGTAAAGAAAAAAATAGTATTTCTTATTTACACTTTCTTCCATAGGGTTGGTTTTTTTTTTCATGCACATAATCATCCCTTGTATGAAAGCAGTTCCTCTTCTCGCCCTGTCACACAGTAACTTCTCTGTCTAGGGGCACATTACAACGGACGACGCCAGTATGTGATATATGATAGGTACTAGTGCCGTATCAGCGAGCGACGTGATTTACTGCAGACAACTCACGAACTGGAACAGGTGCAGCGTTTCCTCGACTGCAGTCCGCGCCCGGGGAATCGTGAGAGGCGCTTTACATTCGCGACGCAGTTTGTGCTCTCCATTCGCCCAGGCATTTATAGCTGTTGCGTTTATGGCGTGCCCCAGAAAACTATAGTTAAATGTCAACACCATCTTATCGTCCTTCGGCGTTACGGAGCCCTAGTGCACGGTAGTGGCAAAAGCACAGTTCACTTCAAAGTCAAACAAGGGACCAGATCAGAAAGCTGCTAAGTATTCCATAAAAATGTTTTACATTTTCTATAAACCAATATATATCTATATTAACCTGGAGCTCCACGTTGTTCGTATTCCACGTTTAATAGAAGGTCACCTTTCCGCAGCAAGATTAGTGTTGTGCGTTAGATACGAAAGTTGTCGACGGTATGTCCAATTGAAAGATTATTATTTTACCAATTTTATCATAAGCTACGGTTGGCCCACTAGATGGCGCTGCCATAGGTCAAACGGATATTAACTGCGTTTCTTTAAAAATAGGAACCCCCATTTTTATTACATATTTGCGTAGTACGTAAAGAAATATGAATGTTTTACTTGGACCTCTGTTTTCGCTTTGTGATAGATGCTGCTGTAAAAGTCAGCAACGTATAAGTACGTGGTATCACGTAACATTCCGCAGTGCGGGCGGTATTTCCTTCGTGATACATTGTGGTTGTTGTTGTTGTGGTCTTCAGTCCTGAGACTGGTTTGATGCAGCTCTCCATGCTACTCTATCCTGTGCAAGCTTCTTCATCTCCCAGTACCTACCGCAGCCTACATCCTTCTGAAGCTGCTTAATGTATTCATCTCTTGGTCTCCCTCTACGATTTTTACCCTCCACGCTGCCCTCCAATACTAAATTCGTGATCCCTCGATGTCTCAGAACATGTCCTACCAACCGATCCCTTCTTCTAGTCAAGTTGTGCCACAAGCTCCTCTTCTCCGCAATTCTATTCAATACCTCCTCATTAGTTATGTGATCTACCCATTTAAACTTCAGCATTCTTCTGTAGCACCACATTTCGAAAGCTTCTATTCTCTTCTTGTCTAAACTATTTATCGTCCACGTTTCACTTCCATACATGGCTACACTCCATACAAATACTTTCAGAAACGATTTCCTGACATTTAAATCTATACTCGATGTTAACAAATTTCTCTTCTTCAGAAACGCTTTCCTTGCCATTGCCAGTCTACATTTTATATCCTCTCTACTTCGACCATCATCAATTATTTTGCTCCCTAAATAGCAAAACTCCTTTACTACTTTAAGTGTCTCATTTCCTAATCTAATTCCCTAAGCATCACCCGACCTAATTCGACTACATTCCATTATCATCGTTTTGCTTTTGTTGATGTTCATCTTATGTCCTCTTTTCAAGACACTTTCCATTCCGTTCAACTGCTCTTCCAAGTCCTTTGCTGTCTCTGACAGAATTACAATGTCATCGGCGAACCGCAAAGTTTTTATTCCTTCTCCAAGGGTTGTAATACCTACTCCGAACTTTTCTTTTGTGATACATTACCCGTGTTAAAATGTACCGTTTACCAATTGCGGAAAAGGTCGATATCGTGTTGATGTATGGCTATTGTGATCAAAATGCCGAACGGGCATGTACGATATATGCTGCTCGGTATCCTGGACGACATCATCCAAGTGTCCGGACCGTTCACCGGATAGTTACGTTATTTAAGGAAACAGGAAGTGTTTAGCCACATGTGAAACGTCAACCACGACCTGCAACAAAACATGATGCCCCAGTAGGTGTTTTAGCTGCTGTCGCGGCTAAGCCGCACATCAGTAGCAGACAAATTGCGCGAGAATCGGGAATCTCAAAAATGTCGGTGTTGACAATGCTACATCAACATCGATTGCACCCCTACCATATTTCTACGCACCAGGAATTGCAAGGCGACGACTTCGAACGTCGTGTACAGTTCTGCCACTGGGCACATGAGAAATTACGGGACGATGACAGATTTTTGCACGTGTTCTATTTAGCGACGAAGCGTCATTCACCAAGAGCGGTAACGTAAGCCGGCATAATATGCGCTATTGGCCAATGGAAAATGCACGATGGCTGCGACAAGTGGAACATCAGCGACCTTGGCGGGTTAATGTATGGTGCGGCATTATGGGAGGAGGGATAATTTGCCCCAATTTTATCGATGGCAATCTAAATCGTGCAATGTATGCTGATTTCCTACGTAGTGTTCTACCGATGTTACTACAAAATGTTTCACTGCATGGGAGAATGACGATGTACTTCCAACATGATGGATGTCCGACAACAAAGCTCGCGTGCGGTTGAAGCGATATTGAATAGCATATTTCATGACAGGTGGATTGGTCGTCAAGAACCGTACCATGGCCCGCACGTTCACCGGATCTGACGTCTCCGCATTTCTTTCTGTCGGGAAAGTTGAAGGATATTTGCTATTGTGATCCACCGACAACGCCTGACAACATGCGTCAGCGTATAGTCAATGCATGTGCGAACAATACGGAAGGCGAACTACTCGCTGTTGAGAGAAATGTCGTTACCCGTATTGCCAAATGTATTGATACTGACGGACATCATTTTGAGCATTGCATTAATGTGGTATTTACAGGTAATCACGCTGTAATAGCATGCCTTCTCAGAAATGATAAGTTCACAAAGGTACATGTACCACATTGGAATAACGGAAGTAAAATGTTCAAACGTACTTTCGTTCTGTATTTTAATTTTAAAAACTTACCTGTTACCAAATGTTCGTCTAAAATTGTGAGCCACATGTTTATGCCTATTACAACGCCATCTATCACAAAGCGAAAAACGTGGTCCCACTAAAACATTAATATTTCCTTACGTACTACACGAATATGCAATAAAAAATGGTGGTTCCTATATAAATAAACGCAGTTGGTATCCGTTTGACCTATGGCAGCGCCGTCTATCGCGCCAACCATAGCGCCATCTGGTTTCCCCCTTCAAGCTAGACGAGTTTCGTTCTTTGTAGTTTTTTCGTTTGACGCTTATTTCGTGAGATATTTGGCCCGGTCACGATCAAAGGACCACCCTGTATAGAAGGCGTGTGTTTGTTTTTTATTTGTAGACGGTGATCCAATGACGTGTTGTTTCACATTTTTCACTGCGAATCTAAATGGTTAGAACTGAATTTCCAGGGTGTAGAAAGTTACACGTTGAATACGTTGCATAAACAGCATGCGAGCTATTACCCTAACTCGTTCTAATGAGTCGTTCAGCAGCGACAGGTTGTTGACGTTAGCTGTGTCCGTACTTCGTGGCAAGTCAAATTATTATACGCTAATCCGTTGAAAGTAAATTGGAGGTATGTTCTTGTGCTCTACCTGAAATCTGTACTACTTCATGCAAGAGCCCCCTGATCAGCTGATCACAGAGAACAGTCATTCCAAAATGGGAGTAATTAATTCCTGAGGGGTAAAATGAAATTACTCGAGGGATGGAAATGAAATAATTCGATGTGTTTCGGTCGCTAAACTAAACTAATTTTAGAAGATCATTACGCCAAACAGTATTTAGTGAGATTGTAGCACTGATTACTTTTTGTACCAATAATTATACTTTTAACCCTATCAGATCCAATTATTTTCTGGAGGAAAGAAAATTTTTATTTATTTTCTTACGCTCTTAGGTGATTTTTTAATGATTTTAGATGCAAGAGTTGTACAAAAATATTTACCTGTTTTCAAACATACTTTGTTCAATTGGCTTCATTTTAAGGACTAACATCATTAATTAGGAAATATTCTCTGTTGTAATAAATAGCAAAATGATCGTACAATATTTACCATGCAGAACAACAAAATTCAATTATAGAGTGGAAAACAGCGAAACAAAAACATATGCGTATTCTGGCGGTTTCTAGCAGCTGATCACTGCCACGAGCTACTGCGCGCGGCTGCACTGACTCTGCTGATGTTTTATAGCGTTGCCGAAAGGTGGGCAGCAATTTCGCATGATGAAAAGGCTGAACATTCGCAAACGTGTACCTCACGTTTTCACTGGCAAAAAACACTTCTGTTGCAGCTAAGACACAGTAAAAGGTTATGTAGCCAAAGGTTCTCAAAGGGTTAAATAATGACACTACACGTGTCACAGTAGCGTGGAGGTTACAGTTTGTGAAACAACTGCATGAACGTGTTATTTCTCACATGGTCCATCACCCACTACACACATAATTGGCACTTTATACCATGCATCTATAATAGTAAGACTGAGACATATACATGTCATAAGCTTAAACATATTTCATGGATATTAATATGTGTCATGAAAATTCCTTCTCCAGGTTGAAGGTAGTTCCACCAAAGGACAATACATTGCTTGATTTTTCACTTCGCAACAAATAACCAAACAAATTTACAGCTCAACACAACGGTAACTATGTAATGGCTACTGCGATACTGTGAGGCCTACACGTTATTGTTGCTGGTAGTTACAGTAGTATTTCCGGTAGTCATACCTAAAGCATTGGAAGCCAAATTCTGGCAGCTGAAAAGTAAGGAATCCAGCAATCAAATAGTTATGCAAGCAGAAAGATTGAATAATCAACGGAAGGCTAACGTTCTGCGAGTCGGTGCGTGATGTCAGAAGCCTGAAAGTGGTAGGGAAACTAGAAAATCTGAAAACTTAAATGCAAAGGGTGAGTCAAGATATAGTAGCGGTCAGTGAAGTGAAGTGGAAAGAAGACAAGGATTTCTGGTCAGATGATTGTAGGCAATATCAACAACAGTAGAAAACGGTATAACAGGAGTAGAATTCTTTATGAATAGTAAGGTAGAGCAGAGTGTGTGTTTCTGTGAACAGTTCAGTGACAGAGTCAAAAAAAAAAAAATGGTTCAAATGGCTCTGAGCACTATGGGACTTAACATCTGTGGTCATCAGTCCCCTAGAACTTAGAACTACTTAAACCTTACTAACCTAAGGACATCACACACATCCATGCCCGAGGCAGGATTCGAACCTGCGACCGTAGCAGTCGCGCGGTTCCGGACTGAGCGCCTAGAACCGTTAGACCACCGCGGCCGGCTCAGTGACAGAGTCGTTCTTATCCGAATCGACAGCAAACCAATACCGACAACGATAGTTTACATATATGCCGACGTCGCAAGCTGAAGATGAAGAGATACAGAAAGTGTCTGAGGATATTGAAAGGGTAATACAGTATGGAATGGGGGATGAAAATCCAATTGTCATGGGAGACTGGAATGCAGTTGTAGGGGAAGGAATAGGAGAAAAGGTTACTGGAGAATATGGACTTGGGAAAAGGAATGAGAGAGGTGAATGGCTAATTGAGTTCTGTAACAAGTTTCAGCTAGTAACAGCGAATACGGTGTTCAAGAATCACAAGAGGAGGAGATACACTTGGAAAAGGCCGGGTGATACGGGAAGATTTCAGTTAGATTACATCATGGGCAGACCGAGATTCAGAGATCAGATACTGGCCTGAAAGGCGACCCAGGAGCGGATATAAACTCAGACCAAAATAAAGTAGTGATGAAGAGCAGGCTGAAGTACAAGACGTTAGTCAGGACGAATCAGTACGGAAACAAGTGGGATACGGAAGTACTAAGTAATGACGAGATACGCTTGAAGTTCCCTATGGCTATAGATACAGCAATAAGGAATACATCAGTAGGCAGTACAGTTGAAGAGGAACGTAAATCTCTAAATTGACCATCACAGAAGCTGGCAAGGTAAACATAGTTAATAAGAAGGTAACTTCGAAGAAACTGTAGGTAACAGAAGAAATACTTCAGTTGATTTATGAAACGAGGAAGTACAAAAACGTTCCGGGAAACACAGGAATACAGAAATACAAGTCGCTGAGGAATGAAATAAATAGGAAGTGCAGGGAAGCTAAGTCGAAATGGCTGCAGGAAAAATGTGAAAAGGAAATGATTGTCGGAAGGACAGAATCGCATATAGGAAAGTCAAAACAGCCTTCGGTAACTTTAAAAGCAAGGGTGGTAACATTAAGGGAGCAACGGGAATTCTTTTGGTGCATAAAATCTCAAATGCCTCGATTATCTTCTGTTCCAGTTTCTTCCGACGTTAGTATACTTCTCTTGGCCAGGAATTACCATTTTGCGAGAGCTGACCTGCTCTTGATGTCCTCCTTGCTCTGTCTATCAAGAAATATTTTATTATTTTTATTTTGCTTCCCGCTCTTCCCATTTGTTTCGTTCCAAAGTAACTTTCACTTCCGTATTCCTAAATCCGTAGCCTATTTTTATACTTACTTCTTTCGTACATCAACTGAAATATTTCATCTTTTACCCTTAGCTTATTCACTGTTCGCTTCCTTCTACCTATGTTTTTCATTCCAGCTTGCTTGATTGCCCTTTTTAAAGTTATTTGTACCTCTTCAACTTAGCTCCCTACTACGCCATTCACTGTCGCAACATCTATAGCCTGAGATAACTACGAGGGTATCTCATTCATTCCTTACTACTTCTCTATACAATTTATTTGCGCATTGATTCTTCCTGACTAATCTCTTAAACTTCGGTGTACTCTTCGTCATCATTAAATTGTTATCTGAGTCTATATCTGCTCCATGGTAGCCTTGAAGTCCAATATCCGATTTCGGAATCTCTGCCTGGCCATGATGTAATCAAAGTGGTGTTTTTCCGTATCTCCCAGCATTTTAAATGTATACCTCTTGTGTTCGCTATTGCTAGTTCACATTTATTGCAGAACTCAGTTAATCTTTGTTGCAACCAAAGTCACATTCTCCTGTAACCATTTCTAATTCCTCCTCTAAAACCGCATTCCAATTCCGCATGACTATCAGATTTTCATCTTCTTTTACATACTGAATAACTTGTTCATTATCTACATGTACTTTCTCTATCTCTTTATCTTCAACTTGCGACGTTGGCATGTATACCTGAACTATTGTTGTCGGTGTTGGCTTGATGTCGACTCTGATGAGAACAACTGTATCATGGAGCTTACTCTCTGCCCCATCTTACTATTTATAACGAATCCTAATCCTGTTATACCATTTTCTGCTGCTTTTGATAGTATCCTAAGCTCGTCTGAGTAGATATTCTTGGCCGTGCGGTTCTAGGCGCTACAGTCTGGAGCCGGGCGACCGCTACGGTCGCAGGTTCGAATCCTGCCTTGGGCATGGATGTGTGTGATGTCCTTAGGTAGGTTTAACTAGTTCTACGTTCTAGGCGACTGATGACCTCAGAATTTAAGTCGCATAGTGCTCAGAGCCATCTGAACCTAGATATTCTTGCTTTCTTTCCATTTCGCTTCACTAACCCAACTAGATAGGCTCCTGCACTTTCCATTACAGATTTCCTACCGTGTTCAGACTTCTGACATTCGACGCCTTGACTCGTAGGACGTTATTTTTCCTTGGTTGTTCAGTCAATGATCCTTATATAGACTAGTCCTGACTCTTTTCCAAAGGAGGGATCATTGCGATACTTTTACAGTTACAAATCACATGTATTGTGTACACAAATTATATGTCTTTAATTCAGTGGTTTCCATTGCCCTCTGCATACTAATACCGACGGTCATTGCTGATTCTTCAGCCTTTCAGAGTCAGTTTCCCACATAAAGGGTAAGAGAGTGCCTTGAATCACTGTCCACTCCTCCACCCTCTTTGACGAATATATTGACAGATAAGTGTGTAACTTCTTTTGCCAGATGTGTTCGGCAGCCATTGGTGACGATTTTTATTCAAAATTTAAGCGGTGGCGAGGTTCAAATACTTACAAGAACTATTAGCATCTATCTTTCGTCGTTTTAAAAATTAAAATGTAAAAAAAAAAATCGTTTCTGTGTTAAAAAATCGGTTTCAGGTCAAAGGTTCAGTTAGGATCTACTATTGAGACCAGAGGGAAGAAGAATTAGGTTCTACCATTGAGACCAGAGGGAGGAAGAATATGTTTTTGGGGCAGGGGAGGGAAGAGGGTGTGGGGAGGGGGATGGAATATAACTACCTAATATCTGATTTCACTCATGGGTAAATATCTCGGTCTGATCGGGAACCACTACCATTGAAGGAACACAGAAACATATGGCCGGAGATGTGCTTACACGACTGTGGTGTACTGTAAGTGGAAACACTTTTATCTCGACTACATCCGGATAATGCGGAAAATTCGAAGTAAACAGAACGATATTATTAACAGTTGTTCTGCACACATTCTACGCAGTATATTTAGCTATTTCCCATGGAAACTACCAAATTATTACTCTTCCGACGCCGTATTGCACTTACAAGTAACGAGGACCATTGAGGACTTCACAGCTCAATACATACTTGTTAGCTGACAAATTGCCAGGATCTGTTTATGGCGGCTGGGTGAATTTAAATTGTATGATTCTACGCGCAGATTATTGCAGCTATTACGTCTAGTATCAAATACTATGAAATTACGGGGACATTCAAAATAAAATTACAATCAATAAGGGACAGATAAATGAGGTTTGTATGTATTGTACAAGTGAACTGGAGACCGGGCTGTGGTAGGAGTGAAGTAGATCAGGTGGACACCTATAATGACGTTCCAGTTTCAAAGCAGTGCGCACTGTTCCCTCGCAGTAAATACACCGCAAGTGACAGACCGAAAGGCCTTCGCGAACAGTCGCATCGTCGAATTTGTTGACAGGGAGGAGGATAAACGAGTGACAATACTGACGCAAGAGGTGACGGTCAAATGTTTAATTTGATTTAGTCCATGGCATGCAAACTACGGAAGGAGGTACAAGGTCCGTGTGTAGTGGGTTTCAAATATCTAACCGAAAGGAGAATGGAAGTGCATATCCCAATGACAATAGGGGTAAATATGTTAAGAATTTATACATCTGGCAACCTGCCCCAGCTTCGCAAGGGTAGCACAAACTATCTACGGCCGGTTGACCTGTGTGGCGTTGCGGCAATTTTGTTTACAAGACGCTGCATAAATTTATGCATGAAATACGAAGAACAGAGTTAGTTGACTGGATGTCATCACTTTTCATACAACGTAAATGATGTAAGCAGCGCACATCAGGAAATTTCTCAGGAGGCATGAATGATATCTGCTCCATTACAACTATGAGAGCGTATTATGATGTAACTAATCTTTTTAGTACCAATGTAAATACTGTATGCGGGACATTAATGTAGATGTTTGTGTGATCGCATATTCAGCGAGTTCCAACAATACATTTATTGACTTTGGGCATAGGTTCCTTACATCAAAACTAGGAACAAATTCCCTATAAACGTATGTCCGTTTTCGAGTCGTTAATGAAAGTTTATATTTAAGGTGATTAGAGCTCATGAACACATAAACTGGTAATGAATGTTCGAAATGTCCTTCTCTTGCTTCTAAACATCCATTTATTGTCAAATCATAGAATGTCCCAGACTTTCAAATACTCCCTGGAGGTTTCTAATGGTTTCGGAGGCATCCATAACAAGTCGCTGAAGAGTTTCCAGATCCGGGTGTTCTGCTGCAAAGACTAATTGTTTAACGTGGCTCCAGAGATAATAATAATCCCAATTACTGAGGGTGGGGGAAGGTGCAGACCATGGAAGAACTCGCCCTCTGCTACCTATCTGTCATGGCAGATAACAGCAGATGCATCTCGAAAACTGATACTGAAATCTACTGGAGATCGATCATGCTCGAACCACATGTGTATTCTTGCCTGCAGTGGAATTCTTGTAGGTCTAGGAGGGTGTTCTGAATAAAATCAATGTAGATAGTACACGTAGGACGTGCTGGGAGAACGTACGGCCCCACCAGAAAGTCACCTATAATTCCAGCACACACATTAATCTTAAACTGATTTTTAGCCTGTACTGTAGTATATGGATTAAGGTCGTCGCTTATGTGCTGGTTCTGGAAATTTGTTATTCCATCTCTTCCAAAAGTTGCATCATCCGTAAACAAAACTGAAGAGACAAAAAGAAAGGATTAGCAGATTTTGCAACAAATCACCGGCAAATTTTTTGTATGTCCATCCTGTTGGCAGGAGGTCTTTGGGACGACGGCCGTTTACTATTGTGAGACAATAAAATGCCTACAGTCACCCTTATGATTTTATTTATTTTGTTGCAACCAGATTCGGCGCTTCAACGCGCCTTCTTCAGGCTGTAGTTGATGCGGAAGAGGTTGATGGGATCGCTAAATATATCGCATCAGTGGGCAGCATAAGCGGATACGCAGATAATCTGAAAACTTAGGTGTCAGCAATCAATTAGAGGGTTAGAGTGCTGACAGCTAAGTTTTCAGATTATCCTTGTAATGTCGAAAATTATTTCCGGGTCTACCGTGCCGATGATGGGGCTGTCTTGGACTACGATCCTATCGGCGTGTGCTTTCCGCTTGAGGAGGAAGTTACGTTAATGGAACCTTTCACACCGAGGATGTTTTCAGGGGTACACTGCGCAAGTCACAGGGCATCGATGGACATAGTAGTGTAACGTCGAAACTGGTTGCCTAGAAATAAACCTATATAAAGGCGAATTGTATTGTTTTTATTGAACATTGAACAGCTGTAGTACCATACTCGACCAGAAGATGAAGTTATATTCCTGCCCACCTTCTCTCCTCCAACTTGTAGCTAACTGTGGCCCTAAGCAACCGAAACTAGAAACATAAAAAAAAATTAAAAAAGAAAAGCTAATTAAAAAGAAAGATGTTTTGCTTACTTCAAGCGTTGAGAAAATGAGATAAAAAAGTAGTTAACTAAAACGTACTCGGTCCCGGGTTCGAAACATGCCATCGCTGAAATTTTGATTAACTCTAGAGCGGGTGCGCTGTTGTAAACAGTACAAGAGCAGCAGTTTTTATGCCTATTCGATGCCTTAACCTTCAGCTACAGCGCCATTGCTGCCATGTATTCCATTGTTGTTTTTTTCTTGACAATGATGAAGTGTCCTCAGTTCATTTGGTTACCTTTCTCGGTTTCCTTTCTGAATTGTAAGCAACGACGTATTGAATGTTGTAAGAGGTAAAACGCGGGCCAGCTAGTGGGACTGTTGCAAGCTTTGCTCCAGCAGTCAATGTCCAGAGGAAAGTTTCTAAAAAGTTAAATATACCTACTCGTTGTTTTTTTAGTTTTTATAGATGCACATTAAATGCTACTTTGGTTACACTGACATCTGAATGTATTTATTAACTTCACCTCCCTGATATTTTATTCAAATTCAAAAGGTGTATCAGAAGAAGAAATTGGCAAACGGCTCGAAGAAACTGATGATAAAGTCGATCCGGACTTTTCAGACTTCGAGGAAAGTAAAGTAGAATTGAGTGATGAAAACACTCAATAAGACCATGGCAGTGAATCTGAACTTGAAGGTGTGGATAGTGATGATCCCGAAAAGACAGCAGATGTACGAGGGCTCTTTATTGAAAAGACGATGTTTCACGTTGCTGTAAAAGCGAGTGTGCTAAAACATCAAAAACAACAGAAAAGCCAGTGTGCAAATTCTATCAGAGCTGAAGAGAAAGGTGACGGGTATTAATGATAAATTTAGTGATTCCTTAGAAAATAGTCGACCTTTATTTTATTGATGAAATCGTAAGCTATACAGATACCTATATAAATAAACAGCGAGGCACGTATCAATTCTCGCGCAAAAGAGTGATGACCCACAAAGAAAAAAAAAGAAAAAGAAAAGAATGGCATTGCCTTCATAATATAATACTTTATTAAAATGGAGGCTTTGCAGCCATTATCAACCAGAATAACTTAGCAGCATCAGTTAGGCACCGAGTACGTCCACATTTTTCTAATAATGAATGGAAAATGTAGCCGCTCCCATTATATTTAATGCGTTGCCATTTGACGACGAGGTGCAACGCAGAAAACGATGAAGGGGCCCATATGTTCTTATCGAGTCTACAATGCGCGTCGATTGTATAATTCTGCTCTGTAGCAGTCTGTTGGTAGTAGTGCCTTAAGCCTCTACGTTTCCCAGCCGCAAAAGGATAAAGTATCTGTAAATGAGCGACATGCTATTTAATAATTTAAGCCTCTCGAGAAAATTACACGAGGGATACATAATTCTTTTCATGTGCAACACAACTTAAGATTTGCATCCAAAAATGGTCTTGGTATACTTTACGTCTAATATGAATCTGAACTTAAATCTTGATGGAATACGCTATACATTGTAAGCAAATTACTGACTTACAGCTTTAGATATTTTTCCCAGAATCTTGCTCTAGAATCTGGTAATGTAGTGTCTTCTGAAGAAAAACTAAATACCCATTGTGAGCAAGAAAAAACCTTTGCAGCCTGCGAAGATTTACATTATGTTGACAAAAGTCACGGGTTTTCGATATGCACGAATGCAGTATTGTCACGTACACAAGATAAAAAAGGGGCGCAGCTGCCATTTGTAATCAGATTGTTAATGTGAACATGTTTCCGACGTGATTATGGCCGCACGTCGAGAATTTACAGACTTTGTATGGGTAACGGTTGTGGGAGCTAGACATATGAGACATTCAGATTCGAAAATAGTTCGGCAATTCAATATTCAGAGATCCACAGTGTCAAGAGCGTGGCGACAATACAAAATTTTAGGCCTGACCTCTCACCAGGGCGAACGCAGTGGCCGACTGCCTTCGCTTAACGACAGAGACCAGCAGCGTTTCATGTAGAGTATTCAGTGCCAATTGCTAAGAGACAAGCAATGTTGCGTGATAGAACTGCAGAAATCAATCTGCACCATACGACGAACGTGTGCATTAGGATAACGTGGCAAAATTTGGCGTTAATGGACCATGGCAACAGACGACCTACGCGGAATGCCTTTGCTAACAGCATGACATGGCCTGCGGCGCATGTCCCCAGCTCGTGACGGTATCTGTTGGATCGTAGATATGGAAAACCGTGTTCTGGTCAGATAAGCCGTTGCAGGGTTCGAGCTGGCACAGACCCCACGAAGCCATGGACCCTAGCTGTCATCAAGGTACTATGAAAACTGGCTCCATAATGGCGTGGACTGTTTTGAAACGGAATGGATTGGGTCTTCTGATGCGACTGAACAGGTCATTGACTGGCATTGGTTATGTTCGTCTACTTGGAGACCATTTGCAGCCATGCATGGACTTTATGTCATGTCACTGGGCCACACGTTTTCCCGGTTGGTCTGAAGAACATTTTGGACAGCTCCAGCGAATGTTTTGGGCATCCAGACTGCTCTAAATCGAACATTCATGGGACATAATCGAGATGTCAGTTCGTGCACAAAATCTGCATCGGCTACACTTTCGCAATTGTGGACAGCTTTAGAGGCAGCATGGTTAAGTATTTCTGCAAGGACCTTCCAACGAGTTGTTAAGCCCATGCCACATCAAGTTGCTGTACTACGTCGGGAAACAGCTCCGACACAGCAATAGAAGGCATCCGATGACTTTTTTCACATCAGTGCTCTTTACAGGATAAGTTCAGCGGTTAAACAAAACTCTGTGGAGGTTTTCATATGATCTCCATTTTTCTGAGTTGATGACTATCGGATCGTTATTCTGCAGTACAGAATCTAGTTTTATTAAAGATGGTTTTGAGGAAGCATCGTGTAATTAATAATTTTGTCAATGTCAGTTAACAAAGAAAGATGTATACAGTTAAACATTCTGCTCGAAATAAAAGGCGCGCAGCCATGTGAAGCTGTCGCCTTCCTCTCATGGTTTAATAGAGCCTTAAAAATATCCGACACTGAGTCACATGTCATCATATGCAAAGTAGAAGAAAAGGACGGAGACTGACGAACGCAGCCAAGAACTCCATTCCATTTGCGCTTTTTCACGCTCCATAAATCAGTTTGCCTGGTCGGGACGTATTGGTAGTAATATTGATTTATGTGTTTCAAGTTCATCGACAGGCGGCCCGTCGCTACGACGCGTAGCATTACACTCGCAAAAAGAGAGACAATATATCTCCATCAACGCTGGTATTAGCCTTACAATATTTTTTAGCCTCGGCACTCATTTAAAGCATGAGGTCTTTGTTTTCACAAAAACTTACATTCTGGGAAGATGTGTCTTGTTCGTATTCTGTGCTGCATAGTAATACGAATGTAACAAATGGTCTGATTCACTGGAAATGACATATTGCATACGGGTGACTAACCGACCAGAAGACACTCATGTAGACAGATGCACAGTGGGAAAAAATTAGGAATTCCAGAAGTCTCTCATAGTAATGGGCACTGAATAGATTGCATTCGTGAACTCAGAGCAACACATTTTCATCACCATCTCACAACTAGTTGTATGTCTGTGTAAGATATATCAGTGACATTTAGTTTTCTGATGAAAGCTCTAACTTAGCGGGTAATATGTATTCCATAAGACTAGCTACGTTCGAGGTTATCTGTTGTTTATAGGTTTCCAGCCGACAGGTTCGTTTTTCCTATTCTGATATTGCCATCCTAATGTAACTTAAATACTAGTCATCCGGTTTGGCTCAGTGAACACAGCAAGCGGTCAATAATATGTGCCATTATTATCATTATTATTATTACGCTCATCAGTGTTACAGAATACACTTATTAATGTATTTGTGAAGATAAACTTGAAGGACACTTTGTTAGATACAATGGGAAGAAGTCTAAAGTCATCAACTATGCCACGTAAAATCACAGCAGGAAGTAAACAAAACATGTAAATTTGTAGCTGAATTGCAGACTACACGGAGAAGATGATTCTGAAATGAAGGTTACGTAGCTCTGCGCCAGCGAATAACTGACTTGAAACATCATATGTGCTTTCTGAACTATCCCATTTTCTTTGGAAGTGATCTACCGAAATACTCATTCGAGCACGCCACTAATTCACACATTGGTAAAAAGTATTTGGAAATTTACACATTGTAATGTTCTACGTGTTAACTTTTATTCGGTGGGATAGCGTACTTACAAGTACATATTCATGCATTTCCATTACATTTTATATCTTAGAGTACTACCACATGTGGAAGTTGTTCAGGTGCATCACAAATTGTAACGAAAATACAGAAGCAGAGAAATCCCAAGAATAATGCTATGGCGGATAATGACGCATTTACACCAAAGGCAGTTAAATAGCAGCACGAAAGAAAGTTGAATATCCTACATTTGATTAAGGTACAGTCCAAAAGAGGCCATACATCATGATAACGAGACACACCACGGCAGGACATCCACCGGCAACATCCTTCCGGAAGCATAGAGGAGACGAATCACAGGGAGGACCAGCAAGTGTTTCCTGAGACACTCACAGCTATCTCCCATTCCATACACCTTGGGTTGCACAACAGCGCAGCATCTTTGAATCCTGAACTCTGCGTCACCGCTCCGGAGGCTAATTTGAAGGAATCTGGCATGGTTCTGATACCAAGTACAGTAGCGTAGTGTAGTATAGTGCTGTGCAGTATAGTGTTGCATAGAAGTGTAGACCACAATTATAAATTGCAAAATTTTCGCTCCAGCAGTCCAGCATGGCAGAGGAGACCAATAGCATGTGCCTTCTGGTTTCCTGATGAACGTTATACCTGTGCGCCGGAAGGTCAAATGATATAATGTAGAACTTTTTTGTCTTTCAATTTAAAAATGATTATCATTCTTTTATGTAGATCGCCTCCTCCCCCCCCTCCCCCCTTAAACATCATAATGCTTAGTTATACTAACACATTTTAAAGTACGTTAAAATGTTAAATTCTATATTCAAGCCCATTGATGAGCAACATTAGGTCTATTCTTGTATGTAGATGACAGACATATGAAAACAGCAGATTAATAAAATAACTGTGAACTGGTCAGGACCTTGTTATGTCTTCAATGCATCCATTTCGTGAAATCGATGAAATATGAAAGGTTGAGAACGGCGTTCTCCCAACAAATTAGTTTATCGAAACATCACGTCGGTTAACAGAGCGACACTCTCCCACGTTGCCCGTCAAGTAGTATCCAGAAAATACGACACTAAAACAAGAAGTGGTTAATCAGACAGATTGGGGCTGAAGTATCAAAAACGGAAAAGGCACATTTACAAAAGCGTTTCTGTGACCCAGTAAGCAACATCTACACCTACATCTGTATTTTGCAAGCCACGTTACAGACTGCAGTGCAAATTATATTGTACTTATTCATACATAAACCGGTGAGAGTGGCGATTATGGTGGCTTGAAACTACGCTACATTGTTAGGTCACATGGACCTTGCTCTGAACTTAAAACCAGCAAAGAAATCTGTAGAAAATTCGATGAACACAGACTTAAAAGAGAGAGAGAGAGAGCTGTGTGCTTCACTGTCACAGAAAAGACGTAATAAAGCAATCAGACTCTGTACGAAGTACGTACTGTGGCTGCTGAGTGTTTAGTACTTAGGAGTTGGTACACCATATCAAAACTGATAGAACGGAACAAACCACTACTTGTTGCAGCACATTAAGAGGTTTATAAGAACGAATTCTTCCTTTTTTTTTCTTTGCGTTATTAGATGGCTCCCTTTTACAGCAAAGGTGAAGAGAGTAATATAATTTAACTGTCATTTTCAGTGCCTCATTGGCACCTTCTTAAGGCCCCTATACACGAAACTGCGTACGTTTTCTAGCCGACTGTGTTATCGTTCCTGAAGGTGCAGTCGTCATATTGCAAGCCATCAAGTGTGAAGCGATGCAGGTGGCATGCGTGTTCCACGGACGCCTAGGTAAATGTCCCTCGTAGCATAATACTGAACTTTTTGACCCGCAGCCAACGGTCATGGCGCGGTGCATATTTCCAGAACCCGTACGCCTGAATGATGGTGTTCCCAGACATAACCACTAACCACGTGTAACACAAAAAGTGTTTCGTCCAACTGGAGGAAACGATTCTATTGACCGACAGTACTGTCTCAGTAATCGTGTGACTACTACAGTTCTATCTGACAATGTGACAGAAAATGGCTCTAAGCACTATGGGACTTAACATCTGAGGTCATCAGTCCCCTAGACTTAGTACTACTTAAACTTAACTAACCTAAGAACATCACACACATCCATTCCCGAGGCATGATTTGAACCTGCGCTCGTAGCAGCAGCGCGGTTCCGGACAGAAGAGCTTAGAACCGCGCGGCCATAGAGGCCGGCTGACAATGCCATTTAGTCACCATGGGAACACGTAGGGGTAGTCTGTGGCGGAGCCCCAAGTTGATAGAGTGAGCAGAACGGAGTGCTCCAAAACATCTGTGACTTGGACTGGCTTATTTCTGGCCGTCACATGCAACACAGATCACCGCCTGGCCCGTTTTATAAATCAGTCAAGCCACCTCATCCACGTTCTGTGACGAGGTGTTCACGTCCAACGTGTTGTAACCTATGTGAGGCATCCCCTACCTTGAGGGGTACATATTTTTCCAAGTTTTATGTTTACTGGAACTCGGAAGATAGCCGAATACAATTCACTGCATTAGGCAATGCAGGGGAATAAGCTGGAAGTGAGCATGAAGACAGTCTCCACGGGGAAAAAGGTGACAACCGGACCACATGACGCAAGGAGGCGCTGGTGATACGAGCGCTTGGCTTGAGAAAGGATCGTACACGACATTAAAGATTTTGGGGAACTACTAGTGTTCTGGCACGAAGCACTCATTTCATTTTTTAAAAATATTAATGATTAAAGTCCTCTTTCGACATAAATGGAAATAGTAGGAGCCTACGTAACATCAAGGATTCACCATAATCAACCCGTAAAATAAATAAACAAATGAATACTGTTAACTTACTCTGTACAAAGGGCTATGAAGGTGTAAGCTGGAGATTTCGGCTGCGCGCCAAGCTCGCCATTTCGGTGTAAGAAATTCTTACTTTACGGCTGTTCACATTGAACAGTCGATGACAGATGGTATTCAAATACTATTCATATTTAATATTCAGTTATAACATGCTCGTTGAACTTTGTGCTAGCAATCATTTCATAATACCCACCTGTTACTATTTTATCACGTTTGGAACTAAACGCATCATAATGACATCGCGGGATTTATTTCATAAACTCCTACTTTCCACAGCATTGATTAGATCACAGGTGACCTGCTTGCATTTTTCTGAAGAATTCAAGTCACTATCATATCTGTTTTGTGGACGTCATCTACAAGAGCTTCCCAGAGTACGTATAAGGGGAAACCTGTTGGCCGATTCACTTAGATAATCCAAGCAACGATCATGTTAACGCTTTCGAGTCGGAGCCCGAGTCTCACAGGCATGACGTCGTAATTATTACTTCATTAATGCCTACTCTGTACACAACACAATTTGCAGACAGTATCCAGATATACTACTGAATGTACACCCTAACTTATTTCATTGTACGACACATAATTCAGGATATATTACGTCTGTGGCTGTGGACCTGTGCTCAAGAGCTATTCAGGCCCGTCTCGAAAGGGTTAATTAACACAGCCTCCGTTGGGTAGGCATGACCAGTATTCTGTACGTCACCTATATCACTTTCTATAGAATCACAAATTAACTGAGAAACTTGTGTGGAGGTCCAAGAAACGCGAGGGAAGTTTGCAGTTACCCATGGTTTCACCACCATTCAACCTCTTCCCATAGATACTTACGACAGTAGTATTTGAATAGCCATAAAGCTTCGCCTTTTCTGAATTAGTCATTTCCAGGCGCACTATCTTTAGGATAGACTCGTTCGACCGGACAGCGGTAACATAAAACGTGTGGTCGGTGGCGGCCGTTTGGAGTAACTACTTGCTGCCAGGATTCAGAAAATTGCAAAGGCGTTGGGCAGATGCCTGAGAGGAAGGACTACATTTTTTTCACATTGCCTTTTCTGTTTTTTTTTTTAATTTATATGGCGGAGGAAATAAGTGCATACAGCCTACCATAAGGTTTCTCCTACGAAAGCGTTATAGTGGTTTTTCAAAACTGGTGTAAATAATAGCAAGCATGTGAAGATGTGAAATGACAAGAATTGGATATGCTTATGAGTTGTGCATCAACTTCACTTTGAAATGTGGCAAGTATCAGTACTTCATTATGATTACAGATATAAACATGAAACTTCCTGGCAGATATTGAAACTGTGTGTCAGACCGAGACTCGAACTCGTGACCCTTGCCTAACGCGGGTAACCCAAGCACGACGCACAATCCGCCCTCACAGCTTTATTTCCGTCATACCCTATCTGCTATCTTGCAAAATATTGTAGGGAATACAGCTGTGAGGACAGGTCGTGGGTCAACCTCGGATTGCTCAGACACTACAACACTTTCACGCTAAAGGCAAAGGCCCCCAGTTCGCGTCTCGGTCCAATTCACTGTTCTCATCCTCCTGGGAGTTTCACATCAGCAGTCAGTCCACTGCTGAGGATAAACCTTGTTCTAAACACGAACGTGTTTACTGCATGACATATCAAGTGAATTTTGTAATTGGAACACCGTAACTGTGGTTAAACAGACTTTACTACATTGTGAAATGGTTTTTATAAGTGTTGTTTGACCGACATTGCGAGTTTCCTTGCGCTTGATCGCCTGTAAATTCTCCATGAAGTCACGATAAATGCATGGCGGGGAGCATAAAATATGGACAGCACATTCGAGACACATTCCCTTGATGACAGCTGCAAATATATATCGATCAAAGACGAGGTAGTTTCAAAAAGGAAACAAAAACCCTTCATGGCTTCAGAATTCAAGCTTAAAGTAAAATTCGTTTGTCTGTGGAATACAAATATTGGAATTTAGAATATTTTCAGGATTTTGCTGTCCAGCTGCAAACTCAGCTAAGAAAACATGATAATTTTGTAGACATTTATTTAGGTTACCCTATGTATCGTTGTAATTCTTTGTTGTTTCCCTGAAGTAACTATTTTCCATCGATTACACTAGTATTGTCATAATAGATAGTGCCTCAGGACGGATCTGTAGTATTATTTGAAATAATTGTCCCAATAACGTACAGTTGAGTGGAAAAGAATATGATGTTATATTAATTTGGAGCTGCTGCATCAATTAATCTTCCAGTTGATCGAGACAGGAAAATTCAAACAACAAACGGTCGATATATTTATTGGTTATTAGATACGTAGTGAGTTCAAAAAGTAAGTTACACGTCTTGGCCCGAGCAAACACCATTACGCAGGAAGAGTGGGCCATTGTCAGAATAGAGTACGTTTTCGGGTTCCTGCAGCCACAGGTCTGCCGAGGTACGGATAACAGGTGCATCACAGTGTGCGAATGAATTGCCTGAGTATGAGTCAGTCTCCGTATTAGCCCCATTCCTGTTAGCAGACCTTCGACTCCCTTTTCACCACCTTCGTCACATCTTTCTGCAATTAAATCACGTCCTTCAGTCCGGACCACTCCCAAGAAATTTTCCGGACGAAGACTGCTCGATGCCTCTCCCCCCCCCCCCCTCCTTTTCCTTTCCCCCAACTCATCGAACACAAGTTTCCCCAAATCATATGGCACGCATGTGGAAATAGGTCTGTGCAGGCTTTCTCGACACCACCGTCCAATCCGCCTGCATATCACTGTCAATGGTAAAGAGGTCAACCAATTTCGTTTGCACCGCATCTGTCAAGCTGACACACCCTTATGTGTTCACTGCGATGTGGACGACACAGACACCCACCGACTCTCACGTGGTCCATCGTATGACGTCTGGCGGCTCGCGCAGCGTACCGTGGCTTTCCTTACCCGGTGGACACCTTCTCAAATCATTTTCCAGATGCTTTTATTCCCAGAAGTGATTCATCACCCTCCAACAGAAACTAAAGATGTGAATTAAATACGAGGCCATACGGTCCGCTACCTTTTTGGCCCTGACAGAAATCCTAACTCGGTTATTGAACGTACCTTAATGATCGACAGTGTGCACTGTTTTGCAATCCCAAATATACAGAAATTCTTTTCAAATTTTTTATGGAGCGCCTTTCATGACCCACCTTCCAGCTGGAACGTCCAAGCAATAAGGTGCTGATGTTTATTATGCTGAGATGATACTCTGAACGAACTGCAAACGGAATCTCCATAACAATTTCGAGAAAACACGTTTGGATGATCTATCGTCCGAGACCGCTACCCAGAACATCCTTCAGAACAAAGAGCGTTTACAAGTTTTTGGATTTAATTTTGTGTTTCGTCGACAGTTGTAATTATTCGAATGCGTTCGAAAGTCTCTAATGAATATTTCTTTGCCCATTGTAATTGTGAAATGTAACATATTCCTTTTAATATATTTATTATATTATTTTTGTGGTAGAATAAACATTGTCCTCTGTTTTTAACACCACCTGTATTTGAGTGGTGGACATATTTCTTCTTTGTATCACAGCTAACTTATTTTGTGCCCATAACAATTACTTCCAGATACCTGCATTGTGTGCCAAGCTATCTCCCACTTTACAAGGGTGGCACTGATCTCTGTGCATCAGATGTGCTTTATTTAGCCGGCCGGAGTGGCCGTGCGGTTTTAGGAGCTACAGTCTGGAGCCGAGCGACCGCTACGGTCTCAGGTTCGAATCCTGCCTCGGTCATAGATGTGTGTGATGTCCTTAGGTTAGTTAGGTTTAATTAGTTCTAAGTTGTAGGCGACTGATGACCTCAGAAATTAAGTCGCTTAGTGCTCAGAGCCATTTTTTGCTTTATTTAGCTTTTCCCGCTTTGCTATTATGTCCGAAGAGCGCTTCACTCAATGGTGAAAAATTGAAGACATGCATTGCTTCAAAAAATGTACACTCCTTTTCATTTGGATATAGCCGAGGTTACTATGCAGTAATTTTCGATTGTTTAATATATTTCACTAACCTGTCGGTCACGTGTTATAATGACCTTTGTGACGATTGCCGTCCTTAATCAAACATCTTTAGTAAATTCAGAAATGTATGTCATCAGAATCGTTTGCTCGTGTTATGTCGCTTACACGACATATGTACGAGGGCGTGCTGAAAAGTAATCCATCCGAATTACTTATGTGACAGTTCTTGAAGCGTATTATGTGCCAATTATTAAATTCAAGTCCAGGAAGGGAGGCGTTTTCACGACGAACGATGGCTAGGCTAAACCAACCACTACCACAATTTCCAGTAGCAACGTCCAGAGTAAAATTAACCCTGCAGCCACGGAAGAATACAGCTCCATTTAATATAATCACTTGGGCTGTTCCATTTCCTCCAAGTTTATTCTCGAGGCTAATAGTATGTTTGTAGACAGGCATGCCGTGGCGGCGCGGACGATACACAGGTCGACGAGGCATAGTGCTTCAAAGCTGTTGCAGATAAAGCTCGCAGCGGAATGGTTCCGCTAGCGTGCACTGCCCGCTTATATAGGAGGTGAGTGACCTTGATTACGTAACGCGCTGATAACGGAATTAGACTCTGCAGGCAGCAGCAGGCAGGAGTTATCAGCGTACGCGTGCTGTAGTAATACCGGCAGTACGCTTACCCGGGTGCGCCGACCTGGCGCAGAACCAAGTCGTGCGGGTTGCATCACCGACTCTCTAGGCGCTCAGCGGGCAGTGCGGCACTATGTTTTCGAATTTTTTCAAACTGTTGCATCCTCAACCCCCGGTTCGCGATGTACGCTCCCCGGTTACTAAAGTGAGGGATCACACTTTATTAATAATTATAGTACAAGGTAATATCTCCAGTTACAGTACCCTCTCGTTACGCTTGTTAGCAAACTCTCACGACGGTTCACTATGGGACTTAACGTCTGAGGTCATCAGTCCCCTACAACTTAGAACTACTTAAATCTAACTAATCTAAGGACACCACACACATCCATGCCCGAGGCAGGACTCGAACCTGCGATCGTAGCAGTCGCGTGGTTCCAGTCTGTAGCGCCTAGAACCGCTCGGCCACCCCGGCCGGCTCTCACGACGGACTCTTGGACATATCTACAGATTTTTACATGTTACCTTGGTTACCTTGGTACTGTAACTTGTACTATGGATTGGTTTTTCTAGGAAAGTTCTCAGACTATGCTGCACTTTTGTATTGACTTAGATTTACCTTTCCTTTTCTCTGTACCCACTATTAATAATTTTTTTTTTTTTTTTTGTGGGGACACAAAAGTCACATAATATCCAGCCACATAGATAACTCGTTGACCAACCACCTAATGAAATGGCGATGTGTATGGCGCAGGATTCGGGTGAACGGTGCCTCAGTTCCCCGTCCGGCAATCCAGATTTGGGTTTTCCGTTGTTTCGCAAATTGGTTAAATACTTCCAACTTGCTTTGAACGTTCCTGAAAAACAAAGTAGCCAGTATAACCCGGACGTGGTGTGACTTCAAGTACAGTTTGATCACGTAACTTCGACAGTATCCTTTCATTATACATAGTACATAATTCTTAGCACTTTTAACACACGCACTTCACAAGCTGTCACACCATCAATAAATAATTAATTCAATCACATAAAAGGCATTGTGGCAGTATCACGCTGTATTTCAAGCGAACGCTATTCGCTGAATGGCTGTTGTCAAATACAGTGGCCACGATGCAGACAGCATTCGACGGATACACGTATTCTCTGTGCAGTGAACAGGGCGTATAATGCGTCGGTTCGCAGCCCAAGTAAAGTCCTGTGCTGCTCGTTTCCTGGTCTGCGGTAACAGTAAACGGATCCTGCCGGTAGCGCTCGATCACTACTCGCTCGACTAGAAGCAACCCGTAATTGTCTGCTCCGCCAAGTGCACAATGAGGTCCTGATCAACTGCCTCGGTGCTTCCAGTACTCCTGTTACAGAGAGGTCTTCGAATCAGCGGATGATTCACAGGAAGTTTTTACGAAAAGAGGGTTTCTTACGTAAATTCTGTGATTTGTTATGAACGTGAGAATGTGCACAGGGCATAAAGTGAAACACTGGCATTACTTAGCAGTGTATTTCAAGTAGAAACCTCTGTACATGCGTAGTTTTGGCCCTGAGCGGCTTCGAAGTATCTTCGAGACGTAATGAATGTCCTATATAATGATGCAGTTCGTATGTCTACAGTATAGAGTGTAAGTAAGGACAGCATCTAAAGCCTTCCCGGAGATTTGCTGTGTCTATATATTGTTCTTTGTTCTCTTCATGGTTGGGTGTATGCGCCAGTGTTCAACATTGTTGACAATATTGCTATGTGTACGAATATGATCTTAGTGTGCTGCAAAGTGTATGGCTCCGACAAAAATTGTGGCACAGTAATATGTGCTAAGATGCATACGTTCTGAGCGACTAACGAGACTCTAGGAAAGACCGGTAAGCTATTTGTAGCCGCAATACCAAAGCTATTCACAAATTAACGACCGATTGGACATTGAAAATATGCAAATGCTTGTAGCTTCGTGGCGCTGTGTGGTTGTAAAGGAGACATAAAGCAATGTTGTGTCAATCAGCTCTGTGTTCTGTTGGTCTGTGTGTAACTAGCAAGCGATTGAATGGATGGTGTCTCATTAGTGTGTTATTCACTTCTCGCATGCATAAGTCAATGCCGCCAAGATTCAGCCTCGATTGTGTTGTGTGGATGGCATTGGGGTTATTAGTGACGGTATTGTGTGGGAGTGATGCAGTAAATCCCCGCCTGGTGGGAAAGGTGGATATGAATCAAGTCGTCGAGGAAGTCATTCAGATTGGGCTGATGAACTTGTACAACTTCTTGACAAAATTCTGCGTGGGGGACGTCGATTCACAGCTCCTGCTTTCTGAAGGTGTTCCTCAGATTCCAAGGAGCAACCTTTTTAATAGAGAGGTTAAGTTATCACAAGGTTTGTGCATGGTGGGTACCGGATCGTCGAAGCTATGTTGACAGAACCGAGAGAGTAGTTTCGGCCTTGGGTGTTCTTCAGCACTATTGTGAAGAGGAGGACGAATTTCTGAACAGCGTCGCAACTGAAGACGAGACATCGGTGCTCTTCATCAGCTAAAAGTGAAGGTAATACGAAAACTGGTTGCGCATTGATTGAACCTTAAAAAAACTGAAGATATTCAAGATAACCTGTCAAACTGCAAAGAGAGCTATATGAGATTAACTCGTGAGAAACCTATGACATAAAAAAGTTTTTTTTAGGCTCTTACCTAACTTCAAAGGTCAAACAAACGACTCGGAATGATTCCCGAATGAATTATTCTCCTTTACGACAATGCGTAAACCCATTCTGCGAAGGAAAAACTCACATTATTTACTGGTAGATTTTTCAATATTCATTCTACTGTCCGGACTTGGCACCTAGAGACTTTCATTTCCATGATATGAAGGCCTTGTTGGTTACTCGGCGCTTCGAGACCGACGATGAGCTCTGTGATGGTGTCAACAGCTGGCTGAAGCAACAGGCGGCACCATTCTGTGAAGGAGCTACACACAAGCTTGTGTCACGGTAGAAGTGTTTGAATTTTATCTATATTTGTTTTCCTTATTTTAACAACGGAGTGTTAATTTATGATCCGACCGCTTGGATTATTTAGTACTTAGTGTGCATGTTCATCAAAGTACACTTTCTTTGACTGCTGCATTTTACTGTACGCACAGTAACAGTGTATAGGACTGAGACGTTTATTGCGCCTGCAGCAGCCCTTTTATAAACAGTGCCAATTATTCTGCATTTACATTTACTATTAGGGGTGAAATTCCGGACGATCATGCTTGGTGCAAGCAGTTGAATCGAAGAAGATGTTTCGAGAGGCTTCGTAGAGGGCTATTCCTGTAGCAGACGCTACGTGGTATCAGCGATGCACACTCGTCACGGTAAAAATGAAATGAGCATATGGCATGGTTGGCCGGGACCTCCCTAATTGGGGAAGTTCGCCCGAAAAGCGCAAGTCTTATTTCGTTCGACGCCACATTGGGCGACTAGCGCGCCGGTGATGAGGATGAAATGATGATCAGGACAACACAACAACCAGTCCACGAGCGGAGAAAAATCTCGAACCCGGCCAGGAATCGAACCCGGACCCGCCTGCAAGGAGGCGAGCACGTTACCATCCAGCTAAGCAGGCTGGCTCGTCTCAGTAATGCATGGACTGCCGTCGGACAGCAACAACTACATATCTGACATAAGGTCTCTAATTCATTGGTGGTATTCAAGGAAAGTGATACGAGATCCATATCTTCATTGGATGCATCATATTTCATTTTTGTATAGTAAATATTTTTAGAACAGTAGTTTTCACTAGTCGATATGTTACTCCATAGACATTCTGTGTACAAGCACTGAGATCTTTGGTTGTCAGTTTTACTGTTGTTAGAGCAGGGCTTCTGAGCTGCTCTAGGGAGAGATTCGGGTGTCGTCAATGCTCCTGAGTCGATGACAATGGGTTCCGGAGCACAGAGATAAAGACGCAGAGAGGGATGAATTGTGAATTATGATTTTGTAAACTTTATTTTGACAAGTGAAGATTTTTTGGAGGTAAAGCGATGAAGCATTGCTAGCTGGCGTGTAAGTATGATGTGTGTGAATGATGAAAGTTCTTAGTGGAATCGTTATTCGTAGGTTTGGGTCAGTTGGGTTTATTGTCCAAACGAGAATAAGTAATGTTCTTTTTTCTTATTCTCGGAGCTTGCTCGTAATTTTGGCAGCGCGAAATTTGTTGTTAGAGGTAAGGATTTTTGTAATGATGAGTGTAACAGACGGGCAATGAGTTTCAATTTTGGCAGCGCTGTTTCTTGAAGGTCAATGCTCCTTCAGCCATGTACCAAATTCAAATCCAAGCACCGTCTTATCAGGATAGAATCTCTTATCAGGATAGAATCTCATTTTTCTGATTACTTTTTGTGACTGTATTGAACTTTGCGGCATACAGTCACTGAAGAATGAGATGTTTAGAATAGTCACACGTTCTTATATCGCTCTTGCGCAAGGTTTTTATATGTTTTAGCTTAACTGCTGCTGCTCTGCACATTTTATGTTCCTCACTTCGAGTAGTATGAAGTCTCTATTGCCTCAGGTAAATTTGGTAGAGCCAGTTTTACAGCACAGTTAAGTTACAGTTAGATCATTATAGTTAGCTTTGTTTTGAAAAGTCATTACCAGCCCTATACTAGCAAAGTAAAGATCAGATTTAATTTATTATGCGGAACGTTTTATTTTCACAGTAAAGTGCTACAGGGCACTTTCTTATGATTCATACTTAAAAATTTTAATTAGTAATTTTAAGTAGCTTCTACATTCTGTTAATTTTTTGTGTTGGAATTACAAGTCACGTATTAAGACGTGACGCTTTGTAGCAATGCTCACTGTACCGAACAATACAGTTCCACGTGACAGAATATTAATTTACAATTTGGGTTCTCTAATTACTTTGTTAGTTAAAAATTAGAAATTACTTTATTAGTTAAAATTAGTTAAAAATTTTAGTTTTGGCTGCTCATTCTTTTATCTGACAGCGTTTCTGTAATTACACCACCTGTATTGTTAAGCATTCCAAAACACACACACACGATTGTAAATAATATCAGTTCAGTTATTTTTAGTTTTAGTTCACAAAATGAAAAGTAGAAAAGTTGCACAACAGATGCAGAAATTTCTGGCAGTACTAGTGTAGTGCTACCCACAATGAGTATGGGTTTCCTACTGGTCTCCACGAATACAGTGTTATTTATTAAAGCCACTATTTAAGATTGTGATGATGTTTACAAAAGCATGTTCACTCGGCACAGAACTGTTAACTCTCACTGGACTAATACATAGGCACACGAAAATTCGTGTGTACGAATGATTCGAAGTAAAGCAAGCACTCCCTCCTGCCTATATCCAGCGAACGGAAGTATGTCGTGTCATTTCACATACCTTTCTCTAGACACCTTAAGAATTCTATGTGTGACATTTTAAGTCTCTTCCTGTTATTAACGTGAAATAAAGTAAGCGATGCACATTTTGCAGATTAATTTTAAAAACTAGTTCTCTGATTTAGTTAGCAAGAAGATAACTTTGTTCTGTAAGACGCGTGGCAGTATCTATCGGCTGTAAAACAGCGTATTAAGCTGCTGTCAGCCCGTCCCCCTTCCCCCTCTGGGGGAGGGGGAGGTGGGGATGGGTGGAATCGAAATTCAATAGAGGGAAAAATATTATTGGACTGCCAGTATATTCCTATATTGGGCTGCGTATTTGAAGTGATCTAATTTAAGGAATTATTCAAACAAAACTTGACACGTTTATAAATAATACTGAAATAAATTATTACTATCAGTATTGAATCTGCAGCTTCATTTTCGTATTCAATGAAGCTTATACTAATTATAGTCTTCCTGGGATTTATACGTAATGCCAAAATGGTAAGTGGAAGGAGGAGGTGTTGGAAAGAGCCTTAACTGGCTACAGAAATGGTGATATCAGTTTGAATTCTGCATCCCGCACGTACAGTGCTGGAACAGCTTTGAGACAGTTGTTGATAAATCTTCCGGGTTTGAGACAGAAGTGATGACACTTTCTGCAGAACCTGACCATCATTTTGCAAGACAATGCTCAAGCAGGTACAGTGCAAGCTGTTACTGATTTGTTTGATTGATGGGGCTGCTAAGTGCTATACAACCTACTGCACTGCCCTGACTTATACCCTTTTGAGTTCAACTCGATTCCTAAACTGAAGAAAACACTTCACGGCATTCGCTTCAGAACGGCTACAAATTCGTCGGGAAATAGATAGCGCCGCTTGAACTGTCAACACAACTGGCACTGCTAAGAGTATCCTACGACTTCCACATCACTAGCAACGGGTTATACTCAACACTGGTGACTAATTTGAAGGTCAGCAAAACTTTAAAACACGTACCTGTTTTGTACGAGATGTAAATAAATAGTTGCCACTATCAAAGTGCAACCCTCGTACTACAAAATATTACTAATAAAAATATATTGGTTTCTATACGAGATGAAACTGGTCTCTAAACTTTCAGAAACCTCAGAAAATATTCTCATGGAGGGAAAAATATAAAGTTGAAGCGATAACTAGTGATGATGGAGGAAGCAACACTATGACAGTTTGTTGTATGAGTGCTGCCGGCATGTTTGTGCCACCTAACTGTAAAACAGGCAATAGACAAGAAACTTTTGCTAACACTGAATGGGCACACTGCTCACGCTAACTACATCGCCACAAAACAAAAAATAACGGGGTCAATATGGTCTCTCTTCCTGTGCACTCTGTGGTCTTTTTTGAGCCTCTCTCCCTCTCTGTCTACAATCAGTCTTGTGACACTCGGATGAGAGAACATCGAACGCAGTCAGTAATACAATTTCAGATAAATGAACAGATGGGTAATTCATATGGGCGAGAAGCTACAGCAGCCAGTGCTGTAAAGGGGTTTAGAAGCACTGGAGTTTCACCTGTTAACAGGAATAATTTGATGACAGTGTCTTTGCAGTAACAGATTCATCGACAGTTTCAGCAGAAATCTCAGCTAGGATTTCAACGGAAGATTGTGCAATTATTACGGCGGAAGCTGCAGCAACTACGGCTCTAAGAAGTTTATGCTGGGAGTCTACTGACAGTGATGCTCCTTATCATGAATATGAATGTTCTCGAAGATCTAAAACCTACATAAAGGCAAAATAAAATCTCAGCTGCCTAAACTGAAGGAGAGAGACAGAACATTAGACTATACAGTTTTGACCTCGTGTCCATATAAGAAGAAGCTGAATAACAAGAAAGACTTCCCCTTAAAGGCAGTCTCGAAGAAAGACATGAATGAATGCATGAAGTAATGGGAGTGGGCAAATCAAGACTACACCAGATTAGGGCCAAAGGAGAATAATTATTTTTCTGATGAATGAAGTTAGACTTTTTGAGTTACAAAGTTATTTTCATTTTTCTTCTTAGTGATCATATCAAGACTGTGCTACAGTGTGGCCAATGTTGTTATATTTTTTACGTCACAGTTCAATTTAGGAAACTGAAGGTCCTATATAAGACAATGTTTCCCCAAACTGGGCTAAACTAGGTTAGAAAACGTATACCTTCTGGTCGTATATAAACGAATTTAGTCATGTTGAGAAATGAGAACGAGCAATGTGTTTGAGTTGACAAAAAACTTTCTAAAACAAAGACCGCATAAATATTTCTAAATTTTCAACAAACGATTTCGACAGACTCTGCTTGCAGCTGTTCCATCTAAGGCGGTTCATCAGTGAATGAAACATGCCAAGTGCTACAGCACATTGTATTTTATATTGTGATTTCTATAGCTAACAATCACCTGTGTGTGCTACATACACGGACGTGGCCATATGCAGAAGATGCTTTTGACTGTGAGTCATTTATTTGTAACAAACTTTTGAATAATGCTCTAAAATGTCAACTTACAACGAGGTTCCAACTAACAATGAACACATTTTGTGACAAAACGTGATCCTTTATAAATTTTCAGTCTAACTAATACACGCCAGTTGTGTTTGACAATAAATGTGTTTCTATGTATAAATATTTTCATTATTTGTCACACCTAAGATTTTGGCTTCAAATCCGAATGCCCTTAGCTGACATTTATAGGCTCTAACCCAATAGCCCCTCCGTTATACTCAGTTAGTTGTAACTAGACCACCTTATCTCATCATTCATTCGATTTATTATTTCAAGATTATTTGGTAACAATCCCAGGCAATCGTCGAATGGGGGACGTAGTCTTGTGTAGAGCTTCCCATAGGGAAGCACTACTACTTTCAACATTCTTTCCCATACATGTCACAAACTTAAGTGTCTGACCTAACAGGTGAAGTACCCCGAAATGGAGGAGGAAACGATATGAAACTGGTTGAAATGGGTTGAAAGGTACGTAATGTTATTGCAATGATAAAAAAACCGAACGAAATTTAGGAAGACCATGGCAGTGTAAGGCTACTTATCATTATGACTTTGAATGCCATTTGGCCTGGATGCAAACAGTGATACGGTGGTGATGGATGTCATAAAATCGTTATATCCTCTCCTGAGGCAAGCAGGTCCACAGCTGTTGTAACTGGCCCTTGATATCCCGGATACTGGCACCGAGATGGACTAGACATCTGGGAGTATTCCACGTATGTTCTGTTGGGTGATCTTGCTGGCCATAAGAGTACCCCAGCATCTCGCAGACAGTTTATAGAGACATGCACCGTGCGTAGATGAACACTAATGATGAAAAACAACACTGTCGCACAAGACGTAACATATGACGACGCAACACGTTCGTGGCGTACCCTTGTGACATGAGAGTTGTCTCAGCTATTACCAGCCGGACCTGTAGTCATACCTGATGGCTACGCATGATGCCACGAATAACACCGCTGCGTCCCTGCAAAAGTTTGGAGGAACGGGAGCACTCCCTATGTCACCGCATTATTCGTCGACAATTGTCTTCCGAAAAAGTGCAGAAGGGCAATTTATCGCCGAAGGCAGTCCATGCTCCACAGCGAAGGCACACTCACAAAAGGAGTCGTATGTATTCACGTGTTAACGACAGTCTACACATGGGACGATAATTCTATAATCTGACTGCTTCTGTTCCCTGACCAGTGGTGCGTGATGGCACAGAATGCTCCAGCGAGTCCATCACTCGCTCTGTAATGACAGCAGCGTATGTGAAATGGCTACGATCCTCCTGGTGCAAAATACGGCTACCCTCCCTTTTGGTAGACGTGGCCCACGTGAAACTTGACGACGAGTATGCCTCACCTCTCGGTTTCCATGCACTCCAACAATCAAGCACTTTCATATTAGAATGCCCCACAAATCTGGATACTGCCCAGTTCGACCAGCCGGCCAAAGGAGACCATCAACAATGTCCATTTAAACCCTGTCAGGTGCTGATATCACACTAGTACGCCACATCTCCGCACCCTCTACAGCGATCAATCAACACCTAACGCTGTTCACATTCCTTACATACACTACTAGGTCTGGAAACAACACTAATCACCCTGGTGATGACTCCGTGTGTCGCACAGAATTGCACTGTCGGTGTAAAAAGCTACAATGACATCAGGCCACGTTCTCTGGATGCTTCACATCCTGTGTGAAGCAGCGCATTTATGGAAAGAAAGAAGACGATAATGGAGCAGGGAAATTGCCTGGGACTATTCCAGCTTTCGATTTATGTGATACAGGGAAACAGAGAAAAAGCGAAATCAGCATGGTCGACGGAAATGTCAACAGATTGTAGCTACTTTGTCAATCAATTTTCATTTTACAACACTTAATATCGCTTCATAGCGTTAATCCTAGGTGAGTTATACCTGCGACTTAATTCAGAATCAGTAACGACATAAATTTTGATATTCCTATCCCCCTGCTTAGAACTCACCATTGCGGAGATTCCAATTTTTTATGTTTAGGTGATTAATTCTTTATCGGTATTCGATTTCTTGACTGTACAGCGCTCTTAATGTAAACCACTTATGGGGAAGTATTGCTCGGTTGCATGATAACGGAGGGTGCCACTATTTCTGTATCCTCAAAAGTTTATGGACGTTCCTATTAAGTTAGGTTTGGCAATGGCCATATCTGAATCGTACTTAGGCCATATACGTTGAGAATGTGACGATAAAAATTTTAACCTTAGACCCAGTATTAGTACCGTACTCGAATTGGTTTTCGGAATTACAATAAGAATGACAGCTCGTCAGGTTTATTAAAACGGTAAAAATCGTTAGCTCTTTTGAAAGAAATTCCATCTATTAGTTCCTTTTGCGGATCATAATCGACAATTCTAGGTGTAATGGTTATAAATACCGCGAGGTTGCGGTCAGTGAAGTACAAATGAAATATTTGTGTCGCTGACACTTTTAATACGTCTTGGAGGCAGTTCCTAGAAAGGCTGTTTCGAAGCATATCGCAATAGTATTTTTGCTCTATTGCTAGTGATGAACTTGACGGTATTACAAAGGAAGTTCTATACAGTTATTTCGTATGATTATTGGGTCTTAAGTGGGTCGTAACGATATGTCATGTTAAGAGAGGCCATAAGAAGTATTTTCGCTGTAAAAAGTACATGCTATGCCCTTCGTACACCTTTCGTCGTTACTTGTCGTTGCTTTTGTCATTATTCGTGTTGTTGTTGTGGTATTCAGCACGAAGAATGCTTTGACGCAACTCTCCTCGCTACTTCATCCTTTTCTAGCCCCTTGATCTCCCAATAACTAATACATCTTGTATTCTTTTCGACCAGCTTACTGTCAAACTGTGCTGGAAATTTATTTTTCCCCAATTATAATCAGTATCTATTAATTACACAGCACTTGTGATCTAAGGGTAGCATCTTCGATTAATAATGAAGACATAATCGATCCTGCAGTCGAGTTCAAAAAAATGATTCAAATGGCTCTGAGCACTGTGGGACTTAACTTCTGAGGTCATCAGTCCCCTAGAACCTAACTAACCTAAAGACATCACAAACATTCATGCCCGAGGCAGTATTCGAAGCTGCGACCGTAGCTGTCACGCGGTTCCAGACTGTAGCGCCTAGAATCGCTCGGTCGGCAGTCGACTTCTGCCACCGCTTAAATCTTACATGAGGATCATCAACAGTGGCGGCTGAAAAGTTCCGGCAAAATAAATCAGCCTCGTTCAGAAGAAGTGGAGGATTTGACAGAGTTTTAGGGCACTCTCTTGCCCTTGGGGTGAGAAACTGCCCATAGAAAAAGGCGGAAGAATCAGCAATGATCAACAGAAGCAGAAGGCAATGCAAACCACAGCACTGAAGACACGTAATGTGTATAGACAAGTCATATCTAGATATAATGGAGGTTCTGTGAAGTAAAAGGGAACGAAGAGAAGGATTTGTGAACAAATGATAATAATATTTACAGGAACCGAAAACTGTATACCGGGAGTTCAGTGACAGAGCTGTTCACACCACAATCGACAACAAACCAAAACCGATAACATCCCTACGTCGCAAGTTGAAGATAAAGAGATGGAGAAAGTATATTGAACGGATAATTCACTACGTAATGGGAAATGAAAATCTACTGGTCATTTGAGATTGGATTGCTGTTATGGGGAAGGTGTAGAAAAAAGGGTTGTTGCAGAATATGGGCATGGTTCTAGGGATGAAAGAGGAGAAAGAGTAACTGAGTTCTGCAATTGAGTTCTGTAATTGAGTTCTGGCAATAGCGAATACTCTGTTCAACAATCACAAGAGAAGGGGGTGTACTTCGAGTAAGCCTCGAGGTTCAAGAAAGCATCAATTAAATTACATCATGGTCAGGCAGAGATTTCTAAATGAGATAAATAGCGAATTGTAAGACGTACCCAGGAGCAGAAACAAACTCAGATCAGAATTTAGTAGTGATGAAATTTAAGAGACTAGGTAAGTAGAATCTCTACGCAAAGAAGTGGGATACGGAATTACTAAGGAATGAAGACAAACGCTTAACACTCTCTGAGGCTACAGTATAGTAGTTCATTTGAGAAGGGCAATTACAGAAGTAGGAAAAAATACTTTTTCACAAAGAAGGTGACTGCAAGGAAACCATAGGTAGCAGAAGAAATACTTGGGTTGAAACATGAAGGAAGAAAGTATAAAATATTCAAGGAGATTCAGGATACAGAAATATAAATCACTTATGAATGAAATAAATAGGAATTGCAGGAAAGTTCAGGCAGTATCTCCCGTTTCTTTCGACGCTGAGGTGCTTTTCCAGTAGAGTTTGCGAGCCTCTGCAATGCTGTTAGGGCTTAGGAGGAACACCAGTTGTGCTGAGGCGTAAGTGGCAATTCGGATTAAGAAAGGAGGTGTATTGGGATAGTCTATGCAGTTTTTCAAAGGCACTGTACCAAGCTGGTGTAGTGGTGAGCGCATCTAGCGAGTCAGCAGGAGACCAGGATTCGAATACCGACCTTCGTAAAAATTTTATTCGTCACATCAGTCTGCATTTATACATCACAGATGTTTGAGACTAGGATACGTCTCTGGAACGATATAGTTTCATTTGTCAATTCTATAGGTACACCACATGATAGCCCGTAATGTGACGTGGATGCCACAAGGTGATTGCAGTGTCACCAGACGGCATATGTATGTTGTGACGTTTATTCACAGTCAGTGTGTGATGAACGTATTGTCAATTTCAGATGGCTGACATTAAGATCAGGCATATTCAAGCTTGAGAATGAACCAGTCAGTTTAATACTATTCGCAAAAATTATGTAGTGTAACTGTGCCAGATTTCTAATAAAATCATCAGGAAATAGAAGGGCTGCTGGTCCTTGATCAACAAAATGTTGAAATTGCATAATAACAGAACTATATATGGTGCTACTGGAAGAAAAATGCTGAAAATTTTATGGGCAAAGATAACGAGTTCGACTCCCGTTCCAGCACAGTTTCAATCTGCTAGGAAAAATGTCATATCAGCGCACACTCAGCTGCAGAGTGAAAATTCATTCCGGAAACTTTCCCCTGATTGAGGCTAAGCCATGTTTCTCTCGTCAAAGTCTTGCACCCATGGCCTTCACAACCAAAGCTGAAGTCTTTTCTCTTCCGAAACTACACTTACTGTCAGACTTCTGCTTCGGTTCTCCCGGAAAGAGAGTTGGCGAAGCAACAGTAATTGTTGTGCCATTTGGATGACTGAGATTTTGTAGTTTTTCTCCCATCACCGTTAATATTTAATGTCCGTCCAATAAAGTGATGAGATGCAGAAATTATGATCTATTCCGCCCCCCCCCCCCCCGCCGCCGCCCACCTCCTCTTAGTAAAACTAGATGGAAAATTACGAGGTAAGACCAGAGAAGTAAATCCGATACAGTATGAGAGAGAGAGCGTTTGTTTGTGTCCCATAAAGGCTCGCACCCGCTTGGCAGTGTAATTAAGTCTTGTCTTAGAAAAACATGTTGCGTCGGAAATACAGAGACAATTTTGCCTTCGATTATTTAAGTCGAGACGTGTCTGAGTGCCTGTTTAGGGAAAAATTATGTGTTCTGCGATGCCGTCCTCTGGCGGAAACGCACGAAGCAGTACGGATTGTTCCCGTTGTTAGTGGATACGGAGAATGCTTAACTGCATTCTGGCTGATCGTCAAAGCGTCGCCAAGAGATTTCCTATTCATCCTTGGAACGACCACCCACACATAATGCGCAATTCATGGCTATTGTCACAGAGGGCACCCCGCGGCGCGTCGCGGCCAGCACCCCCCACAGGGCGTCGTACTGCCATGACTGATGCGGCCTTCCTCCGCAAGGAATGCGCCCCTGCTACAACCTGTCTAAAAGCGGAGGCTAGGAGCCAACATTTATGGCATTCATAAACTATAAATCGAACAATACAACTAACAATCGCTGCTCTTACTCTGAGTAAGTAATCAGAGGGCACAAGTAGGGAATGTCATGCACTGATCTTTTGCAGATGCTTCTGATAATTAGAAACTTCCTGCGCAGTTAGAGCGGTCAGTCAATCAATAAATTTGTTGTACTGAGACTGCTCTCAGTGCAGTAGACCAACAGTCAGTTTAGAAGGATCATTAAAAAACGTCTAAATATCACACCCTGAATGGTTTGTTCACCAGCCGTCACCATAGACCTGTGAGTTGGATTAAAACTGGGAATGGCACATCTCTCTGTGTTCTAGAAGTACGCGCTTTAATCCTTGCGGCTATCCAGATGTGTCCCATGCAGTATTTTCTGTCTGAACGGCCCGCTATGAATTCCTCTGCTGTGCTAAGCTCTTCATCTATGGGTAGCACTTGCACACTATGTCCTGAGTAATTTGTGGGATGTAATCAAATCTCTGTCACCCACTACAGATTTCACACGCTACAGATCCTCCTAGTACAACTGAGGTTATTCACAGGTGTCGTAACACATGTCCCTATCGTCCCTGTCCTTTCTTTTTTTCAGTGTTTTCCATATCTTCCTTCCTTTGCGATTCTGCCGAGAAGCATCTAATGGTTTATCTTATCAGTCGACCTAAATTTAAACTTTCTTCTGTACCACCACATCCAAAATGCTTCGGTTCTCTTCCTGGTTTCTCCACTCTCTATTATTCACTACCATAGAAACTCTAAGTGTACATTCTGAGACACTTATTTCTCAAAATAAAGCGTATGTTTGGTACCAGTAACTTTCTCTTGGTCGGGAATGCCATCTATACCTGTGCTTATCTGCTTATTAAGATGTCCTTGCTTCTTCCATCACAGTTGAGTTTGCTTCCAAAGTAGCCAAACTCCTTCAATGCGTCTGATTTGTGATAATCAAGTTTGATGCTAAGTTTGCCTCTATTCTCATTTCTACTAAATGTCATTCCCTTTATCTGCTTTCGGTTTACTCTCAATCCACATTCTGAACTCAGTGGACTGCTTGTTTCATCCAGCACGTTCTGTAATTTTTCTTCACATTGAATGAGGATAGCAATGTTATCAATGAATCTTGTCATTGACATTCTTTCGCCCTGAATTTAAATCCCACTGTTGCTTTTATTTCCACAGTAGGTATAAATCACTGCATACGTGTCATCTGCTCTTTTTTCATCAGAGCACTTCATTCTTCGTCTCCCAGTCTTATTGTTCCCTCTTAGTTCTTGTACGTACTGTATATTATCTATCATTCACTATAGCTTACTCCCATTATTCCCAGAATTTCAAACATCTTGCTCCATTTTACATTGTACAAGATTTTTTCAAGTTTGACGAATCCTAAGAGCATGTCTTGATTTTTCTCCAGCCTTGCTTCGATTATCAATAAGAACGTGGCGACTGCGTCTCTGATGCCCTTACATAGCCTAAAGTCAAACTGATTGTCATCTAGCAGATCCTCTGCTTTCGTTTCCATTCTTCTGCATATTACTTTTATCGGCATCTTGGAAGCATGAGCTGTTTGGCTGATTGTACGATAGTTTTCAGACCAGTCTGTACTTGCTATCTTTGGCGTTGTATGGATGATACTGTCGTGATGTCAGACGATTTAAAAATTTAATAGTGTGTTCAGTCAAAGAATTACTTGAAGATGGTATACGTGCCTTATATCGCAGGAGAACGTGATAAATAGGACAGCTAACAGGATATTTGAAGAAGATAACGTCAGTTAAAACTGGGGGCCACCTGTCATTTAGGCAGCCAACGAGCACACACACACAAGAGCAGGCGCCAAGACACTGACAGGACAAGGTCACATAAGACGGAGGAAATATTCCACTGAGGCATATAATGTATAACAACAGTAGTAGTAGTAGTAGTATGGTATTCTGCCTTACGGCAGGTCTTGTCATGGGTTAAGCCTATTCCATTTTTGTCTGTTCATAGCCAGTCTTTTCAGTTCTGAATATTTGCCTCCTTTGATAGTGTCCATCATTTGATATCTTCCTCTTCCCCTTTTTCCTTCTATTCCTTCTTTCAATAAACAGTCGCTCCTCAAACAATGTCCAATACAGTTCCGTTTTCTCTTTCTGATGATTTTCAGCATGTTTCCTTCTTCTCCAACTCTTCTTAATACCTCTTCATTCCCTACTCGGTCTACCCATTTGACTTTTTCTATTCTTCTCCATATCCATATCTCTAGGGCCTCCAATCTGCTTTCATCTTCCTTTCTGAATGTCCAGGTCTCCGCACCGTATAGTGCAACGCTCCAGATGTAATATTGGCAAGTCTTTTCCTCAGATCTTTGTTTAGTTGTCCACAAAGTAATTTATGTTTCCTCTTGAATCCATCTTTTGCCATTGCAGTTCTTTTCCTAATTTCTGTTGAGCAATACATATCATACATTATTACACTTTCCAAGTAAGTGAAGTTATTCACTTGCTCTATTTCCTCTAGACCTATTTTCATTCGGCACTTTCTCCCCTTTCCTCCAATTACCATTCTTTCAGTTTTCTTCTTGTTAATCTTCTAATTTTGTGTTTAGATCATCTAACATTGTTCCATCTCTCTAGCACTCTCTGCCATCACAACTATGTCGTCTGCAAATCTTATACACTCCACTTACCGACCCCCAATACAAACTCCTCTCCTTCCATCAAAAATTTCACTAGTAATTTCCTCCAGATATATATTGAACAGTGTTGGTGATAAACTACTCTTGCTCTCTGGTTCAAATATAAATTTCTAATTAGTCGTCTATCCCTGTAGTCAAGTCCATGATTCCTTAGGATTTCCATCAGTTCGTCCCATCTGACACAGTCAAAAGCCTTCTCAAGATCAATGAACACAACATACAACTTCCTTTTCTTCTCCACATACCTCTCCCCTATCACTCTCAGTAGGCCAATGGCATCTCTAGTTCCCACTCCTCGTATGAAACCAAATTGTTCATCTCCTATTACGCAATTAAGCTTTCCATATAGCCTTCTGTTGAGAGTCCTTAGCAAGACTTTGGCTGCATGCATATCAGGCTCACTGTTCTGTATTCCTCACACATTGTGCTGTTGTTTTTCTTTTCTATAGGCTTCATGATACATTTTGTAAAGTCCTTTGGCCATTTTCCTGTCATGTATCTTTGATTACACAATTCAATCAACTCCCTTGCCCCTTCTTTCTGCAATGGCTTTAACAGTTCCGCTGGAACCTCATCAGTCCCCATTGCCTATCTTCCTCTTCTATCCCAAGCTGTTCTTCACTTGGTCAGCTGTCTGCAGCGTATACCCATTCTACATATTCTTCCCATCTTCTCATTATTTATTGAGGTCCACTCACCATTTTACCGTCAGCTGCCTCTACTTCCTTTAGTCCATTGTTGTTTCTCTTTTCCCTGAATGTCAAATCCATTGCTTCTTTGCACATCAAATCATACTTTCCTTCTTTCTCTAATTTCTCTATCTTGACACACTTTTTTGTCAGCCATTTCTCCTTTGCATTTTCTGTCTCCCTTCTTAATTCATTATTTTACCCCCTTTAGTTACGCTTCCCTTCTTCTCTGTTTACAGTTTCCCATTTCCTGCGATCATCCATCTTGGTTATCATATCCAGTGTTACCCATTCTTTGTTTACTTTTTTCCTCCCCTTGACTCTAAGCGTTTCCTTAGCTGCCTTTTTAATTCCGTTTTTAAAACTGTCCCATCTTGCTTCTGTGCGTCCCGTTTCCTGTCCTTTCGTTATGATTTCACAATATGCATTCTCTAATTTTTCACGATTGCCTTTGTCTTTCAGTTGGTCAAAGTTAATGTGCTCTCTCTTCTGTCCTTTCCTGGTTCTTTTCAATTTAACTAGAACCTCAGTAATTACTAATATATGATCTGAATAAATACCTGCCCTGGATAGCTTTTGACACTCTTTAGCCGGCCGCGGTGGCCGAGTGGTTTTAGGCACTTCTGCCCGTAACCGCGCGACTGCTACGGTCGCAGGTTCGAATCCTCCCTCGGGCATGGGTGTGTGTGATGTCCTTAGGTTGGATAGGTTTAAGTATTTCTAAGTTCTAGGGCACTGATGACCTCAGATGTTAAGTCCCATAGTGCTCAGAGCCATTTGAACCACTTGACACTATTGAGGCAATTTTGGTATCTTTGTTGTATCATTATGTAAACATTTTGATATCTTTTGTTGTCAAATCGAGATATCCAAGTACACCGTCGTCTTTTGTGGTTGTGAATAGAGTATTTCCAACTATCATGAAATTTTCATTGCAGTATTCCAACAATCTTTGACCTCTCTCATTCTTTCTCCCAGTCCAAATTTTCCCAGATTTTTTCCATCTGGTCCTTCGCCAATTATTGTATTCCAATCACCCATCACCCTTCACCCATTATAACAATACATGGATTTCTTTTCTCTCTCTCTGTTAAGTTTTATATCGTCTCATAACATTCTTCTACCTCTTCATCTGAATGATTACTTGTTTGCATATAGACCAGGATGATAAAAAAACCTTTATTTTTCCCTTTCAGTCTCATCATCGTTATTCTTCCACTAACATATTCAACCTTGATAACCTTGTCCTTCAGTATTTTACCTATCAAAATTCCAACTCCAAACATTCTATTTTTATCTTCACCTGAATAGTACAATCGGAAATCGTCACTTTCTAGTTCTCCACAACTATCCCATCTCACCTCACACATTCCGACTACATCCAATTTGTTCCTTGTCATTTCATGTTTAGCGTTTTCTAATTTCCTTTCCTGGAGAAGGGTTAAGATATTCCAAGTCCCAATCGTAAATAAGTCTTCCTTCTTCTTCGCTTTCCTTTCTTTTCCCTTTACCAACATCTCAGGAGTCCTCGTTGTACCCCCCTCCCGGAGATCCGATTCGGAATATTGTACAAAGAGGTCGATCCCATGAACGTCTAGGGAAATAATTCCAGAATTCTGACAACAGAAGTAATCTAAATTAAGACAGCAATATATACACTCCTGGAAATGGAAAAAAGAACACATTGACACCGGTGTGTCAGACCCACCATACTTGCTCCGGACACTGCGAGAGGGCTGTACAAGCAATGATCACACACACGGCACAGCGGACACACCAGGAACCGCGGTGTTGGCCGGCGAATGGCGCTAGCTGCGCAGCATTTGTGCACCGCCGCCGTCAGTGTCAGCCAGTTTGCCGTGGTATACGGAGCTCCATCGCAGTCTTTAACACTGGTAGCATGCCGCGACAGCGTGGACGTGAACCGTATGTGCAGTTGACGGACTTTGAACGAGGGCGTATAGTGGGCATGCGGGAGGCCGGGTGGACGTACCGCCGAATTGCTCAACACGTGGGGCGTGAGGTCTCCACAGTACATCGATGTTGTCGCCAGTGGTCGGCGGAAGGTGCACGTGTCCGTCGACCTGGGACCGGACCGCAGCGACGCACGGATGCACGCCAAGACCGTAGGATCCTACGCAGTGCCGTAGGGGACCGCACCGCCACTTCCCAGCAAATTAGGGACACTGTTGCTCCTGGGGTATCGGCGAGGACCATTCGCAACCGTCTCCATGAAGCTGGGCTACGGTCCCGCACACCGTTAGGCCGTCTTCCGCTCACGCCCCAACATCGTGCAGCCCGCCTCCAGTGGTGTCGCGACAGGCGTGAATGGAGGGACGAATGGAGACGTGTCGTCTTCAGCGATGAGAGTCGCTTCTGCCTTGGTGCCAATGATGGTCGTATGCGTGTTTGGCGCCGTGCAGGTGAGCGCCACAATCAGGACTACATACGACCGATGCACACAGGGCCAACACCCGGCATCATGGTGTGGGGAGCGATCTCCTACACCACTGGTGATCGTCGAGGGGACACTGAATAGTGCACGGTACATCCAAACCGTCATCGAACCCATCGTTCTACCATTTCTAGACCGGCAAGGGACCTTGCTGTCCCAACAGGACAATGCACGTCCGCATGTATCCCGTGCCACCCAACGTGCTCTAGAAGGTGTAAGTCAACTACCCTGGCCAGCAAGATCTCCGGATCTGTCCCCCATTGAGCATGTTTGGGACTGGATGAAGCGTCGTCTCACGCGGTCTGCACGTCCAGCACGAACGCTGGTCCAACTGAGGCGCCAGGTGGAAATGGCATGGCAAGCCGTTCCACAGGACTACATCCAGCATCTCTACGATCGTCTCCATGGGAGAATAGCAGCCTGCATTGCTGCGAAAGGTGGATATACACTGTACTAGTGCCGACATTGTGCATGCTCTGTTGCCTGTGTCTATGTGCCTGTGGTTCTGTCAGTGTGATCATGTGATGTATCTGACCCCAGGAATGTGTCAAGAAAGTTTTCCCTTCCTGGAACAATGAATTCACGGTGTTCTTATTTCAATTTCCAGGAGTGTAGATGGAGTTCTCCCAAACAGTGAGGCCATCCGGGTAATACAAAACCAATGCACCTGAGGGAAAAACTTCTCAGTGGACAGTATTGTGGTCCCAGGGGAAGGCCGTGTGCACGTGGTACATGGACGGTTCCTCCTGGGCCACTCTTTCTTGAGTGCCCGCTCTGACGATCGCACCCTCAAGGTGGCAACGTGTTAATCTGATGATCTGTGCCTTGGCACTGTTCACCGTCATCTGCCGTGCAGGTGAGTACGGCAATGTTGCACATTCCCTTAAGATCCTGTAGTAAAAGTCCACGGTATGTCTCTTCCATGCTGCAACATCTCGTCTGTAGCCTATCAAGGTTTCCCGGAGGGCTGGTTTGGCGCAGAGTAACCACCTTGACAGTGTAGACCGGTAGGTGCCACGCCCGCGGGTACAGGAATCCCACGTGTTCTGTATAAGGCGGCAGCAT